>NC_138777.1:140445181-141045181 GCF_965119305.1 Pelophylax lessonae
GGTATACTGGAAGATAAGCAGAGTCAGACAAGCCATACACAGAGAGATCAGATCAGGTACAAGTGGAGAGACTGGAGAATGGTCAAAGGACAAGCCGGGGTCGGTGCAGGCAGAGAACTGGAGTAGTCAAAGGCAAGCCGGGTCAAGATCTCAGGAGCAACACAGGTAACAGGAAGCAGGACTGGCACGGAACGCTGTAGACGAGACAGCACTGATCCTGGGAGCAGATCTAGCTTAAATAGGCCTCTTGATGCATAACTGTCATCAGGTGCGCAGCACACTCAATTCACATGCTGGGGCTTTCACATTTGGCAATTAGCCAATTAGCTTTGGGAAATTCAAGGGGCAGGGCCTTGCCTGCGATTGCCAACTTGTCTCCTGGCAGGACCTTCCTGACATGGCCCCCTCCCAATGGGCAGCCTCTGGATGCCCAACTGGGCCATCTTATCCGGATGGGACCGTTTAAACGTCTGAAGGAGTCTTCTGGCGTGGATGTTATTTTCGGGTTCCCAAGAATTGTCCTCAGGGCCATATCCCTTCCATTTGATCAGGAACTGGATTTGGTTACCTCTTTTCCTGCAGTCCATAATTGCCTCAATTTCATATTCCTCTTCTCCCCCTACTATTGTTGGCTCGGGTGGGCCAGAGTTTCGTTCCGAGAAGGGGTTGGGAGAGGCAGGTTTCAGAAGGGTCACATGAAAGACCGGGTGGATCCTAAAGGAGGCTGGTAATTCCAATTCGTAAGCCACATTATTGATCCTTCTCTTTACAGGGAATGGCCCCACAAACTTAGGTCCCAGTTTCCTTGATGGACATGCTAATTTTAAGTTGGAGGTGGATAACCACACTTGATCGCCAGGTTCCAGAATTAATTCGCCACGCTTTTTCCTATCAAACATTCTTTTGTTGTACTCCTGTGCCTTGGCTATTGTTTCCTGTAGTAGCTTGTTGTTGGTTTCCAGGAAGGTTACGGTTTCTAGCACAGCTGGTACAGAGCTTTCCGTGATAGTGCTGGGTAGAAAGGATGGGTGGAAGCCATAGTTGGCAAAGAATGGGGATTGTTTGGTAGCAGAGTGGTTGGAATTGTTGTAGGCAAATTCAGCTAGAGGAAGTAATGATATCCAGTCATCTTGGGAAAAGGAAGAAAAGCAGCGCAGGTATTGCTCCAGGGTTTGGTTGGTCCTTTCCGTCTGGCCATTAGTTTGGGGGTGATAGGCCGAAGAGAAGGATAGGTCAATTTCCAGGGTTCTTGAGAGGGCTTTCCAAAACCTTGAGGTGAATTGAACCCCTCGATCAGATACAATGTTAGCTGGGATTCCATGGAGCCTCACTATCTCCTGTGTAATCCAATCAATGTGAGGGTTGTGTGCCTGCAGCCAAGGCATGCCAAGGATAATTGGGAACAGAGGTGAAGCTATGACATCCAAACGTAAGAGTTCCTGGTGGTTGGAAGTGGTGGTGACAGGTAAAGGGCTGGTCTCTTGAGAAACAAGTCCAGATTTGATGGTGGACCCATCTGCCAGATGAACAGAAAGCTTCCGGGCCTTGGACTGTAAGGGTATCCGGTGTACAGCGGCAAAGGATAAGTCTATGAAGCAGCTGCAGGCCCCGGAATCAATTATAGCCGGTACTTGAATAGTTCCTCCTGGAAGCTGTAACAGAAGAGAGAGAACCAGATGAGAAGAACCGTTTGGCAGGGCTGGGGACTTGGGAGAAGAGATAGACAACCACTTACGGAGTTTGGCTGGGCAATTTCTCACATAGTGGCCTGGTTCCCCACAGTAAAGGCACAGATTGTTCTGTCGCCTGCGTTGTCGTTCCTCGTTGGTAAGCGAAGGACGGAGTAGGCCAAGCTGCATGGGTTCAGGCACATCCTGAGTAGGTGCTGAGGGTTCAAAAGAAGCCGGGCCTGGTGAGTTGGCTACACGAGGCAACATCCACACGGGACGATATGGTCCGGCAGATCTCTCCGCCCTGCGTTCTCTCAATCTCCGATCAATCTGGATGGATAACTTTATGAGATCATCCAGCGAGTGTGGGACCCCAACTCTGGCTAGCTCATCCTTTAGGGCTTCTGAAAGGCCCATGCGGAACTGGTAGCGGAGTGCCGCATCATTCCAATTTGTGTCTGTACTCCAACGCCTGAAATCGGAAACATATTCCTCGACCGCTCTGTGGCCTTGCTGGAGGGAATGAAGTGCGGCTTCTGCAGTGGTATTTCGCTGAGGGTCTTCATAGATCTGGGCCATGTCGCTGAAGAAAGAGGACAGGGTGTCCAGTGAAGAGGCTTTCTGCTCTAGAAGACGATGAGCCCATGCTTGGGGTTCCCCCTGCAGCAGGGAGATGACAAACCCAACTTTCGTGGTCTCCAGAGAGAAGGTGCGGGGCTGTAAGGCAAAATAAAGTTCGCAAGCGGTGCAGAAAGCCCTGAACTTGCTGCGATCACCCGAGAATCTTTCGGGGGTAGGTACTCTGGGCTCCGGGGGGAGCATCACAACTGTGGATGGTGCAGAGTTCCCAGCAGAAGGTGAGGACGCAGCATTAGAAACTGTGGATGGTGTTGACAGCGTCTGAACACGTTCCTCCAACCGTGTATAACCTTCCTGCAGGCTCTTGACGGCCTGTGTGAGGCCGGCCAGGTGTAGGCATAATTCATCCAGGGGAGAGGTTCCCCGCTCAGGCTCAGACATGGCTGTCTCGTACTGTCACGTACCTGGTAGGTAGAGCCTGAATGTGCGGAGGAAGGCCTCTCTTACACCTCTGACTCAGAGCCCCTGATAGAGTAAACAGGAAGCGCAGAGTGCAGAGTCGCACGAGTGCCGGTGGACGTGCAGGCTGCAGGACTGCTGGTAGCGTAGAGTTCCAGACGGAGGCAGGTGTCCTGGGAGTAGTTGGATCAATGCAGCAGCTAGAGAGCCTCGAGGTATACTGGAAGATAAGCAGAGTCAGACAAGCCATACACAGAGAGATCAGATCAGGTACAAGTGGAGAGACTGGAGAATGGTCAAAGGACAAGCCGGGGTCGGTGCAGGCAGAGAACTGGAGTAGTCAAAGGCAAGCCGGGTCAAGATCTCAGGAGCAACACAGGTAACAGGAAGCAGGACTGGCACGGAACGCTGTAGACGAGACAGCACTGATCCTGGGAGCAGATCTAGCTTAAATAGGCCTCTTGATGCTTAACTGTCATCAGGTGCGCAGCACACTCAATTCACATGCTGGGGCTTTCACATTTGGCAATTAGCCAATTAGCTTTGGGAAATTCAAGGGGCAGGGCCTTGCCTGCGATTGCCAACTTGTCTCCTGGCAGGACCTTCCTGACAGCGATCCTTTATTGTGATGTTATTTAATTGTCTGTAGTCAATGATAGGCCTGAGACTCTGATCCTTATTGCGGACAAAGAAAAGTCCTGCAGCTGTGGAAGAAGTAGAGGGTCTAATAAACCCCTTCGCTAAATTCTCATCCAAATACTGTTTGAGATGAGAAAGTTCATCCTGAGATAGAGGATAAACATGTCCGAAAGGTAGTTTACTGTTAGGGAGTAGATCAATGGAACAATCATAGTCCCTATGGGGAGGCAACACTTGAGCATTTTTCTCAAGGAAAACTTCAGCCAGATCCTGATAGCATGGTGGTGGTGTGATTTGATCTGACACCATGGAAAGGATATTTCGGTACGATTGGATCTTACACGTGGTCTCACAGTAGTGTGAGGGGAAAGTCAGTGTTCGTGTTTTCCAATCGATGTTTGGTTGATGCATGTGTAACCAGGGAAGTCCCAGAATAATGGGAAAATGTGGTGAAGGTAACACATCAAAAGTGTTCGTCTCAACATGAGACTCGTTAGCAGTAACTAGAAGTGCTTGAGTTTGTTTAACGATTGGACCAGAAAATAAGGGAATACCATTAATTAAACTAACAGAGACAGGTTTAGATTTTGAAATAGGTATTTTATTTAAAGCAACAAAACTAGTGTCAATGTAGTTCCCACAAGATCCTGTGTCGATCATAGCCTTGGTAGTGATTCTATTTTGGTCCCACTGTAAAATTAATTGGATGAAAAGATAGGGGTTAGAAAAAGAAGTAGTTAAAACCCCCAATAATATATGTGAAAACTCACCTTCTCTTTTGTGCGGACAAGGGGACAGACGCTTATTAGATGATCAGAGGAAGCACAATACATGCAAAGGTTCTGAGATTTTCTCCTGGCTCGTTCAACAGATGATAATGGGGAGCGTATGATCCCTACCTCCATGGGAGTAGGATCAGAAGACGAGAAACGAGAAGGATTGGGTGATGGTACTCCCATTTTCTCAGCCTTCCTTTCTCGTAACCGTCTGTCAATGTTGATACTGAGCTGTATTAAAGCATCCAAAGTGCCAGGTAAGTCCACTCGGGCGAGCTCGTCTTTAACGGCTTTGGATAGACCAAGCCTGAACTGGGTACGCAGAGATGCATCATTCCACCCTGCATCAAGGGTCCATCTCTTGAACTCTGCTGCAAAGTCTTCAACAGGTCTCCTTCCCTGTTTTAAAGCTCTCAATTGACTGTCAGCAGTACTTTGCCTATTTGGGTCTTCATATAGACGGGAGAGTTCTGCTAAAAATGCAGGATAGGAATTGAGAATAGGATCATCTTTCTCAAAGAAGGAGTCTGCCCAAGCCCGTGGATCACCTGACATATAAGAGATAGTAGTGCAGACTTTAATATGGTCTGTATTGTAAGTATGAGGTTTTAAACTGAAAAGCAATTGACATGCGTTTTTAAACTCACAAAATTTTTTCCGGTCACCTGTAAACACTTGTGGAGGGTTTATCTTGGGCTCACGGGGTTGAGCAGCAGTAAGCTGAGATACACGGGCCACCTGCTGTCTCAAGGTTTGATTTTCCTTTTGTACTTCAGTATGAACTAATGCTTCTACTTTTTGTGTGAGGTGCATCACATGAGTGGCCATTTCTGCTGAATCCATTTTTTATGGTTCGTGCAATCTGTAACGCTCTGGGTTTTAGCTCAAGGATACTGGATTTGCAGCTGCAGAATTCCACTCAGTAGTCTTGTAGAGATCTTGTTAAATCACCTGATCCAACTCTCTTGACTCATCATAGTGGTTCAGCCTGATTCAGTATGCACATATACAAACACTCAGATAGTGATGTTGCAGGAGTGATAGTAATTATGCAAGTAGCAGTGAGATGTTACACTGAAGGTATAGGCTCTGAGGAGTGATAGTAGATGATGATAAGCACTCAGATAATGATGTTACAGGAATGATAGTAGATGATGATAGATAGCAATCACAAGAGCTAGCAATCTAGTATAATCAACAGGTGATAGATAATAGCAAGCAAGATATACAGGTGTTGCTAAGCTTAGTTTGGTAATGCAGGTTGTAACAAATAATAGGCACAAGAGCTAGCGAACTAGGTTTAGAAATGCAGATGGTAGATACTGGAGAGCATGTATCCTAGAGCTAGCAATAGTTCTTATAATGCAGGTATAGTTAGCAAGCGTTGTTGATAAGAGGGGGTCCCCTGTGGGGTACTTATCAATAGCCAGTAGTGAGGGAGTGTAGGACAAGGTAGCGAGGCTCCGGTCAATCCAGGTATAGGGTATGTAGCTGGAAGATTCAGCAGCGTCAGGTTAGGCAGGTATCAGGAGCGGTTGCAAGAACAATGTGTGAGTGCAGACCGTCAGTTGAAATAGCCGCTCAGTGCGGCGCCTGATGATGATGTCAGCACTGTTAAAGGAATACACACCTTATATGCGTTCCACCTACCTGAGTGGTGGAACGCAACCCGGAAGTGAGATGATAGAAAGGCACTGAGAGTGCCAGGATCTTACACACACACACACACATATATATATATATATATATATAATGTGACAGGCCTGTATTTGTGGGAGGAGCTAGCGTGCCTTTAAGACGCTGCTCCTCCCCTCCCCGCCTGCCGCGTCACACGCTGTCATCCCGGACAACCGAACTTCCGGTCCTACAGGCACCGCAGAATGAGCAAGCAGCTGCCGCCGTCCCCGCTGACACCGCCGCCACCGTTTCCCTCCAGCCTGCCTCCAGCCTCCTGCACTGACATCATCCGCTCGGGCGGCCCGTCCATCCATCCGGCCGCCGAGCGGCAGGTACCGCTGCGGGGGTGGGGGGGGTTTCATGCGGGGCTTGATTTCTGCCTTGCCTGTACCAAGCCACGGCCCTGCTTCATACGAGGGTTTCTGGGGGGGCTTGTTTCTGCCTTGCCTGCACCAGGCCACGGCCCTGCTTCGTACAAGGGTTTCTGGGGGGGTCTTGTTTCTGCCTTGCCTGCACCAGGCCATGGCCCTGCTTCTTACCTTCCCTACACTTACTGTCTTTACCACTGATACTAGCTGTGTACTTCTATGCTGTTATTTACTATTTCTACTATGTGTACTGTTGCTCTGCCTATGGACACTGCTTGTTACTATGGGTACTGCTACTCTAATACTATTGTGACCAGGGGTACTGCTACTGCTAATACTTTTGCTATGGGTATTGATACTCTTATACTATTGTTACTATGAGTACTGCTACTTTCATACTGTTGTTACTAGGGGTACTGCTACTCTGCTAATACTACTTTTGCTATGGGTATTGCTACTCTAAAACTATTGTTACTATAGGTATTGCTACTCTAAATTCTATGATTACTATGCGTACTACTCTGGAAATACTGTTTTACTATGGGTACTGCCGCAATGTTACTGCTACTCTACTGTTACTGCTGTTACCTCTTGGACTATTGCTATACGTGCTGCTACACTCCTTTTTCTGTGTACTACTGTTTTTTACAGCTACACGGCTATACTGTTACTACCACAACTAACTGCGTACCGATACACTGCTATGCCATTACTGTGTGCACCATGGCGGTATTTACTGCTACATTATCAATTACTACTGCACGCGCTACTGCCTTACACTGCACTGCCAATACCATTACCTTACGTGTACTATTGCCATACATGCCTTCACGCATGTCACTACTGTGGACGCTACATCACTGCTGATACTATTTCTACCATATTTACTGCTATACACTATTTTCATCACTACTAACGCTGTTACTACCGCCTGTGCTACAGCTATACACTGCTACACTACATGACTACTAATACTATCGCTACCGCATGTATTACCGCTATTTATACTACTACACTACTTATGCTACTACCTTGTGTACTACTACTACTTCTTCGCTAGGTATGTTGCACTACCCCTTCGTCAAGCCCCCGTATAGGGTTAGAGAACTGGCTATTTAGGGCTAGGCACTGGCCTTAGTCTCCCTGGTAGCTGGTCCCGTGAGGCCAACTCCCCAATCTCAACACAGAGATTTTCGCCCTCGGGCCAAATCATAGTTAGTGCCTCGCATCCACCCATCTCTTGGGGTCATAGTTAGGGCCTCACCTGTCACGGCCACACGTTTTAAATCTTTTACCATCACCGAGAGGCCAACCCCCCGCCACCACGCTAGTGGCTCGTACCCCACGCCCAAATCATAGATAGAGCCTCTCACCTGCCGCTCGGCAACTAGCAGGGCCTCACTTGTCACGGGGTAGTCAGCTTTCGACTCGGCACTAGTTAGCCAGCCAGTTCTGTTTTAGCTTAACAGTGTTTGTTTAACCAAGTTTTCCTTTGTGTGTTATTTTCTCTTTTCAGCATGTCTCAAGCAGTCAACGTAGGTGAAGGGTCGTCTCCCCCAAGCACACCCGCTAGGCCTACCACCCCTAGGGAATTTCGAGAGCCTTCCACGTCAGGCCCTTTAAGACCCTGGACCATCCCCAGGATTTCGTCTGTTTTTCGCCACAGGGGTGCCCCTTTTTTTTTTCAGCTACGGCAAGAAGGCTGAATTCTGCGAACGGCTCTCAGCACATCCTGGGGATCCTGGACTGGGTACCAGCTCTCGGGGGGGGGGGGGGGGCTAGGACGGTCGTAAAAGGGACCCTAGACACCATCTCGTGATCACTAGAGTCAAACAGTGACAGACTGTCCAAACTAGGAAAGGCTGGACATCCCACATGGTCCCACCTCCCTCTAGGCCGTTACAGGCTCTCGCTCCTAACAGCTGATTGGGTAGGCCCCCAGCCTTGCCTTTTTTCTCCCCTTCTGCTTCCCCAGTCTTTACCCCAGCACACATGGTCCCCCGAGCCCTCCGCAAGGACATCTTAGAGGGGAAGGACATGAATCTGGTTTCCTTACTGTTTGCCTCCCAAGACGTTGTAGGAAACTGGGTGTACAATTACGGTGATTTGGCCATCGTAATGAAGGCCAGAGACCCAAGACTCAACAAAAGCTTACCATACCAGATTTTGTCCTAGCCTTCGGCATCTACAGGGACGTTGCGTGCTCCGTGCGTCTGCAATGCCGGGAGGTATTAGGTTTTTTACCTTCTCGTAGTGGTTGACTTAGGCCTCAAGTACGGGGGTTTTCTTGTTCTACGACTTCCACAAGTCTGTATCAGCAAGCAGTGGCAGCCTTGGTCCAGTTTAACGTCCATTCTCACTGGAGCCTCTTGGGCTCGGAACTCTTTTTCAGATATATTTCAGGCTTAGTGCCCCCGTCTTGTGCAGTCTGCTCTTCCACCTCTCATACTGCCGACCTGTGCCCCTCGGAGGCCGATCCCTCCTTTCCTGGTTCCTCTGGGGGAGCTAGTAAGCCTGATCAACGTAGCCTAAGGGACAAGCTTGGTCGTCCGTCATTTATTTGGCTCAATTATGCAATAACCTTAATGAAGGTGCCTGTATTTTTAGCGCCTGCAGACTACTGCACGTCTGTTCCATATGCTTTCGGGCCCATGTGTAACGCTCTGGGGTTTGATTTCGTGAACTGGATTTGCAGCTGCAGAATTTCCACTCAGTAGTCGTGTAGAGATGTGTTGAATCACCTTATCCAACTCTCTTGACTCATCATGGTGGTTCAGCCTGCTTCAGTATGCACACACACAAACACTCAGAGATGATGTTGTTGGAGTGATAGAGGTCTATGCAATAGTAGTGAGGTGATATACTGAAGGGATAGGCTTGAGTAGTGATAGCAAATAATAATAAGCACTCAGGTAGTAATGTTGCAGGAGTGATAGATAGTATGCAGGAGAGATAGCAATCATGTACAGGTAATAGGTGATAACAGATGAAGTGTACAGGATATGCTAAGCAAACACAAGCATGTAGGTTACAGGTGGTAGTAGGTTCAAGAGCTAACACTCTAGGTAGCGATGCAGGTGATAGATGGTGAGAGCATGTATCTTAGAGCTTAGTAACAGTTCTTATTATGCAGAAAGATATAGCAAGTGGTTTGGTAGGAAGGGATCCCCTGCGGGGTACTTATCACAGGCTGGTGAGCGAGGGTAAGGATCAGGTAGCGAGGTAAAGGATCAGGTAGCGAGGTAAAGGATCAAGTAGCGAGGCTCCGGTCAGTCCAGGTATAGGGAAGATAGCTGGAGGATACGGCAGCGTCAATCAGGCTTGTATTATGAGCGGTTGCACGAACACCTTGTGAGTGCAGACCTTCGGTTGAAATAGCCGCTCAGAGCGGCGCCTAGTGATGACGTCATCAGTTGTTAAAGAGACATGCAGCTATATGCGTTCCATCTACCTGAATGGTGGAACGCAACCCGGAAGTAAGAGGCTAGAAGGTACTGAAAGTACCAGGATCTTACAGTACCCCCCCCCCCCCAAGGCCGGCTCCAGAAGGCCTATAGCACTGGTCTCTCAGGGTATTTGGAGTGAAATCTTCGTATAAGCCTGGATGCGTGAACGTCAGAAGCATCCAACCAGGTGTCGTCTTGGGGTCCATAGTTTTTCCATCTGATGAGATATTGGAGTTTTCCTCTGTGGATACGAGAATCCAAAATCTCCCTAATCTCAAATTCTTCTCCACCTTCAACTTGTACTGGAGGTGGAGGTAAGATGGTAGGTCTAATCCCTTGGTTGGGTATATGTGGCTTTAATAGCGATACGTGAAAAATGGGATGTATTTTAAGATCCGCCGGTAATGTGAGTCGAACCGCAGACGTTACTATGAGTTTTTCGATTGGGAAAGGTCCCAAAAACAGAGGTCCAAGCTTTTTACTGGGGATTTTCAACCTCAAGTTTTTTGTAGTTAGCCAGACAAGATCCCCAATAGTGTATTGAGGGGAAGGTCTTCTACGAAGGTCGTAGTACCTTTTGTTTTGGCTATGAGCATGTGATATGGTGGTGTTAAGTAAATCCAGAGAGTCTTTTATTTGGGTGAGATAGTCAGAGGCTACTGGATTACTTGATGGTAGGATGCGTGGTTGAAGAAGTGTGGGATGAAACCCATAGTTTAGGTAGAACGGACTTTGCTTAGTAGTACTGTGGGTTGCATTATTATAAGCAAATTCTGACAAAGGGAGGAGGTCCACCCAATCATCCTGTAGGTATGAGGTGTAGCAACGTAAATATTGTTCAATACACTGGTTGACTCTTTCAGTTTGCCCATTAGTCTGTGGGTGATAAGGGGAAGTAAGCTTCCGCTCAATATGCAATATGCGACATAGAGCTTGCCAAAACTTAGAGATGAACTGTGATCCCCGGTCAGATAGGAGAGTCTTTGGAATTCCATGTAGTTTGAACACATGTTTCACCAGTAATTCCGCTGTTTCCTTAGATGAAGGTAGTCTGCGAATAGGAATGAAATGTGCCATCTTTGTCAGATGGTCCACTGACACTAAGATGGTAGTAAATCCTTTGGAAGGTGGTAACTCTACTATGAAGTCTAGAGACACAACTTCCCATGGAACTTTGGGTATTGGTAGACTGCAAAGTAGACCAAATGGTTTTGTAGTGTCAATTTTGGACCTTGCACAGATGTCACATGAGGAAACAAATTTCTGTACAGACGTCTTCATTCCAGGCCACAAAAATTGCCTGGTGAGTAAATTAAATGTCTTAGTCATACCCATATGTCCTGCCATAGGTACGTCATGTGATAGTTCTAAAATTTTAGTACGCATACCAGGAGGTATGTAGAGTTTGTTGTCAAAATAGAGGAAGCCTTCTGCATCAGCACTTAGTTGTGGTGGTGGTGAATCCAATCCTAGGCTGTGCAGAATCACTTCCTTTAAGGAACGAACAACACCAATAATACGATCATGGGGTATTATAGGAAGTGAAGGGATTTCAGCAAAGTTATCTTCGGTTAACCGTGATAACGCATCCGCCTTCTTGTTTTTATCTGCAGGAGTGTAGGTCACTAAGAAATTGAATCTTAGGAAGAATAATGACCACCGTACCTGCCGATGGGAAAGGGTCTTGTTGATCTGAAGGTATTGGAGATTCTTATGATCTGTATATATGAGTATTGGCAACCGGGTACCTTCGAGTAAATGTCGCCAATTTTCAAGTGCCAGTTTCATGGCAAGCAGCTCCTTTTCACCCACTGGGTAGTTCACCTCTGGGCTACTTAGTGATTTTGAGAAAAAAGCAACTGGGTGAAGTGGTGAAGCATTTGTTGGTCGTTGGGAAAGAACTGCTCCTACAGCCATATTTGACGCATCCACCTCTAGGATGTATTGGAGGGATGGTTCTGGATGGCGTAGTATGGGAGCAGAAGTGAAGCTTGATTTTAACAAGCGGAAAGCTTTATTTGCTTCTTCAGACCATTTGTATGTTTTTTTCACACTTGTGAGTTGTGTGAGCGGTCTTACGATAGAAGAGAAGTTCTTGATGAACTTCCTATAAAAATTTGAGAATCCAAGGAATCGTTGTAATGCCTTACGAGTTGTTGGTACAGGCCAATCCAGAATACACGATATCTTGCTCATATCCATCTTAATGCCATTCTTTGATATGATGTATCCTAGGAATAATACTTCTTCCTTATGGAATAGGCATTTCTTCAGCTTTACATATAAATTGTGTGCGAGTAATCTGGACAACACAAGTCGTACATGTCTTACATGTTCAGACAAGGATTGAGAGTAAATGAGTATATCATCCAGATATACCACAACACAAACATCGAGTAGGTCTCTGAAGATGTAATTTATGAAGCGTTGGAATGCTGCGGGAGCATTACACAATCCAAAGGGCATCACTAGATATTCAAATAGTCCGTATCTAGTTCTGAATGCCGTCTTCCACTCATCCCCATCACGGATGCGGATGAGATTGTAAGCCCCTTTTAGGTCCAACTTTGAAAAGTAAGTGTCTCCACGCACTTGTTCAATGAGTTCCGGAATGAGAGGTAGAGGATAGCGATCCTTTATAGTAATAGTATTTAACTGCCTATAGTCAATGATAGGCCTAAGACTTAGATCCTTATTGCGGACAAAGAAAAGTCCTGCAGCTGTGGAAGAAGTAGAGGGTCTAATAAACCCTTTCGCTAAATTCTCATCTAAGTATTCCTTAAGATGAGAAAGTTCATCCTGAGATAGAGGATAAACATGTCCGAAAGGTAGTTTACTGTTAGGGAGTAGATCGATACAACAATCATAGTCCCTATGGGGAGGCAATACTTGAGCATTTTTCTCAAGGAAGACATCAGACAAGTCCTGATAGCATGGTGGTGGTGTGAATTCATCCGACACCATGGACAGGATTTTTTTATAAGATTGGAGGTTACACGTGGTCTCGCAATAGTGAGAGGGGAAAGTTAGGGTCCGTGTTTTCCAATCAATGTTTGGTTGATGTATATGCAACCAGGGAAGCCCAAAAATAATGGGAAAATGTGGTGAAGGTAATACATCAAAGGTGGTGGTCTCAACGTGAGACTTGTTAGTAGTAACAAGAAGTGCCTGTGTTTGATTGGTAATTGGACCAGAAGATAACGGAATACCGTTAATTAAACTGACAGAGACAGGGATAGGTTTTGAAATAATAGGTATTTTATTCAAAGCAACAAAACTAGTGTCAATGTAGTTCCCACAAGATCCTGTGTCGATCATAGCCTTAGTAGTGATTCTATTTTGGTCCCACTGTAAGATCAAATGAATGAAAAGATAGGGATTAGAAAAAGAAGTCGTTAATCCCCCCAGTAATACATGTGAACACTTACCCTCTTTTTTGAGGACAAGGGGACAGACGCTTATCAGATGATCAGCGGATGCACAATACATGCAGAGATTTTGAGATTTTCTCCTGGCTCGTTCAAAAGACGACAATGGTGGACGTATAATTCCTACCTCCATAGGAGTAGGGTCGGAGGACGAAAATCGAGAAGGATTGGTTAATGGTACTCCCATTTTCTCAGCCTTCCTTTCTCGTAACCGTCTGTCGATATTGATGCTGAGTTGTATTAAGGCATCCAAAGTGCCAGGTAAATCCGCTCGGGCGAGCTCGTCTTTTACGGCTTCGGATGACCCGAGCCTGAACTGGGTTCGTAGAGATGCGTCATTCCACCCTGAATCTAGGGTCCATCTCTTGAACTCTGCTACGAAGTCTTCAACAGGTCTCCTTCCCTGTTTTAAAGCCCTCAATTGGGTGTCAGCAGTACTCTGCCCGTTTAGGTCTTCATACAGGCTAGAAAGTTCTGCTAAGAACGCATGATAGGAGTTGAGAAGAGGGTCGTTTTTCTCAAAGAAGGAGTCTGCCCAGGCCCGTGGATCACCTGACATATATGATATAGTGGTACAGACTTTAATTTGGTCTGTATTGTAAGTACGAGGTTTTAAATTAAAAAGCAATTGACATGCGTTTTTAAATTCACTAAATTATTTCCGATCACCTGTAAACACTTGTGGAGGGTTTATTTTGGGCTCACGGGGTTGAGCAGCAGTGAGCTGTGATGCACGGGCTACCTGCTGTCTCAAAGTCTGATTTTCTTTTTGCACTTCGGTAAGAGAAACAATTGATGCATCTACCTTTTGTGTTAGGTGCATCACATGAGTGGCTAAATCTGCTGAATCCATTTTTTCGGGTTCGTGCAATCTGTAACGCTCTGGGGTTTGATTTTGTGAACTGGATTTGCAGCTGCAGAATTTCCACTCAGTAGTCGTGTAGAGATGTGTTGAATCACCTTATCCAACTCTCTTGGCTCATCATGGTGGTTCAGCCTGCTTCAGTATGCACACACACAAACACTCAGAGATGATGTTGTTGGAGTGATAGAGGTCTATGCAATAGTAGTGAGGTGATATACTGAAGGGATAGGCTTGAGTAGTGATAGCAAATAATAATAAGCACTCAGGTAGTAATGTTGCAGGAGTGATAGCAGATGGTGATAGATAGTATGCAGGAGAGATAGCAATCATGTACAGGTAATAGGTGATAGGTGATAACAGATGAAGTGTACAGGATATGCTAAGCAAACACAAGCATGTAGGTTACAGGTGGTAGTAGGTTCAAGAGCTAACACTCTAGGTAGCGATGCAGGTGATAGATGGTGAGAGCATGTATCTTAGAGCTTAGTAACAGTTCTTATTATGCAGAAAGATATAGCAAGTGGTTTGGTAGGAAGGGATCCCCTGCGGGGTACTTATCACAGGCTGGTGAGCGAGGGTAAGGATCAGGTAGCGAGGTAAAGGATCAGGTAGCGAGGTAAAGGATCAAGTAGCGAGGCTCCGGTCAGTCCAGGTATAGGGAAGATAGCTGGAGGATACGGCAGCGTCAGTCAGGCTTGTATCATGAGCGGTTGCACGAACACCTTGTGAGTGCAGACCGTCGGTTGAAATAGCCGCTCAGAGCGGCGCCTAGTGATGACGTCATCAGTTGTTAAAGAGACATGCAGCTATATGCGTTCCATCTACCTGAATGGTGGAACGCAACCCGAAAGTAAGAGGCTAGAAGGTACTGAAAGTACCAGGATCTTACACCATGCCAAATCCATGTGCCCTTCTAAGCCTCCTGGCGCACGAACCCAATTGGGATAGCCACTAGCGCATATTGGGATAGCCACTAGCGCATATTTCATTAATCTGTCTGCTCCTCGTTTGTCCACTAACCCGAGCCTGAATTTACCCTTATTCCATCTACCAATTCTTTCTTTACTATATCTCCATGGTTAATGCCATTCAAGCAATCTTGAAGGCAGGTAGGGCAGCATGGCTCAGTTAGTCCGATGACTCCAACGCCTTCGAATTGTTACCCATTCGTCCCTCCTTATGGCATGTTCATGGTGTCAAGGGCGGAAGAATGTTACTTTGCTGTTAGTCTCACGTTTGGGGCCTAGAGTAGCCCGAGAAGATTAGACACATTTGCTGAGACTCTCTGCTGGTTCCTCCTCTGTCTCGAGGTGCCCCACGATGTTACATCATGTGGATGATTTCCTGTTGGTCGTACATAGCGACTGCAACCCTGTCAGTCTCAAAGGCACTGTAGCACTGTTACTACCTTAGGCGTCCCCCTGTCACTAGACAAGACTACTGAACCCACCACTAGACTAGCCTTCTTAGGCATCACACTCGTTCCGACACCACGCAGTCTAGTCTCCCCGTGGTCAAGCTCAGGTGCTTCGCAAGGACGTAGTCAAATTTCTACAAGTTGGAACTTTTACTCGTAAGGATCTACAATCTGGTAGGTTCTTTGAACTTCGCGATGTGCATTATTCCCCAAGGTAGGTCATTTATTTCTAGGCTGTTGGGCTTATTACCGGGCCTTCCAGATGAACTTTGGTCACTCAGATTCCCCGGGTAGGGCAGACCTGGCCATGTGGATGGAATTCCTGGAACTCTGGTATGGGGTCTCCATGTTCTTCCCACCGTGATCCGCCCAATTCCCAGTTTCTGGACGGACGCAGCCGCCAGTACCGGGTTTGCAGCAACTTATAAAACTCTTGGTTAGGAGTTTGTTGGCCGGAAGAGTCTTTTGGCTTACCTGCCTCTCGCGAGACTTCAGCCTTATTAGGAATTTACCTGATGGTGATGGCGGCTTTTGCATGGGGCAATCCTGGACAGGAATGGCTGTGAAGTGTTACAGTGTCAACAAGGGAGCCTGCGACGTAATCAATTAGGGCCGTTCATCTTCTTTGATTATTATGAGGCTAGTTCGCTGGCTGAACCGGTTGGCAGCCACCTTTCAGTTCTTCCTCTTCTGCGAACACATCCCAAGTTCGACAAGTTGATCCTGGGCTAGCCCGGATTTGGCATACAGTGTCAATTGTCTCGGGTAGCCTTATCTGCGAACACCAGGAGGGCTTACGACAGAGCCATGACCATCTTCCAAGGTTCTCAGTAGAATTCGACTTACACGGTGGTTCAGGTAAACCATGGTCGCATTCGCTGTTTTTGCCACCTTGGGCTTGCCCGGTGAAGAATGTATTGAAGGTTTTGCAAGGTAGATCATCACGAGACAACGAACGTTTGCCCATAGATGGGAAATTCCAGACCTTTCTGGCGTACTGGACACATTACCATTCGAACCTCATACAAACCTAGTCATCAAACCTCCTTTTGTTTAGCCTCTATGGGTTCCTTGGTCCCGTAAATTCACCTTTGCAACCCAGTCAGATAGGCAATCATGCCTCCTCAAAGAGGTTTTAGGTAGGTAGAGGACCACTTCGTCCTTTCACTCCGACGTTCAAAGGCCGGGCAGATATACCATCCGTTGGAATCCCCTTCTACCCGACCGAGGATAATTGGTGCCCAATTGGAATCCTAAACATCTACCAGCTCAGGACACTCCCAGCCGCTCTCCGCTATTCTCCCTGTCAGGTAGTCCCCTAACCACTACTTCATTTATATTTTACATTCGCTCGTTGTGCATTGAATTAAGCTGGGACCCCTCATCGCATTCCGGACATTCGTTCACAACAGGGGCGGCTTCAGCTGCTTCTAGTGCCAATACGCCAGGGCACATAATTAAGAACTAGGGCGGTGGGAATCAGCTATTTTCCACGCATACACCCCACACGCGGGGAAAGAGGTAAGGTTAGCCTTCAAGAATCTTGTATCATAAGTTGTGTCATGAATAAGTGTGTTTACTGCTTCCTTTTTGCCCTCTTATTTACAGGCCTACCCCCTACGTCGGTTCCGGCACACCACACCGACTTTATCCATTCTCGCAGTTCTAATCATCATTAATTAACCGACCACAAGTATATATATATATATATATATATATATATATATATATATATTGTAAGCTGGGGAACAAGTAGCAGGTGCAAAGCTCCCTGGGGTGAGCAGTCTTTCAGGCACAGATACCAAATCCAATGAGGTAGTGACAAACAGTGCAGTGTTTATTGGTGCTATATACAAGTGCTGTACAGTGCTTTAAGGAAAACAAACATGAATAATAATAATAAACAAAAGCCTAGCCGTGTCCCGGCGCTTACTACACACAATGCAGTCCCTAACTAACACAGACTGAGCAAGCCTACAGCTTGTCAGCTTCCAAAGACACACACTGACAGTGTTACCAACCTTCTGCTCTCCTAGACAAACGTTGTCTGTGTTCCCAGGCTGAGAGAGAGCTGCTGTCTGTCTCAGGTGGGTTTAAATTGGCCTACGAGAGATGCCTGGGTGATGTATAAACCCCGAACAGGACTTTTCCTGGCTCTCTCTGGGACGCTCTGCTACATACCCCCCCCCCCTTGTTTCAACCACAGGGTTGGAACACCTGTGGCCCAACAGGAGTGAACACGGGACAGGGCATCTACATTCCCCATCTCAACACATGGCCTGTGTTTTACAGTGAAGGAGTAATCTTATAGAGCCATAAACCACCGGTTCACCCGTCTATTAGTCTCCTTCTTTTGGGCCATCCATTTCAGAGGAGCATGGTCAGTCATCAAATCAAACTGGCGCCCTAACAGATAGTACCTTAGCGCGTCCAAGGCCCACTTTATGGCTAAACATTCCTTTTCAATGGCTGCATACTTTCTCTCGTGTTCATTAAGCTTTCTGCTCAGGTACACCACAGGGTGTTCTTCCCCATTGTGTACCTGTGACAATACGGCCCCAATACCTACATCAGACGCATCTGTCTGAACCAAGAAATCCTTGGAGAAATCAGGGGAGTACAACACTGGCTGTGCACAAAGAGCCTTCTTTAAGGTTTGGAAAGCCTCCTCTGCTATTGGGGACCATTTCACCATTACTGATTCTTTCCCTTTCGTAAGGTCGGTCAGTGGGGCAGCCAGAGTTGCAAAATTCGGGATAAACCTCCTATAGTACCCTGCAATCCCAAGAAAGGCTCTCACCTGCTTCTTGTTTGCAGGACGTGGCCATTCTTGGATGGCTTCTACTTTGTTTAACTGAGGTTTAATGACTCCACGACCAATAGCGTAGCCCAAATATCTGGCTTCCTCTAAACCAATGGCGCATTTTTTTTGGGTTTGTGGTAAAACCTTCCTTGAAGAGGGAATCCAGAACAGCCTGTACACAGGGCAAGTGTGACTCCCAGTCAGTGCTATGTATCACTATATCGTGCAGATAGACTGCTGCATACGGTCGGTGAGGTCTTAGGGTCCTGTCCATGGCCCTCTGAAATGTCACAGGGGCATTTTGCAACCCAAAAGGCATTTTTTTGTACTGAAAAGAACCCTCTAGGGTCACAAATGCAGTCTTTTCTTTGGCGCTACCAGTCAGGGGTATTTGCCAATATCCTTTGGTCAAGTCTAAAGTAGTTAGATAGCGGGCTTTGCCAAGTCTGTCTATAAGTTCGTCCACCCTGGGCATTGGGTACGTGTCAAACTTTGTCACTGCATTGAGTTTTCTGAAGTCGTCACAAAACCTCCAAGTACCATCCGGTTTTGGGACTAAAACGATGGGGCTTGACCAGTCACTATTGGATTCCTCAATGACATCTAGCTCAAGCATCCTTTTTACTTAAGAATATATTCACAGTAGTGATACCTCTAGCGCTTGCTATTCCCTAGTGGAAATTCATATTATTAAATAAATACTACAAATACATATATAAATTAGTATATCAAATGCATACATTATTTTAAATCACTCTCAAATAAATGTCCATCCAGTGTGTAGTGATAAATAATCAATAAAAATTAAATAAATAATCAAAAAATAAATAAATGGGTAGTAGTCCAAATTCAATATAAATGGTTAAAGTGCTGGTGCTTCTTCCTTGATCATTTAGTGCTTCCTTCACCGTGAAAATATATAAATTGCCCACTCGCCAGATGCTGTGGGTTCTATATGTCTTATGACATTAGAACCAACCGTGCTTCAAATAATGGATCCTTTCCCAGTTCGGATTCCCTCTCCCTGGGTATGGACAGTTGCTGCGGTTAGCCTTCTACCATGGGATGAGTCTCCTCCAACCTCGATCCACTACACGAGATGTGCTCCCCTGTAAGTCACCTCCACCACAATTCGTGATGGGGGAATAAACGGATAGTGTGGTATTGCTTACCAAAATTTTATTTCACACACCCCGTACAAACAACGGTATAAAATCCATAAAATTCCAAAAGGTGAAATAAAACAGGTGCCACGCTCATCCACAGTTCAAAAATATTCAGCAAGGTGAGGTAAAAATGTAAATCCAAAATCTAGTGAAAAACAAACAAACAAACGGACGGGAACCGTCATACACGTGCACTCAGGCCGTGGAGAGCGGTAGTTCCGGCTTGCGTTCCACTCGAGTGCGTATGACGTCACGGCGTGCGTTCCACCTAACGTGTTTCGTCATTGGTTAGACGTCTTCAGAGGTGGAGTCACACGTCTAGCCTCTATCTTATATGCCGGAGCTGCCGCTCTGCACTCCGCCCAACTACGCCCATAGGCAAACTAGGAAACAGGAAGTGACTCAGTGTCCCCGCAATGTTGTTATTGTGTTGTTATACAAATATATATGTGCAAATCTCAAACTTTATTTGTGAATCCATTCTCCCCTAAACTGATACCAGATGTTAATCTTATCTGTTCGAATTATATACATATGTAAATAGTTTGATACCTCTCAGTAGTACTTAAAATTAAATGAAGCTTTTTATTTTTTATTATGGGTTGCGTTGCTATGCAATTTTCAATCTTTAATGCCGTCTTAAAAAACTTTATTATTCATATATAATTTTAATTCATTAAAAACGTATTATATATTAATTAATATTTTTATTCGTGGATATATTAAAAACACTATTTTTGATATTAAATATTTTTGTATTCAGTGTTTTAAAATTTTTTTTATATATTTATATTCGCTATTTTAAAAAAATTTATGAGGCAACATTAATATTAAATATTTTCAAAACCATTTTAAAATTTGCAAAAACATTTTAAAATTCTAAAAATTTTCATTTTTAAAATTTTTAGGTTGAGCGGAAAAAAATTACATTTAATAGGATTTATGGATTTGATATAAAGCAGTTAATGTCCATGTCAATGTTCATACCCTTGGGCTGTAGGGTAGACAATTCATAAATCCACCGAGACTCATTCTGAGAAACGGCGATTCGCATGTTATTACCCCTCCAGTTTTGTTCAATCCTGTCAATACCCAGGATGGTAAGAAAGGTGGGATCCCTATTGTGTACCAATCTGAAATGTAGGGAAAGGCTATGCTTTTTAAATCCTTTCTTAATATTTGCGATGTGTTCACCCATGCGCACCCTGAGTTCTCTTGTGGTGCGGCCCACATATTGTAGCCCGCATGGGCAGGTGAGGAGGTAAGTAACATGGGTACTACGGCATGTGATTAATTTCTTTATATTGTATTTCTTTTTCGTTACATTTGATTGGAACTCTAGTACTTGTCGTTTTCTAGTCTTCACTGTTCTGCATGATTTGCATCTCCCGCACGAGTAAAAGCCTTTGTAGTCTAAAAAAGTTAAAAGTTTTTTTGGGGGGTCCGGAACATTCTTCACCAATTTGTCTCTGAGGTTAGGGCCTCTTCGGTAAATGAACTTCGGATGATTCGGAATGACCTCCCTCAACTTTTCATCTCTAAGAAGAAGGTGCCAGTGCTTATGGTATCAGTTTAGGGGAGAATGGATTCACAAATAAAGTTTGAGATTTGCACATATATATTTGTATAGTTTGTATAACACAATAACATTGCGGGGACACGGAGTCACTTCCTGTTTCCTAGTTTGCCTATGGGCGTAGTTGGGCGGAGTGCAGAGCGGCAGCTCCGGCATATAAGATAGAGGCTAGACGTGTGACTCCACCTCTGAAGACGTCTAACCAATGACGAAACGCGTTAGGTGGAACGCACGCCGTGACATCATACGCACTCGAGTGGAACGCAAGCCGGAACTACCGCTCTCCACGGCCTGAGTGCACGTGTATGACGGTTCCGTCCGTTTGTTTGTTTGTTTTTCACTAGATTTTGGATTTACATTTTTACCTCACCTTGCTGAATATTTTTGAACTGTGGATGAGCGTGGCACCTGTTTTATTTCACCTTTTGGAATTTTATGGATTTTATACCGTTGTTTGTACGGGGTGTGTGAAATAAAATTTTGGTAAGCAATACCACACTATCCGTTTATTCCCCCATCACGAATTGTGGTGGAGGTGACTTACAGGGGAGCACATCTCGTGTAGTGGATCGAGGTTGGAGGAGACTCATCCCATGGTGGAAGGCTAACCGCAGCAACTGTCCATACCCAGGGAGAGGGAATCCGAACCGGGAAAGGATCCATTATTTGAAGCACGGTTGGTTCTAATGTCATAAGACATATAGAACCCACAGCATCTGGTGAGTGGGCAATTTATATATTTTCACGGTGAAGGAAGCACTAAATGATCAAGGAAAAAGCACCAGCACTTTAACCATTTATATTGAATTTGGACTACTACCTATTTATTTATTTTTTGATTATTTATTTAATTTTTATTGATTATTTATCACTACACACTGGATGGACATTTATTTGAGAGTGATTTAAAATAATTTATGCATTTGATATACTAATTTATATATGTATTTGTAGTATTTATTTAATATTATGAATTTCCACTAGGGAATAGCAAGCGCTAGAGGTATCACTACTGTGAATATTTTCTTTTTCATCACTGGCACTCGCACGTTACTAGCAGCTGCTATTAAATTAATTTAAAAAATCACTACATCATTTTTCACAAACACAATTCTACCAGGTTCTTGAAACCGTCTCCCTGGCGCGCTAATATACAAAGTATATTTTCACAACATTATCCTTTTTACTTAGTCACTAATGTCCTTTCTCCTAGCTTCGGGAATTCGGTATGGTTTTAGCTTGACACGGACCCCAGGTTCAGTAACAATATCATGCTGAACCGTGGAAGTCGTACCAGGTAACTCTGAAAACTTCTCTCTATTCCTTATCAGGAACTCTCTAGCTTCTTGTTTTTGGGAATAAGACAGGGTGTCTGGAATCGTGACCTCCGGGACCAGAGGGGACTCAGTACCCCTAGATGTTACAGGGACGGACCTTGCAGTCAAGGCCAGCCTATCCTTCCAGGGCTTTAACAAATTTTTATGGTAAATCTGCTCTGGCTTCCTTATTCCTGGTTGATGCACTTTATAATTGACCTCCCCAACTCTTTCCAATACTTCAAAAAGGGACCCTGCCACTTAGCCAGGAACTTGCTCTCAACAGTGGGAACTAACACGAGGACCCTGTCACCAGGTGAGAAAACACGGTTTTCCCCTGTTGTATATTCTCTGTTGCGCTCCCTGGGCCTGCAGTAAGTGTTCCTTTACCATAGGCATGATCGCTGCAATCCTGTCCTGCATTTGAGCGATATGCTCAATGACACTTGTGGGGTGTCTGCTCCCCCTCCCAGGTTTCCTTGGCTATGTCTAAGAGTCCCCGAGGGTGTCTCCCATAAAGTAATTCGAACGGAGAGTATCCAGTAGATGACTGGGCTACTTCCCTGATGGCGAACATCAAGTATGGAATCAAGAAGTCCCAGTTTTTTCCATCCTTGTCCACAACCTTTTTTAACATACTCTTTAATGTTTTATTGAAGCGTTCTACAAGGCCATCAGTTTGAGGGTGGTATACGGAGGTTCGCAACTGGGTCACCTTAAATAACTTGCACAATTCTTTAGTTATTCGTGACATAAATGGGGTGCCCTGGTCCGTAAGGACCTCCTTAGGGATCCCAACGCGACAGAACACCATGAACAACTCTTTAGCAATGTTCTTAGCGGATGCAGTGCGTAAGGGAACTGCCTCGGGGTAACGGGTAGCATAATCCATGATTACAAGAATGTGTTGATGACCCCGGGCAGACTTGGGGAGTGGACCTACGAGGTCCATGGCGATCCTCTCAAAGGGCACTTCAATAATGGGTAAGGGCACTAAAGGACTTCGGAAGTGGGGTAGTGGGGCTGACATCTGACATACAGGACAAGATTGACAAGAATTGTCAATATCTTTCTGTATCCCAGCCCAGTGAAACCTGCGTAACACCCTTTCAGTGTTTTTTTCAACCCCTAAAATGACCTCCTAGTAAGTGTCCATGAGCCAATTCCAGCACCACTCGTCTGTAAGGCTTAGGGACCACCAACTGTTCAACAATTTCAACGTTCTTTTTATATACACGATACAATAAATCCTCATTGCTGCTGAAAAAAGGAAAACAGGGCCTGTCCCCTGGTTTGCCGGGTACATCAT
The DNA here is from genome assembly GCF_965119305.1 of Pelophylax lessonae. Classification (NCBI taxonomy): domain Eukaryota; kingdom Metazoa; phylum Chordata; class Amphibia; order Anura; family Ranidae; genus Pelophylax; species Pelophylax lessonae. Next base: position 140,468,676 of record NC_138777.1, read on the forward strand.
TAACTATTACTACATTCTCCCAGGCCCTGGCAAGGGTAGGGTCTTTTCTCTGCTCGGTACCAAAGTTTTCCTTGTGTACATTAAGATCAGCAAACTCCAATGTACCCTCAGGGTCAGTAGAAGGTTGTCCACCTTGACTGACTGTGGGGACTTCCTCAAGCTCCTCCAGTTCTCCTGCCATAACAGAGAAAGGAAAATCCGGGGAACCTTGAGAGGGGATCCCTTAAACCCACGTTGTTGGTGATGGCCAGGGGTTCTGGCTCCGCCACTGAGTCAGTTACTGTGACCGAGTCAGGACGGTCCTACAGCTCCCAAAACTTAGGGAAGTCTCTACCAATGATGGCCTCATGCACTAAGTGGGGCACAAGTCCGACTGGATGGGTCACCGTACCTAAATCAGTTTCAAAGCGAACAGTAGCTATAGGATACTCCCGAGTATCACCATGTACACAGATCACAGCAACTTTTTTTGCATTTAAATTCACATTTTCAACCCTTTCCGCTTTAACCAAAGTCACCAGACTTCCCGAGTCCATCAAGGCCGCAATAGGCTTATCATTAACAGTCATTTGGCATATGTGTTTTCCTACACCTGGCGCAGCAGCGCATGAAACAGCAGCAAACATAGACTGCCTTTTAAGAGACATGTCACACTGCATGGGTTCATCTGTCAACGAACAGTTTGCTGCAACATGTCCCAGTTCCTGGCAATGGAAACACCTGATGTTACCCCAGTTAGGTTTGTTGACAGGCAATGGTTTCCCTTGTTTGGGACGCCAAACTTCAGCTCGGGCACCAAAAGTCCTCCCCCCTGTCTCCTTGCCATGCTGACCACCCACTTCTGCAGAGGATTTGGTAATGACCTCAGGAACCAGTCCATGACCACACGCTCCACAATTTGTGGTCCAGACAAGGACTCCAGCTGTAGCCATTTTCGCGCCAGGTGGATTAGGTCAAACATCTGTGATCTTGGGGGCCTCTCATCTCGGAAGGACCAGCTGTTGACCTGCTGGGCTCGAACGGCCAAGTTGACACCGAGACGTGCCAGGATTTCCTGCTTGACTTTCTCATACTCTCCTGCATCCTCGGACTCCAAATCATAATAGGCCTTCTGCGATTTCCCAGTAAGGGAGAGATCAATCCTGCCCACTGGGTTTTGGGCCAGCCTTCCCTCTCAGCGGTTCTCTCAAACGTAACCAGAAAAGCCTCTGGGTCCTCATCAGCAGTCATCTTGGACAGGAAGCGACCAACATGGATGGCTGAGGAGCAGTCTCTAACGGTTTCTGTTTTCACAGCAGACTCCTGTGCAAGTGTCTGCACCACCTCAACCAGCACCTTTCTGTTTTCTTCTGCAGCACTTGCCAGTTTTTCAAACATCAACTGGGTTTGATTTTGTACAGCACCAATCTGTTTTTGAAGCAAAGAGTTTGCTTGCTGTTGTGCAGCGTTTGCTCATTGCGTTTGTTCTTGTACAACACCAATCTGTTGTTTAAACAAAGAGTTCGCTTGCTGTTGTGCAGCATTTGCTTGCTGCTGTGCAGCGTTGGAGACCACCAACTGTTTGAGGATTTCCTCCATGTTTAGTCACCCCAGGTACTGGCCCTTTAAGTAGTAAATTACTACCAGTGCCCGCAGGCCTCCACCATATGTAAGCTGGGGAACAGGTAGCAGGTGCAAAGCTCCCTGGGGTGAGCAGTCTTTCAGGCACAGATACCAAATCCAATGAGGTAGTGACAAACAGTGCAGTGTTTATTGGTGCTATATACAAGTCTATATACAGGGGCTGTACAGTGATTTAAGGAAAACAAACAGGAATAATAATAATAAACAAAAGACTTTAAGGATGCGGCTAGATGACAACCCCCCACGTGCGGGGATGTGTGGAATTTCGTGTCTGTGAGACGCGAGATATGACATTCAGCACAGGGAGGTATCTTCCTGTAGCATCGTCATCAAAGCCGACCGGATGTTTACATCAATGACGCACTTCCGGCGTGCCGCAAGTCCCGCGCTGTGACGCGGGGAGGAGCGTGTCTATACGCCGGAAGTGATCATTGCCGGAAATACGTAATGGTCATTCACTTCCGGGTGACGCTGGTTTTGGCGCGAGTGCGCTTGTGCCGGCACATTTATAAATAGCTTACGACCGCGCCGCGCACACGGGCTCTCTGTGGAAGTCGGAGGACGAAACGCGTCAGAGCCATAGTGCGCGGTCGCATAAGGACATCTACATACACGCCTGGAGCTCTTTCCAGATTGCACAAGGTTTGGTACAGAGTGATCCAGCGGAATTTACATTACATTTCTACTCAATGCCTTCACTATTTATTACCTCCTGTAAGTAGACATCCTGAGGGGAGCGGGGCTACATTTTGTTGTTTTTAGTGTTTAATAAACGTCATTGGCGGAATTACACTATTGTCGCCCCACTCTGTTCACTTACATGGTCTGTTGGCAACGGAGGAGAGTGTACAGCTAATAGAGGAAAAGTGGTCCAGTGTCCAATGCTGTAATCTAGTGGTGGAGTCCCTTGAAGGATCTTGATTCACCATCCTCTGGTGAGTTTTAAGAATAGGGGGGGGAGCACGAAGTGGTGGTGGAAATCAGGTGCTACGGCCAGGACCCCTCACACCCTCCCTGGGATAAAGGATTGTGTCTAACCAACCTACCACATGACCTGGAAATACCAATTTAAGGACTTTGGATTTTATTCTTCAGTTTGTTTATATAGCGCTGCTAGTGTTTGAATATATTATTTTGCCTCTTAATATTATCGGACACCTTTTTGCAATAATAAACAAAAGCCTAGCCATGTCCCGGCGCTTACTACACACAATGCAGTCCCTAACTAACACAGACTGAGCAAGCCTACAGCTTGTTAGCTTCCAAAGACACACACTGACAGTGTTACCAACCTTCTGCTCTCCTAGACAAACGTTGTCTGTGTTCCCAGGCTGAGAGAGAGCTGCTGTCTGTCTCAGGTGGGTTTAAATTGGCCTGGGGAAGAGGAGCAAGATCTGAACTGGATCATGGATCAGAGACACCTAAAAGGTATACAAGAGATGCCTGGGTGTTGTATAAACCCCGAACAGGACTTTTCCTGGCTCTCTCTGGGACGCTCTGCTACAATATATATATATATATATACTGTATATAGAGAGAGAGACACACACACACAGATGTATAGAGATATATATATATATATATATATATATATATATATATATATATATATATATATTTTTGTATTTATGATTTGGGGGGGGCGTTTCTTTGGGGGTTCAGGTTGGTGTTTCAATGAATTGAACATGTAGCTAAGCCAAAATTCATGCCCATCACTCATAAACATCCTTAATAAGTTTGGTGATGTAAGGACTGAGAAATAGCACAATGATTAGGGAGTCTGCCTTCCTGCCGTATGTTTGTGGGTTCGAATCCAGGAAGAGCTCTCTCCATGGGCAACAATTGGAGGTTTCAAACCCACAAAATGCTACCATCAATACTTTTGAAATTGTTTAGGACATAGGCATTTGTATCACCAAACTCTTCATAGAAAGCAATTCCCACAAAAAAAACAAAGCACAAAAAAATTCTAGATATAGCAATATTGAGAGCTATAGATATATTTGTGTTTTTAGCAAATTTGGCAAAATATCCAGGTAGGGGATGCAGCTGCAGTAAAATCTGTTTTAAAATGCAAAAGCTTGGCCTATACGTATTTACTGAATAAATATTTTGTGGGATACCCTATATAATGTTGGGATTCTAAATAGAAGCTATATATGAGATTGTTCAAGTGAAAGATGATTGAGCAGGAAAGCTTTAAAAAACTTTGTAATGTGATGGTGTTTACTAATGAATCACTTGCTAGAAGTATGAACTGTGTGCAGTGACAACCTGCATGTTTTCCAAGTTCGGCAGTTCATTCCATTTTACATGGGCGAAACGGCGGACTTTACCTTGGAATTTATTATACGGCATGCTTACGTTTTTCAAAACCTACATTTTTCAGCCCAGTTGGCGTTGCGCATGTGTACATGAGCCTTCTTGCAGCTCGGGACTTCAGAAGCTATTTTAACTTTTTACACTTTTGAAGAAATCTCTCTTTATATGTCACTTTTTGACACAGTTTAAAAGCCATTCATCTCCAAATGATCTCCCACATCTTTCACAGTGATTTGGGCTTTTTTGGGGTACTAAACCATGTTTTTGAAAAAAGTAGTCGAGCTTTTAGCTGAACTGTTTTTACGGCTCGCCCTGACGTTGTAGCATCTTAGTGAATCTAACACTAGGCGTTATTGTCGGCTGGCGGTACAGTGAATACCAATTTCATACATTAAACTTTGCCATAGTGCCAAAATCCCGGCGATGGCGAAATGGCGGTACAGTGAATTAGGCCCATAGTGTCATATATAATCAGTTAACATTTTCAACTTTGAACCTCTGCAACCATGTCTGCCATTCTAGACGGAATTTAGAATTTCTATTCTGGGTATAAGAAAATGGGTGTTCATACATGCATTGAAGGTGTACCCTGTGAATTACTTCAGAGATATTGGGTGTTGATGTCTGTTTCCATTTACTGGATACTGCAGCAATGAAAATATGGAAAATCACTATGCAGCCAAGCTTTATTTAATAAAACAGATACTAAATTTACACATAAATACGACTAGAACCCCACTCTCCTCTATAGCGCAATTGGATGGAAACAGACTGTCTGTCTCTTTCCATCCGATGCCATCCGATCCGATCCACGGGATGGATAGAAAATAGAACCACCATCCGTCTGTTTTTGGCAGACAGGATCAAATGGCGGCAGATTACTGCTCCATAGAGGAGAATGAAGGGTCCGATCAGGTCTGCCTGAAAAACTGACAGGCGGACCTGATCAGACAGCCCCTGTGAAAGGGGCCTTCGGCTGTGGCTGTGGCATGGCGATGAGGAAAAAAAAAAAAAGATTATTTATATATATATATATATATACAGTGGGTACGGAAAGTATTCAGACCCCCTTAAATTTTTTACTCTTTGTTATATTGCAGCCATTTGCTAAAATTATTTAGGTTCATTCTTCTTCCTCATGAATGTACACATAGCACCCCATACTGACAGAAAAACACAGAATTGTTGACTTTGTTGCAGATTTATTAAAAAAGAAAAACTGAAATATCACATGGTCCTAAGTATTCAGACCCTTTGCTCAGTATTTAGTAGAAGCCCCCTTTTGATCTAATACAGCCAGGAGTCTTTTTGGGAAAGATGCAACAAGTCTTTCACACCTAGATTTGGGGATCCTCTGCCATTCCTCCTTGCAGATCCTCTCCAGTTCTGTCAGGTTGGATGGTAAACGTTGGTGGACACCCATTTTTAGGTCTCTCCAGAGATGCTCAATTGGGTTTAAGTCAGGGCTCTGGCTGGGCCATTCAAGAACAGTCACAGAGTTGTTGTGAAGCCACTCCTTCATTATTTTAGCTGTGTGCTTAGGGTCAGTGTCTTGTTGGAAGGTAAACCTTCGGCCCAGTCTGAGGTCCAGAGCACTCTGGAGAAGGTTTTTGTCCAGGATATCCCTGTACTTGGCCGCATTCATCTTTCCCTCGATTGCAACCAGTCGTCCTGTCCCTGCAGCTGAAAAACACCCCCACAGCATGATGCTGCCACCACCATGCTTCACTGTTGGGACTGTATTGGACAGGTGATGAGCAGTGCCTGGTTTTCTCCACTTAGAATTAAGGCCAAAAAGTTCTATTTTGGTCTCATCAGACCAGAGAATCTTATTTCTCACCATCTTGGAGTCCTTCAGGTGTTTTTTAGCAAACTCCATGCGGGCTTTCATGTGTCTTACACTGAGGAGAGGCTTCCGTCGGGCCACTCTGCCATAAAGCCCCGACTGGTGGAGGGCTGCAGTGATGGTTGACTTTCTACAACTTTCTCCCATCTCATGACTGCATCTCTGGAGCTCAGCCACAGTGATCTTTGGGTTCTTCTTTACCTCTCTCACCAAGGCTCTTCTCCCCCGATAGCTCAGTTTGGCCGGACGACCAGCTCTAGGAAGGGTTCTGGCCGTCCCAAACGTCTTCCATTTGAGGATTATGGAGGCCACTGTGCTCTTAGGAACCTTAAGTGCAGCAGAAATCTTTTTGTAACCTTGGCCAGATCTGTGCCTTGCCACAATTCTGTCTCTGAGCTCTTCAGGCAGTTCCTTTGACCTCATGATTCTCATTTGCTCTGACATGCATTGTGATCTGGAAGGTCTTATATAGACAGGTGTGTGGCTTTCCTAATCAAGTCAAATCAGTATAATTCAAACACAGCTGGACTCAAATGAAGGTGTAGAACCCTCTCAAGGATGATCAGAAGAAATGGAAAGCACCTGAGTTAAATATATGAGTGTCACAGCAAAGGGTCTGAATACTTAGGACCATGTGATATTTCAGTTTTTCTTTTTTAATAAATCTGCAACAATGTCAACAATTCTGTGTTTTTCCGTCAATATGGGGAGCTGTGTGTACATTCATGAGGAAGAAGAATGAACTTAAACGATTTTAGCAAATGGCTGCAATATAACAAAGAGTGAAAAATTTAAGGGGGTCTGAATACTTTCCGTACCCACTGTATATATATATATATATATATATATATATATATATATATATATATATATAATTTTTTTTATAATAATTGAAAAAAAAAAAGAAAAATTATTTTTTTTAATTATTAAAAAAAAAGAAAAAAATTATTATTATTATTATTTTTTTTAAATTTAAAAAATAAATTAATAATAATAATAACCACACTCCCTGTCCACTCTCCTTTAAGCAAAGGTAAGTGGACAGGGAGATGAAGCCTGCATAAACTTCCTTCTCATTTCCTCTTGGGAAGGAGATGAGAATGCATTGAGAACAGGCAGTGGAAAGTCATTACTCCCGGCCACCACAAGAGGGTGCCAGTTCCCCATTGGAAGCCTCTCTCATCTCACAGAAGAAGGCCGAAAAGCCGGGGCCTCAATTTTCGGACGGCGCGGAAGTCCGTGCACTCGGGGAGGAGGTGTCAGTTTACAATGCCACAGGGTATGGAAGAGACTTCCAATCTGCCCACAGTTCCTCTAGCATTTGTCAGATACATTGGAGTAAATTTTGGACAGCCGATAGGGCGTAAAGTACCATCTGTATATGATTTGCAAAGCATTCTCTTTGTGAGAAACACAAGGAGTTCATTTATGAATGAATTTGACGGATGGCAGAAATCCAGACATCTAGTGGAAATTCTTGGCCGAGGTCTTTTTCCCATTTAGCCAAAGCAGGAATTTTACAGTTAGAAGATGGACTTTGTAACCTGTGGTAGAACCAAGATATACCCCCCATTGCGCTGGAAGAGGGATGCAAGATAGTCCCATTCTTCATTGTCCATTGAGATTTTCCACTTGCTGTGTTTGTGATGAAAGTGACTTGAATGTATCAGAATAAGCCTTGAATAAACATATCTGTGATTATGTCGGAGAGCAATGAATGTCCCCTTTTAACCCAGGAAGCAACTGAGAAGGATGGGATAATGAATTCATACATGGAAAGTGGTATGTCCAGATGTTTAACAGGCGCCTCAGGTATTAAAGTAATATCACCATGCGCTAGGGATCGACCGTTATCGGTTTTTCATTGCCGATACTGATATTTTGGCCATTGCATATCGGTATCAGACGATCTTTTGATCATTTAAACTTTTGCAAAATAAATAAAATTTTTGACACAAATCTGTTAGACCCCGTTCACACTGGGGCGAGCCGACTTTTCATATAATTGAAGTCAATGCAGGTCGCTCCGGGTCGCCCCAAAGAAGCTCCGGACCCTTTTTCTAAGTCGGAGCGACTTGTGTCGCTCCTATTAGAACGGGTCCACTGAGATCCACCATTCCACTAATTTTTTTTGTTGCCCTTCTATGGACTCTCTCCAGTTCCAACACATCCTTCCTGAGGACCGGTGCCCAGAACTGGACGGCATACTCCAGTGGCCATACTCTGTGGCCAGCTTCTCTTTGTCATCTTTTATGGGGCCAATGTGTTCTGGCCTCGCTTTCTTACTATTTATATACTTAAAGAATTTCTTGGGTTTTTTTTTACTCTCTTCCGCTATATGTCTCTCGTGTTCTATTTTAGCCGCCTTGATTTTGCCTTTACATTTCCTATTACACTCTTTGTAATGCTTGAATGCTGCCAATGACCCCTCAGCCTTGTATTTTTTGAAGGCCTTTTCTTTAGTATTAATGTGCATTTTTATGTTGGAGTTTAGACACCCAGGGTTTAGTTTTGCTCTTTAAAATTTATTTCCCTTTGGAATGCACTGGCCAATCCCTTTGTTTAATATGCTCTTGAAGCACTCCCATTTTTCCTACATGTTTTTTGTTCCCAGGGTTCTATCCCATTTTATATTTTCTAGCAAAGAGTGCAGCTTTGGGAAGTTGGCTCTTTTTAAATTCAGTGTCCTTATATTACATTACCATTGTGTTTCCTATTACTATGTTTAATACTAAAACAAATTGACCTATGGTCACTGTTTCCTAAGTTGCCCTGTATTTCTATATCCATGAGCAGGTCTGTATTGTTGGTAATCAGTAGGTCTAGTACCGCATTGGTTCTTGACGGTGCGTTCACCATCTGACCCATAAAATTGTCCTGCAAAACATTTAGGAACTGCCGAGCCTTCAATGAATGCGCGGTTCCTTCTGCCCAGTCTATATCTGGATAATTAAAGTCCCCCATTATAATGACATTTCCCATCCTTGCTGACAATCCAATATGTGAAAGGAAGTCTGCCTCCCTCTCCTCCTTCTGGTTGGGGGGCCTATAGCGTACACCCAATATTACTTTCCCCATAGTGCCTTCCCTTTGAAGTTCTACCCATAGGGATTCTACTTTGTCCTTAGCTCCATTATTAACATCATAACAGTGTGCATAATATCAATATTATAGTGCAGAAAGTGCAAAAGTAGTGCACTCACTGCAATGATTTTTAAATCTCTAACTGCAGTCAGTGCAAAACTGCTAAAAAAAAAAAAAAAGCTAGACAGTGGGGAGTCAGTGGACTACTGCTGCAGTACTACACTCACTCACTGCAATAATTTTAAATCAATACTGCACTACTGCAGTGACTGCAGTAGTGATTTAAAATTATTGCAGCAGTGAGTGGCACACTACTGCAGCAGTAGTCAACTGAATCCATTCCACTGGCTAGCTTTTTTTCTAGCAGTTTGCACTGACTGCAGCACATCGCAGCCAGTGCAAAACTGCTAGAAAAAAAGCTAGACAAAAGCTAGACAGTGGAATGGATTGGAGTGGAGTGGACACTAGTACTCAGTGGCGTAGCGTGGGGGGTTCTGGGGGGCCACTGGCACCGGACGCAACATTTAGGGGGGCGCATCCCACGCCCGCCATCCGCAGGATCATAGTGTCCAACGCCCCCTGCCTGCACTCCTCTTGGTTCCGTGACTGACTTTGTGCAGGACGAGCAGCGGCCAGGGGGCGGGGCTGGTCGTGGGTGAAGATGCTCTGTGGCTTGGTGCATGTGCAGCACCGCTTCCGGAGTCCCCCCCTGCTGTCCGGGCCAGCCCGCTGTCTCTCCCCTTTGCTCCGGATCGCCTCCTCGAGTCGCCAGTGTTTTTACACAGAACAAGGTAAGTGATGTGCTGCCTGCCCCCGGGAGCCCAGGGAAGCTGACATGGGAGGGGAGGAGGTGGGTCAGTGTAGGGGGTGTCAGTATAGGTGTCAGTGTATGGGGGTGTCATTGTAGGGGGGTCAGTGTATGTGGAAATGTAGGGGGGTCAGTGTATGTGGAAATGTAGGGGGTCAGTGTATGGGGGGGTCAGTCAGTGGTCAGTGTAGGGGGGTCAGTGTGGGTGTCAGTGTATGGGGGGTCAGTGTAGGGGGTGTCATTGTAGGGGGGTCAGTGTATGTGGAAATGTAGGGGGGGGTCAGTGTAGGGGGGTCAGTGTATGTGGGGGTCAGTGTAGGGAGGTCAGTGTAGGGGGGGTCAGTGTATGTGGGAATGTAGGGGGGGTCAGTGTAGGGGGGGTCAGTGTAGGGGGGTCAGTATAGGTGTCAGTGTGTGGGGGGTCAGTGTAGGGGGTGTCAGTATAGGTGTCAGTGTGGGGGGGTCAGCATATGGGGAAATGTAGGGGGTCAGTTTAGGGGGTCAGTGTATGGGGGGTCAGTGTAGGGGGGTCAGTATAGGTGTCAGTGTAGGTCTCAGTGTATGGGAAGGTCAGTGTAGGTGTCAGTGTATAGGGGGTCAGTGTAGGGAGGTCAGTGTAGGGGGGTCAGTGTATGTGTAAATATAGGGGGGGTCAGTGTATGGGGGGGGTCAGTGTATGTGTCAGTGTAGGGGGGTTAGTGAAGGGGGGTCAGTGTAGGTGTCAGTGTAGGGGGGTCAGTGTAGGTGTCAGTGTAGGGGGGGTCAGTGTAGGTGTCAGTGTATGGGGGGTCAGTGTAGGGGGGGTCAGTATAGGGGTCAGTGTATGGGGGGGTCAGTGTATGGGGGAGTCAGTGTCGGTGTCAGTATAGGGGGTCAGTGTAGGGGTCAGTGTATGGGGGGGGTCAGTATAGGTGTCAGTGTAGGGGTCAGCGTATGGGGGGTCGGTGTCAGTGTAGGGGGTCAGTATAGGGGGTATGTGTAGGGGGTCAGTGTATGTGGGAATGTAGAGGGGGTCAGCGTAGGGGTGTCAGTGTAGGGGGGGTCAGTGTAGGTGTCGGTCTATGGGGAGGTCAGTGTAGGGGGTCAGTATAGGGGGTGTCAGTGTAGGTGGGGTCATGTATTTGTCAGTGAAGGTGTGAGTGAAGGTGTCACTGTAGAGGGGTCAGTGCGTGGAATCAGTGTAAGTGTCAGTGAAGGGGTCAGTGTATGGGGGATCAGTGTAGGTGTCAGTGTATGGGGGGGGTCAGTGTAGGTGTCAGTGTATGGGGGGGTAAGTGTAGGTGGCAGTGTATGGGGCAGGTCAGGGTAGGGGGGGTCAGTGTAGGTGTCAGTGTATGGGGGTATCAGTGAAGGGGTCAGTATAGGGGGGGTCAGTGTACGGGGATCATTGTAGGGGTCATTATAGGGCTCAGTATTAGGGGGGTCAGTGTAGGTGTCAGTGTAGGGGGGGTCAGTGTAGGTGTCGGTGTAGCGGGGTCAGTGAAGGTGTTAGTGTAGGGGGGTGTCAGTGTAGGGGGGGTGTCAGTGTAGGGGGTTCAGTGAAGGTGTCAGGTAGGTCAGTGTAGGAATCAGGAATGTCAGTGTAGGGGTCAGTATAGTAATTAGGTAGGTCAGTGTAGTGATCAGGTCTGTTAGTGCAGTAATCAGGTAGGTCTGTTAGTGCAGGAATTAGATAGGTCTGTGTAGTGGTCAGATAGGTCTCTGTAGGTGTCAGTATAGTGATCAGGTAGGTCAGTGTAGTGGGCAGTGTATTGATCAGGTAGGTCTGTGTAGTGGGCAGTGTATTGATCAGGTAGGTCTGTGTAGTGGTCAGGTAGGTCAGTGTAGGTGTCAGTATAGAAATTAGGTAGGTCAGTCTAGTGATCAGGTTGGTTAGTGCAGGAATAAGGTAGGTCAGTGTAGGAAGAGGGTAGGTCGGAGTAGGTTTCTGTGTAGTGGTCAGTATAGTAATCAGGTAGGTCAGTGTAGGAATAAGGTAGGTCTCTGTAGTGGTCAGGTAGGTCAGTGTAGGTGTCAGTATAGTAATCAGGTAGGTCAGTGTAGGAATAAGGTAGGTCTCTGTATTGGTCAGGTAGGTCAGTGTAGGTGTCAGTGTAGTTATCAGGTAGGTCAGTGTAGGAATAAGGTAGGTCTCTCTAGTGGTCAGGTAGGTCTGTGTAGGTGTCAATATAGTAATCAGGTAGGTCTGTGTAGTGGTCAGGTAGGTCTGTGTAGGTGTCAGTATAGTGATCAGGTAGGTTAGTGCAGGAAACAGGTAGGTCTGTGTAGTGGTCAGGTAGGTTTGTGTAATTGTCAGGTAGGTTTGTGTAGATGTCAGTATAGTAATTAGGTAGGTCAGTGTAGGAATAAGGTCAGTGTAGGAATAAGGTAGGTTTCTGTAGTGGTCAGGTAGGTCAGTGTAGGTGTCAGTATAGTAATCAGGTAGGTCAGTGTAGCAATAAGGTAGGTCTCTGTAGTGGTCAGGTAGGTCAGTGTAGGTGTCAGTGTAGTAATCAGGTAGGTCAGTGTAGGAATAAGGTAGGTCTCTCTAGTGGTCAGGTAGGTCTGTGTAGGTGTCAATATAGTAATCATGTAGGTCTGTGTAGTGGTCAGGTAGGTCTGTGTAGGTGTCAGTATAGTGATCAGGTAGGTTAGTGCAGGAAACGGGTAGGTCTGTGTAGTGGTCAGGTAGGTTTGTGTAATTGTCAGGTAGGTCTGTGTAGATGTCAGTATAGTAATCAGGTAGGTCAGTGTAGGAATAAGGTAGGTCTGTGTAGTGGCCAGCTAGGTCAGTGTAGGTGTCAGTGTAGTGATCTGTGTAATGGTCTAGTAGGTTTGTGTAGGGGGGCGCAAATTACTTACCTTGCCCCGGGCGCTGACAACCCACGCTATGCCACTGCTAGTACGATACTACTACACTTTCAATACTCCAAGTTAAGTAGAACAATATTATAGTGCAGAAAGAATAACATTTCAGCATGTTCACCAGTTAAACGGCTTCTGTTTTTTTCATAAATTGCTGCCACTTCACTAAAAACACACACATTTGGTACCGAGGAAGGAGGAGCAGAAAGGTATCTTCTAGCATGATAAGCAAGTCTTTTGTAGCATGCCTCATTTTCTTTCCACCACTGAAGAGGATCACCACTTCTTCTGTCAATTACTGGTTCCTTCAAATATAGATGAAATTCATCATCCAGGCTCATTATTGCAGATTCAGAAGAATCCTCCGCATGAGGCCCCAATAAAACACTGAACATGGCATCTATTTAACCACGATGAAGTTTCTCTTTTGTCCGTTGTCTTTTTGGACATTTTTCTCTTTTGAAGCATCCTGCTCTTCCACATTAGAAACCTGCTCTTCTTAACTTTTCTTTTCGGCAGGAACCTCCTGCACCTCCTGTTGAATATCTTCTGTCAGCCATTGTTTTGCCTTGGCCAATACATCATCAGAAGAGAAAGGATGGTTCTTGCATCGAGGATCCAAAAGACATGCAAGCACAACATTTTTATTCTCTTCATGCTTTACAAAACATTTGGAGAGGCTGTCCCTCATGGCCTGCCTACATGTTTTAGTGCCACGTGTGTTGGGTCCTTCATTCTCTTGAAGAAGCATCTTCAGCACTCTCACCCATGAGATGACAGATGACACAGATGAGTAATAATGACTCACTTCTAGTGTCACTTCCTCTATGGGGAGGAGGGTCTCAATGACATTGGCTACAATGTCACACTGATCAGCAGTAGGATATGAATATACTCCTTATTCACCTGGATATATGGTAAGAGGTTGCTTCTGCTCCAGCATTCTTTGCAGCAAGTGTTGAGTTCCATTGTGTTGGAACAGCGTTAATCAAGTTATTTTTGGGTAGGCCAAGGTCTTCCTGAATGCACCTCAGTCGCTGCTTGGCAAGGATTGAATGGTGGAAATGGCCTGAGCACCTCTTCAGCATGCTAATTATGTCAAGCAAAGCTGTCTGGTTTGACAGATCATCATTAACCACACGTTGGAGGGTGTGTGCCATGCAACTGAGGTCTGACACTTCAGCAGGTCTCATTCCTTTCACCATGTTCACTCCGCTGTCTCGAAGCACAAGCATCACTCGGTCTTTGGTGAATCACCATTCTTCTAGCATGCCTAGAAACCTTTCTCTAATGTACTCCCCAATGTGGGATCCTTGCATCACTTTTGTATTCAACACCAAATGCCTTCTTTGTAAATGGCTGGTTATCAGTGACTATCATCTCTGTGATGACTTTGTCCAGCAGTTGGGATCTTCCATCCGATTTTAGCCACCTGTTTTTTTTTTTTTTGAAACATATCGGTTATTGTTGCCTGGGATAGTTACATAGTTTGTGAGGTTGAAAAAAGACATCAGTCCATCCAGTTCAACCTATGATGTGTGTGTGTTAGTACATTGTATACCCCTGTATGTTGTGGTTTTTAAGGTGCTCATCTAATAGTTTTTTTAAACTATAGATGCTCCCTGCTGATACGACTGCTTGTGGAAGCGAATTCCACATCCTTCGTGCTCTGACAGTTAAGAACCCCTTACGTATTTTAAGGTTAAACCGTTTTTCCTCTAGTTTTAGTGAGTGGCCACGTGTCTTATTGTATTCCCTTTCTCTAAAAAGTTTGTTCCTTAGGCTCAGGCCATCACCAGTACAGTATTTGTACATTAATATCATATTCCCCCTCAAGCATCTCTTCTCCAGAGAGAATAAGTTCAATGCTTGTAGTCTTTCCTCATAGCCGATACCCTCCATTCCCCTAATTATTTGTGTTGCCATTCTCTGGACTCTCTCCAGTTCCAGCACATCCTTCCTGAGGACCGGTGCCCAGAACTGGACAGCATACTCTAGATATGGCCGGACCAGAGTCTTGTAGTATGCGAAGATTTGGATATACATGATGTGATAAACAAATTTGCAGTTTACAAGGCTCGAAGAGTTCGTTTTGTTTGATTAAATAATACAAATTAAATGTACACACTGCATCCTTCCCTAGTGTCTCACAACTGGAAGAAAATATAACAAAAAATAGGAAAGTGAAGAGGAGTAGTAATTAACAAAAAAAAATACCACTCTGTTCAATAAAGCAGACACTTTATTTTTTACCATTTTCATGCAGAGATGCTTTAGCCGGGATGCTTTAGTCAAACACCTTTAGTGGAAATAACCCCTTACATGTCTAGTGGTCCGCTGTAGGGAGCGGGGCACACATAGGCTGGAACGGGGGACGGAGCGGGGCACCCACTTAACCACTTGAATACCGAATGCTTATCTCTGGGGATTTCACCAGGGCTGGAATGTATTATGCAAATCTGTAATTTGCACTGTTTTGTAATTGTATGTATCATGCAAATCTGTTATTTGCATTGTTTTGTGAATGTATGTATCATGCATATCTGTTATTTGCACTGTTTTGTGATTGTATGTATTATGCAAATCTGTTATTTGCACTGTTTTGTGATTGTATGTATTAGGCAAATATGTTATTTGCACTGTTTTGTGATTGTATGTATTAGGCAAATCTGTTATTTGCACTGTTTTGTGATTGCATGTATCATGCAAATCTGTTATTTGCACTTAAGTGATTGTATTTATTAAAATTTGTAAAAAGTATAGAATCAATCTATGTTGCATATTTTGTACCTGTACCTGTTTCTGCTACCTCATTTTCTGTTCGAAAGTTTAATATTGTTAAGTTAATATTTATGTTCCAAGATTTGTTTTGTGCTACAACTATTTGATTTACATGCACTTTACAGAATTGTCAGTTAAATTAAACATTTATTTTGACTTTTCAAAGCTGTTGACTAAATTATTGTCTGAGCATTAAGATTACAAACAGTGGTGGGGCTTAAAGATGGAGAGGTGGAGTTGTTGCCATAGAAATATTTTAAAGGGGAGGAGTTAGTAAGATAACCACGCCCACGTGGGGGGCGCCAAAAATATTTTTGCACCCAGGCGCCTGTGACCCCAGGATCGGCCCTGGATCACTGACCACGGAGGAAAAATGGGAATGCTTTAGGAACATATTAAACAAATGCATCCTGCAGTGCATTCCTATGGGAAATAAATTTAGAAGAGACAAGGCCAAACCTGACTGGCTAAACCGTAATGTTAATAAACTTATTAGGGGAAAAAAAAAATGGCCTTCAAGAAATATTAATCAGAAGGCACAGTATCGGCTTTCGAGCGAAACAAGGAGGCAAATAAAAGTAAATACGAAATCAAAATGGCTAAAATCAACTTTGAGAGACAAATAGTGGAGGATTGTAAAAAGAACCCAAAGAAATTCTTTAAATATATCAACAGCAAAAAAGCTAGGGCACTGAAAAGGCAACCGTGCTGAACGCCTTTTTCTCATCAGTCTTTACTCAGGAAAAGGAGGGGTACACTGACCATGACTGTATGGTCAGTAGTATTACACAGGACTTGCCGCTATGGCTAACAGAGGGTGAAATCAGGGAAATGCTGGATAAAATTAACACAAATAAATCACCAGGCCCGGATGGAGTACATCCGAGAGTACTCAAAGAACTCAGTAAGGTTCTATCTAGACCACTGTTCCTGATCTTTGCTGATAGTATTAGGACTGGAAATGTACCAGGGGATTGGAGGAAAGCTAACGTGATACCGATATTCAAAAAAGAGCAGAGGCATGTCCCGGGTAATTATAGGCCTGTCAGTCTGACATCGATAGTATGTAAACTTCTGGTGGGGATGATAAGGGACTATATCGTAGAGTTTGCTAAAGACCACAACATCATCAGCAGTAATCAGCACGGGTTTACAAATGGGCGTTCTTGTCAAACCAATCTCTTAACATTCTATGAGGAGGTGAACTGTGAGCTAGATAGGGGCAGACCAGTGGATGTGGTATACCTGGATTTCGCCAAGGCGTTTGATACAGTTCCCCACAAGCGCCTAATTTATAAAATAAGGTCTGCAGGTATCGACCGCAGAGTTTGCTCTTGGATACGGAATTGGCAAAAAGGGCGTGTCCAAAGGGTGGTAATAAACAGCGCATACTCAGACTGGTCTGAGGTGGTAAGCGGGGTCCCCCAAGGCTCAGTCCTGGGACCAATCTTGTTCAATTTATTCATAAACCGCATCGAGGATGGGATCAGTAGTTCTATATCAGTTTTTGTGGATGACACAAAATTGGGCAGGCAATAACTGCACAGCATGAAGCAGATATCCTACAAAATGACCTGGACAAAATAACGGAGTGGGCTACGACATGGCAAATGAGGTTTAATGGGGAGAAGTGTAAGGTTTTGCACTTGGGGACTAAAAACATAAAAGCACAATACACGCTAGGGGGGGAACCCTTGGGGGAATCAAAAATGGAGAAAGATCTGGGAGTCTTGGTAGATGATAGACTAGGCAATAGCATGCAATGTCAAGCGGCAGCTGCCAAAGCCAGCAGAATATTAGCATGCATAAAGAAAGGGATGTATTCCAGAGATAAGACTATAATCCTTCTACTTTATAAAATTCTGATCCGACCGCATCTGGAGTATTCCCTCCAGTTCTGGTCGCCAGTCCTCAGGAGGACTCCAGAGAAGGGCAACTAAACTAATTAGGGGATTGGAGGACCTTAATTATGAAGAGCGTCTGCAATCGCTTGATTTATTCTCCCTGGAGAAGAGACGCCTGAGAGGGGACATGATAGCAATTTATAAATATCTCAATGGTGATCTCGACATAGAAAAAAAGCTATTCAGTCGTAGAAAGTGCATGAGGACTCAAGGGCATACATTGCGATTAGAGGAGAAGCGTTTTAACCTCAGGCAACGTTGGGGGTTCTTTACTGTTAGAGCTACAAGATTGTGGAATTCTCTACCACAAGAGGTGGTTTCTTCGGGAAGTATGGTGGCTTTCAAAAGACACTTAGACGTACATTTCAAGGATCAGAACATTCAGGAGTATGTGAGATGATTACGGCCACACACACCTACACAGGTTGAACTGGATGGACTATTGTCTTTATTCAACCTCAACTACTATGTAACTATATGTAATTATGTAACATCGGCCGTTAACCCGATGTAGTCGGACACCTGTCGGACACCTTTTTTTACGCTCCAACATTTGGGCCACAGAAGCCTGCCTTTTTCCAGAACAACGTGACGACGGCATCATGGATGGTGGAGTGGAGGACAAATGTGAGGAGAGAGAAGAAGGAGAAGAGGCTGGACGGTGAGAGCCTGGAGTGTGGCTTTGTGGGTTCTGACGGTGATGCTCCCACTGGGCTCGGTGATGGGATTTCAGGTGCCTTCTTAACCACTTGCCCACTGGGCACTTAAGCCCCCTTCCTAACCAGACCAATTTTCAGCTTTCAGTGCTCTCACATTTTGAATGACAATTACTCAGTCATGCAACACTGTCCCCATATGAAATTTTCATCCTTTTTTTCACACAAACAGAGATTTCTTTTGGTGGTATTTAATCATAATTGGGTTTTTTATTTTTTGCGCTATAAATGAAAAAAGACCGAAAATTTTGTAAAAAAAATGCATTTTTCTTCGTTTTGGTTTTAAATTTTGCAAATTTAGTCATTTTTCTTCATAAATTTTGACTAAAATTTATACTGCTACATATCTTTAGTAAAAATAACCCAAATAAGTATACATTTTTTGGTCTTTGTGAAGGTTATAGAGTCTACAAGCTAAGGTGCCAATCATTAAAAATTGATCACACCTAAAGTACTGACGGCCTATCTCATTTCTTGAGACCCTAACAAGTCAGGACAGTACACATACCCCACAAATGACCCCTTTTTGGAAAGTAGACATTCCAAGGTATTTAGTAAGAGGCATGGTGAGTTTTTTGAAGTTGTAATTTTTTCCCACAATTCTTTGCAAAATGAAGATTTTTAAAAAAAAAAAATATTTTTCACAAAATGGTCATATTACGAAGTTATTTCTCACACACTGTACAGGCATACTTGGAACTACACCCCAAAATACATTCTGCTACTCCTCCTGAGTATGGCGGTACCACATATGTGACACTTTTCTACAGCCTGACCACATACAGAGGCCTAACATCCAAGGAGCATCGTCAGGCGTTCTAGAAGCAAAAATTACACATATCATTTTCTGACGACCTATCACACTTTTGAAAGTCCTGGAGCACCAGGACAATGGAATTACCCACAAAATGACCCCATTTTGGAAAGAAAACACCCCAACACATAATCTAGGAGGCATAATGAGTCTTTTGAACTTGTCATTTTTTTCCACAGGTTTTTGGAAAATCTGGAAAGAAAACCAAAACACATTTTTTTTTTTACACAAAGTTGTCCATTTATAAGACATTTCTTACACATAGCATGTACATAGCAAAAATGACACCCCAAAATACATTCTGCTACTCTTCCTGAGTATGGCGATACCACATGTGTGACACTTTTCAACAGCCTGGCCACATACAGAGGCCCAACATGCAGGGAGCACCATCATTTCCTGACTTCCCATTACAATTTTGTGAGGCAATGTAGGGCACAGATAAGCATTGTAGTGGCACTGATGTGGCATGGATGTGGCCCAGATGAGCACTGACGTGGCATGGATGTAGCACTGATGAGCACTGATGTGGCATGGATGCGGCACTGATGAGCACTGACGTGGCATGGATGTGGCACTGATGAGCACTGATGTGGCACGGATGAGCACTGACGTGGCATGGATGTGGCACTGATGAGCACTGACGTGGTATGGATGTGGCACTGATGAGCACTGATGTGGCATGGATTAGCCCTGACATGGCATTGATGTGGCAGGGATGAGCACTGATGTGGCATGGATGAGGCACAGATGAGCACCCTGACGTGGCATGGATGTGACACAGATGAGCAGTGACATGGCATGAATGTGGAATTGATAAGGCACAGATGAGCACTGATGTGGCACGGATGAGCACTGACGTGGCATTGATGTGGCACGGATGAGCACTGACCTGGCATGGATGAGCACTTACGTGGCATTGATGTGGCACGGATGACCACTGATGTGGCATGGATGTGGCATGGATGAGCACTGACGTGGCATTGATGTGGCACGGATGACCACTGAAGTGGCATGGGTGTGGCATGGATGAGCACTGACGTGGCATGGATGAGCACTGACGTGGCATTGATGTGGCACTGACGTGGCATGGATGTGGCACGGATGAGCACTGACGTGGCATTTATTTGCCACGGATGAGCACTGATGTGGCATGGATGTGGCATGGATGAGCACTGACGTGACACGGATGAGCACTGAAGTGGCATGGATGTGGCACGGATTAGCACTGACGTGGCATGGATGTGGCACAGATGAGCACTGACGTGGCTTTGATGTGGCACAGATGTGTACTGATGTGGCATGGATGAGCACTGACATGGCATGGATGAGCACTGACATGGCATTGATGTGGCACGGATGAGCACTGAAGTGGCATGGATGAGGCACGGATGAGCACTGAGGTGGCATGGATGTGGCACGGATGAGCACTGACGTGGCTTGGATGAGCACAGATGTGGGATGGATGAGCATGGATGTGGCATGGATGAGCACTGAGGTGGCATGGGTGGGCACAGACGTGTGATGGATGAGCACTGAGACAGCATGGGCAGGCACGGATGAGCCACGGATGAGGCATGGATGAGCACGGATGTGGCACGGATGAGCATGGATGTGGCATGGATGAGCATGGATGTTGCATGCATGTTGCATGGATGAGCACTGAGGTGGCATGGGTGGGCATGGATGAGGCACGGATGATGCATGGATGAGGCACGGATGATGCATGGTGTTGGGCACAAATGAGGCACTGATGGGGCACTAATTGAGCACAATGAGGCAGAGGAGGCATGCAGCTGTAGTTTCTCTCCTCTCCTCGCACGCTATACCGATTGCTGTGTACAGCGTCCGAGGAGAGGAGAGAAATTAACCGGACATGCGCCGGTTTGTTGCGACGTGATCGCTCCGTTATTGGACGGAGCGATCACGTGGTAAAGGACCACTCTCATTGGCCCTTTACCACGATCCGCGTTGCGTCGGGTCCCCGGGACCCGGCGAGCACGGGCGCGGCGGGAGCGCGGTTCTGGGAGGACGTCCATGTACGCCCTCCCAGAACTAGACAACCACTTTGCGGCCGTGCTTTCACAATAGGCCGGTCGGAAAGTGGTTAAGGTGGTTGTCCCTAGGTGAGTGTTGGGCTTACCGCGACTTATGCATTGGCTGCAAAGGCTGCAGATGGCAACACTGTTGTCAGCAACAGACACATTAAAAAAAAGCCCACACTGCGGAGCCATGTGCCGGCGTCCTGGGAGCGCCAGATGTGACTGTACATGGTTGATGGCTCGCTCCTGATGCATTGCACAAGAGGTACAAAGCAGACTGCAAATGTAAGTTCTGCCTGCCTCTCCTCCCTATCTGCCGGTCCGCCAGTTCAACAAATAATTGGCCAGTAACTGTTGTCACTGTGTGTAGCACAGTTAACACAGCAAAATAGGCCACATTTTTGGCTTTCAAAAGACACTTAGACGTACATTTCAAGGATCAGAACATTCAGGAGTATGTGAGATGATTACGGCCACACACACCTACACAGGTTGAACTGGATGGACTATTGTCTTTATTCAACCTCAACTACTATGTAACTATATGTAATTATGTAACATCGGCCGTTAACCCGATGTAGTCGGACACCTGTCGGACACCTTTTTTTACGCTCCAACATTTGGGCCACAGAAGCCTGCCTTTTTCCAGAACAACGTGACGACGGCATCATGGATGGTGGAGTGGAGGACAAATGTGAGGAGAGAGAAGAAGGAGAAGAGGCTGGACGGTGAGAGCCTGGAGTGTGGCTTTGTGGGTTCTGACGGTGATGCTCCCACTGGGCTCGGTGATGGGATTTCAGGTGCCTTCTTAACCACTTGCCCACTGGGCACTTAAGCCCCCTTCCTAACCAGACCAATTTTCAGCTTTCAGTGCTCTCACATTTTGAATGACAATTACTCAGTCATGCAACACTGTCCCCATATGAAATTTTCATCCTTTTTTTCACACAAACAGAGATTTCTTTTGGTGGTATTTAATCATAATTGGGTTTTTTATTTTTTGCGCTATAAATGAAAAAAGACCGAAAATTTTGTAAAAAAAATGCATTTTTCTTCGTTTTGGTTTTAAATTTTGCAAATTTAGTCATTTTTCTTCATAAATTTTGACTAAAATTTATACTCCCTATCTGCCGGTCCGCCAGTTCAACAAATAATTGGCCAGTAACTGTTGTCACTGTGTGTAGCACAGTTAACACAGCAAAATAGGCCACATTTTTGCAGGACTAAAATACAAGCTTAGAAAAGTATACTGTTAAATAACACCCCACTTCAATATCTGGTATTGGGGGGGGGGGGGGCACTGGTCTATCACACCAGTTGTTCAAAAAATTGGCCAGTGAGTTTGGCACTGTGTGTACCAGACTTAACTCAGCAAAAGAGGCAATATTGTTGCAGGACACAAATACACTTGTAAAAAGTATACTCAGATAACACCCCACTTCAATCTGTGGTATTGGGGGGGGGGGGCATTGGTCTATCACACCAGTTATAATACATTATAAGTGCTTTTGTTACTGTTTGTAGTATTGCTGCAGCAACGCTCAGTCCCCACACCTGTCACAATGCTGCACAGTGCACAATAATACTACTAATCCACTATGATATGCTTTCTACAAAGTATATCATACTGTGGATTACCCCCCTCCCCCCCCCCCTATATAGTGCACTGCACAGCAATACAAAAAAAATTGCAGCCCTTTAAATAACTTTTGTGGACATTAACAGAGCGATTTGTGTGACTGCTGCCGACCTCTAACTGCCCCTAAAGCACAGACTGGATACCTGTCCCTAACCTGAAAAGAGACTGGACCTATACCAAACATTGCAGCCCTTTAAATGACTTTTGTGGACATTAACAGAGCGATTTGTGTAACTGCTGCCCCTAAAGCACCGACTGGATACCTGCCCCTAACCTGAAAATATACTAGTAGACCTATATCGAAATACCAGCCCTGAAAAGGACTTTTGTGGATCTTAACAGAGCTATTTGTGTCTGGCAATCTCTTCCTGATGCATACAGCAGACCTCTCCCTACGCTGGCAAAAAGCAGAATGTGAAATGGCCGACAGCTCAGGTCTATTTATAGGGTAGGGGGCATGTCCATGTGCTGAAATGTTTTAATTGGCTGTCCCGTTCCACCTGACAGCTGTGTCATGGGTCAAAGTTCTCCCCAATGTAAACTAATATGGCCACCGCGAACAACGCAATGTGTTCGCAAATTTGGCAGGTAGCGAACAAGCAAAATTTGCCGCGAACCGACCACCAGGCGAACCGCAAAGCCATCTCTAATGGTCAGAGATGGGGAACACCGTACAGGAGACAGAGATGGGGAACACCGTACAGGAGACAGAGATGGGGAACACCGTACAGATGACAGAGATGGGGACACAGTACAGGAGATGGTCAGAGATGGGGGACACAGTACAGGAGACAGAGATGTGGGACACAGTACAGGAGACAGAGATGGGGGACACACAGGATACAGTCAGAGACCGGGGAAACAGTACAGGAGACGGTCAGACGGGGGACAGAGTACAGGAGATGGTCAGAGATGGGGGACACAGTACAGAAGACAGAGATGGGGGACACAGTACAGGAGACAGAGATGGGGGACACAGTACAGGAGACGCTCAGAGATGGGGGACACCATAAAGGAGACAGAAATGGGGAACACCGTACAGGAGACAGAGATGGGGAACACCGTACAGGAGACAGAGATGGGGAACACCATACATGAGACAGAGATGGGGAACACCGTACAGGAGACAGAGATGGGGAACACCGTACATGAGACAGAGATGGGGAACACTGTACATGAGACCGAGATGGAGAACACCGTACAGGAGACAGAGATGGGGGACACAGTACAGGAGACAGAGATGGGGGGACACAGTACAGAAGAAAGAGATGGGGGACACAGTACAGGAGACAGAGATGGGGGACACACAGGAGACAGTCAGAGATGGGGGACACAGTACAGGAGATGGTAAGAGACCTTCCAGAAATGTACAGATTTGCACTTGAACAGCTCAGGGTTTCAGGATAGCAGTCATGCTGTCTATGGAGGGAAAGACATACCTGGCCATCAGGCACTTTTAGAGGTCTGGGGGCGGGGCATCCACTCATATCTCCTCTCCTTCTACTCTACTCCATCCAGAGTACACAGGCTGCATGTGGCGGGGTCAGAGCATCAGTGGAGCTCCTGGCCCTGCCCCCTCTTTGATGGCTGAGCAATGCAGAAGTCCGGGGGCGGGGCTCTCGGCTCCTACTACAATGGCTCAATACCGAGTGCACGGGCTGAAAGGGGCGGAGTCAGAGCGTCAGTGGAGCTCCCGGCCCCACCCTCTCTCTGCTGGCTGTGTAATACAGCACTGCTTCCTGTGTCCCCAGTGCGCTCTGCAGTGCTATTATCTATTATCAGGGACCCAATTTGCAGACAGCGCGGGGCAAACAGGGAAGCTCCTTTGGATGTCGGGGGGGGGCAATTGATCCTTTGCCCCCCCTGGATCCGCCCCTGGGTTTCAATACCTTCACTCCTTATGTACCGCCCCCCCCCCCCCCCCGGCGATCCTTCCTCTCCCCCCCTCCATCCATCCCTCTCTCGCCTTCTCCTTGTCCCCTCTTGTTACCCCTTTCCCCCTGCCCTACTTCCTCCCTTCTGCATACATATGTTGTAGCACCTACAACGTCTCAGTTTGGTTCTGCCTTGAGATTTTAAATACAGCTTAATGGTTACCGTGTTCAACCTACTCCCTCATTCTGGCTGACTGTAACCCATGTTTCTCCTGTTTGGTTGGATACCCGTGAGGTTCCTCTCACCCCCTGCCCCTTCCCACACTGTACTGTAAACCTAGGTACTTTTCCCTTCCAGTACAACAGTTGATTGGTTGCGCCTCCCCACCTAGGCACAGCGAGCTCCCTTTACGGGGTTCCTGTAGGTTGGCAGCGCCAATCACCACTCTCTCGTGAACACCCATCTTACCGCACCTTGTCTACCAAGCCTCACGATATATCTGTTGTTACAGTTGTTTATTATACTCTGTTACCAATCTTTGACTATACTTTTTCTCAATATTCTGTATGTGTTGTTACTCATTTCATCTCTATTCCTACAGGTTGTCGCTTGCATTACACGTTCGAGAATACTATAATACTAGAATACAAGTTCTTTTTAATCAATTAATTTCTTTTTAACAGCATATACCGATTACAGTAGGCAATATACAGTGCCTTGCGAAAATATTCGGCCCCCTTGAAGTTTTCAACCTTTTGCCACATTTCAGGCTTCAAACATAAAGATATAAAACTGTAATTTTTTGTGAAGAATCAACAACAAGTGGGAAACAATCATGAAGTGGAACGAAATTTATTGGATATTTTAAACTTTGTTAACAAATAAAAAACGGAAAAATTGGGCGTGCAAAATTATTCAGCCCCTTTACTTTTAGTGCAGCAAACTCTCTCCAGAAATTCAGTGAGAATCTCTGAATGATCCAATGTTGACCTAAATGACTAATGATGATAAATAGAATCCACCTGTGTGTAATCAAGTCTCTGTATAAATGCATCTGCACTGTGATAGTCTCAAAGGTCCGTTTAAAGCGCAGAGAGCATCATGAAGAACAAGGAACACACCAGGCAGGTCCGAGATACTGTGGTGGAGAAGTTTAAAGCTGGATTTGGATACAAAAAGATTTCCCAAGCTTTAAACATCCCAAGAAGCAATGTGCAAGCGATAATATTTAAATGGAAGGAGTATCAGACCACTGCAAATCTACGAAGACCTGACCATCCCTCTAAACTTTCAGCTCATACAAGGAGAAGACTGATCATAGATGCAGCCAAGAGGCCCATGATCACTCTGGATGAACTGCAGAGATCTACAGCTGAGGTGGGAGACTCTGTCCATAGGACAACAATCGTATACTGCACAAATCTAGCCTTTATGGAAGAGTGGCAAGAAGAAAGCCATTTCTTAAAGATATCCATAAAAAGTGTCATTTAAAGTTTGCCACAAGCCACCTGGGAGACACACCAAACATGTGGAAGAAGGTGCTCTGGTCAGATGAAACCAAAATCGAACTTTTTGGCAACAATGCAAAATGTTATGTTTGGCGTAAAAGCAACACAGCTCATCACCCTGAACACACCATCCCCACTGTCAAACATGGTGGTGGCAGCATCATGGTTTGGGCCTGCTTTTCTTCAGAATGGACAGGGAAGATGGTTAAAATTGATGGGAAGATGGATGGAGCCAAATACAGGACCATTCTGGAAGAAAAGCTGATGGAGTCTGCAAAAGCCGGATTTGGATACAAAAAGATTTCCCAAGCTTTAAACATCCCAAGGAGCATTGTGCAAGCGATAATATTGAAATAGAAGGAGTATCAGTATTGATGGGAAGATGGATGGAGCCAAATACAGGACCATTCTGGAAGAAAACCTGATGGAGTCTGCAAAAGACCTGAGACTGGGACGGAGATTTGTCTTCCAACAAGACAATGATCCAAAACATAAAGCAAAATCTACAATGGAATGGTTCACAAATAAACATATCCAGGTGTTAGAATGGCCAAGTCAAAGTCCAGATCTGAATCCAATTGAGAATCTGTGGAAAGAACTGAAAACTGCTGTTCACAAACGCTCTCCATCCAACCTCACTGAGCCCGAGCTGTTTTGCAAGGAGGAATGTGCAAAAATTTCAGTTTTATATCTTTATGTTTGAAGCCTGAAATGTGACAAAAGGTCGAAAAATTCAAGGGGGCTAAATACTTTCGCAAGGCACTGTATAAGCATATTTATTCACAAGACATGTATTCAAAACAGTTAGGCCCCTTTCACACTTGTGCGACTTGTCATGCGATTTGGGACTGCAAAATCGCATGACAAGTTGTTCTCCATGATTTCCAATGAGCCCTATTCATATCTGTGCGACTTGAAGTCGCACCGACTTCAAAGTAGTCCCTGCACTACTTTTGGCAGGATTTTGATGCATTTTGAGTAAAAGACATTATAAGCACAGTCAAACTCGCATCAAAATCGCGGCAAAAAGTCGCATCAAAATCGTGGTAAAATCGCGCGACTTTGAAGTCGCTCAAGTGTGAAAGGGGCCTTAGACCTGAGGTGACACAGAAAGATAACTTTTTACATAAAATACAAACTTAAACGATAAATGAAATGTGATATGGGACTCAATGATAATAGTAAAAGAAAGTAGGATTACGTTTTCCCATATATCGTAGAAACCATAGATAAATGTTCTATATCAGGGCTTCCCAAACTTTTTTGGGCCAAGACCCACTTCTGAATAAAGTTATTTTTCGGGACCCACTGTAATTGAATATTGTAAAGCGATACAGAATTTGTTGGCGCTATATAAATGCAAATACTATTAATAATAATGCATATTTTAAAGGGAGGGGGATGTTAAATTAAAAATATCAATCAATTTATTTTTGAATACACTTAATATTTAAATAAATATAAGGCTATATGGCACTCACCCTCCTTCCTCTACAAGCAGTCCACAGTGAAGGTGAAGCCCCTGTTTGCCCTCTCCAGGGCCCAGCACACCTCACTCAGAGTCTCCATGATGAGGAGCTCTATGCTGGTCTTGGTGTCCTGGCTCTTCTCCTTCAGATCCTCTACTGGGGTCACAGAAGCTGCCATGAACTCCTGACACCGCCAGGCCACCTGGTCCTCCTATGACACCAAGGCTGCTGTCTCTGTCCGCTGAGAGAATCCCGCTGCCAGTCTAGCCACCACCGCTGCTGCCAGCAGGACCGAGGAGCTGGCTCTGCACCCCATGAACATATCCTACATAACAGCCCACATACGTACTCGCTGATGCAAGTATCCTCCTCTTGGGAAATGCAGACCAGCCTCCATAAACTGCATGGGCAGGGTCCTGAATCCATTGCGATTTGACTGTTCTGGCTCTAATTTGCGCAGGCTCGCACAGCACAATTTAAGCAGGCCCGCTCTCAGTGATTTCCAGCTCATCGCGACCCACTCAAATGCAGCTCGCGACCCACCAGTGGGTCCCGACCCACAGTTTGGGAACTCCTGTTCTATATAATCAGACCAAAATTGTCTGCGAATTGTGCAGCCAACAGTCACTCTACTGCAGTTGGAGTGAGAATAAGCTATACAAAACGGGAGACTAAATCGCTAATATTGCGCTAAATTGGTACTAATAAAAACGTAGGAAAAACAAAAATCTGTTTTTAGAGAAAAATCGAACATGGTTGTGGTGGAAATTAATAGGGCTTGGAGCGTGCAAACCCGCTTCAGTGCGGGTAAAATTATTACGCACCAAGCTCCATTAATAGCTCGTACTGAAAAGCACAATTGTACCGCTCTCCTGTATAACGATTTACCAAGCGCTCAGCGACAAAGAAAGGAACAGGCGCGCTGGGTCATTTTGATGCCATCTGCCAGGTCTCTCTCCATTGGATATGTATGTGTGTGTATGTGTGTAAGAGCAAGTGTTTGTGTGTGAGAGTTTATGTGTGAGAGTTTATGTGTCTCTTCATGGATGAAATGGCTGTGTGAGCTGTTATGTGAGCTTGTGTCTGTGTGTCTGTGTCTGTGTGTGTGTGTGTGTGTGTGAGTTTCCTGTGTCCTCTGTCCTCTGAGCAGAGCTGGTTTATTTACAGCAAGTGAGCAAAAGGAAGTTACAGGAAGTGGCTTCACAACCACCAATCACAGACACGTATACATTCAAAAAACACAATAGAAGCTGTGGAGTACATGCCCATAGATGGACACGAATGAACAAAAGGCTCAACTGCCATAAGAAGCACATGGCTTTTCATTGTTCACTCATGTCAATCCATAAACATGGGTCCATTACTTGTTGGTGGGTCTTCATCAAACATGATTCATATATAAACCATTTTTGATAGTGACCATTCTATTTGTTCCAGTTGATGAGGCTTTATCTGCATAAGATAATAGCAGCAGCCCCCCCCCCCCCCAGTCACACCGATCAAATGTGACTATAAGGAGCCATCTATTAATCTTGGTAAAATAAGAATTTCCGTATCACAGACATATCTCAGCAGCGCAGGGCCCTGAACCGCAGACAAAGATCTGTGCGATGGACTCTCTTTGCTACAAGTATTTTGCCATCTCATCCATTGGAAGATTTTCACCAACAAATCTTTCCTGCAATGACAGTTAAAGCGATAATCACTGTAAATGGCGATTATCAGTAAAACTTGACACTGGGAGACATTATGACTATTTAAACTAAGGAAAATGTCCACAACCAAAATTTCCACAACAGCCCCTCCTCTTTGTCATATGCTCCCATGTGTCCCTTGATGAATCTTCTTCTTTTAAATAAACAGAACAGTTCTTCTCACGATAAAAACAATCCATTTCAAAAAGTTTATAAAAAGAAAAAGATAACGGGTAAAAACAATCCATCGAAAGGAAACAACACTTGGGTTCCGTTCTTCAGGAGATGACTTCAGAGGGAGGGCATGAGGTGATGGGATGCGTTGACCAGCGGTCGGGCTGGAGTCCTTGGCGTCAGATGCAGGGGCGGAATCTTGGGGCGTCTCGTCTCAGCAATCAGGACGAGGTCATCTGCTCGGGCTTTGGTGACTCGGTTGACCAGACAACAGGACCATATAGGAGGAATAGAAACAAGAACAACATAAGTATATATACTTCTATTTCCTTCAACCAAGATCCAATGGAGAACAAAAAAATCCCCAGAACCTCCCAAAGCATTAAAAGGATTCCAACCCTCGCTAGCTATAGCTCTGGTTCGGCCTTGCAATGAAGTTACTTTAGCCATATGGGCCTGGACCTTATCACTGGTGTTTGCTATACCGGAACAGCAGTCTTCCCCTATGAATTCACAGAAACCCCCCTTGGAAGCTAACAGAAAATCTAGTACCATTTTCTCCTACAGTAAAAACACCTGGAGTTTCATTGGTGAGATGACTGCTATACCTGTCCCACAGGTTGTAGATCCTACAAATCTAGTTCCAGTGCAAAAACCAAAGTTAAAGCCCAGCCGTGGACTACCTGATTGTCCCGATACCCAAATTGTATTGACCAGAAAAGAACAGGAGCCAGAGCTAACATTAAAACTATAACTGAACTGATGTTACCCTCTAGGAATGTGTCATTAAATTCTGTGGACAAGTGTCTCTTGGTTGTCTTCATGGTGATACGAACGTCTGCCATTGCTTGGGTGTAATAGCTAGGTGGGGGTTTGGAGCACACCCAGCCATTAGACCTGTTTGCCGTCTTGACCAGCTGAAAATGCATTACCCTTGCTAAAACACGCTTGCTAAATATGTAAATAAAAACGATACTCCTCATTATCATTCTTGGATGAAGTTGAACAGCTTTTTGCAGTGGCTGGCATGGATCCAGAACCTCAAGGAAGTCGGGGTTGTCAGCTGAACCTGGTAATACCTCAGAATACCTCCGCTCCAATCCCGTCCTTTGACATTTCCTCACAACGACTCAGTCACCTGGTTGGACAGAATGTACACCAGTTATCGTGTCAGGGTCTGGGAGAGACTCCCGAACCCTATGGTGGACCTTTTGGAGCTCCCTTTGCCAGGACTGCACCCACCCCGTCAGCTGAGAATGTAAAAATGACAGCTGTTGAGGAAAGCACAATCCAGGCTCTGGTTGACTCCCAAACAAAACTTTGTACTGTGATAACCCATGGGACATTCCTGTTGGGGTAAAGAGCAATGAGAAAACATTTGACCCGTGGCTCTTTCTATTCAGCCGTTCAACCTTACCGCTAATCCCTGAAGAGCCGTACATACCTCTGCAAAGATCTGACCAGTGAAGTGTGATCCGCGATCTGACTCGATCGTTCCAGGTAGCCCCCTTGCGACAAACTATCTCAGACAGGATCTTTTTCGTGGTGGCAGTGGCAATGGCATGGTGAACGGGCCAAGCCTCTGGACACTGATATGGCGATTTTTTCCTACTACACTTATTCCTTTGATCCTTTCTGCGATTATAAATATAATAAGTGATCTACACCTTTTTATATGTTAATATCAACCTTATTTTATCCCTTGCAGTAAAAGAATATTAATAAAGAATAACCACTGTGTTTAAATAAGAGAAAACATTTATTACAGAAGACAAACTTGTCACTAATAACATTAAATAAAATGAACCGCAAAGTAAGTGAATAATACAATAACAAAAATGATGTTACAATGGAAATACAAATGCTATCAATATTATAGGACAAATTGCAAGATGGAAAGAGTTACAGGAGAGAGAAACAGATAAGAAATAAAAGTGATACATTACATAGACCTCCCGATGGAGGTCTGTGCTCAGATACTTCAGCCCATAGTAAGAGAATTTTTTGGGCTCTGGCTGTATATTTATGTACCTCCCCAACCAACCCCCTTTCAATGTTAACATGTTGATCAGGTTTTTAAATCAAGTTTTTTTGAGTCCTTCTCACAGCCCACACACACAGGTGATTCCTTCCCAGCATCGTTTATAGGTACCATAAGCAAGTTTTTCCAGATAGCCAGTTCTGGCTGAAAAGACCTCAGATAATGCCTCTAGCTACAATACAAACAATAGTAAAAAAAAAACTAGCTTTCCCGGTCTAGATATAACGCAGCTTGTTTTATGATGTCAGCTGTAAGCAAATTGTCAGGTACACAGTTGGGAGTCAAGCAAAGTTCAATATATGATGTTCATTTCATATAAAAATATTAGAATTCAATATTTCCATTACATATCCCCCTGAAGTTCATTCTTTGAACTTAAAAAAAAAAATTGTACCCACCCACAACAGCCCAGAAGGTCCAACCCCCCACCACCACTGCGCCTCCACTTCTTTTCTTGAACACGAGGAAACTCTTATCTGTTCTTATGAACACATCAACATAGACTTGAGACTGAGAAGCCATAGAAATCCTGGTGTCTCTGAGAACTCACATCCGGACCATGAGTGCATGTACAGCGATGTTTACTCACTCCTCTGCCTTGGAAGAGTGGAACTCCAACATCGTTGATGGCGGGATCCTGGCATCTTTTAGCCCCATAACAGGGGAATGCTGTGTGATGTTTGCAAAGTTTGGATCGGACCGCGAGATGGCACTTTTCAACATGGTTAAGGAAAGTCCAGTCTTGCACCTTTGTCTCAAGCTATGGCATGGTGGTCGTTGTTGCTTCTTCAGGTGGTGGTAGGGAAGGCCTCCGGACAGTTGTGCATGAATGCAAAAAGAAAAGGGAGAATGTCAAAATACAGTTATTGGGGGGGGGGGGTTAGGATTGTTGCAGTTGTGTGGCCGTTAAGGATTATTTCTTATAAGGGTTATAATGTTAACAGGTAAAGCTCAGGTTAAAGCAGTAGGCAGGTTGAGGGATGTAAAATATAATAACATAAGACATGGATTTACAGGGATACCCTGGTTTCAATGGTTGTTAAATATTGTTCTGTGGGTTCCCACCTGACTCTTGAAGCTGAGTCGGGAAGAATGTTATAATTCACAACAAATAATTATATGGCTGGTGCCTTAGTTACATTATCTAAGAGAATAGAAGATAGAAATCAAAAGAACAACTTAGAATATTAAACTAGGAAAGGGAAGAAAGATAGGTAAGTAATGAAAATGAACAAGAAGGATAATACAAATGAAAAAAATAAAAAATATAAAAACTACAGATTTAATGCTGCTCCAACTAATATTTTTATTTAACACATTCAACTTTGGATAGTTACAGAGCATTACATTTGTATAAAAAAAAAGAAATTCACTCATACATAGTTGCCCTGAAGTCTATTGTTGACTGCACTGAAAAAGGAGGAAAAAAAAAACAAAATAAACAAAAAGCATTGCAGCAACTACTTTACAAAAAGGGCAACTCCTCTCCTGCACTAGTGATCAGCGGTACGAATTTGCAGGTCAGGTACACAGTTATTAAGGAGAGAATAAAAAAGTTGATAAAAATAAATAAATACTTTTTTAGAATTTAGATAAACCTGACTGCACTTTATTACTGCAATTTAGAGGCTTCTCCCAGAAACAAAAAACAGAAACAAAAAATACAGTATGTTGTTCTAGGGTCCTCTCTTAATTCTGTAAATTATTTGTACTTGTCTGGATTGGATCAGGCTTTTTCAGAGATTAGTTTCTGAGTTAGTGGCCTCTTTGTTCCTCAAGAGGAGATACCTTGTTGAGGTACACATTCTTATAGCTTTGGTGTTCATTTTCCTGATAGTAATGCACAATATTAATTGCATCAGGAAAAGCAACAGGGATACACAAATCAGGACAATAACAGGGTGGAGTTCACTAAAGCTGTGGCCCTAGGACTGTATATGCCCATTAAAAAAAAAAACTTAACCTGAGATATTTGGATTAATCTATTTTGATCTCAAGATATCACCCAAATCATCCACTCCGCTCCTTCTAAGGCATCCTGATCTCCAGCTCCCATGTTACCTCCTCCCGGGTTCACTATCAGGACTGCTCCAGAATCTATAGACGTCCATACTCCAGTATGTCCAGACAGCTCCTACTCCCCATCCACCACTAGGTGATCCCTGAAAACTCATTTATTCAGGAAAGCCTACTCTGCTTCCACCAAGAACTTTATCTGAGCCAACTCCATCAGATCATTTCCCCCTGCAGCTATTATCATTTTCTACAACCGCCTCCCCTTGGATCATTAACCCCTTAAGTAGGGCCCTTCTAATAATGCATGGCAGAAACTGCGGGCGCTATTCAAATCCTGTTTCCCAAAGTCTAACTACCAAACTTTTAACTCTGCCCCAAATCCCAAAGGAAGTTTCTGTAGGTTTTAAAGGGGTGTCATATTTGATATAAAGTATTTTCTCTGGGTTAATAGGGGTACGTCCCGGTGCTCCTGCTATATCCATGCCAAGGGCAAGAGAAGATGTGCAATAGATCCCCGAGGTAGTGTACCCCGCTGAGTACAGTTTAACCTGATGCTGAACACAGTCCATCAGTAGACATTTGATAGCAGCACCAGTGCCCTGGTCTCAAATAATTTTAACTTTGTTTAGGACAGGTTGGGACAATACCTTGGCATCCATGACACATGACCCCTTCCTTTTCCAGCATTGCTGACTCATGATTCTGTACTGTTTCCTTTGACATAACACAACACTTTCCTTTCTCCAGCACCCGTCAATATCAATCATTTGAGGCTTTCCAGACTCATAAACCATCAGAACATA
Organism: Pelophylax lessonae; assembly: GCF_965119305.1. Lineage (NCBI taxonomy): Eukaryota > Metazoa > Chordata > Amphibia > Anura > Ranidae > Pelophylax > Pelophylax lessonae. The sequence goes on from NC_138777.1 coordinate 140,502,679, forward strand.
ATGGACTCTGGGGTGTAACACTGTAGAGTCAGATAGGATAGTACCCAAATTGACCAAGGTATACGCACGATGTTCAGTCCCTGCAATCAGGGACAAGGACAGTGCAAATCTGGTTTTGACAGCCATGGAACGGAGTCATCCACCAATCCATATGACTCATAGTAAACTTGGATACTACCCCCACCTGCCTGTCTTTGCGAAGTGGAAATTGTCCCACTGAGGAAGAGGCAAACACTTTTCCTGGGTCCTGGAACACCTCTCATTGTACCTGGGTGCTGGACAGAGTAAGTGAGATTTTCTAATCCCTTCACCAACATGTAGTTCCAGACTCCCCAATGTGTTCCTGAGTACCTTCCGGTCGATAGTGTTTAAAGCACCCAGTGCCATGCCCCCAGCTCCTGCAGTCTCCAATAAACCTCTCTTTAACCGAACTATGGGAATAGTCTGAATACCCGGATTGAAATTAATCTTTCAACATGTACACCTGATTCTTTACAAAGGCTGCACACCTTGTGACCCGTTTGTCAATCCGGTAATCAGACAATGTTATCCTTCACCCATACAACATAAACTGCCTACACTATTCCGATAGGACTCACATGGAATGCAGGAGCATAGTACAGCACTGGGGCACTGGTCTTACTGGCATGCAGGACACAGAATATTAGTTAAGGTACACAAGGAGTCTAGGAGAGGAAGGGTACCAACTAGGGAGAATACAGCATGCCCACACATAACAAAAGTGAAGGCCCTTTGAATGGCTAAGGCACAAAGTCCGAAGATGGCAACACACCATACAATTCGCATACAATTTTCCCATACAATGCTTCTTCAGAGTCATCAAAACCATACAATATGAGGCCAGACCTAAACACTCTCAAATTGTATGCAACCAGGCAGGCCCTTGTACCACCTATCCAAAGGTAAATCTAAAGGAAACTGAACAACAAAAAAACTGCATAATGTGTATCCATCTCAAGGAACTTCTGCTACTGGGCATAAATGACCAATATTGAAAAGCCACATAAAAACAAACAGAAAACTTTAAGAGCAGATAGTTGCATGGTGTCACTGGGCAGGAAATAAACTTGAAATACACTTGGGGACACACAGAGAGACTGCTAGGAAGACAAAATGACATTAGCCCTGAGGCAATGAGCAAAGTTTGAAAAGACCGGACCGGCTGGGTGTGTGGCTAATTGACTTAACAGCAGGGTGTTGTTGTCTTAAATACAAGTATATCAGGTATAACAGCAGACCCTTACAAGTTAGATCCATGGAGCTACAAGTACCAGCAAAGCTACTGATCTTTGGGCATAGAGGAAACATATCTGTAACAGATCTATTCAAACTCTGGATAATTCCAAAACACCCTTACCAATAAATGCAGTAACACTGACAGAGATTCATAACACTTCTTTAACCTAATATAGGTGTTTAGAGTGACAATTATCCGCTGCAGTCCTAATCAAATTTTCATCTGTAGAAACTAAGTAAGACTGAAGATGACCAATCATATTGTCAGAGGAAATATGGGATAGCAGACTTGAACTAGTTGGTTTTGCTTATCAGTTTAGGAAAGAAACGCATTAATACCAGGGCTCTACATATGTCGGATCGGAACATACACCACACAAGGTCTAGAACCAAGCACAGCCAAATGGACTGACATCAGAAGCCCCATCTACATAAACCTAAAAAAGAAAAATACATTTTTATATAAAGTTGTCTCTGAAGGCTGTGATATCCTTTGGTTCTGAAAGCCATGAAACCCAATAATCGAATCTGAAGGATAAAACACCAATAATTTTAGAACTACAAATAAACATTACATTTTTCTTCCTCCTAAAAATAAACCGATGGTTAAGTACATGTGACAAAAAATTAGCATATGAAACACAATTATACAATACATTACATTTCATAAAGAAAGACTTTGAACATTTTTCCTAAGTTGTTTTGGAACAGTGCACTTTTTCAAAAACCAAAAATTGTTGAGCTCAAACTAATTACCACGTGGATTTTGTTTATGGTATACCATTAATTCCCCCAAAAAAAAAAAAAAATATTTCACCATGGTCAAAAATGAGCAGCTCGTAAAAAAAAATATTTAGATGGTACCATTTATTCACAAATCATAATACTTCACAATGACACTCTTTAAAACTGTCTCTCTGGAAAACAAAACACGTTAGTGAATACACATCTCAATTCACTATTACAGAGATTTCACCTTTCACTTTAATGAATTACCAGGCAATTTACATGACAATACACTCACAGATCTGACAGGAAAGGAGGGGGGTCAGTGGGCTGTCAGCAGCTGTGATGAACATCAGACAACACAACATATATAGATCATGTATTTCACAGACCAAACTTACTCTCACAATTAGCTAAGTTAAAGACAAATTCTAGACACCACAAATACCGGCATGTTTTCTATAATAACCTGTACGTCTTCCTTTCAATTCCTTAAAATCTGTTTGGTAAGTTTGAAATTCTTTCAAAGACCCATCCCGAATATTTTCCTCATTCTCATCCTGTATGGACGCATTCTCTAATTTAGGATTTTGGAATGGGACCCATGATCTAGGCTGTTCATACTTATTACACCTAGGTCATGTTGCAAAGCGTGCAGAGTACACTTCAAAATCATGTCTCGTTGTCCTGTATGGATTTTGTTTCACTACGTTTTCAATGGGACGTGATAGACAGAATCGAGCTATGTGGCCAAATAGTCCACATACATAACATTTTATCTTATCTAAAGTTGTACAGCGTCTCTTAACATAAGGCTTTGTTTTAGATGACTGAGAATGCTCGATGGCTACGACTGGAATGGCTCCAACTGGATTAGAAGATTTTTCTGGTACTTTACAAGATATAGGGGCAATTTTGTGAGAACTCCTACCTTCCATGGATTTATCCCTATTGGTACATACATTAGGTGTGGGTGTCCCAATAAATTCGGATATAACCAAATCAGTTGCTTTGTTATCCATCCTTTTTGAAGACTGAGCAAGCTGCTCCTGGCAGCTGACAGATAATGATTTTACTTCATTTTCTGCATCCTTCAGTCTTTTTACCAGCTGATGAACTTCTTCCTGTAATCTCTTGTTTTCTATTACTAGGTGACGGTAGCTAGCATCAGAATTTGACTTAGGAACTTCTAAAGTACTGATGTTACTTTTGGCTATATCTAGAGCTTCTTTTAGGGACGTGTTTTGCAATTTCAAATGTTCATACTGTCTACTTATCCACCTGGCTGCAAAGATCAGCGGAGTCTTTCCCGCTCGCTTACTATAACATTTTCCAGTAAAGTTTAATTTCATATCCTCTTCCATCAGAGGAGCCGAAAATGCTCCTTCTGTCTGGAGACTTTCCTCCCTTAATTCCAGCATGGCATCCGTTCCCTGCCTTGCTGTTCTACTTTCCTCTTCCGGTTCCTGTGCCTCACAATCTTCCAGTAATTCACCTTTTACTGGAGTATCAAACTTTTTTGTTGCTCTCCCTTTTTGTCAGCTGCTGAAAGGTGACAATTCAGATCAGCGCTTGAGCATTTTGCTGACAAGGACTGGGCAATTGCAAGACAAGGCCCAAGTCCCGACAATTGCTTATTGTCCCCCTGTTCATAACTGCCACAACTTTGGGGTTGTGACTTGTTGGACAGTTTCTGCTTGTCCCTATTTTGAAGTGTTGCTTGGAAAGATTTCTCCTTAAATCCCCAAAGCAAAAGCATTCACTTCCTCTGCCCTGTTCAATGATTCTAGCATCCATATACTCCAAGCATCTCTTTCATTTGGGCGTGTCATCTTTTTGTGATGAGCATAACACAGCTCCTCCCATGCTTTAACCTTAAATGTACCTCTTTTATAATACTTCTTCCTAGTCCAGCGATCCCAATCTTGAATATATTTCACAACCCAAGGCCCATATTTATAAATCATCTCTTCCTTTGGGGTCAAGTGGTAGGGTTCACCATGGTTAGACACCCTCTTTGAAGCGATTTTATTACCCATCCTTACGGATTATGGACCCTGAATTGATTTCCCAACCTTAAGCGGTTGCCCCCCAGAGGTAGCTAATCTCTGGCCAATGATTGGGTTGACAGGTACCGCCCCTGTCACCGTTGCCGAATTTTCACTACTTGTCAGAACAGGAATTTCCCTATCCTGACTATAGTCCTTCAAACCAACCTGGAGACTTCCCGAACTCATTAATAGGTCAATCTCCCCCGTGGACTTTTCTGAAGTATTCTGAAAGATTTCTTTCTTTTTTTTTTTTCTTCACAGGGTACAATGGGGTATTAGCTGGTGAACTCACTTTCGCCAATATGCTCTAATTCCCTCCAATTGAGCCAATTTCAATGGATACTGAGGTAACCTAGGGAGGATAGCATCTGGTTTTAGTTTTATCTTAACAGGGGGGCAGTGGATCATAATTCCAGTGTTCCCCTCTTTAGATTCATGCTTTTGGATAAATCACTGGGCAAGCTCTCTTCAGAGCTTGTGTCTGGTTCCAATTTACACAAGGCGATGATGCTATCCCAGGTTTCTACCATTTGGTGTTGGTCAGGATCTGAGGGGATGTTTACTTCCACTCCATCCTCAGTGAATTGTATATGTGCTTTCATTTGGGAGAGCAAATCTTTTCCTAGCAAATTGCAAGGAACTGAATCGCTCAAGAGCAGGGAGGCTTCAGTTTGAAAGGGTCCAATTCGAACTTTTGTGGGAGTGGTTTCCAGTAAGGGATATGATATACCTCCTAGACCAACTCCTCTAATTGTATTTTGAATGGGAAGATTTACCTCACTGGATTTCAAAACAGAACGAGCTGCCCCGGTGTCTATTAAACAATTTAGGGTCTGATTATTTAATTGCATTTGTACATAAGCACTTCCTTTCTCATTTGTTGAGATTACAGGTAACACCGGGAGCTCTCCACATCACTTAGGGTCTCTTCCAGAATCCCTCTCAGGTTGTGGTGGCCTACTTTGTCTTGGAGCTCTACACTCCCTCTTGAAGTGTCCGGGTCTGTTACAGTTGAAGCAGACAGGTTTCCTTTTTGGTTTTAGGCCGAGATCTACACTGTTTGACTGATCAGTGACAATGCAGATCCTTTGGGGTTTCAGTGACTCCCAATCAGCTATATTCCTTTCAATAGCAGTTGCAAGTGACAACAAGGAGGAGAGGGGCTTATCTCTCCAGTCTGGATTTGCGGTCATCAATTTTTCTCTAATTTTTCCTCTCAACCCAGTAACAAAGCTGTGTATCAAAACAGGTGATAGGGCACTGTTAGTGATGTCCCCACCAGCCGATTCTATGGCTTTTAAAAGTGATTGTAGTACTTCATACAATCTTCCTTTGGTCCTTGGGTCACTCCTGACACCTTGGTCCAAGACTGGGGAGGATAGACTGTTTTAATCAGTTGTGCCAACTGCTTAGTGAGTACACATCCTTGATGACTGGAGTCAACATATAGGGTCTTTGGAATATTAGTTTTACTAAGGATTTCATCAAAATCCCCGTCTCCACAAACCCTCTTCATTATTTGAAACATATCACCCCAATTTGCATTGTAGCTCGCCTGGATGTCCAGCAGCTCTTTCGCAAATTTAATGGGATCAGTCCTTGGATGGGGGATAACACTCAGAAATCCCTTCATCTCAGAGGGAGTCCAAGGTACATGATGTGTCATCTTTCTAGTGGATCTCCCATTATTATCATAAACGACCTGCTCTCTTACAGGATATACAGATATGTCATCTGAAAACGATATCAACGGTTGATCGGGCTTTTGGGATTGTGCCACAGAATCCCAATAAGACTGGGAAAGATAGTTGCTGCCAGGTGGGGGCACTTTATCTAACTGCAAAGTGCCTTGAAGGGTGGCATTAACAGTTCCATGGTATACAGGTGTGCCCACATTGGGTGTTACCATTTCCCTGTTAGAGTGACACCACACAGGTCCTTGCTGTGGAGTACTAGTAGTCACTCGGGGGCATAAAGGTACGTAGGCAGTGTACTCAGTACCAGAACTGCCAGTGTTGCTTTCAGCAGCAGCATTGCTCTTTAACTGCTGTCTAGGGGAGAATGCTGGCTCGCCGCCAGTAAACGGAGGGTTACTGTATTCGGGGGGTTCTTCTGTCAGAGGGGAAGAAAGTACCCCTTCTGACGGTATATGATCTTTGGTATTGGGGAGACTGTTCTCCCTTAGTGTCAGCATTCCGTTCCCCTGTCTTGCTGCGCTGTCTCTCTTCTTTTGTTTCAGTGCTTCACAGAAAGAGTCTTTCTGTGATTCATCTAGGGTTTTAACTGGGGTGTCAAATTTAGCAGCAAGTTGTGGCTTTCCCTTCTTATCTGCTGAAAGATGACAATTCATATCATTTTTTGAGTATTTTTCTAACAAGGACTGGGCGATTGCATAAGGCCCTAATCCTGACAAAACCTCATCTTCCCTCTGTTCATCACAGTCACTACTCTGGGGATTTGGCTCTAGTACCTGCTCCTGCCTGTCGCTACTCCTCAGCGCCATTTGGTGTGTTTTTTTCTTAATTCCCACAGTAAAAATATTCACATCATCAGCCCTGTTCATGGATTCTACCATCCATGCACTCCAAGCATCTCTTTCATCTGGGCGTATTATCTTCCTGTGGTGACTATGCCACAGGGCCTCCCAGGCTTTAGGCTTAAAAGTCCCTCTTTTAGAATACTTCTTACCAGTCCAGCGATCCCAATCTTGAATATATTTCACAACCCAAGGCCCATATTTATAAATCATCTCTTCCTTCGGGGTCAAGTGGTAGGGTTCACCACGGTTAGACGCCCTCTTTGAAGCGATTTTATTACCCATCCTTACGGATTATGGACCCTGAAATTGATTTCCCAACCTTAAGCGGTTGCCCCCCAGAGGTAGCTAATCTCTGGCCAATGATTGGGTTGACAGGTACCGCCCCTGTCACCGTTGCTGCCTTTTTCACTACTTGTCAGGATTTTTTCCTATCTTGACTATAGTCCTTCAAAGTTAGCCTGGAGATTCCCTGAACTTCCTGCAAGTTCAAATCCCACCCCGTGGACTTTTCCGAAGTATTCTAGAAAAAAACAATGCTTAAAGTACGACTATTACTTCTGTTATCTCAAGAAAGATTAGCACAAACTTGGATAATCAGACCCTTTGAGTGCTTGGAGTACATAGGGTAGTTAATAAGGGCACAATTATTTGCAAAAATTATTTGAGGCAGTTATAAACAGTGTTCACAGGTCTAATTACAAAACTTACAACCTCCAGTTAGTAGATTACAAAGAAAGATAGACCCATTACACATCAAGATCATTCAGTGTGACTTAGGCCCACAGTTGCGTTTCAATCACGAGGATTGGGAAGCGTCTTGACCAAATCTCATTCAAGGCTCAACTGAAACTGCTTTTTGGCAGAAAAACACCGATTGTATAGCCAATGCCTTCAAGCGTCCAATCAGAGCCCTTATCATTTACACTTGCACCCTCCTGCAATGAGGCGCAACTGAGCAGTTAGGATGTTTTCTCATTCACTCTCAGTACAATTTTATTTTAATTATACTGTTCATATCAGTCTCATCAAAGTATTAGCACAGACAAATGGTAAAATAAAAAGAATGAGTACTAAGAAGTTTGCTAGTCTGGGAAGACACAGGTGAAGACAAACAAAGACATAAATAACGCTTACCGTTTTTGGAGTTGGAATTGTCTGTTTCAGCTTTGGCTTACACACAAGAAGTCACACCCAAACGTTGAAAATCTCCTCACACGAGGCACCATCTGATATGGCGATTTTTTCCTACCACACTTATTCCTTTGATCCTTTCTGCGATTATAAATATAATAAGTGATCTACACCTTTTTATATGTTAATATCAACCTTATTTTATCCCTTGCAGTAAAAGAATATTAATAATGAATAACCACTGTGCTTAAATAAGAGAAAACATTTATTACAGAAGACAAACTTGTCACTAATAACATTAAATAAAATGAACCGCAAAGTAAGTGAATAATACAATAACAAAAATGATGTTACAATGGAAATACAAATGCTATCAATATTATAGGACAAATTGCAAGATGAAAAGAGTTACAGGAGAGAGAAACAGATAAGAAATAAAAGTGATACATTACATAGACCTCCCGATGGAGGTCTGTGCTCAGATACTTCAGCCCATAGTAAGAGAATTTTTTGGGCTCTGGCTGTATATTTATGTACCTCCCCAACCAACCCCCTTTCAATGTTAACATGTTGATCAGATTTTTAAATCAAGTTTTTTTGAGTCCTTCTCACAGCCCACACACACAGGTGATTCCCTCCCAGCATCGTTTATAGGTACCATAAGCAAGTTTTTCCAGATAGCCAGTTCTGGCTGAAAAGACCTTCTCAGATAATGCCTCTAGCTACAATACAAACAATAGTAAAAAAAACTAGCTTTCCCGGTCTAGATATAACACAGCTTGTTTTATGATGTCAGCTGTAAGCAAATTGTCAGGTACACAGTTGGGAGTAAAGCAAAGTTCAATATATGATGTTCATTTCATATAAAAATATTAGTATTCAATATTTCCATTACAACACCCAGAAAACATATCCGGACAGACCAAGACACGCTCGTTCCCCGGCAAAGTGATATAGTCTATCTGAATGCGCTAAAAGGGATATTCCGGTTTGGGGGAGTGCCTTCTCGGTACCGTTACCGCTTTCAGCTGCGGTAGTAAAGCCAGGGCTAATCCAATGCTCCTCCACCTATGCACACATAACCATCTTTTGCTGGTGCCCGGGTAATGAGCCGAGTGGGCCATCATTGGAAAAAGGGATCTGGGTAAACACCATTTACCATCAAGACCCCAGATGTCATCTGGACCCTGTGTAGCCCCCAAAACCATCCATCTCCTCTTTTCCTGCACTTCCGCTTGGGACTGCAGCTTAACACATCAGAGGGGATGGCTAGCATTAGGGTCTCTGTCACCGGGCTCAGAGTACCTTCCTTAGCAGCTCTATCTGCCAAGGCATTTCCATTGGCTTCCATAGTCGTCTCAGTAGTATGAGCCTTTACCTTCAGAATGGTTATCACGTGTGGCAAGCAAAAGGCAATGAACAGCTCTATTAACCCCGCACGTTTCACCGACCTCCCCAAACTAGTCAAGAACCCTCTTGCCTTCCAGACAGGACCACAATCATGTGCCAGCCCAAAAAGTGTATCTCAAATCTGTATAGAAATTGATCCTCTGATCTCTATGTCTTACCATCTGGGGTGTAGTACCTGGAACCATCGACAAAAAGGTTAGCAACTGGAATGGGGGTCTCCTTCACTGGGCTGACAGCCGCTGATTGCCACTCCATTAAAGAAAGACAATCGTGTTGTTCCTACTAAAGTTGGAAATTGATGAGAAAGAGAGAAAGAGAGAAAGAGAGAGAGAGAGAAAAAGAGAAAGAAAGAAAGCGAGATAAAGTTTTGAAAATTACCATTTTTCTGCACGGCCTTCTCCCCCCTTCTCTTCATTCTTAACAGGAAGAAGAGACGCAGGGTTCCAAAATAGTGCATCGTTTAAGGTTACGAGGACTTTGGGGGTCCTTCAATGTCTGTATTCTCCGAGTGGTTAGATGTTGGGTACCTAGAGAAATGCAATGACCTAAAAAAAAAACAAGCTTCTCCTTGCAAAGCTGGCCTAGCCTGCAATAGAGAGGTTCAGTCACTGACACTGTCTGGCCTGTGAGACCTACAGTGGGAGTTGTCTTCCCTGGAAGGGGAACCTTGCCTCTAGGTTTTTGAGATCTTAAAACCGTGTTGGCTGCATCGGTGTCAGCGAGGCAAGGGAGGGGCTATTTTAATTCCTCTAGGATGTGAGCTGACACCGGTTTATCAACGCCCTATGATAAGTCATAGCCATTTCTGACCATACCTACCTTTGAGTTTTCCGGATCCTCCGGAATAGATTGCTACTTACCCCACGGACCAGCCGGGTTGGTCGGACAATTATGCCTGATGTACCCTGACTTTCCACATCCATAGCAGACCTGTTAAAAGAACTTCTTGTTTGCCAAAGAGTTAGAAGGAGAGGGTTCAGCTGTTATGACAGGCTGTTGAGAGATAGAGACACTGTGAGGTGGGAGGGCGTTACCAGTATCAAAGTCTGCACCGTGAACTGAAGAAAACGGAGATTAAAGTGCAGAGACAGTGACAGGTTCAGTGTCAGCAGATCTGGCTCGTCTTGGTAAAGTTAGCCCAGGAAGAGCTTCCTCCACTTCTCTCACCAGATCGCTGGGCTCGGCTATCTCATCAGGCCAAGTGTACATAATGCGGTTCTTCCGGACAGAAACCGCCTGATGCACGCCTTGCTGATTGACCATAATAGATCTCTGAAGCCACAATTGCGCTACACTTAGCATCTCTGTTGCCTGGAGCCTAGTTCTGAATTCAATAATGAACTCCTCCCATCTCCAGACATCAAAAACACCTTCCAAAAGGGATGTACCAACTGTTTCCCTTGGTTATTCCCCTTCCTGAGGGGTCTCATGGCCCGAGCCCCAAACTCAGACTTCATGTACCGCGAAACTGTTTGGCTAGCCTGGGGGACCTGCGTTACCCCCCATTGCATGGATAAACCTTTAACCATGACGATTCGAATCGCTTCCTTGCACCTGGTTTAGGAGCAACACTGCCTGGTGCCAACTTTGACAGTGTTGGCCTGCTTCCGGACTCCGGTTATTTTACACGGCCCTGCGCCGGTCAGCTAGAAGACCTCAACCCGGTGGCTTTGTACGGCTATACAGCTCATCAACCCCCACTCGCTCCCCAACTTCCGATTATCTTACACGACCTAATGTGGGGCGGGTTTCGGTATCTACTCCTCACACGTTGAAGGCTGAAACAAGCGTGTCGCAATCACCCGTTTCACGTAGACGGCTCAAAGTACACACGTTCGTTTCGACCTAACCCGTGCAGCCAAGCAATCCCGAAAGCACAATGAAAGTCCTCCCTATACAAACCTTGGCTTCAGTCTATTCCTGAACCTGCAGTACCGAAAACTACCTCTGTGAGAAACAACTACTCAGTACAAAACAACCCTGAAAAAACTGAATCCAATATCAGTCACTCCACAATGTACTCTTATCATTGGAAAAAACTTAGTTACAACAAAAATGAGACAAAATACACCACAAAAACAGCTTAACCAAAAACTTACAAAACAAAAATAGTTACCCCTGAAAACAGACAAAAACACAAAAAAACTGACGGGTTGGATATGTATGTATATATATATATATATATATATATATATATATATATATATATATGTATGCTAAATATGAACAAAAAGATGAACAAAGCTAGCTAGAAAAATACTGCAATGATCCACTGCAAGAAAAAAATCTTCCTAGATGCCAGATTTCAATTAAAAAGGAAAAAAACATTACTTTTAAACTGAAATACAGTGCAAAAATAACATCACAAAGTTGCCCTTTAAAACTACCAAAAAAAGGGAAAATTGTTTGTTACAGCTCAAAATAGCATTTCAGCCACATGGCTTTCAAGCGCCATTTAACAAAATGGTAATGTGAAGTCCAAACAGAGTGGCTGCCACACAAAGGAAATTACATCATAACCACATGTTACAAAATGGCCGCCAAGCACATGGTCCACACAAAAGAGTTGCACAAAACAAAGAGTTTGAGCAACCATGTGGTACTTTGTACACAACAACAAAGATATATACAAAAGACAAGAAAAAACAGGTTTTACAGGATCAGCTGTATTCAGACAATAGCTATCCTGGTGGAATGCTGATTTTAGGCTGCACAACACAATCTGCTACTTAAAAAACAGAAACTTAGTCCAAAACTGTCTGCTCCATGCTCAATTCAAACATCAGAGTCCAAAGCAAAAACCAGTTTCACTAATAAACGAGTTCCCGCCAAAAACCAATCCAGCACACACACCAACCAATCTGCCGCCCAAACCAACATCGATCGATAATATATTGTTATCTCATCGAACGAAGCTGATATTACAACAGAGATGTTACAAGGCAATATTTAACACATATATCTCACAACCCCAGGATGTATTAACTGAGAACCTTTGTATTACAGGTTTCTCCCCAATTAATAGACCTGAACCCTAGCCACAAATATTAATACAAAACACCCCATCGTTATACAAAAGAGTGAACGCTGCAAATGAAAAGGTTCTTTTGCTAAGCTTTGTTTCTAGCTTCCACAGCGGACAAAGAAAGTAAGCCTTGGTTTAAAACAGCAAATTTTCAAAAACTGAAATGAAATGTCTTACCACATGGTGTCGGAAACCCGACTCACTTCCCTCCATTTTTCCGCTGAGAATGCTAGGAACTTGTTAGGGCTACCAAGCTCGCCATACTGTGGTGGAAATTAATAGGGCTTGGAGCGTGCAAACCCGCTTTAGTGCGCTCAAGATTATTACGCACCAAGCTCCATTAATAGCTCGTACTGAAAAGCACAATTGTACCACTCTCCTGTATAACGATTTACCAAGCGCTCGGCGACAAAGAAAGGAACAGACGCGCTAGGTCATTTTGATGCCATCTGCCAGGTCTCTCTCCATTGGCTATGTATGTGTGTGTATGTGTGTAAGAGCAAGTGTTTGTGTGTGAGAGTTTATGTGTGAAAGTTTATGTGTCTCTTCATGGATGAAATGGCTGTGTGAGCTGTTATGTGAGCTTGTGTCTGTGTGTCTGTGTGTCTGTGTCTGTATGTGTGTGTGTGTGAGTTTCCTGTGTCCTCTGTCCTCTGAGCAAGGCTGGTTTATTTACAGCAAGTAAGCAAAAGGAAGTTACAGGGAGTGGCTTCACAACCACCAATCACAGACACGTATACATTCAAAAAACACAATAGAAGCTGTGGAGTACATGCCCATAGATGGACACGAATGAACAAAAGGCTCAACTGCCATAAGAAGCACATGGCTTTTCATTGTTCATTCATGTCAATCCATAAACATGGGTCCATTACTTGTTGGTGGGTCTTCATCAAACATGATTCATATATAAACCATTTTTGATAGTGACCATTCTATTTGTTCCAGTTGATGAGGCTTTATCTGCATAAGATAATAGCAGCAGCCCCCCCCCCCCCCAGTCACACCGATCGAATGTGACTATAAGGAGCCATCTATTAATCTTGGTAAAATAAGAATTTCCGTATCACAGACATATCTCAGCAGCGCAGGGCCCTGAACTGCAGACATAGATCTGTGCGATGGACTCTCTTTGCTACAAGTATTTTGCCATCTCATCCATTGGAAGATTTTCACCAACAAATCTTTCCTGCAATGACAGTTAAAGTGATAATCACCGTAAATGGCGATTATCAGTAAAACTTAACACTGGGAGACATTATGACTATTTAAACTAAGGAAAATGTCCACAACCAAAATTTCCACAACATGGTTAATATGGCTGGTACTGTAATCTCATTGCTCTTTAGCATGAAATTCAACAAGTATAAGGAAGGAAACAAACAATAGTAAATAATAATTAGATAAACAGCAATGGATATTTACTACTTAAAATGGCTGCTAGCTTAAAATGGTTGTTACCAGAGTCCTTAAGATGGCTGCCTTTCCTAAAATGGTGGCCGGTTAGGGAGGAGTTTCGTCTGGCGTCGTTCAGAGTTTCAGGTAAGGGATGGAGCAAGATGGAGTATGTATAGGTGAGTATGAATATGGATGTAGTAGCATGTGTGTTGAAGTGTTGTTGCGTTGTGTGTGTCTTATCTCACATCTGGGTTCCTTTTTATTTTGTGTTGAACAAAAGGGCCGTAAAAATTACAACAATCCGAACCCAGAAGGAGGAACTTTATCCCCATTGGTTAGGATTAATTAACCATTAAATGGTGAGGTCATTGGGCGACACCTCTATTATTCATCCAGTATATTGGATATTAGAATTATATGATAAGTTCTTCATTTAATAATAATCATAAAAATGAGAATCTGTCCATTTTCTCATAGTACATGCGTGGCCATCTGATATTTCCGTCATGTATCTCTGTAAGGATTGGACCTGGTAACGCGGTTTAATAAGGATATATTATTAATACGATATGTATTGATTAGAAATGACTGATTTACCCAGATACAATATATTTTACATTTAGTAGCAGTAACAATGTGGGTATAAACCTAGTTATACGTACGTTGCTACACGACAACTAGTAGATGTACGTTTTTCTATATCTGGGTGATTTTCAATCAGAATATAATCGATTAGGAGATTCTAATGTTAGTAAACAATACAATAATGATTTGGGATATATTCTGACCATTCTACACAACTATCTAATAGATATACTGTAATTTCAAAATTGAAGATTGTCTATATAACCATAATCTCTACATTCCCTCTTAGTATATGATAGACTCTGGAAGTTGTAGGGACTTATGATCATATTCTCACATATTTTTAAAATGTCTGTTGTAATGTTTATTGGTGAAGAGCAAAAATAATAAAAAAAACTTTTTCTCTCTATTGATGGCTCTCAGTATTTGACTTTCCCAGAATGGAAACAATAGTCGCCCATTAAACTGCTTTCTGTTGTCTTTGCGACCTGTTCCTCTTTCAGGATGGAGACAATAGTCCGGTAATTGGATAACCCCTGTTATTGCTTTTCTCTTTGCGGTCCGTTGTATGTAACCCCCCCCCCCCCCAAGGTTGTTTCACCTGGGATAAGCAATTTAGTTGACTGTTCTCTCCAGAGTATTATATTCAAAGTTTACCTAAATACAATCTCCTTTGGGGACAAATGACATAGCTTCTTATCTCAAAGACATGTAAATAAAACAAATCCAACAAATTACGTAATGTGTCCTTGAAACCTAAAGGATTTTGACTAAATCAGTGATGAGGTCATTTGAGGCCTCAAAGTTCGGAATTTTTGACTTGTAATATGAAAAATGTTTTTCTATTTTGTACTGTAGGCAGTGGCGTCTCCAGCTTTTATATTTAGGGGGGGCACATGGGGGGACGGGATAAAAAGTAGGGGGGCCAACTATAAAACGCAATTTATATATATATATATATATATATATATATATATATATATATATATATATATATATATATATATATATATACATACATACATACATACACCCGCCGGCCTGTGTGTTGTGTTGTTAGCAGAGGCGTTGCTAGGTGGGAAAAAGACCAGGGGCTTCAGCCCGAAGGTAAATTTGATAACCACTCCCACATTTTAAAGTCCTGCAAAAGCTCCTCCCACATTTAAAAAGTACCGCCCATACTCCACCCAATGCCCCCCCCCTCAGTCAAAGGTCAGACATGGGGTGCTATGGAGCATGGTACAGGGGGTCAGGAGAGGAGAGGAGAGAAGAGGAGAACAGGGGGTCAGGAGGAGAGAAGAGGTGAACAGGGAGTCAGGAGGAGAGAAGAGGAGAACAGGGGGTCAGGAGGAGAGAAGAGGAGAACAGGGGGTCAGGAGGAGAGAAGAGGAGAACAGGGGGTCAGGAGGAGACAAGAGGAGAACAGGGGGTCAGGAGAACAGGGGGTCAGGAGGAGAGAAGAGGAGAACAGGGGGTCAGGAGGAGAGAAGAGGAGAGGAGAACAGGGGGTCAGGAGGAGAGAAGAGAGGAGAACAGGGGGTCAGGAGGAGAGGAGAGGAGAGAACAGAGGAGAAGAGAGAACAGAGGAGAAGAGAGAACAGAAGAGAAGAGAGAACAGAGGAGAGCAGAGACCAGAGGAGAGGAGAGGAGAGAACAGAGAAGGGGGTCAGGAGGAGAGGAGAACAGGGAGTGAGGAGAGGAGAACAGGGGGTCAGGAGAGGAGAACAGAGGAGAGGGAACAGGGAGTCAGGAGAGGAGAACAGGGGGTCAGGAGGAGAGGAGAACAGGGGTCAGGAGGAGAGGAGAACAGAGGAGAGGAGAACAGAGGAGAGGAGAACAGAGGAGAGGAGAACAGGGGGTCAGGAGGAGAACAGAGGAGAGAACAGAGGGTCAGGAGGAGAGGAGAACAGGGGGTCAGGAGGAGAGGAGAACAGGGGTTTAGGAGGAGAGGAGAACAGGGGTTTAGGAGGAGAGGAGAACAGGGGGTCAGGAGGAGAGGAGAGGAGAACAGGGGTTTAGGAGGAGAGGAGAACAGGGGGTCAGGAGGAGAGGAGAACAGGGGGTCAGGAGGAGAGGAGAACAGGGGATCAGGAGGAGAGGAGAACAGGGGGTCGAGAGGAGAGGAGAACAGGGGGTCGAGAGGAGAGGAGAGGGAAGTCAGACATGGGGTGGTACACCAATGAAGCGCATACTCCTCCCAGTTTGACCCATAAAAGCAAAAAAAGGTGCTTAATAAAAAGGTAGGAAAATAAATAAGTAGAAGGGTGGGACCTGTCTATGGGGATCTGAACCCAAATCACTGACACCTACACTGACCCCCCTACACTGATCCCTTAACTGACACCTACACTGACCCCTGCACCGACACCTTCACTGACCTCTACACTGACCCCCTAGACTGACCCCCCCTACACTGACTCCCCCTACACTAACACTTACACTGACCCCCTACACTGATCCCCCATACACATTGACTCCTAAAATGACCCCCCTACACTGACCCCCCTGCATTGACCCCTTCACTGACCCCCCCCCACATTGACACCTACACTGACCCCCCCTACACTGACCCCTCCCCCCCACATTGACACCTACACTGACACCTACACTGACCCCTCCTACACTAACCCCCCCTACACTAACCCTCCTACACTAACCTTTCCTACACTAACCCCCCTACCCTACACTGACACCTACACTGACCCCCTTCATTGACACCTACACTGACCCCTTCACTGACACCTACACTGACCCCCCTTCATTGACACCTACACTGAGCCCCCAAGACTGACTCCTACACTGACCCCCCTCCTACACTGACACCTACACTGACCCCTCCTACACTGACACCCCCACACTGACACCTACTCTGACCCCTCCACACTGACCCCCGCCACACTGACACCCCCACACTGACCCCCGCCACACTGACACCTACACTGACCCCTCCTACATTGACACCTATGCTGACCCCTCCTACACTGACACCCCCACACTGACACGTACTCTGACCCCTCCACACTGACCCCCGCCACACTGACACCTACACTGACCCCTCCTACACTGACACCCCCACACTGACACCTACACTGACCACTCCTACACTGACACCCCCACACTGACACGTACACTGACCCCTCCTACACTGACCCCTCCTACACTGACACCTACACTGATCTCTCCTACACTGACACCCCCACACTGACATCTACACTGACCCCTCCACACTGACACCTACACTGACACCTACACTGACCCCTCCTACACTGACACCCCCACACTGACATCTACACTGACCCCTCCTACACTGACACCCCCACACTGACATCTACACTGACCCCTCCACACTGACACCTACACTGACCCCTCCTACACTGACACCCCCACACTGACATCTACACTGACCCCTCCTACACTGACATCCCCACACTGACATCTACACTGACCCCTCCTACACTGACACCCCCACACTGACATCTACACTGACCCCTCCACACTGACACCTACACTGACACCTACACTGACCCCTCCTACACTGACACCCCCACACTGACATCTACACTGACCCCTCCACACTGACACCTCCACACTGACATCTACACTGACCCCTCCTACACTGACACCCCCACACTGACATCTACACTGACCCCTCCACACTGACACCCCCACACTGACCCCCGCCACACTGACACCTACACTGACCCCACCTACACTGACCCCCCCACACTGACCCCCACCACACTGACACCTACACTGACACCCCCACACTGACCACTTCACTGACACCTACATTAGTGTCATCCTTACTTTAAGCAGCATGGCTGTAGTGTCACAGATTAGAGGAGGAGCAAGTGTGTAATAGGGAAAGTTCTGTCCTCCTCTGGGAGCTGGGGGGTGGGGCAAACTGATGATGTAATTTGATATTAGGACCCTGACAGACCCAGCATCCAATAACTAGAGGGGAGCATGGAGGTGTTCAGGATGTCTCAGCCCTATCTTAGGCTTTGCAGTTGTGATCACAGTGAAGGATCTTTCAGCTGCTTTTGTCACTGTCTGCTGCTAATGCTAAAAGATCGGTTCTCTGTGATCACCACTGCAAAGCTCAGCTAGGAGAGCATTTCTTGGTGTGCACTCAGCACAGAGGCCTCAGGACACACATTTATACTAAATACACAGATAAGAGAGAGAGAGATAAGGCACAGCGAGGATCCTTACAGTGCCCTGAATGAGGGAGAATCGCTCCTATGTCAATGAGGCAGAACTGTGGAAGCTCCCAATGCGCCCTCCCCCTCTCTACATATTAAGACACCATCCAAGCAGGGGCGTACCTAGAGCATTTGGCACCCGGGGCGGATCCTATATCTGGCACCCCCCCAGGCGTGCAGGCGACGAACCGCTCATTGACGTGTGTTATGGAAATTTTTCTACTCACCTCACTTATCCACTTAATAATCAGTCTAATAAATCTGATAAGTGATAATAACTCTTTTTGCCTATAAAATAATCTTGCCAATGTTGTTGAGGCTACTACCATTAAAATAAGTAATGAATGATAACTGCTAAAAATAAAGATCTTATTTATTTTACAGAAAATAAACTTTAGATGAATCAATGATGACATAGATGATAAAATCTTAAGAAACAGTGATCTTTACAAATAGTGTTGCAAATGGACAAAGTCACACAGAACAATACACGAGACAAAGGATAAATTACAAGATATAGATTACCCCACACACACAGAATTTCTACGTTACCATCTTGTGTCTTAGTCAGCCTTCAATGCAATAGAGAAAGAATGAGACCCCAGCTTGGGCTTATATCTACCCCCTCTCAGGTGAAGACCCCCTCCCTTAGCATACCGTGTATGGTCAAGGACTTCCTGTTCCTCAACACAAAAAGGTTCAATTACCATTTATGGTCACCTACTTCCTGCACCTAACCCCCCACCTTTCCTATATAGTAAAAAAAACAGATGGTCAGCATCTTAAAGGATGTTAATTCGTCTTCCTTTTATGGTACACTCAGCTAGGTTTGATGATGAAAGGAAGGGATGGGGAAATTACTTGGTCAATACATTTTAAACACTTCTAGTGAAACCAAATCCCCCCCTCCCCCTTAGAAACCATATGTTAGCAGTAGAAGTTTGAATTGGCACAGCTGTGTATGGCACCCATTTTGAGTATCAGAATGTCCACACAGCATTTCACTGTTATTCATATTAATAATCAGAATAATGTCAATTTCAGGTAAAAAAAAAAACATTAGAAACCAATAATTCTATTACATTTCCCCCTGAAGTTCATAACTTTGAACTTAAAATTTTGTACCCACCCACAACAGCCCAGAAGTTCAAACCCCCCCCCCCACCACCACCACTGCGGCCTCCACTTCTTTTCTTGAACACGACGAAACTCTTTATCTGTTCTTATGAACACATCAACATAGACTTGAGACTGAAAAGTCATAGAAATCCTGGTGTCTCTGAGAACTCACATCCGGACCATGAGTGCATGTACAGCGATGTTTACTCACTCCTCTGCCTTGGAAGAGTGGAACTCCAACATCGATGGCGGGATCCTGGCATCTTTTAACCCCGTAACAGGGGAATGTTGTGTGATGTTTGCAAAGATTGGATCGGACCGCGAGATGGCACTTTTCAACATGGTTAAGGAAAGTTCAGTCTTGCACCTTTGTCTCAAGCTATGGCATGGTGGGGGTTGTTGGTTCTTCAGGTGGTGGTAGGGAAGGCCTCCGGACAGTTGTGCATGAATACAAAAAGAAAAGAGTTTATGTCAGAACACAGTTATGGGGGGATCAAGATTGTTGCAGTTGTGTGGCCATTAAGGATTATTAATGTTAACAGGTAAAGCTAAGGTTAAAGCAGTAGGCAGGTCGAGGGATGTAAACTATAAGACCTGGATTTATAGGGATACTCTTTTTTCATTGGTTGTTAAATATGGTTCTGTGGGTTCCCACCGGACTTTTGAAGCTGAGTCGGGAAGAATGTTATAATTCACAACAAATAATTATATGGCTGGTGCCTTAGTTACATTATCTAAGAGAATAGAAGATAGAATTTAAAAGAACAACTTAGAATATTAAACTAGGAAAGGGAAGAAAGATAGGTAAGTAGTGAAAAATGAGTAAAAGGGATGAAGGGAAGAACAACAGATAAGTAATAAAAATGAGCAAAAAGGATAATACAAATAAAAATGAAAAAAATTAAAAATATAAAAATTAAAAATTAAAAAAAATATAAAAACTACAGATTTTATGCTGCTCCAACTAAGATTTTTATTTACCACCTTCAACTGCCCTGAAATCTATTGTTGACTGCACTGAAAAAGGAGAAAAAAACAAAAAGCATTGCAGCAACTACTTTACAAAAGGGCAACCCCTCTCCCGCACTAGTGATCAGCAGTACGAATTTTCAGGTCAGGTACACAGATAGTAAGGAGAGATTAACAAAAAGTTGATCAAAAAAACTTTTAGAATTTAGGTAAACCTGACTGCACTGAATTACTCTAATTTAGAGGCTTCTCCCGAAAAACAAAAATTCAAAAATGTAGTTTGTTTTTCCTGTAACTTTATATTGTTTTAGGGTCCTCTATTAAATTCGCACAATACCCCACATCGGTCTCCTAATAGTTACCCAAATCAGGACAGCAACAGGGTGGAGTTCACTAAAGCTGTGGCCCTAGGACTGCATATGCCCATTAAAAAACTTAACCTGAGATATTTAGATTAATCTATTTTGATCTCAAGATATCGCCCAAATCATCCACTCCGCTTCTTCTAAGGCATCCTGATCTCCAGCTCCCATGTTACCTCCTCCCAGGCTCACTATCAGGACTTCTCCAGAATCTATAGAAGTCCATACTCTAGTATGCTCAGCCAGCTCCTACTCCCGTCCACCACTAGGTGATCCCTGAAAACTCATTTATTCAGGGAAGCCTACTCTGCTTCCACCAAGAACTTTACCTCAGCCAACTCCATCAGATCATTTCCCCCTGCAGCTATTATCTTTTTGTACAACTGCCTCCCCTTGTATCATTAACCCCTTAAGTAGGGCCCTTCTATTAACGCATGGCACACATACATACAGACGTATGTTAGAACGCCTAGTGGGAGGCGAAACGCGTCAACGCAATTTCCGGCTACACGCCCTTCGTAACGTCACTTCCGGTAGCAGTGGAACGCACGCCGGAGCCAAGCTAGCCCCGCTGCACACCGTCATCCCAGGGATCTACCGACCTATTTCATACAGTGCCCGTTTTTATCGCATCAAATGTGAGTTCTTTACTTTGAGTTTATAATACATTTATTGTAGCAATATTACGCTAGTGGGATTCCTTTTTTCCTTTCCATATGGCTACCATCTGCTGAGAGTTCATAGGGGATCCTGATTGGCCACTATCCAAGTCCAAAATATCATTCCCCGGATTACATGCTGGACTCTGCCTGTGAGACCCTTATGCTATATGGTCTGAGGGTCCACGTTGTCCGGTAAGTGGAATTACCTAGGGGAGAGGAGCAAATCACCATACTACCGCACCATTGCAGCATGCATTTGATTTACAGCACTTGAGCACGTTTCTTGGTTGTTTTTCATCAAACAACTTTCACTGGCTACTTGCTGAATACTGCATTTTGGGACTATTACTTAGGACTATTATTGAAAATTTATGTTAATAATCATTTACTTATGAATTTTATCTATTTATCCACTTCACTGGGTGTTGAATTGCACTATTAGAGCATATACATATTTTGAGAATTTATACATATATAATTAATTTTTTGTACCATATATTTTATTTATCAGCACGTTGAGCACTTTAGAGGTTTTATCATACCAAATCTGCGCTGTTTTCTTTTGCACTACCATTCCAGAATGATTGCCTGCTATATTTTGCACTCCAGCCAAGGACTTTTTCTCTGAAAACTGTAAAGGGGGTTTTATCATCTCTCTCCTCCCAGATGAACCCCAGTCTTGGGCCCACCACCTACTGGAGCAAAACAGTCCTGTGCTCAACTCCGTCTCCACGTTCCTTGATGCCATTGCACAACTGATGATCCTCAACGTGGGAGATTGCCCTTCATACCCTGCAACAAAGGCGATGCCCAGTTGAGGATTATACTGTAGACTTCCGCCAATGGTCCTCAGATACTGGATGGAATGAGGCCACCCTTAAATACCAGTATGGGCTCGGTCTGTCCGAAGTCCTTAAGGACGAATTAGCCAGAGTTAAGGTTCCTGCTACCCTGGAAGACCTCATCAAACTGTTCATTCAGCTTGACCTCCGCTTGCAGGAGTGACAATCAGAAAGGACTACTTCCTACAGACCCTCTTGGCTGCCCAGATTTCCATTCTCACCTATACCTGTACCGACTTCCCTGCCTGCTCCTGCAACTGAAGGAGAACCAATATGGATTGGACTGGTATGGAGCACCTTATCTCCAGCTGAAAGGATGCGGCAGCGGCAGGCTAATCTTTGCCTGTACTGAGCAGGTCCTGGACACTTCTTAAGCAACTGCCCTGTGAGGCCAAGTAAGTTCCTCCCTCCATGTCCTGTTTACTTCCAGGTCTCTGGATCTTTTCCTAGAATGGGGGGTCCCCCTTGGGTGTGGGATTTTAATGGCAAGCACATTTCCACGACTGAGTAAAATTTTAAATCATTTTATTAACAAAGTTATATTAAAATAGATCTAAACAGATCTGAGGTAACACAAGTATAATATAATTATATACAGAGAAGATGTATGGATGTAAAACCAAAGAAATACAAGTAGTCAAAAATGGAGAAAGATCTGGTAGTCTTGGTTGATGATAGACTAGGCAATAGCATGCAATGTCAAGCGGCAGCTGCCAAAGCCAGCAGAATATTAGCATGCATAAAGAAAGGGATGTATTCCAGAGATAGGACTATAATCCTTCCACTTTATAAAACTCTGGTCTGACCGCATCTGGAGTATTCTGTCCAGTTCTGGTCGCCAGTCCTCAGGAGGGATGTGTTGGAGCTAGAGAGAGTCCAGAGAAGGGCAACTAAACTAATTAGGGGATTGGAGGACCTTAATTATGAAGAGTGTCTGCAATCACTTGATTTATTCTCCCTGGAGAAGAGACGCCTGAGGGGGGACATGATAGCAATTTTTAAATATCTCAATGGGGATCTCAGCTTAGAAAAAAAGCTGTTCAGTCGAAGGGATTGCATGAGGACTCGAGGGCATACAATGCGATTAGAGGAGAAGCGTTTTAACCTCAGGCAACGTGGGGGGTTCTTTACTGTTAGGGCTACAAGATTGTGGAATTCTCTACCACAAGAGGTGGATTCTGCGGGTAGTATGGTGGCTTTCAAAAGACTCTTAGACGTACATCTCAAGGATCAGAACATTCAGGGCTGTGTGAGATGATTACAGCCACACACACCTACACAGGTTCAACTGGATGGACTATTGTCTTTATTCAACCTCAGCAACTATGTAACTATGTAATGTAACTAGTGATGCATATGCTCAGTGGCATATGTTTGATTTGAAGGAAATCCTTCCACCCGACGCGTTTCAGGCGACAGGCACGCAGGCCTTTCTTCAGGAGTCTAGAAGTGGGGAGGTTTATGATTTCCTACATAACAAAGTAAATATTTTTATTAGTTACATAGTGTATTACACTCAAATTATTTCAAAGAATGGTAGGTCATTGCATGTGTAAGTGTTGAATATTCAGAGATGCATACCTGTGGAGTGTTTTGGGTGTGACAAGAGAGTCACCACTGGTAAAAGCAGAGAAGAGCAAAGTCCGCTGTGTGGGGTGTCGGATAGAGGTGTACCGAACTGTTCGCCGGCGGACAGTTCCCGGCGAACTTAGCATGTTCGCGTTCGCCGCTGCGGGCGAACATATGCGATGTTCGGTCCGCCCCCTATAATACATCATTGAGGCAAACTTTGACCCTGATCTTCACAGTCAGCAGGCACATTTCCAGCCAATCAGCATACCTCCCTCCCACACCCTCCCACCTCCTATAAATAAGCAAGGGCAGCATCCATCTTAGATCATTCTGAAGCAGTGTGTGTTAGTGAGAGCAGGGAGAGCTGCTGCTGCTGTTAAGCTAGGGACAGTTGTTAGTCAGTGTTCCTGGTCTTGCTAGTCAGTGTTCTTGGTCCACTACTGCTGTAAGGACAGCATCCTGACAGCACCCCAAAAAGCCCTTCTAAGGGCTGGTATTTGTGTAATTTTATATATATATATATATATATATATATATATATATATATATATATATATATATATATATCTAGTGTCCCCAAAAGCCCTTTTAAGGGCTGGTAATTGAGTTTTTTCTTTATATATATATATATATATATATATATATATATATATATATATATATATCTATCTAGTGTCCCCAAAAGCCCTTTTAAGGGCTGGTAATTGAGGATTTTTTTTTATTTTTATATATATATATATATATCTATATATATATATATATATAGTGTCCCCAAAAGCCCTTTTAAGGGCTGGTAATTGAGTTTTTTCTTTTTATATATATATATCTATTGTACACTGCAGTTGCCTGCCCGCTGTGTGTGAGAGGCCACAGACCCACCACAGACTGTACTGTGTGCACACCACACTCATTTCGGGTGGCACAGGCACAGTACCTTGCATTTTAAAAAATATTTTTCCTCTGTCATAATTGCAGTGAGTGCTGTGTCAGGTCCACAGAGTGCACTGTACCCACTGCAGTGCACTGCCCACCACTGATATATATACGGTGGCACAGCATCTTGTTGCAAATTGAAAAAAAAAATATTTTTTATTATTGCAGTTGCCTGGGCTGCCAGTGACTGTCAGGTCCACAGAGTGTACTGTGCCCACTGCAGTGCCACTGCGTGCCCACCCACCACTGATATATACGGTGGCACAGCAGCTTGCAAAGTAAAAAAATATATATTTTTTTTATAATTGCAGTTGGCTGGCTGCCAGTGACTGTCAGGTCCACAGAGAGTGTACTGTGCCACTGCCCACCCACCACTGATATATAAGGTGGCACAGCAGCTTGCAAAGTAAAAAAATATATATTTTTTTTATAATTGCAGTTGCCTGGGTGCCAGTGACTGTCAGGTCCACAGAGAGTGTACTGTGCCACTGCCCACCCAACACTGATATATAAGGTGGCACAGCAGCTTGCAAAGTAAAAAAATATATATTTTTTTTATAATTGCAGTTGCCTGGGCTGCCAGTGACTGTCAGGTCCACAGAGTGTACTGTACCCACTGCCCAACACTCCTATAGGGTGGCACAGCACCTTGCACTCATAGTACAACACATTAAAAAAAAATGACAGGCAAAGGCAGGCCACCCCGCAAGGGCCGTCGTGGTCGTGGTGCTGTGATTTCCTTAGGCCCTAGAATAATTCCCAGTGTTCAGAGGCCACCACAGACCCTGAACTCAAAAAATTCTGAGGACATAGTTGACTGGCTTACACAGGACACCTAATCGTCTACAGCTCCCGCTCGGAACCTTAATGCACCATCCTCCTCCAGCTCAGCTTCGGGCACCTCTTAATTTACCACTCGCCAGCCCGCCGGCACCACCACCAACACTAGCACCACAGCCGCTTCACTTGATCCGTCAGAGGAGTTATTTTCACATCAGTTGGAAGAAATAAGTGATGCGCAACTATTAGTGCCAGAGGATGTAGATAACGGGGATATGTCTCAGTCAGGCAGCATTATACACATGGACGTACATTGTGATGATGATGATGATGTTGTACCTGCTGCTGCTGCCTTTGCTGAGTTGTCAAGTGAAGCGGCTGATGATGACGATGTGTCTGTGGATGTCACCTGGGTGCCTGCTCGAAGAGCAGAAGAAGAGGGGGAAAGTTCAGATGGGGAGACAGAGAGGAGGAGGAGACGAGTTGGAAGCAGGGGGAGGAGGTCATCGCAAGGAGCTAGTGGCGCAGTCAGACAGCATGTAGATTCGGCACCCGGGGTCAGCCAGACAGCACGCCAATCAACGCAAGCTGTTGCCACCACCAGAATGCCGTCCTTGCAAAGCTCAGCAGTGTGGCATTTTTTTTGTGTGTCTGCCTCTAATATCAGCGATGCCATTTGTAACCTGTGCCAAAAGAAACTGAGTCGTGGGAAGTCCAACACCCACCTAGGTACAACTGCTTTGCGAAGGGCACATGATCTCACATCACAAACGCCTATGGGATCAACACATGAGTAAAAGCAGCACACAAACTGAAAGCCACCATCCTCCTCCTGGTCCAGCATCTTCAGCCACGTCAACCACTGCTGTCCTCCATGCCCCCTATCAACAACCCGCCCCTCCGCCTCTCACCTTCAGCAGTTCCTGCTCATCTGCCCACAGTCAGGTGTCTGTCAAGGAAATGTTTGAGCGTAAGAAGCCAATCTCACAGAGTCACCCCCTTGCCCGGCGTCTGACAGCTGGCTTTTCGGAACTCTTAGCCCGCCAGCTTTTACCATACAAGCTGGTGGAGTCTGAGGCCTTCAAAAAATTTGTCGCTATTGGGACACCGCAGTGGAAGGTACCCGGTCGAAATTATTTTTCACAAAAGGCAATCCCCAACCTGTACGCTATTGTGGAAAAGGAAATCATGTCACATCTGGCCCACAGTGTTGGGGCAAGGGTCCATCTGACCACTGATAGCTGGTCTGCAAAGCACGGTCAGGGCAGGTATATCACTTACACTGCGCATTGGGTAAACCTGCTGGTGGCTGCCAAGCATGGAATGCGTGGCTCTGCTGCAGAGGAGTTGGTGACACCGCCACGACTTGCAGGCAGGCCTGCTGCCACCTCCTCTACTCCTCCTACTTCATCCTCTTTGCTAACCTCCTCGGCTGAGTCCTCTTCTGCTGTTGCGTCTTGCTCCACACCAACTGCACCCCCCCAGCTCCCCAGGGGCTATTCCACATGCCGGATACGACAGTGTCACGCTGTCTTGGGGTTGACTTGCCTGAAAGCAGAGAGTCACACCGGACCAGCACTACTGTCCGCCCTGAACGCACAGGTGGATCAGTGGCTGATCCCGCACCAACTAGAGATCGGCAAAGTGGTGTGTGACAACGGAAGCAATTTGTTGGCGGCATTGAATTTGGGCAAGTTGACACATGTGCCGTGCATGGCACATGTGTTGAATCTGATTGTGCAACGCTTTGTGCAGAAGTACCCAGGCTTACAGGATGTCCTCAAGCAGGCCAGGAAGGTGTGTGGCCATTTCAGGCGTTCCTACACGGCCATGGCGCACTTTTCAGATATTCAGCGGCGAAACAACATGCCAGTGAGGCGCTTGATTTGCGACAGCCCGACACGTTGGAATTCAACACGGCTAATGTTCGACCGCCTGCTCCAACAAGAAAAAGCGGTCAACGAGTATTTGTATGACCGGGGTGCTAGGACAGCCTATGCGGAGCTGGGTATTTTTTTGCCACGTTACTGGACGCTCATGCGCAATGCCTGTAGGCTCATGCGTCCTTTTGAGGAGGTGACAAACCTAGTCAGTCGCACCGAAGGCACCATCAGCGACATCATCCCATATGTTTTCTTCCTGGAGCGTGCCCTGCGAAGAGTGCTGGATCAGGCTGTAGATGAGCGTGAAGAGGAAGAGTTGTGGTCACCATCACCACCACCAGAAACAGCCTTACCATCGCTTGCTGGACCTGCGGCAACACTGGAAGAGGAGTCTGAGGAAGAGGAGTCAGAGGAGGAATGTGGCTTTGAGGAGGAGGAACACCAACCACAGCAGGCATCCCAGGGTGCTCGTTGTCACCTATCTGGTACCCGTGGTGTTGTACGTGGCTGAGGGGAAGAACACACCTTCAATGACATCAGTGAGGACGAGGAATTGGACATGAGTAGCTCGGCATCCAACCTTGTGCAAATGGGGTCTTTCATGCTGTCATGCCTGTTGAGGGACCCTCGTATAAAAAGGCTGAAGGAGAACGACCTGTACTGGGTGGCCACGCTACTAGACCCCCGGTATAAGCAGAAAGTCTCTGATATGTTACCCAATTACCGGCAGTCGCAAAGGATGCAGCAGCTACAAAATAAGTTGAAAAGTATGCTTTACACAGCATATAAGGGTGATGTCACAGCACAACGGGAATCCAACAGGGGAAGAGGTGAAAGTAATCCTCCTCCTACCACAACCATGCCGGCAAGGACAGGACGCTTTACAGACGTCTTGTTGATGGAGGACATGCGGAGCTTTTTTAGTCCTACGCATCGCCACAGCCCTTCGGGGTCCACCCTCAGAGAATGACTCAACCGACAGGTAGCAGACTACCTTGCCTTAACTGCAGATATCGACATTCTGAGGAGCGATGAACCCCTTGACTACTGGGTGTGCAGGCTTGACCTGTGGCCTGAGCTATCCCAATTTGCCATTGAACTTCTGGCCTGCCCCGCTTCAAGTGTGCTGTCAGAAACGACCTTCAGCGCAGCAGGAGGTATTGTCACTGAGAAGAGAAGTCGCCTAGGTCAAAAAAGTCTTGATTACCTCACGTTTATTAAGATGAATGAGGCATGGATCCCGAAGGGACTGAAAGTGGGGGATGCATTTGACTAAAAAAGGCCTGGTGATGACTGAGATGCCTTGGGCTAAAAATGGTCCACACGCTGCTGTATTTAATCATTCTCTGCATGCCGGATGACTTACGTGAAGTCTCCACCACCAACTACGGTTCAAGCCGCAATGTTTTAGTGCACTTTCTGCCTTGAAAACCACAATTTTTCAGGCCGCTGCTACAGCAGCGGCTGCAACAATACCTACTTTTTCATGCATGTGTACATGCCTAATTTTTCTGGCCTATGGTGCTACACTGTGGCTGCAAAAAAACAAAAAACAAAAAAAAAGGCACATACATGTGTCAATTCCCCTTCGTGATCGTTACCTTGTCGTGGTGAAGGGGCTTGCGTATCACAATGAAGCGATCACCTCTAGGAGTGTGTTGGCACACCCCAGATGATAAGGTCGTTGCTTCATTGTGAACAGACCAAAAGCGATCCGCGGGATAATTTTTCATAGAAAAAACATTCATTTTCTTTCATTCTTTCTGCGGAGCTGGGTATTTTTTGGCCGCGTTACTGAATGCTCATGAACAATGGCTGTAGGCTCATGCGTCCTTTTGCGGAGGTGACAAACCTGGTGGTCAGTCGAACCCAAGGCAACATCATCGACCTCATCCCATATGCGTTTTTTCTGGAGCGTCCCCTGCGAAGAGTACTGGATCAGGCTGTAGATGAGCATGAAGAGGAAGAGTTGTGGTCCCCATCACCACCAGAAGTAGCCTTGTCGTTGTCAATTGCTGGACCTGTGGCAACGCAGAGAGAGGAGTCTGAAGAAGAGAAGTCAGAGGAGGAAGGTGGCTTTGAGGAGGTGGAATACCAGCCACAGCAGGCGTCCCAGGGGGCTTGTTCTCACCTTTCGGGGACCCTTGGTGTTGTACGTGGCTGGGTGGAGGAAGAGACCTTCAATGATGTCAGTGAGGACAAGGAACGGGACATGGCTAGCTTGGTATCCAACCTTGTGCAAATGGGGAGTTTGCGGTTGTGCAAATGGACTGACTGACTGTTAAACGGGCAGTTTGGTCTGTCAGAGTTTGGTCTGTCACTGTGAAGCGGGCGTAACCCTTACACTACTTGACCGATACAACATCATACCTGATCATATTCACACACTGGATGTTTTAAAGCACGTTATTCCAAACAATTTAGGAATGTTAGGTGATTTATGCCCTTTATGGATCAAAACCCGACTCTGCGTCAACTACGTAATTTTCCATGGGAGTTTTGCCATGGATCCCCCTCCGGCATGCCACAGTCCAGGTGTTAGTCCCCTTGAAACAACTTTTCCATCACTATTGTGGGCAGAAAGAGTCCCTGTGTGTTTTAAAATTCGCCTGCCTATTGAAGTCTATGGCGATTCGCCCGGTTCGCCGGTTCGCGAACATTTGGCGATGTTCGCCGTTCGCGAACGGCGAATTTTAGGTTCGCGACATCACTAGTGTCGGAATGCACCGAAAGTTCCTAAGGATATGGGTCTTCCTGGGTGTGGCTCCAACGAGGATGCCAGATGAGAGGTCGCAGATGCGTCTATATTGGTGTGTATGTGAAAAATAATCAAAAATACTAAATAATAGCAAAAAATGAAAATTGATACAAATATATAATCTGTACGTTGACATGTGGTCTGTTGAAAAAGTAGATACAAAGGTGGATGGGGATATACCTTGTCGGGAGTATAGGTTTGGAAAGGTGCCTGCTTGAAGAGAATCCAGATGTGGATATATAATGTATATATCTTACATAAATGTTGTTCTTTAGGTGGAGCGATTGTATATGAAAAGTTGTATCAAGAAGGATTTTTGTTAGCTCGTACCTTAGTATATTAGTAGTTACATGAAGATGTATTCACAGTTTCTCCAAAACAGGAGAGCGGGGGGTATATTATAGATAAGATGGTCCCCGGGTGGATGCTGGAATGGGAGCATATGTTGTTAAATATCAGTATAAATCAGGTATTGTGTGTGTGTGTGAATATTATTGACATAAGTATACCTGCTTGAAAAGATTTAAACGATGTCCGGTTCCTTCATTCAGGTAATTAGATGGTGCGTCTAGGGACAAAGCATAGTGTATATGCCAAATTGTATGGAATTTAGAAAAATAAGGCAGTTGGTGATTTTGTATAGGAGAGGAGAAAAAATACCTGTGATCACAGAGCAGCAATTATGGCTGCTGACGGTGAAATTGAATATCCCCGTGGGGTTCCTGTAATGGTAGAATCCTGATTAGATCTGAAAATAGTATTGTGTTTAGCATGGCTGGAAAGAAGAGTTGCGGGGGGTTAGACTATACCTTGTATTGATGTTGGTGTTCGTCTGGTACAACAGCAGCAGATAGGTATGGAGTGTCTGCTGCTGTTTAAATGTGTCAGCAAAGACGCTGGCGCATGGGCAGTGCGGGCCGAGGCTCGCTGTAGCGTGGGCAGTGCGACCAATAGAATCCCCCGTCGGTGGAACGCACGCCACACTCCCAGATTCGGAAGCGTGGCCTGCGTTCCAGTTGGCCCCATCCATACAGGTGGCGCCGGATGGACCGGACGTCGCCCGTGGGAGGAGCCAGGATCAGGGGGGACGCGTGCGAAGCACGCCCCCCCTGGGTGCGCAGGGGGGAAGCCACCACGGGAGAGACGATCAGAGGGGGTGGAGTTAAGGGCGGGGTGCATGTCAACATACACAGCAGCGGTCTGTCTGAATAGGAACAATAGATAAGAGATGGAAAGGAGAGAGAGGAAGAGAGGTAGGATGTCAAAACCGTTCACCAGGTTGGGGGTATTCAACAGCATATTCTGTAATACAATTTGTATAAACATATAAATGCATATTATTGCAGTAGTTATGTACTTCATAGGTATGTGAGTATACAGGTTTAAATACATCCATACATGTATAAGGATATATCTGAAGCTCAATAGAGCCCAGAATTAATTAAGTATTGGAAATATTAGTATGCAAATAATACATGGATTTAAAAGAAGTGCATTTAGAATATTGTATACACAGATATGAGATGTTAAATAAATAGATGGTAATTAAACCTGGAATCAGGAACCTCTATTGGTCTGGGAGCAGCAGACCTAATTAATATAAACAAAATAGTGGGCAAGTAGTACAAATAGACGTATTATGTTGCATAGAGGTATATAATGTCAAGGAATCAGAAGATATTGTGTGATGATGGAAAAATGATAGGAATGGAAGGGGAGGGAAGAAAAAAAGGGGGAGGGGGGGGAACCTGGCATCCTCGTTGGAGCCACACCCGGGAAGACCCATATCCTAAGGGACTTTCGGTGCATTCCGACACCCCACACAGCGGACTTTGCTCTTCTCTGCTTTTACCAGTCGTGACTCTCTTGTCACACCCAAACCACTCCACAGGTATGCATCTCTGAATATTCAACACTTACACATGCAATGACCTACCATTCTTTGAAATAACTTGAATGTAATACACTATGTAACTAATAAAAATATTTACTTTGTTATGTAGGAAATCATAAACCTCCCCACTTCTAGACCCCTGAAGAAAGGCCTGCGTGCCTATAACGCGTCGGGTGGGAGGATTTCCTTCAAATCAAACATATGCCACTGAGCATATGCATCACTACAACTTGTATTTCTTTGGTTTTACATCCATACATCTTCTCTGTATATAATTATATTATACTTGTGTTACCTCAGATCTGTTTAGATCTATTTTAATATAACTTTGTTAATAAAATGATTTAAAATTGTACTCAGTCGTGGAAGTGTGCTTGCCGTTAAAATCCCACACCCAAGGGGGACCCCCCCATTCTATTTGTTTAGTTCACAGGGATGTTGGCAACTCACTTCCATTTTTTCACTTATCTGGGTCATACAAATGTTGTCTGTTAACCAGGGTAGCAAATACCCAGCCCCCGCTTCTTTGACCCCAGTAATTGAAAAAACCCACTTTATCATTCACAATTGAATTTTTTCATTATCATTGTAGACGCAGTTACCGTGGAGTACCCAATTTTCACAATCATAACTCTTTGATTCTTTTGAGCATTTCTCAACTAACAAAAAACCCCCCTCGCTATTTCTAACATGTTCAAAGAGCAGGGTTTTCCCAAACTTATGACCTCATACAAAGAACAAAGCAGGAAAGGAGCAAGGGAATCTGAAATGATTTCCCTGTTCACACAACTAAAAAAGATAGTCGGAAAGAAGCTAACACAATCACTTCATATAGACAGCTTTGAACAGTATATTCAGGAAAACATCAATCCCTTTGGCTTACGCATCCAAATCTTCCCCACCTTAGACAATCTTGACAAAGTATTTAAAAGAAAATGGGAACAAAACCTCCAGCAATGTACCAAGACAATGATGCAACTACTTATTGAGGAATACCGTAGACGCATCACTGCCTTGGAAGTAGAAATGAACATTGTTTATGACAAATTAGCCCCTTTCCAACAACTCGCCAACTATCGGGAACAAGAGGAGAACATAAAACTCCACTTGGACCAGATAGTAAAAGAGACCATAACCACAAAAGAAAGAAAATTTTGCAGAGATAAAACAGCATTCGCTGAACAAAAAGCCTACAAATGGCATAATAAAACTCCCCAAATACGTAACAACAGAGACAAAAAACAGTTTTACGGCTCAGATTACTCAATTAATTCCTCTATTTCTTCATCCTCACAGCAGTCGTATGGAACAAGGAAACAGAAAACGAAGAGGACCCCTTAAGACCATGACGACCAACTTTTCAAGAAACACATCACCGAATCGCACGCCCCATCACAACCACTCGCACTCGCACTGACAGGAACTTCCTCTTCACGTAACACAGGTACCCTACGCAATGGTCCAATCAGACAAGTTACAGCACCTATCTTTAAGAACGCAAGCACATTAGCACCTCCGATCACACCTTCCAATGAACCGGAAGCACCGCTTTCCACTCCCACCCTGGCACCATCACATCACACATGACACACATCCCCCAACAAACCCACGACCAACCCTCTCAATATTATCAACCTCTCTGATTATCTATTATCAGAAGACCAACTGAACCTTTTAACCAAGGGTTTAAGCTATTGCCCAGACTCTAACACAGACAACTTTGAAGTTATCAAAGACCTTCAGATTTTCGCCAGAAAACTACTATTAAAAAGCTTTCATACCAAACCTATGGGGGAAAAGAAACTCGCTGAAAATGCGGCCTTAGACACACTCATCTCATTACTGGAGGAACAAGAGGGTTTGGACCTAATAGACAAAATCGACCTAGAAACCCTTCTCAATGCACATGTCGATCCATTACCAACTAGCTCGACAAATACAACAACACTTAAAAAGAAGTCTGACAAGTTCCCCTCCCCTTCCCTGAACCCCAATCTGAACGCATTCCTGATCATGATCATCCAAGATATAAAGAAACTCAAGGCACCCACATCCGGCTCAAATTTCTCATCCTCAGAGAAACAAGCACTGGAAACCTTACTACGACAATTTGAACTCACCATCAAACCCTCCGACAAGGGGGGAAACATTGTAATTATGCACAACAATCAATGTGCAATAAAATCCTACAAAATAAAGATTGGATTATAGACCCATTCCCAAATCCGCCATCGATAAATATTATCAGGAGTTCTACCTACTAGTTGACAATGCCTACTATCATAACATCATAGACAAACAATGTTGGGAGTTTATCCGTACCAATCATCCCAAAATCCCTATATTTTACAGCCTTCCAAAGGTACATAAAAATCTAGAAAATCCGCCAGGTAGACCCATCATATCAGGTAGTATCTCCGAAAAATTTAAGCAAACTAATCGATGAGAAACTAAGACCATATGTAGAAGACCTCTCATCTTAAAGACACCATCCACTTACTACAAATTATTGAAGGTCTTATAATACCCTCTGAGGCATTAGTAGTAGCCGTGGATGTTGAAGCCCTATACAGCTCTATACCACATCAACAAGGCATATCAGCTATTCGACGCACTCTCCAATAATCCAATCCCATACCTACACTATTCAATGAATTTCTAATCCGAGCTCTGGAGTACATCCTCACTCATAATGCCTTCTCTTTCAACGGCTCCCACTACCTCCAGGTACAGGGCATAGCAATGGGGACCGGCTGTGCCCCATCCTACGCCAACCTGTACCTGGGGGAGTGGGAACGCTCTTTCCTACTTGACCCCACACTAACCCCTTTCACAGATCATATCCTCTCCTGGCACAGGTACATCGACGATGTATTCGTCATATGGACTGGATATCAGAGTCTTCTACATGATTGCATAAGTTGCATGAACAAAAATGATTTTAACCTATCATTTACTATGACCTGCCACAAACAAACCATAAACTTCCTTGATGTCACCATTGACAAAGACAATATAGGCCTACTTACAAGCTCCATATACAGTATTGCAAACCCACCGCTGGGAATACCATTCTGCATGCCACCAGTTCACACCCAGCCCCCCTTCTCAAATCCATTCCCTTCAAAAAGGACAGATCCTGCACATGCTGATATACAACAAGTACAAAGAGGAGTACTTCACCAGCCCATGGCGCTGTCCATGTGTTCACCTCCTTTGTTTGTATGTTTTTTAGCTGAAATGTCCTGGTTGCTGCTGCTCCTCTCTCACTCCACTGGGGGGGGGGCGGATCAAAACAATTCAAATCTGTAAAGAAAAGCGCACGCAACCTCGGGCAATAACGCTTTAATAAAGGACAATAACACAGTACATTGGAATTGCACTCACACTTTTTCTTTAAGACAATCGCTTTACAGCATTCCAACAGGAGCTACTCACTCCTCCCGTCCCTCCAGATGGTGACTCTGCGGTCTCCTCATCCGCGGCTGCCACCGCTGTATCCCCGCTCTCCTTCACTTCCTGTGTTGCCTGGTCACCGCATGCCGGTTCTAGTGCGCCTGCACACTATACCGACGTGATCTACGGCGCCTCAGGAGAGCCTCAGCCAAAGCCAGAGCCACAAGTTGTACGGAGCTGCGAGGTGGGGGATTCAAGGCACGGGTGCACTGCCTCTGCTGTTACTACGGACAACGCGTTTCGGAGGCTGAGCCTCCTTCCTCAGGTCCCACCTTGCTTCCTGCTAACGCCCCTCCCTATATACCCGGGATACCATCAGCCCTAATTATTTAGTTGTGTATTCTTAAAGGGGCCAGTTACCGATAATCCTTATCCACCTTGGCTGGGACGGGAGAAGCAAGGGGCTATCCACTTTTAAAAAACATATATTAAAAAACATATATTAAAAATACAGTTTAAGATACAATTTAAAATACAATTTAAAACAGTACAATACCAGCGCAGATATTAACCAGAGCTATTATAGATACATGTTAGGATATCACATTCCCTACATAGCAATGGTTGTCTCCTGCTAAAAATACATAAACGTATCCTAAAAGTATATATGTATATAAGACTCTAAGCTACATCAGCATTTCCTAATACCAATAGTCGACAGATCATATTAATTCCACATTTATCTCTCATCCATCTACCAAAATAATTTCATAAGTCAGGATAATACACATAATAAATAAATAAATAAAAATACTAGTCTCATTAAAATTCAATAAGATAAGATTCAATTCCATATGGCACATATGCAAATATCAATCAGTATATGAGAATACTACTCCATATAGGCCAACCAAATATACTACACGGCAGTTGTTTATATTTCTCATATATATATATATATATATATATACACACACATGAGAAATACATATACATATACCTACACATACCCATCGGTGGTGACACCCTGAGTATCCCCAAATATATATCTGTACATATACACCTACTCTCATACCCAGCTGCTCAGATATTGTTGTGTGGACACGAATGTGCGTATGCCTCCGTGCACACTTCACAGACACATGGCCGGGCAGGGACTATGTTCCCTACCCTTATTAACCATGTGTATGTGCATGTGCTAGAACCCACTCTACCATGCCCACACCCCCGTGCTGATATGTCAAATGATCATGTTGACTTCCAGCTCCTCATTGAGCCCACCCGGCGACATGGACCCAAGCGTAAAGATCCAGAATGTTTCTTGCT
Organism: Pelophylax lessonae; assembly: GCF_965119305.1. Classification (NCBI taxonomy): domain Eukaryota; kingdom Metazoa; phylum Chordata; class Amphibia; order Anura; family Ranidae; genus Pelophylax; species Pelophylax lessonae. The sequence goes on from NC_138777.1 coordinate 140,539,502, forward strand.
TGCACAGGATCGAAAACCTTTCACCTTCTGGGAGAGTCATAGATATGGCTTCAATCCCAAATAGTTCCAGGCCTGCAGTATCCCCACCATGCGCTTTACAGAAGTTTCTTGGCACGCTGTGCTTGTCTTTTTTCTGCTCAATAAACCGGTGATGTTCGCCAAACCTGGTGCGCATTGCTCTAACTGTCCTGCCAACATAAATTAAGCCACATGGGCACCTCAAGTCATAGACCACAAACTGTGTACCACAGCTAATGAATTGTTTGATATTATAGGAGCGCCCTGCAACTGATGTAAAGCTACTTTTGCCATGTTGCATAAATGCACAAGCCTTACATCTGCTCTGCTTGCATTTGTAGGAGCCTACCATATTAAAGAGAACTGGGATAGTGGATGCTCTATTATGACATTTCATACTTTTTATTTTGCTTGGAGCAACCAGACTCTTTACATTGCTAGCCCGCCTAAACACCACTTTGGGTTTTTTTGGGAGCACTCTACCTAAGGCTGCATCCTGCTGCAGAATAGGCCAATGTTTCTGCAAAGCTCTCTTAATGGCCCAATGTTGGTTATTGAATTTTGTAATAAACATAACCTCTCGGGGAGCACCGTTCTCCACAGCTGCCTTGCTACTACAGCCTTCTATATAGCGATCTCTGGCTTTTTGTATGTGCTGCACAGCATACCCTTTCTCCATAAATTTTTTCTCTAAAATTTTTGCTTGCAACAGATATTGCTCAGTATCTGTGCAATTTCTACGCAGCCTACATAATTGACTGTAGGGTTTGTTTTCTTTCCATTTGGGCAAATGGCAGCTCTTCCAATGTAAATAAGAGTTACCTGCTGTTTCCTTAAAGTGCGTTTTGGAGATGATAGCCCCTTCTTCATTCCAGGTCAATTCTAGATCCAAAAATACAAGGGACTTCGCATCTAGTACATGCGTAAACCTAATGCCATACGGATTGGTGTTACAGTAGTTCACAAATTCTACTGCCCTGTCAGCTGTACCATCCCATATTACTATTACATCATCGATGTAACGCCCATAGTACACCAAATGCTGTGCAAACGGGTTCTGCATCCAGATATGGAATTTTTGGCGAACATCGCCGGTTTATTGAGCAGAAAAAAGACAAGCACAGCGTGCCAAGACACTTCTGTAAAGCGCATGGTGGGGATACTGCAGGCCTGGAACTATTTGGGATTGAAGCCATATCTATGACTCTCCCAGAAGGTGAAAGGTTTTCGATCCTGTGCAAGCAAGAAACATTCTGGATCTTTACGCTTGGGTCCATGTCGCCGGGTGGGCTCAATGAGGAGCTGGAAGTCAACACGATCATTTGACATATCAGCACAGGGGTGTGGGCATGGTAGAGTGGGTTCTAGCACATGCACATACACATGGTTAATAAGGGTAGGGAACATAGTCCCTGCCCGGCCATGTGTCTGTGAAGTGTGCACGGAGGCATACGCACAATCGTGTCCACACAACAATATCTGAGCAGCTGGGTATGAGAGTAGGTGTATATGTACAGATATATATTTGGGGATACTCAGGGTGTCACCACCGATGGGTATGTGTAGGTATATGTATATGTATTTCTCATGTGTGTGTATATATATATATATATATATATATATGAGAAATATAAACAACTGCCGTGTAGTATATTTGGTTGGCCTATATGGAGTAGTATTCTCATATACTAATATTGATATTTGCATATGTGCCATATGGAATTGAATCTTATCTTATTGAATTTTAATGAGACTAGTATTTTTATTTATTTATTTATTATGTGTATTATCCTGACTTATGAAATTATTTTGGTAGATGGATGAGAGATAAATGTGGAATTAATATGATCTGTCGACTACTTGTGGCTCCGGCTTTGGCTGAGGCTCTCCTGAGGCGCCGTAGATCACGTCGGTATAGTGTGCAGGCACACTAGAACCGGCATCCAGTGACCAGGCAACACAGGAAGTGAAGGAGATCGGGGATACAGCGGTGGCAGCCGCGGATGAGGAGACCGCAGAGTCACCATCTGGAGGGACGGGAGGAGTGAGTAGCTCCTGTTGGAATGCTGTAAAGCGATTGTCTTAAAGAAAAAGTGTGAGTGCAATTCCAATGTACTGTGTTATTGTCCTTTATTAAAGCGTTATTGCCCGAGGTTGCGTGCGCTTTTCTTTACAGATTCAAATCCATTCCCTACAGTCAATATCTTAGAATCCGCAGAAACTGCTCGAACGATGAGACTTTTAAAATCAAAGCCAACAAACTAAGAGATATACTCCGCGTACGGGGCTATACAAACACTTGTCTGAAAAAAGCTTTCAAATGCGCCGCCTCAAGAAACAGAGCCGACCTACTATTCCAGAAACCACCTAAACAACCTACAGCGAGAACATCAGATATAGTCCGCATCATCACAAAATACACTAAGCAACATGCCACAGTTAAGAAAATCATCAACAAATACTGGCAATTGATCCCTCTTTAAACCCACACATACAACAACATCCAGCAATAACCTTCAGAAAAACTAAATCACTGAAAGACATGCTGGTTCACAGTGAATATACAGGTGAATCCAGACGAGATCCGTGTAAAAGACCAGGGACCTTCCGCTGTGGAAGGTGCTCTCACTGTCAATACATGTGTATCACTCCTAACATTGTCTTGCCCAACGGCAAAAGATACAAACCACGCCACTATGCCAACTGTAAAGCCGCTGGGGTGGTATACCTTCTACTATGCCCATGCGGTGGCTACTATGTAGGCAAAACCAAATTAGAATTTCACACCAGAGCCTACCGACATGTATTAAGTATGAAAACGGCCAATCCCGACCTCCCTCTGGGTAGGCATGTCAGGGATTTCCACGGCCATTTCCCTGCAATAAAATTTGTGATTCTGGACAGGATGCACCCCAATAAAAGAGGGGGTGATTGGAATAAAATACTTCTACAGCGAGAAACACGGTGGATAGTGGAACTCAACGCCACCTAACCCCCAGGACTCAACGACTCCCTCAGCTTTAGACCCTTCTTGGAGGGTTTCTCCTCAGGAGGTTGGGAGAAATAAACAAATATCCCTCCACATACAAATATCCCTCCACATTCCCATTAAAACAACACTCTTCTCCCCTTTTCCCTAACCCCCCCCCCTCCCCCAACAAATATATTTCCAATACTTAATTAATTCTGAGCTCTATTGAGCTTCAGATATATCCTTATACATATATGGATGTATTTAAACCTGTATACTCACATACCTATGGAGTACATAACTACTGCAATAATATGCATTTATATGTTTATACAAATTGTATTACAGAATATGCTGTTAAATACCCCCAACCTGGTGAACGGTTTTGGCATCCTACCGCTCTTCCTCTCTCTCCTTTCCATCTCTTATCTATTGTTCCTATTCAGACAGACCGCTGCTGTGTATATTGACATGCACCCGCCCTTAACTCCACCCCCTCTGATTGTCTCTCCCGTGGTGGCTTCACCCGGCGCACCCAGGGGGGGCGTGCCTCGCACGCATCCCCCCTGATCCTGGCTCCTCCCACGGGCGACGTCCGGTCCATCCGGCCCCACCTGTATGGATGGGGCCAATGAGTGCATCGGTGTAACGTGAGAATTACCTACCCCGTGAGAAAAACCTACCCTCGTCACTTCCGGCCAGGAGCAGCTGAGCAGCGCAGCAGTGCGCATGTTCACAGCCCCGGATACCTAATGGAATAGCTGAGGAGCTGACTAGTGCGCATGCGCACTAGTATGAAAAGATCACGGTGTACCGTGAAAAAAACCTACCCACGCAGCGGTTACATAAAACAGCTGTGCTGCAATAGGAGTCATCTCCGCTCCTGTCCCTGTCCCTGTCACTTCCGTGATCTGGGCTAGTAAATATAAAAGCGGCTCTCGGCTCCGTGATTTATGTTTTCATACAGCCGCCGCCGCTTTTATATTTACTTGCCGAGAGCAGGGAAGTGACAGGGACAGGAGCGGAGATGACTCATATTGCAGCACAGTTGTTTTAATGTAACCGCTGCATTACATACAGTGCCGTGCACCGGAAGTGACGAGGGGTAGGTTTTTCTCACGGGTAGGTAATTCTCACGGAACGTCTGCGCTGCTGGAACGCAGGCCGCACTTCCGCATCCGGGGGCGGGGGATTCCATTGGTCGCACTGCCCACGCTACATCGAGCCTCGGCCCGCACTGCGCATGCGCTGGCGTCTTTGCTGACACATTTAAACAGCAGCAGACACTCGGTAACTACAATAGAGGGGGCAAAGTGGGACTTTAGAGGTGCAAATGATGGAGAAAAATCTGGATTCTCAAAAAATATACATTTTATTAAACATATAGGATTAGGACAGGGCACAACATTGATTAAAATGTTAAAAGCAAAAAAATGCACTCGATAATATCAACTCTACATGTTTCGCCATCTTCATAATAGCTTCTTCAGGAGTTTTCATAGATATTTCTCGAGAGTGAACATTTCTAAATTGCAAAGGAAAAAACATGAAAGTGGGACACATATAATTACAATAGGGCATATATCAATGGTCCTATATTGAATGCCCGCATAGATTTACATAATTCTAATGCTAATGACAAAAAGTACCTTAAAGAGACCTGAACCTTTTCGTTTGCCGGAGGTGGAAGCGACGTAGGTGCAGAGACAGGGGTGAATAGGAAGGAGGGGACTGAGATACCTGACCCCTTAACGTTGACCCATAGAGGAGATGATAGCCAAGCCGAAAATAGCACAAGAAAAGATGATGAGAGACTGCAATATAGGAATACATTTGAGAGATATGAATTGCATGGATATACTCTAGAAGACTAGATATCAATTTAAATATACTGAATGTATTTACCAATTTAGTTCAGGGGTATAAGAATACCACAAAGGGCGCCCCAATAACAATGGTGAGGGAGAAGATATCCCACAATTTTCAGAAAGAAAAGTATCCCTTTAAAACAATAAAGAGAATACTATGAGCATATCTTCCATAAGGAAAAGATTGCCAACACTGTATTAATTGTAATGAAGATAAAATATAGAAGATAGAAATGCCATTTACCCTGGTGATCCAGTATTATATACATCCAAATTCTTACGAAGAGATTCTGTAGGAATTGGTTAAATCAGAAGGAATTTTTGAATGATGCGCTCCAATGCGAAGCTGCATAAAAGATAAGACAAAATATACAGAGGAGAGAGAGGTTGAGTCGCCATTCAATAATCGAGAAATGGAAAAGAGGCCAAAGGAGGGAGATTCCATTACCGCATGTGTCTCCAAACGAACGTCCTGTTCTCCGGTGGTCTAGTGGAGTACTGACCATTAGCACCGGCATTTGTACATCTCATCCACTCCCTCGGCGTCTGACGTCACCGAGGGAGTGAGAGCGAGGCATGCCCACCGTCCAATCGGAACTCAAAAAGGAAGTGCGTCATTACGGCGCGACGGCGTCACATGGTCAGACCGGAAACCGGAAGTCGAGGACAATAACATCCGGTCCGGCCACCATGTATAACGCTGTAAGCAAAGAAGTACAAAGGAAAGAAGACATAGGCCAAATAGAGGAAAGGTCATTCCTCCCAGTGGCCTAAACAGTCCCAAGCAGATGAAATTGACATAATACAAGGATGCTAGGAATTATATTCTAGCACGGATATATAGAATATATACTGTGAAGGATCTTATAGAAACTCCGTCGCATACAAAAATCCAAGACAAGAATATTATAATGAAAACATGATTGATCAGTTCAATAATTAAATGAATAAAAAAAGAGAAGTCTTTGGGAATACATTTGATAGGGCTCCAATATAGGATGGTTGGGAATAAGGGGCGGTGCCTCTACTAACCAGGTAGGACCAGAATGCCTGGAAACAATGTAGGACACCGCGGGTGCCCATATGGGCAACAAAGATGGGAGCAGGGAAATTATACTTAGTCCGGGAATCCTCCCATCGGAGGATTTTCAGATATTCAATACTATTTTCAGATCTAATCAGGATTCTACCATTACAGGAACCCCACGGGTATATGCAATTTCACCGTCAGCAGCCATAATTGCTGCTCTGTGATCACAGGTATTTTTTCTCCTCTCCTATACAAAATCACCAACTGCATTATTTTTATAAATTCCGCACAATTTGGCATATACACTATGCTTTGTCCATAGACGCACCATCGAATTACCTGAATGAAGGAACCGGACATTGTTTAAATCTTTTTAAGCAGGTATACTTATATCAATAATATTCACACACACACAAGACCTGATTTATACTGATATTTAACAACATATGCTCCCATTCCAGCATCCACCCGGGGACCATCTTATCTTCACCTGGTTGGGGAGACAATATACCCCCCGCTCTCCTGTTTTGGAGAAACTGTGAATACATCTTCATGTAACTACTAATATACTAAGGTACGAGCTAACAAAAATCCTTCTTGATACAACTTTTCATATACAATCGCTCCACCTAAAGAACAACATTTATGTAAGATATATACATTACAGGAAATTAAGCTGGAAATAACCTGTTCCACATCTGGATTCTCTTCAAGCAGGCACCTTTCCAAACCTATACTCCCGACAAGGTATATCCCCATCCACCTTTGTATCTACTTTTTCAACAGACCACATGTCAACGTACAGATTATATATTTGTATCAATTTTCATTTTTTGCTATTATTTAGTATTTTTGATTAATTTTCACATACACACCAATATAGACGCATCTGCGACCTCTCGTCTGGCATCCTCGTTGGAGCCACACCCGGGAAGACCCATATCCTTAGGGACTTTCGGTGCATTCCGACACCCCACACAGCGGACTTTGCTCTTCTCTGCTTTTACCAGTCGTGACTCTCTTGTCACACCCAAACCACTCCACAGGTATGCATCTCTGAATATTCAACACTTACACATGCAATGACCTACCATTCTTTGATAACTTGAATGTAATACACTATGTAACTAATAAAAATATTTACTTTGTTATGTAGGAAATCATAAACCTCCCCACTTCTAGACCCCTGAAGAAAGGCCTGCGTGCCTGAAACACGTCGGGTGGGAGGATTGCCTTCAAATCAAACATATGCCACTGAGCATATGCATCACTACTACTTGCATTTATTTGGTTTTACATCCATGCATCTTCTCTGTATATAATTATATTATACTTGTGTTACCTCAGATCTGTTTAGATCTATTTTAATATAACTTTGTTAATAAAATGATTTAAAATTTTACTCAGTCGTGGAAGTGTGCTTGCCATTAAAATCCCACACCCAAGGGGGACCCCCATCCTATTTGTTTAGTTCACAGGGATGTTGGCAACTCACTTCCATTTTTTCACTTATCTGGGTCATACAAATCTTGTCTGGATCTTTTCCTGCTCACCTTGTTTTTACATAGTTACATAGTAGGTGAGGTTGAATAAAGACAATAGTCCATCCAGTTCAACCTGTGTAGTTGTGTGTGGCTGTAATCATCTCACATAGCCCTGAATGTTCTGATCCTTGAGATGTACGTTTAAGAGTCTTTTGAAAGCCACCATACTACCCGCAGAAACCACCTCTTATGGTAGAGAATTCCACAATCTTGTAGCCATAACAGTAAAGAACCCCCCACGTTGCCTGAGGTTAAAACGCTTCTCCTCTAATCGCATTGTATGCCCTCGAGTCCTCATGCAATCCCTTCGACTGAACAGCTTTTTTTTCTAAGCTGAGATCCCCATTGAGATATTTAAAAATTGCTATCATGTCCCCCCTCAGGCGTCTCTTCTCCAGGGAGAATAAATCAAGCGATTGCAGACGCTCTTCATAATTAAGGTCCTCCAATCCCCTAATTAGTTTAATTGCCCTTCTCTGGACTCTCTCCAGCTCCAACATATCCCTCCTGAGGACTGGCGACCAGAACTGGACAGAATACTCCAGATGCGGTCGGACCAGAGTTTTATAAAGTGGAAGGATTATAGACTTATCCCTGGAATACATACCTTTCTTTATGCATGCTAATATTCTGCTGGCTTTGGCAGCTGCCGCTTGACATTGCATGCTATTGCCTAGTCTATCATCAACCAGATCTTTCTCCATTTTTGATTCCCCCAAGGGTTCCCCTCCTAATGTGTACTGTGCTTTTATGTTTCTTGTCCCCAAGTGCAAAACCTTACACTTCTCCACGTTAAACCTCATTTGCCAAGTCGTTGCCCACTCCGTTATTTTGTCCAGGTCATCCTGTAGGATATCTGCTTCATGCTGTGCAGTTATTACCCTGCCCAATTTTGTGTCATCTGCAAAAACTGATATCGAACTACCGATCCCGTCCTCAATGCTGTTTATGAATAAATTGAACAAGGTTGGTCCCAGGACTGAGCCTTGGGGCACCCCGCTTGCCACCTCAGACCGGTCTGAGTATGCGCTGTTTATTACCACCCTTTGGACACGCCCTTTTAGCCAGTTCCGTATCCAAGAGCAAACAATGCTGTCGATACCTGCAGACCTTATTTTATAAATTAAGCGCTTATGGGGAACTGTATCAAACGCCTTAGCGAAATCTAAGTACACCACATCCACTGGTCTGCCCCTATCTAGCTCACAGCTCACCTCCTTGTAGGATATTAAGAGATTGGTTTGACAAGAATGCCCATTTGTAAACCCGTGCTGGTTACTGCTGATGAAGTTGTTGTCTTTAGCAAACTCTACGATATAGTCCCTTATCATCCCCTCCAGAAGTTTACATATTATCGATGTCAAACTGACAGGCCTATAATTTCCCGGTATATGCCTCTGACCCTTTTTGAATATCGGTATCACGTTTGCTTTCCTCCACTCCCCTGGTACATCTCCTGTCCTAATACTGTCAGCAAAGATCAGGAACAGTGGTCTAGATATAACCTTACTGAGTTCCTTGAGTACTCTCGGATGTACGCCATCCGGGCCTGGTGATTTGTTTGTGTTAAGTTTATCCAGCCTTTCCCTGATTTCACCCTCTGTTAGCTATAGTGGCAAGTCCTGTGTATTACTACTAACCATACAGTCATGGTCAGTGTACCCCTCCGTTTCCTGTGTAAAGACTGACGTTTTACCCATCTTGTTGCAGGTGGCGGAAGGGGAAATCCAGCTCCAAGAAATCAATGACTCTGGGGCATTCAGTTGCTTCCTGGACATTACCCTGGCAAGGAAACTACAAATTCCACTCAAAAACAAGAAGCAGAAACTTGAAGTCCACCTGGCTGATGGGACCATTCCCAGATCTGGACCTGTGACACAAGAGACTATCCCTATCTTAACCTTGACAAACTCTGGTCACAAAGAATTCCTCTGTTTTGATATACTATATTCTCCCATGTTCCCTTTGTTCTCGGGATTCTGTGGCTTCAGTGCAGAACCCTCAGATCGATTGGCCCTTGGGGAAGATCACCTTCCAATCTGAATGCTGCTTGCAGCATCAGCACTGTTTTGTTCCAGAACCCAGTAGTCCTTCAAGTTGTCTCACAGTCCAGCCTGTCACCAGTACCAGCCAAGTAGTGCCATCAGCCTACCATGAGTACTTGGACGTATTTGACAAGAAGAAAGCTGATGCCCTACCACCTCATCGGCCATATGACTGCCCTATCAAATTACTTCCAGGTGCAGAGATCCCTTTCAGGCAAATGTTTCCTTTATCTGAAATTGAGCTTGAAGCTTTACGACTTTAAAGCAGTGAAAGTCTCGAGAAAGGATTTATTCCTCCATCTTCATCTTCGATATTCATCGCCTGCTGGTGCTGGTATTTTCTTTGTTAATGTCAGGGTTACCTGATCCGAGTGCTGAGAGGGCTCCCCTTGCGGCTCAGTGCGGCGCACCCCTGGAGATGGTACAGAGGGTGTGGCGCCCCAAGTGGCACGGATTACCAGCTGCAGGCAGGTAGGTAGAATCAGGAGCAATCTGAGAGCGAACTGGAACAGGCTGGAATCACAGCAGAGTATGTCTTTCAAGGGCTCTGAAGCAGCCGGGCTACCTTGTGCCGAGGAATAGTCTCTAGTAGCGGAGACAGGTACTGGCCGAGGTCTGGGACTGGAGCAGGCAGCGGGAACCGTGGTACAAGCCAAGGTCATGCACAGGAGACAACCAGAATATCCGAGGTCTTGAAGCAAGCCGGGGTCATACACGGTAGGTAAAGGAAGCAGGGTCAGTGGGAGAAGCCAGGGGTCAAACCAGGAGCAGGAGATCAAACGGAATCAGGAACAAGCCAAGGTCACAACAGGAAATCCAAACAGGAAACAGGAAGCACAGAACACAGGAAGCTGAGAGATAATCCAGCAATGAGTCTGATCCTATGGCATCCTTTTATAGGCCATTTCCCTAACAGGCCAGCAGAGGGCTATGTCAGTTGAGTCAGGAATGTCCATTGCTATTACTGGCAATGTTGCCAGTTCTCCTACGGCCATTTCCCTGACAGTGACCCCCCCCCCAAGGGGCAGCCTCCGGATGCCCAGACGGGCCAGTCTCTCTGAGTGTCTGTTGTGGAACTCCTGGATCAGTCTAGGAGCGTGAACATTATCTGCAGGCTCCCAGGAATTTTCCTCTGCAGAATATCCCTTCCACTTGATGAGGTACTGGGTTTTTCTACCCCTCTTTCTGCAATCCATTATGGCCTCCACTTCGTACTCTGCTTCGCCTTCCACCAGGACTGGAGGAGGAGGCAATTCATCCCTACCAGATAAAGGACTGGGTAGAACTGGTTTTAGCAGAGATACGTGAAATACTGGGTGAATTTTGTAGGAGCTGGGTAAAACCAGTTCGAAAGCCACAGGGTTGACCTCCCTTTTGATCTCAAAGGGTCCAACGAATCTTGGACCCAGTTTCCGGGATGGGCAGGAAAGTTTCAGATTAGCTGAGGAAAGCCACACTTTGTCCCCTTTTTTAAAGGTAGGTTCGTTTCTTTTCTTTTTATCATAGAACCTCTTGTAATCTGTTTGTGCTTTCTGGATGGCCTCCTGAAGGAATAAGTAGTTCGTCCGGATAGAATCAATCCGGTCTTGGACTGCAGGGACAGATGCCTCAGGAAGGGTATTTTGTCAAAAAGGAGGGATGGAACCCATAATTCGCCCAAAATGGGGACTGGTTAGTGGCGGCATGTACTGAATTATTGTATGCAAACTCCGCACATGGGAGAAGGGATATCCAGTCATTTTGGGCAAAAGTACAGAAACAACGAAGATACTGTTCTAGAGTCTGGTTTGTTCTTTCTGTCTGGCCATTGCTTTGGGGATGGTAAGCGGAAGAAAGACATATTTTAATGGACAAGGTCTTACAAAGATCCTTCCAGAATCTGGAGGTGAACTGTACTCCTCTATCGGAAACAATATCATCCGGAAGCCCATGTAGTCTGATTACTTCCTTGATGAACATTTTTGCTGTTTCCGGGGCTAATGGAGTGCCGGTCATGGGCAAGAAGTGGGCCATTTTGGTCAGACGATCCACTACCACCAAGATGGTAGTAAAACCCCCAGAGGAAGGTAAGTCAACAATAAAGTCCAATGAGATCATCTTCCAGGGTTGCTCAGGGATGGGTAGAGGCCTTAACAGACCCCAGGACTTGGTGTTGGACCCCTTGTAGCGCTGACAGACCACACAGGAGCTAATGTAAGACTGGCAATCCTTCCTTAAATTGGGCCACCAGAAGGAGCGTTAGATAAGCTCAAGGGTCTTTCGTACACCAAAATGTCCGGCCAGCTGATGGTCATGGAAAGTCTTTCGAACTTGGAGCCTGACTGGTTGGGGAACAAAAACTTTGTCCTGGTGCCAAAGAAACCCGTCTCGACTCTCCAAGGAGGGCACTTCTGTGTCCGCATACTGGGTGGATGCCTGTTTAATTGAGGATTTTAATTCTGGCTGGATCAGGAAAAAATGTTGTGCTGACAGAATGGTACTTGGTTCCACAGACTCAGGGGTATCAGGGAACATTCGGGAGAGGGCGTCTGCTTTCCCATTCTTGGAGCCTGGTCGGTAAGTTATGTGGAAATTAAATCTTGAGAAAAATAAAGCCCACCGGGCCTGTCGTGGTCTCAGACATTTAGCGGCCCTCAGGTATTCTAAATTTTTATGATCCGTGAAGATCATAATTGGGTGGGCGGCACCTTCCAATAAATATCTCCACTCCTCCAAGGCAGTTTTAATGGCCAACAGTTCTCGGTCACCCACGTCGTAATTTCTCTCTGAGGGGCTCATCTTTTGAGAGAAAAAGGCAATAGGGTGGAGTAAGGCCTTAGGTTCTTGGCGCTGAGACAAGATGGCCCCTGTGGCTATTTCTGAGGCGTCTACCTCTAATACAAAGGGTAAAGCTGGATCTGGGTGCTGTAAGACTGGTGCAGAGGTGAACAGTCCTTTGAGTTTGTCAAATGCTGCCTGAGCTTCTGGGGACCATTTGAATCTGGTCTGCTGACGAGTCAGCTGAGTAATTGCTGAAATGATAGCTGAAAAGTCTTTTACAAATCTTCGGTAAAAATTAGCAAATCCTATAAATCGCTGAACACCCTTCTTATCTGAAGGGGCTGGCCATTCAAGGATAGCTTTCACCTTTTGTGGGTCCATTGCGATTCCCTCGGTAGAGATGATAAGACCCAGGAATTGGATGGAAGTCTTTTCAAATTCACACTTTTCTGCTTTAATGTATAAACCATGCTTCTTTAGAGTTGCAAGGACTTTTTTCACGTCAGCTCTGTGGAGATCCAGGGTAGCAGAGAAGATGAGGATGTCATCTAGGTAAACGATTACGAAATAGTCCAGAAATTCCCGGAAAATATTGTTTACGAAGTGCTGGAACGTGGCTGGGGCATTACATAATCCGAATGGCATAACTAAATATTCAAAATGTCCGAACCGGGTCCTGAAAGCTGTTTTCCATTCGTCCCCCTCCCGGATACGAACCAGATTGTAAGCTCCCCGTAGGTCAAGTTTAGTAAAGAGCTGGGCAGTTCAGAACCTTTGGAAAAGTTCAGGAATGAGGGGAAGTGGGTACCGGTTTTTAATAGTAATTTTGTTAAATTCCCTGTAATCCACACATGGCCTTAGTGAACCATCCTTCTTCCCGACAAAAAAATTCCAGCTCCAGCAGGGGAGGAAGAAGGGCAGATGAATCCCTTTTCAAGGTTCTCATCAATATACAGTCGTAAAGTCTCTAGCTCAACCTCAGAAATATACGCCCGAAGGGGATCTTGGCACCTGGAAGCAGTTCAATGGGACAGTCGTAAGGCCGATGAGGTGGTAGAACATTAGCCTTCTTCTCATCAAAAACATCCAAAAACTTGTGATAGACTGTAGGTATAGCCTGACCGACATCTGGAATTGATTGGATGGTTGAACAACTAATGGGACTGCTAACCCCAGGAACGAAGCAGTGTTGCAGGCAGTAGGAAGAGGGAAAGGAAATCTCCTTCTTGGCCTAGTTGATCTGTGGATTATGGGCCTGCAACCAGGGAATTCCAAAGATGATGGGGAACATGGGAGAGCAAAGGATGTCAAAACAAATGAATTCCTGGTGCCCAGAGTCTGTTATTGTGAGGATGGGCTTGGTTTCCTGGGTGACAAGTCCAGAACTGGGCAAGGAACCATCGGCCAGATGCACCTCAAGTCGCTGACGTTTATTGCAGAGGGGTACATGGAGTCTTCTTGCCAAAGTCAAGTCCATAAAACAGCTGCAAGCCCCCGAATCAACTATGGCTAGGAGTCGGACCTCCTCTTCCGCCACCTGTAGTGAGACAGGAAGAACGAGATGAGACGGAGAAGATCCGGATACTTGGAAGTAAGAACTTTGTGGGAGGAACTTACGGGGTCTCACGGGGCAGTTTCGTAGGAAGTGTCCGGACCCTCCACAGTAGAGACAAAGATTGGCTGGTCGGCGGCGTTGTCTTTCATCTGCACTCAGTGAAGAACGCACCAGGCCAATCTGCATTGGTTCATCCTCTGCATGGATAGCGGGGAAAGGCGCTGGTGCTGGAGTTGGAGTGAAGTGGTAAGGGGCCCTAGGCAACATCCAGGTTGGGCGAGAAGTCTGTGAGCGCTCAGACCGACGCTCCCGGAGGCGCCTATCGAGCTGGATAGTAAGTTGAATCAGTCCCTCCATGGTAGTGGGAGTCTCTACCCTGGCCAGCTCGTCCTTAAGAGATTCGGATAATCCCAGACTGTATTGGTACCTAAGGGCCGCCTCATTCCAGCACGTATCAGCAGACCACTTGCGGAACTCAACTGTGTAATCTTCGGCGGGGCGTTTTCCCTGCTGGAGGGAATGCAAGATAGCCTCAGCCGTAGCCACACGCTGAGGATCATCATACAGTTGGGCCATTAGATCAAAGAAGGTGTCCATAGAATTGAGAGCAGGGTCCTTTTGCTCCAGCAGGCCATGGGCCCAGGCCTGGGGCTCCTCCAACAGTAATGAAATCACAAACCCAACCTTTACAGTCTCTGAAGTAAAAGTCCTAGGCTGGAGGGCCAGGTATAGTTGGCAGGCGTTTCTGAAGGCCCTGAATTTCTTCCGATCACCGGAGAAGCGTTCCGGTATTGGCACCCGTGGCTCTGGAGGAGGAACCATAGTGTGGGAGGAAACCGGCTGTCCTGTAAGGGGTGGAGCAGAAACTGTGCTGGTGGATGGAGGACTCAGGTACGCAGGAGAAGTTGTCAGATGTTGCAGTCGACCTTCCAGTTGGAAGTATCCCTCCTGTAGACGCTGTACTGCCTGGGTGAGGGCAGTGACCTGCTGGCACAGAGCCTCGAGTGGGTAAGCACCTCTGTCAGCCTCTGACATGGCTGGATTATACTGTCAGGGTTACCTGATCCAAGGCCGAAGTGCTGAGAGGGCTCCCCTTGCGGCTCAGTGCGGCGCACCCCTGGAGATGGTACAGAGGGTGTGGCGCCCCAAGTGGCACGGGTTACCAGCTGCAGGCAGGTAGGTAGAATCAGAAGCAATCTGAGAGCGAACTGGAACAGGCTGGAATCACAGCAGAGTATGTCTTTCAAGGGCTCTGAAGCAGCCGGGCTACCTTGTGCCGAGGAATAGCCTCTAGTAGCGGAGACAGGTACTGGCCGAGGTCTGGGACTGGAGCAGGCAGCGGGAACCGTGGTACAAGCCAAGGTCATGCACAGGAGACAACCAGAATATCCGAGGTCTTGAAGCAAGCCGGGGTCATACACGGTAGGTAACAGAAGCAGGGTCAGTGGGAGAAGCCAGGGGTCAAACCAGGAGCAGGAGATCAAACGGAATCAGGAACAAGCCGAGGTCACAATAGGAAATCCAAACAGGAAACAGGAAGCACAGAACACAGGAAGCTGAGAGATAATCCAGCAATGAGTCTGATCCTATGGCATCCTTTTATAGGCCATTTCCCTGACAGGCCAGCAGAGGGCTATGTCAGTTGAGTCAGGAATGTCTATTGCTATTACTGGCAATGTTGCCAGTTCTCCTACGGCCATTTCCCTGACAGTTAAGAAAAAGGATCATTCACTTAGACCCTGTGTAGATTATCGGGAACTCAATCAAGAATCGCTACCCGCTCCCTCTCATTCCTGAACTTTTTCAAAGATTTGCCCAAATCTTCACAAAACTTGATCTACGTAGTGCCTACAATTTGGTTCGCATCCGGGAAGGAGACGAATGGAAAGACAGCATTTCTGACCCGCTTCAGGGACTTTGAATATCTTGACATGCCATTCAGGCTATGCAACGCCCCAGCCACTTTTCAACATTTCTTGAACATTTTCTGAGAGTTTTTGGATCACTTTGTGATAGTGTACCTCGATGATATTCTCATTTTCTCTGCCACCCTGGATCATCATAGGATACATGTAAAGAAAGTCACCAGGGCAGCACGGACTATATGCACACCCTGTAGCTTTCTTCTCTAGGAAAATTAGTCAGCCAGAGAAGAACTATGATGTGGGTGACCGAGAACTGCCATGGACTGGAAGGTGCTACTCATCCCATCTTGATATTTACAGACCATAAGAATTTAAAATACCTCAGAACTGCCAAATGATCAAGACCATGATGGGCCTTATTCTTTTCAAGGTTTAATTTTCACCTTACCTATTGCCCAGGGTCTAAGAACGGGAAAGCTGATGCCATTTCCCGCATGTACCCAGAGACTCCTGAAATGGCTGCTCCCAGTTATATTCTGTCACCACACAACTTTTTACTGATCCAACCTGATCTAGGTACATCAAACAAGCAAGCTTCTGCCTCATGCCCTGAATCTGAAACCCTCGCATTGAGGAAACACAAGGGACTCTTATGGTGTGGAGACAAGATTTTCATCCCTCAAGGAGGTGTGACCCCATGTTCTTAAAGCCTGTCATGACCATCTGCTTACAGGTAATTTTGGAGTTTGAAAGACGTGTGAACTCATTCAAAGATCGTTCTGGTATCCCAACCTGCGACAAGATTGTAAAGACTATGTAAATTCTTGTGTGACCTGTCTTTGCAATAAAGGCAGTAATACCAAGGCCTGGGGCCTGCTGAGACCCCTCCCTGTTCCAGAGCAACCCTGGAAAATGCTATTAATGGATTTCATTGTGGACCTACCTCCCTGAGATGGATTCACCACCTTCCTGTTAGCAGTTGATAGATTGTCCAAGGTGGCCCACTTTTTACCCATGATCAGCACTCCCTCAGCTACAAATACGGCACATCTTCTTATCAAAGAAATTGTGCATGGATTACCCAGCAGTATTGTCTCCGACAGAGAAGCGCAATTCACTTCCACATTTTGGAAATCTCTGTGCAAAGCCCTGAAAATTGAAGTTTTCTGTCCTCTGCATATCACTCACAAAGTAATGGACAGACAGAAAGCACTAATCAGACTTTGGAGCAGTACCTGAGATGTTTCTCTTCATTTACCCAAGACAATTGGGCATCCCTTCTGCCATGTGCTGAATTTGCTTATAACAATTCAGTCTACGCTTCTACAAATTACTAACCCAGCCCTCAAAATTTCCACTTGCCTGCTCGCATTTTGCGAGTGGAATTTAATTGAGGGCGAGTGTTCCAGTGTTCCAGCTGGGCTCAGATGGTGGTGGATCCGCTCGGCTCGGCTCGGGCTGGGGGCGGGTTTGCTCGGCTTTAGACAAGCCGCCTCCCCAGTCATCTCTATGGAGTGCTCTGTTAGCCGTGCTGCACACTGGGAAGTGTAGTTTCCAGCACAGCCCCGCATATTCTCTCTTCACTTACATGCCGGACTTGAGGCGGCAGAGAAGATGCATGTCCCAGGGCAGCGAGGAGGAGGAAGGAGAGTCGGCAGTGAGAACGCAAACTTCGGGTAACAGCCTACTGGGGAGAAGTGAGAACCGAGACGTTGGGCAGATCATTAGAGAGAGAGAGACAAGTCCAAGTGTGCAAGTTTGCACAGGCAGGCAATGTACAGGGATGATGGGTGCAGGCTGCTAATTTACTGACTCACACTCTTACCTACCTTATTCAAATAAGATGTGGAGCACAGTGCAGCCACCCATAGCAGCCTATCAAAACTCAGCTCACTGAGACCACACCAATGTAAGGCAGGCTCTGTTTGGTTACTAGGAATACTGCACTGAGTGTTCAGGTTCTTGTCTCTGTAGTGTGAGGATGTACAGACAGTTGGGCCTAGTCAATCAGTGCAGTAGTCATACCAACTGTACTGGCTATTAGGCCCCATTTAACACCTAGCGTTTTATGCACAACATGCATAGGGCAGCCCATTCATTTAAATGGGGATACCCTACATAAGGCAAAGTAGCTCATTGAGCTTTTTCTGCATTCAGTTTTTTTTACACCACTTATTTTACAGTGCTTTCACATTTTTGCACGCAGAAAAATACATGTTAGCTTGTGGTGTTTGGGATGCCATTAACAACGAATGGCACAGCAAACGTGATGTGGTTTTAGCATGTTTTATAAATGCATGCAATTACCATTTACAAAACACATATGAACACAAGTATGAGTGGAGCTTTAAGGATGGGGTCGGTGAGAACCCAGAAAGAAGGTGTCACTCCCGCCCAGTAACTTAGCGTAGCGCACCTCTCAATCCTGCACTCTGTATGTATGGTATATTTACTTTACAAGGCAGTAATGATGTTTACAGTGCCTGTAGTAGCCAATCATATTTTATCCTTATTTTATTTATCACAGTCAGATCAATAAAATGTGCTTTATGTTAATACTTTTAAAGTTGTTGTTGATAAATATTTTTGTAACTTAATTCTGCATACAACATTTAACAGTGCCATTTAATGAGATAATTTAGGAGGGTGTGTTTAGGGGTGGAATTATAGGCAAGGCAGGGTAGGGGTTGAGTGGGGCAACTGGTGGCGAGTAACTCTTAAGGCCTGGCTAGTAGCTCAGGACTTGAAATTTTGAGCCCTGTACTAACCAATCACCATTCTGGGCAAACTATGGTTTCTAACCCTCCTTTCTGCCAGATGTTGTCCCAGAAGCTTCAGTATCTGCAGTCCAGGATAGGCTAACCTTCATCTGAACCAGCTACCAGGCACTGCAGGAAGCCACGAAGAAAGCTCAGGAGGATTACAAAAAACATTTTGACAAAAAGAGAAGAGGTAATCCTGTGCTGAAGGTTGGGGACAAAGTTTGGCTTTCCACAGCAAACCTCAAACTCGCTTGTCCCTCTCGGAAATTGGGCCCAAAATTTTTTGGATCCTTTGAGATTAAGAGAAATAAACCCTGTAGCTTTTGAACTGAACCTGCCAAGCTCCTATAAAATCCATCAAGTCTTCCACATCTCCTTACTCAAACCAGCAGTGTCTAGTTCATTTCCTAAAAAGAGAAGAGCCACCTCCTTCACTGGTTACTATAGGGGAAGACACAGAATTTGAAGTGGAAGCCATCGTGGATGGTTGAAGGAGGGGGAAACAAGTGCAATACCTCATTAAATGAAAAGCATTTCCACCTAAGGAGAACTAATGGGAACCAGAAAAAGACGTGCATGCTCCTAAACTTCTTCAGGAATTTTTCAACAGATTCCCAGAAAAACAGGCACACCTAGGCATCTGGAGGCTGTCCCTTGGGGGGGGGGGGGCACTGTCAGGGAAGAAGTCCAAGAAGTACTGGCAAATATGCCAATGCCCGATATGGTCGCGCTAATTTGCGCATGTGAATTAGCGAAAGGTACACAATGGCGCATTGGCATACGCAAAGCATGCTAATTGCCAGTGTTCACTTGCCTATATAAGAAAATCAGTGGCTATCATAAATTGCTGGATTATCTTCAGCTTTGTATCTTGTGTTACTGTTTCTTGTGCTTTTGTTTGATTAGCAGTTACTGGCCTGACTTACCCTTGACCTGCTCTGGCTTTTCTCCTGGCTCTGAAGCCGGCTTGCTTCTCGGACCTGCTCCTGTCTATTCCAGATTGATATCCTGTGTTTGACCCCGGCTTGATCTCGACTACCATACTTGCCTCTGCTTCTGATTGACTTGCTGTGTTTGACCCCTGGCCTGGCTTCTAACCTTGCTTCTTGCTCTTACTTACTCTTCTGTCAAGATCTGCCAGCACCTTCAGAGAACCTTTGGCTGTGACCACCGTCTCTACCCTCTCTAGGCCTCTCCCATCACTTTAGAGCCAGTCAGGGATGTCTGCTGCACAGGCAGATATCTTTATCCATACTGATTACGTGTGATTGGATGATTGAAGGAGAAGGTGACTGCATATCCAGGGGAAGCCCTGATAGATGCCAATCCATTACCAGTATTGTCTATGTGAGTAGGCTGAGGTGACGGCTGATCCACTGGAAATTCTGGGGATTATAAACCACGCTTATGTGCCTTATCCATGAGAGTGGGTAGGCATTGCTCTCTTGTGAGTTCCCACTTTCTCTGGAGTTACCAACACACTGGTGGAGGATTGTGAGGTGGTCTGTTTCAGCTGCACACTGGGAAACCTTATTCCTCTTTTTTGGAGTGTATTTCATCTATTTACTCATAGACTCTGTCAAGGCACCACTATTTGATATGACCATGCTATGTTTGCGCTACTGATGCCATTTTTTCTTTAAAGGACAAGTTGGTGTTCTATGATATATGTTTTGTTTTTGAAGTAGCAGCAACTTGTGTGTAACAAATGCTTTAACATATTGGATCTATCCCATAGGTTAGGTCATTTCCTTTCTGAGCGCAGGGGACCATTACAATTTGTTTCGTTTGTGTTGTGTGGTATTTTATATTTTAGTATATGTTAAACGATTTTGTCAGTGTTTTACTGTAAGATGGGTTTTGTATGGAGCGATGTTAGTTTCCTAATAATAGAATATCAGTCTGTGTAGATTTTGGTGGTATAGTAGTGTAGCAGGATTCCCAGCCATTTTGCTGGATATGGGTCCCCCTGGGCCACCGGATGCAACAAAAGTACCCTTGTGCATATTTCTCCAAGTGAGAGCGCTGAGACAATGATCAGTCCAGTATCTTTGGGTTTTTTAGGTTTATTTTAGAACTTGGATGGGAGAAGGGAATGAGTGGGATACTCCTTTGGCTCAACTATGCACAATTTGCTAGGGACAACTGAAAATGCTTCTTGGCGCTGACTTTCCTGGTTAAATGCCGGTCAACGCCGGTTGATGCTGGTTAACACTGGCTTGCTGCCTGTTAACTCCAAACTGACCTTGGACTGCTTTCTCACTTAAAGAAGTCCTTTCTTTAGCTCCCTAAGCACTCCTTGCTAAGGTAGCTACGTGTGCTGCTGCTACGCTGCTAAACACTTCAGGGCCCACACCGGCACCCTCTTTCTCTCACTTATCTTCAGGGCTTCAACACTGGCACCCCCTTTCTCTAAACCTTCTCCTCAGGTTAGCTGGCTCCTGGATCCCCTTGACCTTCTGGAATGGTCCCCTTTCCTAGGCAGACCCCTGGGCAGTCTCAAGGACTCACGATACTGGTTTTCCTCGAAAATTCTGCCCAGCAGCTTCACTCGGTCCTCAGTACTTTGGATCCCTCTCTGCAGCCCAGCTCAACCTTCGTCCTCTAGGCCGACTGCCCAGGACACTCTCACATTCATGCTGACAGGAGGAGAGACAGCCATCACCCTCCTCCTGAGACTCTGCTTCCTGCCTCATGTACTCCCCTCAGACTTATACCCTATCCCAGGATGCTTTGAGGCAGATTCTGCCCTCTGAGATGGATACAAGCCTTGGTGTGCTATTGGTCAGGTTTCCTCCACTGTCCAATAAGAACCCTCATTGGACACAGTCGGGAAACTCCCCAGACTCAACAGACACCCTGGGAAGCACATGACGGCCTAACAAAATGATCAGGCCCTCCTTATATGCAGCTAGGGCCACCCATATGCTTCTTGCTAGCACCTACCTAGAAGGATGCTACAGTAGTATACCGGGCAGAACTATTCTATTGTTAGACTGAGATTCATCCCTGAGTGGAAATTGTTCAGTTTCTGGGTTGAAAATAATATTGGTTTGCGTCA
Organism: Pelophylax lessonae; assembly: GCF_965119305.1. Classification (NCBI taxonomy): domain Eukaryota; kingdom Metazoa; phylum Chordata; class Amphibia; order Anura; family Ranidae; genus Pelophylax; species Pelophylax lessonae. The sequence goes on from NC_138777.1 coordinate 140,560,981, forward strand.
GTTTTTGGCGGAGAATCCAGTTTTCGGGAGAACTGATTAATTTTTAATTGAATTTCAGTGTTTAGTGAAATCTGTTTTTGTGTTTAATTTTTGTTTGTCGGGTGTAGTTAATTTTGTTTTTGTATAGCATTTGTTTTTTTTGTTTTTATAACTCATTTGTTTTTAGCATCGGAATTCAGTGTTGAGTTTACTTAATCTGTTTTTGCACTGGATTCAGTTTTCGGGTAGAATCATTTTAGTTTTGTACTGATTTGGGACTATTTTGTGGAGATAGTTCTTTCTGTACTGGAATTTGGGTTTTGAGTAGAGACATTGTACATTCTGTGAGTAGGCAGTAACCAGCATCCCAATAGTTGTTGTTACATCTAGGAATTGATAGAAGTCACAAAGGTTTGTATAGGGGATGATTTCATGATACTCTTGGGTTTGTTTGGCAACACGGAGTTGGTTAAAACAAACGTGTGTACTTTAGACCGGACTGAGTGAAACGGAAGATTGCGACACGTCTGTTTTAACATACAACGTGAAGGAGTAGATTCCAAACCAACACATGTGTGGCCATGTAATATAATCGGAGTTGGGGTGTGTGGTCACTAAGGTGGTGTATAGCTGTAAACATAACACCTGAATTGTACTTTCTAGCTGACCGGAGTGTGGCCCTGTAAAATAATTGGATTTCGGAAGCAAGCCAGTACCATGAGAATAGTCACTGGGCAGTACTGCTCCTAAAAGGTTGGTGCAAGGGTGCCCCTTGATGCAGGGCCACTGTATTAAAAGCTGATTTGAGTCATTGTGGGCAATGGTCCGTCCATGCTAGGGAGGGAAAAAGAGGCCTCCCCCCTGCCAAACAGCTTTGCAGTACATGAGGTCTGGGTTTGGGGCTCGGGCCATGAGACCCCTTAAAGAGTGGCACAAAGAAAGGGAATAGTGGCACAAGAGTTGCACAAGAGAAAGGAAATACTATAAGACACGGGGCCACTCACTAAAACTAGAAGAAAATTGGTTTAACCTTAAACTACGTAAGGGGTTCTTTACTGTCAGAGCGGTAAGGATGTGGAATTCTCTTCCACAAGCAGTGGTATAGCCAGGGACCATCAATAATTAAAAAAAACTATTAGATGGGCACCTTAAAGACCACAACATAAAATAGGTATGCAATGTACAGTTAGCAGCAAACACACACACATTATGGGTTGAACTGGATGGACTGATGTCTTTTTTCAACGTCACTAACTATGCAACTATGTAAATGGTCCTAGGGAACAGCTTGTTGCATTCCCTTGGAAGGCACCTTTGATACCTGGAGATGGGAGAAACTCCTCACCGAGTTTAGAACAAGGCTCCAAGCAACAAAGACGTTAGATATAGCGCAATTGTGACATCTATAATGGTAAATCAGCAAGGTGTACAGAAGGCGGTTTCAATCCGGAAGAACTGCATTATGTATACTTGGCCCGAGGTAATAGCCGAGTCTGGTGATCCGGTAAGGGAAGCAGAGGAAGGTCTCTCTGGGCAAACTCTGCTACACAAGCCGGATCAACTAATACTGTAACTACCACTGGTTCTCCTGAATCTCCTATTATCGATGATTCCACTATCACTATTCCTCTTTTTCCAACTTCTTCATCTAACAGCACAAACATTGATTCTACTAATAGTTCATCTAATCACACCGTCTCTCTCCCTGAAGTCACCACCTGTAACATCTGAAGCCTCTCCTTTCCACTCTTCTGCTAACTATGAGCTCTTTTGAAACTGGGATTTACAAACATTGTGTGAGTCAAGGGGAATTTTGACTAGAAACAAAAACCATTTGGATTGCATGAGGGCACTAAGGGACTTTGATTTCGCTGTCCCTACGTTATATCCTTCTCTGGGGGATCTTGTGTCAGAAACAGCTGTTGATGAGACTGTTCATGTTAGTCCACCAATGAAACCACCCCCACAGTATACACATTATACACCTGCCCCTGGCCCCGGTACTTATCCAGTCCGGGTGCAACGATATGAGGGTGCTCCCAATACAAATGGAAAAAGGACACAGGGAGAAAGAGTAGTGTGGCATGTCCCTTTTACATTCTCAGAAATCATGAACATCCGGGCCAAACTGCCTGACTATAGGATGAATCCGCGGGGGTTCGCAATAAATTTTGGTCAGAACCAATTCAGTTGTGGCATGAGCGGAAGGAATTGTGCCCAGAGTCTGAGAGCTAAGATAGGAGATAAAATGGCCGATGTTGTCATGTCTTGTTGTAATATCACCACTCATTAACAAACAACATCAGGGAAGAAGAAATTTTGTAAGGCCCTCCTGGGTAAGCTTCCAGACTTGTATGGTGCAACCTCCATCACAGATGTGATGAAATTGAGCCAGAACCCTGGGGAGGAATGCGCTTGTTTCTGGCATCGCCTGAAACAAGCTGCATTAGACGCAGACCTGGAAGTTGGTCCCGATGTACCATCCGAAGGTTGGGAGGTCCACTGCCATTCATCTCACACTAACAGCTAAGCTTTTAGATGGGATCCAATCGAAAATTCGAGACCGGTTATTATTAGCCAGGCCCCAATTCAATGAGATGTCTATGCCCGCCATCCTATCCACTCTTTTCGCTATAGAGAGAGAGGTGGATCGGAAGAAGCCTGGATAAGACATCTAAGGTTTTTGTTTCTCAAGCCCTTACCCAGAGCGAATGGCAGAGCGAACAGGCAAGCGAACGAGTCGAGGGTTTAGAGACAACACCCAACGTAGGAAATCCCAGGTGGTCACACAATGTAAGTGGAAATTTATACCGGACAATCCAGAAACTCCGGTTGTAGGAATGGCTAGCGACTGCTATGATTCATCATAGGAAGGTGGTAAACCGGTGTCAGCCCACATCAACCTGTTTATCGAGGATATACAAAATATAACCGCGCTAAGCACAAAATACCGTATAAATTTGAATGTTCTATACAGTAATAGATATTAAGCAGCAGCTGTAGTGGGAAAACACTATAAACAGAAATGTAAAAAGGAAGCCGCGCTAAATATGAGATGTAGATGTAAATCTACCTGACAGACAAATATATGCACAAATAAATAAATGAATAAAATGAATGTAAATGTCCCAAAAAATGACACAACAGTGTCCAATTGCACCAAAAAAGTTCCAAACAGCAGCAGTAGAGATCTAGTGCAGAGTGCTGTGTGCAGAAAATGAATCCACCGCCATGAATAGTGACTTCCTCCACTGTTAATGTGACATACTGGAGATACACTATGTGCTTACCAGATCATGTATATACATCAGCATCCAGCTTATATATCAATGGATTCTGTAGTTCATGTAGTGCCTCTCTCGGGATGGTCCACACAGTATGCAGAGATCCACGATATCCACCATACACCATAAATAGCCTCATCCAAATCGCAGAATACCCATGAGGATATGTAAGAGAAGGGGGGCCACAACGATGTAGTATGCACAAACAATTTATTAAGAACAAGGTAAAACAACTCACATTTCAGAGAAATCAATAGCGCTAATCGGAATCCATTCAATGGAACGCCGCCGCCCGACTTCCGGGTACACCATGGTGACGTCAGCACGCCCTCCCTGCGCGTTTCGTCACAAATTAAGTCTTCCTTGGGATGCGGGCGGCGCGCTGACTCACCACTTAAATACCATACAAGGCAGCCGCCCCATCCGGAATCAGCGGAAGCGGTCGGCGCCATATTGAATAATGGAAGATGCCCATACTTAACCATTATGTACACGGCATCATCTTACTATTTAAAAACACAAAATCAACATATTAAATTACAAACATAGGACCCAATACCCCAATTTGAGCCGCCTCCAAAAGGGAACTGGTGCATTGACCTATATGTTATAATATCGTCCCAAATAGTTCAATAGGACCAGTGGCTCATGACATACCATGGAAGAACCCAAAAAAGTAACCAAATGCAGTTAAAATGTTAAATATAATATAAATAAATAAGTATTATCAATATAAATACGGTAATAAATTGGGGCATGAATAATAAATATGCAAAATGGATTATCTAAAATTCTCTATTTAAAATTCATATGGCCGTGACTCCCTAAATAAATAGGGTAATGCCCCAAATAATAAATTAATCATATCCTCAAAGGGTATATAAATGTGCATAATTATATGTCTCAAACTTGTTAAAAGTATTTAATTAAGAAAAAGACATATCCCAGGACCAAATTGAACGCATCTCAAACTGGTGTAACGCTGAGCGCTCCGATCCCTGCTTCTAGACCGGAGCGCTCGCGGCGTTCATTCCAGATCCACTCACCTGTGCCCGCTCCGGCTCCCTCCTCCGCTCCCCGCTCACGTGGTTCCCGGCGCGTGCGCTCCTGCACCATAGGGCGCACGCGCCGGTTGTTTGAAATTTAAGGGGCCTGTGCACCAGTAATTGGTGCCTGGTCCAAACCTCCCTTCCTGTTTCCTGTGACCTGTTTCCTGTGACCTGTTTCCTGTTTCTTATATAAACCCACTCCCCCTTCCTGTCCTTGCCGGATCTTGTTGCCTTAGTGCCCTGAGAAAGCGATTTGTGTATTGCCCTGCCTGTGTATCTGACCTTCTGCCGTTGCCTCCGACTTCGAACCACTGCCGCCTGCCCTGACCTTCTGCTACGTCTGACCTTGCCTTTGCCTTGTCCTACTGTACCACACCTGTCTCAGCTGTCAGTGAGGTTGAGCCGCTACCAGGGGACACGACCTGGTTGCTACCCCCACAGCAAGTCCATCCCGCCTTGCGGTGGGCTCTGGTGAAAACCAGTAGCAACTTAGAACCGGTCCTCTAGTACGGTCCACGCCAATCCCTCACTGACACAGAGGATCCACCCCTAGTGTCTTCATCAGCCACCTGTCCGGACCCTGACAGTAGATCCGGCCATGGATCCCGCTGATGTGCCGCTGCCTAGTCTCGCTGACCTCACTACCGTGGTTGCCCAGCAGTCCCAGCAGATTGCCCAACAAGGACAACAGCTGTCGCAGTTGACCGCCATGATTCAACAGCTTCTGCCTCCACAGCCAGCTTTAGCATCTCCTCCTCCTCAAGCTGCCGCTGCTACCGCTAGAGTCCGCTTGTCTCTCCCGGACAAGTTTGATGGGGACTCTAAGATGTGCCGGGGATTCTTGTCCCAATGTTCCCTGCACCTGGAGATGTTGTCAGACCAGTTTCCCACAGAACGGTCTAAGGTGGCGTTCGTGGTCAGTTTACTATCTGGGAAGGCCTTGGCCTGGGCCACGCCGCTCTGGGACCGCAACGATCCTGCCACTGCCTCCGTCCAGTCCTTCGTTTCTGAAGTCCTCATCCTCATGCCTCATCCGCGGAAACAGCCTTGCTAAACCTCGTCCAAGGAGACACTACAGTGGGCGAATATGCTATATAGTTTCGCACTCTGGCCTCCGAATTGACCTGGAACAACGAGGCTCTCTGCGCAACCTTTAAAAAAGGTTTATCCAGCCATATCAAGGATTGTCTGGCCGTACGAGAGATACCTGCCTCCCTGACTGAACTCATCCAGTTGGCTACTCGCATAAATATGCGCTACATTGAAAGACGTCAGGAGAAAGATCTTGTTCGCATCAGGCGATACCCATGCCTGGCTCGTCTCTTCCGGCATCCTTTGCAGCCTGTTACTGTGCCTTCCGCCGAGGAGGCCATGCAAGTGGATCGGTCTCGCCTGACCCAGTAAGAGAGGTCTCGCCGGAGGAACGAGAACTTATGTTTATACTGTGCGAGCTCTGAACACTTCTTAAAGGACTGTCCTCTTCGTCCTCAGCGTCAGGGAAACGCTCGCACCTAGTGAACATGGGAGAGGCGTCACTGGGTGTAAATTCTTCCTCTCCACGCCTGATTGTTCCAGTACGAATTTCTCCAGCCGCTAAAGTCTTCTTCCCTGCGGAGGCCTTCTTGGACTCTGGTTCTGCAGGAAACTTCATTAAAGCCTCCTTCATCAACCGGTTTAGCATCCCTGTTATCCATCTCGTCAATCCCTTCTTTATTTCTACAGTTAACGGAGAGAATCTGAACTGCATCGTGCGTTACCGCACAGAACCCGTGCTCATGACCATAGGGGTTCTCCACCAAGAGACGATTGAATTTTTTGTTCTGCCTAACTGCACTTCTGACATCCTTCTTGGCTTGCCTTGGCTCCAGCACCACTCTCCTACCCTCGACTGGACCTCTGGGGACATTAAATCATGGGGCCCTACCTGCCACACTCGTTGCCTCAAGTCGGTACCTACTAGACAAGTCTCCATCTCCTCTCCATTGCTCGGCCTTCCTAAGGCCTATCAAGACTTTGCTGACGTCTTTTGCAAAAAACAGGCAGAGGTCTTACCACCACATAGACCCTACGACTGCCCCATTGACTTGCTTCCTGGTACCACACCACCCCGTGGCAGGATTTACCCTCTCTCCGCTCCTGAAACCAAGGCCATGTCGGAGTACGTTCAGGAGAATCTCAAGAAAGGTTTCATCAAGAAGTCTTCTTCTCCTGCCGGAGCAGGATTCTTTTTTGTTGCCAAGAAGGATGGGTCACTACGCCCTTGTATCGATTACCGCGGTCTCAACAAAATCACTGTGAAGAATCACTACCCTCTGCCTCTCATCTCGGAGCTCTTTGACCGTCTGCGCGGAGCAAGGGTCTTCACTAAGCTTGACCTCAGGGGCGCTTATAACCTCATCAGAATCCGTGAAGGAGATGAGTGGAAAACCGCTTTTAACACCAGAGATGGCCACTTCGAATATCTTGTCATGCCTTTTGGTCTTTGCAACGCCCCTGCAGTCTTTCAAGACTTTGTTAATGAGATCTTCCGGGACTTGTTGTATACCTGCGTAGTGGTCTATCTTGACGACATACTAATCTTCTCCTCCACTCTGGAGGAACACCGTCTCCATGTTTGTCAAGTGCTCCAGCGTCTCCGTGTTAACCATCTCTACGCCAAAATTGAAAAGTGTCTCTTTGAACGTAGCTGTCTTCCGTTTCTGGGATACCTAGTTTCTGGACAAGGTCTTCAAATGGACCCCGACAAGCTTTCCGCAGTCTTGGATTGGCGACGCCCCTCGGGACTTCGCTCTATCCAGCGCTTCCTCGGATTCACCAATTACTACCGCCAGTTCATCCCCCACTTCTCCACTATCGTGGCGCCTATTGTGGACAAACCAATAAAGAAGCGAATCCGAGATCCTGGCCTCCCCAAGCTGAAGAAGCCTTTACTCACCTTAAGACCGCCTTCGCCTCCGCTCCAGTCTTGACTAGGCCCGATCCTCTGAAACCGTTCCGCTAAAGGAAAAAACGTCACCTGCGGCTTCTTCTCTTAAACTTTTTCTCCTCCAGAAAGGAACTATGCTATTGGAGACCGTGAACTACTAGCCATTAAGTTGGCACTAGAGGAATGGAGACATCTCCTGGAAGGATCCCTTCATCCTATCACCATCTACACTGACCACAAAAATCTGTCATACCTTCAGTCTGCCCAGCGCCTTAATCCTCGCCAGGCCAGCTGGTCATTGTTCTTTGCCCGATTCAACTTCCAGATCCATTTTCGTCCTGCTGACAAGAACATTAGGGCGGATGCCCTGTCACGCTCCACCGATGCCTCCGAAGCTGAAACCGTTCCTCAACACATCATACCTCCTGAGTGTCTGATTTCAGCTGCCCCTGCTTCACTGGCACCAGCCCCTCCAGGGAAAACGTATGTTCCTCCACGTCTTCGCCTCCGGACTCTCAAATGGGGTCACTCCTCCCACCTGGCGGGTCATGCTGGAATTAAAAAGACTATTCTGCTAATTGCCAGACACTATTGGTGGCCTTCCTTTAAGGAAGATGCGACTGAGTTTGTTCGGGCCTGTACTGTCTGCGCACGTGACAAAACTCCCCGCCAGAGGCCTGCGGGTCTTCTCCTCCCTCTACCAATGCCCCGAACAGCCTTGGTCCCACATAGCGATGGACTTCGTCACTGACCTTCCCGTATCCCATGGCAACACAGTCATATGGGTGGTCGTTGACAGATTTTCCAAGATGGCACATTTTGTCCCGCTTCCTGGCCTCCCCTCTGCACCACAGTTGGCGAAACAATTCTTTTTGCACATATTCTGTCTCCATGGTCTTCCAACACATATCGTCTCTGATAGAGGCGTTCAGTTCATCTCAAAATTTTGGAGATGAACTGCACTCTGCACCCAATTAAAGATCAAATTGAATTTTTCTTCTGCCTACCACCCTCAGTCCAATGGGCAAGTGGAGAGGGTTAACCAGATCCTTGGTGACTATCTGCGACACTTCGTCTCCTCCCGTCAGGACGATTGGGTCGACCTGTTGCCCTGGGCCGAATTCTCATACAACTTCAGGGACTCTGAGTCATCCACCAAATCTCCATTTTTTGTGGTGTACGGCCGTCACCCGCTGCCCCCCCTCCCCATTCCCACTTCTTCTGGACTTTCTGCCGTTGATGACTTGACCCTGGACTTCTCCTCCATCTGGAAAGAAACTCAAAAGTCGCTCACCCTGGCCTCTTCTCGCATGAAGAAACATGCAGATAAGAAAAGAAGAACTCCTCCTGTCTTTGCCCCCGATGACAGAGTGTGTCCCTAGCTACAAGCTGGGTCCGTGTTACCTTGGGCCTTTTAGAATCAAAAGCAAAAATTAACGCTGTCTCTTACAAACTCCATCTTCCTCCCTCTCTCCGTATTCCTAACTCCTTTCATGTATCCCTTCTCAAACCCCTCATTCTTAACCGATTTTCCCCCAAGGTTACCGTTCCTGCTCCTGTCTCTGGGTCCTCTGACGTCTTCTCGGTAAAAGAGATCCTCGCCTCCAAGGTCGTCAGAGGTAAAAAAAAAATTCTTGTTGACTGGGAGAATTGTGGTCCCGAAGAGAGGTCATGGGAGCCCAAGTCCAATATCCTCGACAAGGAGCTCATCCACAGGTTTCTGGGTACCAAAAAGAGGGGGAGACCAAAGGGGGGGGGTACTGTAATGCTGAGCGCTCCGGTCCCTGCTTCTGGACCGGAGCGCTCGCGGCGTTCGTTCCAGATCCACTCACCTGTGCCCGCTCCGGCTCCCTCCTCCGCTCCCCGCTCACATGGTTCCCGGTGCGTGCGCTCCTGCACCATAGGGCGCGCGCACGCCGGTTGTTTGAAATTTTAGGGGCCTGTGCACCAGTAATTGGTGCCTGGTCCAAACCTCCCTTCCTGTTTCCTGTGCCTGTTTCCTGTTTCCTGTGACCAGTTTCCTGTGACCTGTTTCCTTTTTCCTGTGACCTGTTTCCTGTTTCTTATATAAACCCACTCCCCCTTCCTGTCTTTGCCGGATCTTGTTGCCTTAGTGCCCTGAGAAAGCGATTTGTGTATTGCCCTGCCTGTGTATCTGACCTTCTGCCGTTGCCCCCGACTTCGAACCACTGCCGCCTGCCCTGACCTTCTGCTACGTCTGACCTTGCCTTTGCCTTGTCCTACTGTACCGCGCCTGTCCCAGCTGTCAGTGAGGTTGAGCCGCTACCGGGGGACACGACCTGGTTGCTACCGCCGCAGCAAGTCCATCCTGCCTTGCGGCGGGCTCTGGTGAAAACCAGTAGCAACTTAGAACCGGTCCTCTAGTACGGTCCACGCCAATCCCTCACTGACACAGAGGATCCACCCCTAGTGAAAAGGTGGGTGTATACCAAGCTAAGGAAGAAGTAACTGGACTGGTGTATACAACTTCAATGCAGCTGTTCAAAATGGTGGTGACCAAATAACTAAAGTGCAGTGCAAATACAGCGCAAAGAAAAAAGAAGTGTTAAGTATAATGGTTAGCTAAGATGCATATTAGTGAAATAAATTAAAACCGAAATGCAGCTGTTCATAAATAATGGTGATACCCAAAATTCTCAAGTGCAAAAATGTAAGAACTCAGCGCAAATCAGTATTGAATGTGAACAATACACAAAAATATTATCTACAATGTAGAGCTCTTAAAAGTGCACCGTGCAATATTAAATGCAAAAATGTGCAAAAAGGATTAAGTGTAGAAAACGTAATAGTTAATAAAATCAATAAATAAGGTAAAATGCCAGTCCAGATAAAATAGTTCAATAAGATTTTCAATAAATGGATGGCTGTAAACAATTCCAAATGGGTCCCACGAAAGTGCTGGAGTGCCAAGAAGAAAGTGCACAATCATGCAATCATATCGGTGCAGTGAAAAAGGTGCCGGTCCTCCCCCTTTGGGTATTCACTTACCGGACAAAAATGACCCCTACGCTATACAGCTATAAGGGTCGACAAAGCTTGTGTCCTAGTAAGGAACCAGCTGCCACACTTCTCCAAGATAGATGTACCTCCAATGATTCAAATACCCCGATGCATGTAAATGGAGAGAGGATGCTCACAATAGTGTAAATCCGATTATAAAAGTTTATTGTGCAAAATCTAAAATCAAAACTCACATTTCGTAGCTAACAGCAGGCGTATATTACAAATGGTCTCGTCCTTCCTGACTGTATGGTGCCGCTTGGACGCTCCGTGGTTACGGCGTGCGTTCCACCGCACCGGAAGTGATGTATCGCTAAGGCGTAGACTCTGGTGAAAACCCAATTAAAGATCATATTGAATTTTTCTTCCGCCTACCACCCTCAGTCCAATGGGCAAGTGGAGAGGGTTAACCAGATCCTTGGTGACTATCTGCGACACTTTGTCTCCTCCCGTCAGGACGATTGGGTCGACCTGTTGCCCTGGGCCGAATTCTCATACAACTTCAGAGACTCTGAGTCATCCACCAAATCTCCATTTTTTGTGGTGTACGGCCGTCACCCGCTGCCCCCCCTCCCCATTCCCACTTCTTCTGGACTTTCTGCCGTTGATGACTTGACCCTGGACTTCTCCTCCATCTGGAAAGAAACTCAAAAGTCGCTCACCCTGGCCTCTTCTCGCATGAAGAAACATGCAGATAAGAAAAGAAGAACTCCTCCTGTCTTTGCCCCCTATGACAGAGTGTGGCTCTCTGCCAAATACATCCGGTTTCGGGTCCCTAGCTACAAGCTGGGTCTGTGTTACCTTGGGCCTTTTAGAATCAAAAGCCAAATTAACGCTGTCTCTTACAAACTCCATCTTCCTCCCTCTCTCCGTATTCCTAACTCCTTTCATGTATCCCTTCTCAAACCCCTCATTCTTAACCGATTTTCACCCAAGGTTACCGTTCCTGCTCCTGTCTCTGGGTCCTCTGACGTCTTCTCGGTAAAAGAGATCCTCGCCTCCAAGGTCGTCAGAGGTAAAAAAAAATTTCTTGTTGACTGGGAGAATTGTGGTCCCGAAGAGAGGTCATGGGAGCCCGAGTCCAATATCCTCGACAAGGAGCTCATCCACAGGTTTCTGGGTACCAAAAAGAGGGGGAGACCAAAGGGGGGGTGTACTGTAATGCTGAGCGCTCCGGTCCCTGCTTCTGGACCGGAGCTCTCGCGGCGTTCGTTCCAGATCCACTCACCTGTGCCCGCTCCGGCTCCCTCCTCCGCTCCCCGCTCACGTGGTTCCCGGCGCGTGCGCTCCTGCACCATAGGGCGCGCGCGCGCGCCGGTTGTTTGAAATTTAAGGGGCCTGTGCACCAGTAATTGGTGCCTGGTCCAAACCTCCCTTCCTGTTTCCTGTGACCTGTTTCCTGTTTCCTGTGATCAGTTTCCTGTGACCTGTTTCCTGTTTCCTGAGACCTGTTACCTGTTTCTTATATAAACCCACTCCCCCTTCCTGTCCTTGCCGGATCTTGTTGCCTTAGTGCCCTGAGAAAGCGATTTGTGTATTGCCCTGCCTGTGTATCTGACCTTCTGCCGTTGCCCCCAACTTCGAACCACTGCGGCCTGCCCTGACCTTCTGCTACGTCTGACCTTGCCTTTGCCTTGTCCTACTGTACCGCGCCTGTCCCAGCTGTCAGTGAGGTTGAGCCGCTACCGGGGGACACGACCTGGTTGCTACCGCCGCAGCAAGTCCATCCCGCCTTGCGGCGGGCTCTGGTGAAAACCAGTAGCAACTTAGAACCGGTCCTCTAGTACGGTCCATGCCAATCCCTCACTGACACAGAGGATCCACCCCTAGTGAAAAGGTGGGTGTATACCGCGCTAAGGAAGAAGTAACTGGACTGGTGTATACAACTTCAATGAAGCTGTTCAAAATGGTGGTGACCAAATAACTAAAGTGCAGTGCAAATACAGCGCAAAGAAAAAAGAAGTGTTAAGTATAATGGTTAGCTAAGATGCATATTAGTGAAATAAATTAAAACCGAGATGCAGCTGTTCATAAATAATGGTGATACCCAAAATTCTCAAGTGCAAAAATGTAAGAACTACGGTCTACGCCTTAGCGATACGTCACTTCCGGTGCGGTGGAACGCACGCCGTAACCACGGAGCGTCCAAGCGGCACCATACAGTCAGGAAGGACGAGACCATTTGTAATATACGCCTGCTATTAGCTACGAAATGTGAGTTTTGATTTTAGATTTTGCACAATAAACTTTTATAATCGGATTTACACTATTGTGAGCATCCTCTCTCCATTTACATGCATCGGGGTATTTGAATCATTGGAGGTACATCTATCTTGGAGAAGTGTGGCAGCTGGTTCCTTACTAGGACACAAGCTTTGTCGACCCTTATAGCTGTATAGTGTAGGGGTCATTTTTGTCCGGTAAGTGAATACCCAAAGGGGGAGGACCGGCACCTTTTTCACTACACCGATATGATTGCATGATTGTGCACTTTCTTCTTGGCACTCCAGCACTTTCGTGGGGCCCATTTGGAATTGTTTACAGCCATCCATTTATTGGAAATCTTATTGAACTATTTTATCTGGACTGGCATTTTACCTTATTTATTGATTTTATTAACTATTACGTTTTCTACACTTAAGCCTTTTTGCACATTTTTGCATTTAATATTGCACGGTGCACTTTTAAGAGCTCTACATTGTAGATAATATTTTTGTGTATTGTTCACATTCAATACTGATTTGCGCTGAGTTCTTACATTTTTGCACTTGAGAATTTTGGGTATCACCATTATTTATGAACAGCTGCATTTCGGTTTTAATTGATCCACCCCTAGTGTCTTCATCAGCCGCCTGTCCGGACCTTGACAACTGGGTTTACACAGCATGGAATAAAAATTAAATATGTAAATGTAAACTGTATATGTAAACATTAGCTTCCATATCTATAATATAATGCTCAGTATCAAAAATTGAATCTAAAAGGTAAATAAATTACTGTAAAAAAAGCCCTGTACTCGTAGACAAAAACTCTTTGGTATTCCTCTTTTTACACTTGTTAACAGAACAAGTCTGGCAATGGTTACACCTAAAATAACCCGTTAATTGGCTAAAAAAGGTGGGCCTAGGTTTAGGAGGGTTCAAAACATTTGGGGCTAATTTATCCCTTAAAGTGGGGGCACCCCTAAAAATCACCCTAGGTTTCTCAGGTAGAACCTCAGATAAAGTGCGGTCACTTTTTAAAATGTGCCAATGCCTTTGGATAATATTTTTGATACTCCTATGCTGTGTGGAAAATGTAGTAATAAATGGTGCAGAATTGGAAGAATTGTTGGTCTTGGATCGGGCCATAGTGGAGAGCATATTGGATCTCTCCATATTGTCAACCTTATTTAAAGTGTCCAAGAGGAATGAGCTGTCATAGCCCTTAAATAATAATCACAAACAGATTACTTTATCATGAAGAAGCACTGGTCCATTCTACATTCAGACCCCAGACTAGGTCCCCACATCCCTTTTAGCCCCCCAGGTTGTTTATAGGCGGGCACGGACTATCAAAAACAACATTGCCCCCAGCAAAGTCAATAAACCCATGATTGAGAGGACTATGGACATTAGGTCCTACTTTAGTGATAGAGTGGGTACTTTCCAATGTAAGAAGAGAGGGTGCCTCACCTGCCAATTTATCCATCATGGCCATGTTTCCTTTTGTGATACACTTGGCAATAGTTACTCCATACGTCAGTTTATTACTTGTTACACAGAGTTTGTGGTCTACATTTTACACTGCCCGTGTAATCTTCTTTACGTGGGACGTACCATCCGCCACCTACGTACACGGATAGGTGAGCATCGTAGGGCCATTGCTCAAGGACTAACCACCAAGAACGATAAAATACCCCACAGCGTTCCCCGTCATTTTGCTACCCATCACAAAGGTGATGTTAAAGACCTGAAGGTCTGGGCGATTGAATTTGTCCCAAAGGGCACTCTCACCACCAATGAACGTCTCTCCTTGGTTTGCAAGAGAGAGACGTTCTGGATATATAAGTTGAATACACTGTCCCCCCATGGGTTAAACGAGGAACTTGATATTTATTCTGTGGTTTAAAGGTCACCCGATTCCTTTTTCTTTCTCCCCCCCCCCCTTCATATACTTTTATCATATATATTTTTCTTTTTTTCATTTATTTATTCCTTTACATGTTTTTTTCATACACCAGTATTTTTTTCATATTTTTTCATATATACATATTAGTTGTATTTCTGTATATCTCTGTATTTGTATTGTACTTGTATTTGTTTATAACCTGTTTTTTTTTTGGGGTTGGAGCCAGGGAGTGGGTGGCGACGCCTCTTCCTTTCATTCCCACTTAAATTTCCCTTCCGTGTTGAGCCACAGGAGATCTGATGAAGGGCATCACCCGAAACATGTCATCTTCCCCGTTTTGTGGCTACTAATGTTCCCCCAACTGTCTGACAGCCCACACGGTGGTGTGCTGTGCCGGCTCAGTGACGCTGCCTTTTGTTTCAGTTCCCACGGTAACGAGGCCAAGCACGGTCCGTTGAATACATCCCGTGAGTCAGCTGCTGGCGACCAGTGACGTCTTCTTTCAGCGCCGCCCCAGCCTCTCGATGGTAGGAGTGGACGCCACGGTGCTGCCTAACATCCTCGCGGCCGGATTGATTTGCGGGAGTTGAGGTTCTCTCCCCCTTCTCCTCCTCTCCTCCTCCCGTTCCTCTTCCAGCCCCTGAGTGTTTCCATCTTCAAGGCTCTTCACCTGTACAGGCGTCTTCATCCTATTGCTGGGTCCTCCTTCAAGGTATTGCCTCATTGCTGGACATTTGCTGTTTTCACAGTGGATTCCATCGTTTATTATTTTAAAGCTTTTCAAGTGATTTTTATTGATTTTAAATAAACTTGCTATTTTGATTACTCAAGACAAGTGACCAGTGGCGGTTTTAGGCAAGGGCGAACGGGGCAGCCGCCCTGGGCGGCATTTTTTCATAACACGTGGGGGGCGGCATGCCCGGGCCGCGGACCGGTACCGGTCCGTGGATCAAATGGTACCGGACAGCCCGAGCCCCATTCGCCCATGCCTAAAACCGCCGCAGCCGACTCCGAGCCGAGCCGAGGAGCAGAGCATTGCTCCCCCCCGAGCCCGCCCATTGTGTGACAATAGCGAATGAAAATTCGCTATTGTCACACTGATCCTCCTCCTGGCCAATCAGGGAGCGGGTCCTCCCGCTTCCTGATTGGCCGAAAGGCAAACCCCACGCCATTGGCTGAGGAGGAGGCGCCACGGGAGGACTGAAGAGACGTGAAGAGAAGGGAGGTAAGTGCTGTGCACGGACGCTGGCGCTCTGCATTGAAAATTGGCACTCTGGCATGGCATCTCCACATTGAAAGGGGGCAATGCTGTGGCATCTCCACATTGAAAGGGGGCAATGCTGTGGCGCTCTGCATTAAAGGGGGCAATGCTGTGGCATCTCTACATTGAAAGGGGGCATTGCTGTGGCATCTCTACATTGAAAGGGGGCATTGCTGTGGCGCTCTGCATTAAAGGGGGCATTGCTGTGGCACTCTGCATTGAAAGGGGGCATTGCTGTGGCGCTCTGCATTAAAGGGGGCATTGCTGTGGTGCTCTGCATTGAAAGGGGGCATTGCTGTGGCATCTCTACATTGAAAGGGGGCATTGCTGTGGCGTCTCTACATTGAAAGGGGGCATTGCTGTGGCATCTCTACATTGAAAGGGGGCATTGCTGTGGCGCTCTGCATTAAAGGGGGCATTGCTGTGGTGCTCTGCATTGAAAGGGGGCATTGCTGTGGCGCTCTGCATTAAAGGGGGCATTGCTGTGGCGCTCTGCATTGAAAGGGGGCATTGCTGTGGCATCTCTACATTGAAAGGGGGCATTGCTGTGGCGTCTCTACATTGAAAGGGGGCATTGCTGTGGCGCTCGGCATTGAAAGGGGGCATTGCTGTGGCATCTCTACATTGAAAGGGGGCATTGCTGTGGCATCTCTACATTGAAAGGGGGCATTGCTGTGGCGTCTCTACATTGAAAGGGGGCATTGCTGTGGCACTCTGCATTAAAGGGGCATTGCTGTGGCGCTCTGCATTGAAAGGGGGCATTGCTGTGGCATCTCTACATTGAAAGGGGGCATTGCTGTGGCGCTCTGCATTAAAGGGGGCATTGCTGTGGCATCTCTACATTGAAAGGGGGCATTGCTGTGGCGCTCTGCATTAAAGGGGGCATTGCTGTGGCGCTCTGCATTGAAAGGGGGCATTGCTGTGGCGCTCTGCATTAAAGGGGCATTGCTGTGGCGCTCTGCATTAAAGGGGGCAGTGCTGTGGCGCTCTGTGTTGAAAAGGGGCATTTCTGTGGCGCTCTGCATTAACCACTTAAGCCCCGGAGGATTTGGCTGCTAAAAGACCAGGGGGTTTTTTGCGATTTTTTACTGCGTGACTTTGACGGACAATTGCGCGGTCGTGCGACGCTGTACCTAAACGAATTTCATGTCCTTTTTTTCCCACAAACAGAGCTTTCTTTTGGTGGTATTTGATCACCTGTGCGATTTTTTGATCATGCGCTATAAACAAAAAAAGAGCGTAATTTTTGCAAAAATAACAATATTTTTCATTTTTTTTATATGAAATTCCCCCCCAAAAAAATGTAAAAATCAAAATTTTTTAACATTTTCAGCCAAATTGTTTTACGCTACATATGTTTGGTAAAATAAATCGCAAAAAGCGTATTTTGATTGGTTTGCGCAAAAGTTATCGCGTTTACTAACAAAGGGAAAGATTTTTGTCATTTTTGGTGTTTTTTTTTTTAACGAGTAATGGCGGCGATCTGCGATTTTTTTTGCGGTGGACAGATCGGACCCTTGACTGACATTTTTGACACTTTTGGGGGTACCAGTGACATTACTGCAGTAATCAGTGCTATATATATGCACTGTTACTGCAAAAATGACACTGGCAGGGAAGGGGTTAACTTTATTGGACAGGGAGGGGTTAAGTGTGTCCTAGGGGCGTGTTTCTAACTGTGCAGGGACATGGCTATTGGTGTAAAAGCAAAGATCAACGGTTCTACATAGTAGAACTGTCAGATCTTCATTTTTACACCAGGGAGAATGACGGGCGGCTTGTTTACATAAGCCGCTCCGCCTTTCTCCCTTCACAGGAGCGATCGTAGTGTGACCGGCGGACATCGAGTCCGCTGGACACACGCACTGACTTGTCTGTGAACGAGCCGCGGGGGGCGCGCGCCTCGGCGGGCGCGCGCCCGCCCGCAAAAGGCTCGCAAGTCAGTGACAGGCGAGTGACGTATCGATACGTCACTCTGCCTGGCCGGGGCTGACCGCCGCAGTATATAGTCGTGCGGCGGTCGGCAACCGGTTAAAGGGGGCATTGCTGTGGTGCTCTGCATTAAAGGGGGCAGTGCTGTGGCGCTCTGCATTGAAAAGGGGCAATGCATTTATTGGGGGCAACAATGCTGTGGCACTCTGCATTTATTGGGGGCAACAATGCTGTGGCACTCTGCATTTATTGAGGGCAACAATGCTGTGGCATTCTGCATTTATTGGGGGCATTGCTGTGGCACTCTGCATTTATTGGGGGTAATGCTGTGGCACTCTGCATTTATTGGGGGCATTGCTGTGGCACTCTGCATTTATTGGGGGCATTGCTGTGGCACTCTGCTTTTATTGGGGGCATTGCTGTGGCACTCTGCATTTATTAGGGGCCTTGCTGTGGCACTCTGCATTTATTGGGGGCATTGCTGTGGCACTCTGCTTTTATTGGGGGCATTGCTGTGGCACTCTGCATTTATTGGGGGCAATGCTGTGGCACTCTGCATTTACTGGGGGCAATGCTGTGGCACTCTGCATTTATTGTTATGTTGTCATGTTATTTTTTTTGGGGGGGGGGGGCGCCGGGAGGGAGTCTTGCCGGTGGAGCAATTTAATGTAGAACCGCCACTGCAAGTGACTCACAAGTGCCCATCGTCATCGTTTTTGGGAGCGCCAACATACCCATCTATTTGTTGTACAGTTTGTTTCTCAGTCAGGATCTGGGCTTTGGGTAGGCTGCAACCCTGACATGACTTTTGGCCGTTTGGCTTTTTGGTTACAACTCGTCCACCCCACTTCATTTTGGGACCCCTGAACATCTGTCCTACAGCGCCAGGATTTGTTCGTATGTATTCTCTGTCACAAGTTAGCCTGTAGTTTTGTTTGTATCTCTTACCTCCTTGCTGCTATTGCCTCTATCTTGCCTCCCTTCACATGTGGTGTTTGGCTTCTCTGTTCTCCTATGAGCATCGCCTGCTCCACTGTGGGTTATATCCTGTTCCTGTCTATTACTTCCTGGGTCACCTCCCTGTGTGCTTCCCTATATATACACATGCTCAGTGCACTGCTCCTTGCTTGAGCAACATCGCTGTTCTCTGAGCTCCCATCCGTGTATCCCTTAGCTATTGTATCTGATCTCCTGTGTACTGACCCGGCTTTGTTTCTCCGTCTATGTTTGTCTGCTGCCTGTCCTAACCTCGGCTTGTCTCTTGGATCTCCTTATAGTCTCCTGTTTACCCAGCGGTCTCCACATCCTCAGCTGGGCCTACCTGGGGGCCGCGACCTGGTTCCAGTCTGCTGCAAGTCCATCCCCACCATCAGGGGCCCTGGTGAAGAAGCAGGCTGGGGCTTAGACTCCGTGCCCTGCGGAATCCTGAGCTGGGGATCTTTAAGAGCTCACTACCACAGACTCGTTGACAGTCAAGCCATGAGCTCCTCGGAGACACCGCAGCCACTTCTGGATCAACTTCAGAGTTTGGCGCAGAGAGTTGACGTTCAGCAGGCTTATCAAGAACAGATTATGCAGTGTCTGCAGGCACTTTCCTCCTGTCTGGATCAGCTGCAGATTGTGCCTACTCCCTCTCCCTCCGTTCCAGCTCCTGGGTCCTCCCCTGTCACTTCTGCTTCCGCAGTCCCTCCAGCAGAGGTCAGTCCTGCAAAACTCCAGCTGCCTCCGCCACCTCACTTCTCTGGGGACCCCAAAGCTTGTCGGGGCTTTATAAATCAGTGCTCAATCCACTTTGAGCTAGCGGCCATTACTTTCCTACTGATCGTTCCAAGATGGTGTACATGATTTCACTCCTGTCAGGACCAGCTTTGGCTTGGGTCTCGCCGCTGTGGGAGCGTCAAGATCCTACCGTTTCCAGTCTCTCTGCCTTCCTACAAGCTTTCCGTAATACCTTTGATGTGCCTGGCAGGGCCTCATCTGCTTCTGGAGCTCTTCTTCGTCTTCGTCAAGGAAACATGACTGTTGGTCAATATGCAGTTCAGTTTCGCACCTTGGCTTTGGAACTGGCATGGAACAATGAGGCTTTTACTGCAACCTTTTGGCAAGGTCTTGCGGATCGTATCAAGGATGAACTAGCTGACAGAACTATACCCACCACCTTGGATGGCTTCATTGTCCCTAGCATCCAAATCGATATCCGCTTCCAGGAGCGAGATCTGGAAAGGACTGCGTCACATCACCCCCCGGTGGGTCACTTCACTCCTGTTGTCCAGAACATTCCTGAACGACCCATCTCTCCCGCAGTATTGGCTTCTGAAGAACCCATGCAATTGGGCCAGACATGCCTCACTCCACAAGAGAAATACAATGAGGTTCCCCTTGGGCGGGACTTTTTTAGGCACTATTCGATCAAAAGTACACAATTGTTAATTTTGAGAAACTTTATTAAAGAGTATGATACAAAAAGATAAAATCAAAAGGCAAGTTGATTCATACATTACATATACAGTAGAAACTAAACCACATGACCCCCGGGTATTCACCCGAAGCGTTTCGGAGTAGAAACACCGAACTCCTTCTTCAGGGGTGCCCGCAGAGGGTGGTCTAAAGATAATTAGTATATGAGTAATGTGTTATACAAAAGAACATCAAGTTCATCAACATTGTAATATTTCCATAAGCAAGAGAAACTCAAAACACTTACATAGTTCACTGTAATGAATGGGAGAACTTGCCTGCCTGCCTAAAAACAGGAAATCAGTATGCCGACAAAAGCCAAACTGGGGTGCCGTATAGGGATTCTAGATGTTGAACCCGGAAAAGGAAGGGAATTCTTGGGTGTCACATTGGTCAAGATTGCTTGCAAACCAGTCTCCTGCAGGAGGCTGGGTGGGAGTAGCTGAAACCCCAATTAGGCAATCCTGCTGAGCAAAAACCAAGTAATTAGAAATGTGGATCATGTCCGGAAATCAGGAAAAAAAAAAGAGAGGGGGAAAAAATGAATATAATAATTTAAGAGAATACCCAATAGTGGTACTTATGGGTTCTCCATAGCCTTAGAGGGAATTTGACCATTGGCAGAAAAAATGAGTAAGCAAATCGTTTTTGAAACAGGATATCATAAGGGGCTAAAAAGCCCCAAACAAACCACCCAGTAGTTCAAGGGGCAGACAATTCCCCCATGCAAAAGCCAAAGTCTAGAAAAAGGGGGAAAAGGGGCTTACTGCCAAGGTCAGATAGCCAGGCTGATAATATAATTCTCAATGTAATAAAAGGATTGTATGTTAAAAATACCTTCAAAGTCCAATTTTCTGGGCAAGAGAGTCCACCGTGGCAGGATAGATGTTATATCATGTTCGGCAAAGGAGCATATGAGTCCAATGCCGAGCATGTAGGGTATAAAAAGAAGTTGTCGATGTCAGGACTCTGGAGGCGAGCCTGACGTGCAGAGGGTAGCCTCTAGCTCACCGAGGGATGGAGCACAGACGAGTCACCCAGGCAGTAGACGCAGGCTAACCCGAGGTGCGGAATCTAAGTGCCAACCGGTCTTCACCAGAGCCTCAGATGGTGAGGTTGGATTTTGCTGCGTGTATAGCACCAGGTCGCGGTCCTCGGAGTTGCCCTGCCAGAAGGTGAACAGGTCCGGATCTGGTGGCAGATAAACAGACAAGGATAAGGCAAAAGAGTGGTCACAAACAAGCTGAGGTCAGGGAGGGCAGCAGACAAGCGAGGTGAGGGACAAGCCAGGAGGTCAAACAGGAATCAAACTGGATACAACAGGTTTCAGGTTCAGGACCACAGGAGAAGCTTCAGATCAGACAGCAAAGACACTGTACTTTTGAGGTGCTTAAATAAGGCAGCCTATTGCCAATTAATGAAATTAGTCTGAGCTAGGTTAACCCTTAGGTGGCAGATTCATGACAGCACTTTAGTGTGCACAGGGAGCGTTCCTGACATTGCCCCCCCCCTTAAGGGCAACCTCCGGGTGCCCAATAGGTTTCTCTTTTGTGGGTGACTGCGAAAGAAAGCCTGGATAAGTTCCATAGCGTGGATGTTTCGTTCAGGCTCCCAAGAGTTTTCTTCTGGACCATAACCCTTCCACTTGACAAGGTACTGTAACAGGTTTCCTCTCTTCCGGCAGTCCACAATAGCTTCTACTTCATATTCCACATCTCCATCAACGATTACAGGTTTGGGTGGCTCTGAACTCCTACCAGGGAAGGTATTGGGAACTGCAGGCTTTAACAAGGAGACGTGAAATACTGGGTGAATGCGGAGTGAATTGGGTAAAGATAACTCATAGGAAACTTCATTAAGTTTCCTCTTGACCGGAAAGGGTTCAATAAACCTGGGAGCCAATTTTTTAGATGGACAGGCTAAACGGAGGTTAGTTGTGGACAACCAAACCTGGTCACCTGGTTGAAGAATTAATTCTCCCCTTCTTCTTCTATCAAAGATCTTCTTAGATGCCGTTTGTGCCTTAAGTATGGCTTCTTGCAGTAATTTGCTGTTGCGAGCAAAGAAATTAATAGTGTCCTGTACTGCAGGGACTCCAGAGTCAAACGGGATATCGGGCAAGAAGGATGGGTGGAAGCCGTAGTTTGGGAAGAATGGAGATTGTCCAGTAACAGAATGTTTAGCATTATTATAGGCAAACTCTGCGAATGGCAGCAAGGCCACCCAATCGTCTTGAACAAAGGTGGTAAAACACCGAATGTACTGTTCCAAGGTCTGGTTGGTCCT
Source organism: Pelophylax lessonae (assembly GCF_965119305.1). Taxonomy (NCBI): domain Eukaryota; kingdom Metazoa; phylum Chordata; class Amphibia; order Anura; family Ranidae; genus Pelophylax; species Pelophylax lessonae. Next base: position 140,583,286 of record NC_138777.1, read on the forward strand.
CTCGGTCTGCCCATTAGTCTGTGGGTGGTAAGCAGAAGACAAGGATAATTCAATCTTCAACAGACTGCATAATGCTTTCCAGAAGCGTGAGGTGAACTGCACCCCTCTGTCAGAGACAATATTTGCAGGTACCCCGTGAAGCCTAACAATCTCTTTTATGAAGACTTCTGCGGTTTCCTTGGCAGAGGGAGTACCCCTGAGGGGCAAAAAATGGGCCATTTTAGACAATCGATCCACAACAACAAAAATGGCAGAGCATCCCTTAGAAGGAGGAAGTTCCACAATAAAATCCATGGCGATCATCCTCCATGGTCTATCAGGAACTGGAAGTGGTCTAAGGAGACCCCATGACTTACTTCTCGCGGGCTTGCTTCGGGAACACACAGCACAGGAAGACACGTAGTCCCTACAACTTTTTTCCAGGTCAGGCCACCAGAATGTACGCTGCAGCAAGTCAAGGGTCTTACGGACTCCAAAGGGACCTGCCAAGGGATGGTCATGACAAGAACCCAGAACCGACATTCGGACATCTTCTTGAACGAAGATCTTGTCCCCAAACCATAGCAAACCGTCCTTAGGTACCAGAGAAATTTCATGAAGACAGGGAATACTCACAGAAGCCTTTTTAATATGAGCCATCAGATTAGTTAACGGAAGAAGAAAGTTACCTTCAGACAGGATGGTGTCAGGTACAGGAATTTCCTTCGGGTCATCGAACATGCGGGAGAGTGCGTCCGGTTTGACGTTCTTGGAACCAGGTCGGTAAGTAATATGAAACGCAAACCTTGAAAAGAACAGAGCCCACCGTGCCTGGCATGGTCTCAGCCGTTTAGCAGATCTCAAGTATTCAAGGTTCTTGTGGTCGGTGAAGATAAGGATGGGATGTGCTGCCCCTTCGAGTAAATATCGCCACTCCTCGAGTGCCACCTTGATGGCCAAAAGTTCACGATCGCCCACATCATAGTTTCTCTCCGCTGGAGAGAGTTTGCGGGAAAAGAAGGCTACAGGGTGTACCAAGTCTTTAACTCCCTGTCTTTGGGAGATAACAGCCCCTACAGCCACTTCTGAGGCATCTACCTCAAGGAGGTAAGGTAAGGTGGGATCAGGGTGTCTCAGGATGGGAGCAGTAGTAAACAGCTTTTTCAGGACTGAGAAGGCGGTCTGGGCTTCAGGGGACCAATGGAAGCAAATGTTCTGCCTGGTAAGCTGTGTGATAGGGAAGATGATGGTAGAGAACCCCTTAATGAATCTCCTGTAAAAATTTGCAAATCCAACAAAGCGCTGCACCCCCTTTTTGTCAGATGGAGCCGGCCAATCCAGGATAGCTGAAACTTTTTGAGGATCCATCCTAACTCCTTCGGTGGATATGATCAGGCCCAAGAACTGGATGCTTTGCTGTTCAAATTCACATTTCTCGGCCTTAGCATAGAGTCCATGTTGGCGGAGGCGGCCGAGAACGTTCCTGACGTGCTCCCGATGCTGGTTTAGAGATGCAGAAAAGATTAAAATATCGTCTAAATAGACAATTACGAAGGTGTCAAGCCAGTCTCTGAAGATGTCGTTTACAAAATGCTGGAATGTAGCCGGGGCGTTGCAGAGACCGAAGGGCATCACCAGGTACTCGAAATGCCCAAACCTGTTACGGAACGCCATTTTCCACGCGTCCCCTTCGCGGATACGAACCAAATTGTAGGCCCCACGTAAGTCTAATTTGGTAAACAAGACAGCAGACCTTAATCTCTGAAAGAGTTCTGGAACCAAGGGGAGAGGATATCGGTTTTTAACCTTGACTTTATTCAACTCTCTGTAATCCACACAAGGACGGAGAGAGTGATCCTTTTTTTCTACAAAAAAGATTCCTGCTCCTGCTGGTGAAGTAGATGGATGGATGAAACCCTTCTTTAAGCTTTCATCCACGTATTCCTTAAGAACCTCCAACTCCCGTTCGGATAGTGGGTAGATACGACCAAACGGAATCTCGGCCCCTGGAAGCAGCTCTATAGGGCAGTCATAAGGATGATGAGGGGGAAGGGTCTCAGCCCCACGTTTGCTGAAAACGTCCAGAAAATTATGATAAGCCTCAGGCACAACAGAGCATAAATCTGGATCAGATTCTAGGCACAGCAAGGTTCTGGAGGAGCTGAGAGAGTCAGGCAGGCAGGAATTCAAGCAGTAGGTAGACGGGAACTTGAGGACTCCAGAGGTCCAGTCGATTTGGGGGTTGTGTGCCTTCAACCAAGATAGCCCCAAGATGACTGGAAACAAGGGGGACGCAATAGCGTCTAGGCTTATTAGTTCCTTATGGTCACAAGAGGAGATCATGAGGAGAGGAGGAGTCTCCTGGGTTACAGGTCCGGAACTGATGTGGGAACCATCAGCCAGGAAGATGGTAAGTCCTTGGGTCTTGGGTTGAAGTGGAATACCCCGTTGAACAGCGAATGACAGGTCGATAAAGCAACTACATGCTCCGGAGTCAATAATCGCGGTTACTGATATGATACCTCCTGGAAGCTGAAACGAGACAGGGAAGGCTAGGTGAGAAGCACTGGAAGCGGATGCTGGACCACTGGATGGGGAGATGGAAAGGCACTAACGTAGCTTCGCAGGGCAGGAGCGCACGTAGTGACCGGCTTCTCCACAGTACAGGCAGAGATTGTTCTGTCGCCGGCGATGCCTTTCTTCAGTAGACAAGCTGCATGGGTTCCGGAACATCCGTAGCAAGGTTTGCAGGAGCAGAGCTGGTAGGAATCGGATTAAAGGAAGGGACATTCACCGGGGCCGTGAACCGCGGCATCATCCAGGCTGGACGAGGCTGCTGGGTGGAACGTTCTGCACGGCGTTCCCTGAGCCGGCAGTCTATCTGGATAGCCAGATTTATTAGAGTCTCTAGGGTGTCAGGAACCCCAACAAGGGCTAGCTCATCCTTCAGCCCTTCAGAGAGACCTAAACGAAACTGATACCGTAATGCAGCATCATTCCACTGGGTGTCGGAACTCCAACGCCTAAAGTCTGTTACATAGTCTTCCACATCTCTTTGACCCTGCTGAAGCGCATGCAGAGCAGCTTCAGCGGTGGAGGTTCGCTGAGGGTCGTCATACAGCTGAGCCATGGCACTGAAGAAAGACAATAAGTATTTTAGATGAGGACTGCGCTCTTCAATAAGCCGATGAGCCCAAGACTGTGGTTCATCCAGGAGCAGGGAGATGACAAAGCCCACTTTGGTAGCCTCCAAGGAAAAAGTCTGAGGTTGCAGAGAGAAATATAATTCACATGCGTTGCGAAACGCCCTGAACTTGCCTCTGTCCCCTGAGAACTTTTCGGGTGTAGGGACCCGGGGTTCAGGTGGCAACATCACTACTGTGGGACCTGGAGTAGGTTCTGCTGGTACCGATGAAGAAGAATCTGTCATCACAGGGGGGTTCCCAGGTGCAGAACCCATCCGTTCCTCCAGATGCATGTAGCCCTCCTGAAGTGTCTTTACGGCTTGAGATAAAGTTGTGAGATGCTGGCAGATCTCATCCAATGGTGAGGCCCCTCTTGCAGGCTGCGACATGGCTGTCTGATACTGTCAGGACTCTGGAGGCGAGCCTGACATGCAGAGGGTAGCCTCTAGCTCACCGAGGGATGGAGCACAGACGAGTCACCCAGGCAGTAGACGCAGGCTAACCCGAGGTGCGGAATCTAAGTGCCAACCGGTCTTCACCAGAGCCTCAGATGGTGAGGTTGGATTTTGCTGCGTGTATAGCACCAGGTCGCGGTCCTCGGGGTTGCCCTGCCAGGAGGTGAACAGGTCTGGATCTGGTGGCAGATAAACAGACAAGGATAAGGCAAAAGAGTGGTCACAAACAAGCCGAGGTCAGGGCGGGCAGCAGACAAGCGAGGTGAGGGACAAGCCAGGAGGTCAAACAGGAATCAAACTGGATACAACAGGTTTCAGGTTCAGGAACACAGGAGAAGCTTCAGATCAGACAGCAAAGACACTGTACTTCTGAGGTGCTTAAATAAGGCAGCCTATTGCCAATTAATGAAATTAGTCTGAGCTAGGTTAACCCTTAGGTGGCAGATTCATGACAGCACTTTAGTGTGCACAGGGAGCGTTCCTGACAGTCGATCAGCTGAGAGCAGTCTCAGCTGAACGGCAATTAGAGACAGCTGGTCGCCGGCGGGGTTTCCTGGGTCACGTAGGCCGGGCCCGCCCCCAGCCGGAAATGATCCGGCAGAAGTGGGACCGGCCTCTGCGTCCCACCAACACGGTGATGGACTTCCGTCTGCGTGGAACGCATGGCGGGGTCCATTGGGCATGCGCCAAAAGCTCACAGAATGAGCTAGATGGTGCGGGCTGCTGCCGAAACTGCGGGCGCCACTAGGTGGCGTCCGCCTTACCGTGCCGGGCTATCCCACAGCGTAGATGGAGATATGATTCTCTCCATCAAGCAAGCTCGATACATCGTGGTGTATATAAGAATTAAGTCCTGTAATGATAAATAGAAAAAAAGGGGGGAAATGAATATATATATATATATATATATATATATTCAAACAACCATTGCCATAACAACTTAAAACGGTCTTATCTCCCACTTGGCTATGTGGGCAGGCTGACATACCTGTGTACAGAAAATTGACACATGTATGTAATCACAGTATATATGTACAAATAATAAATCCAAGCAAATTAATAATGACTAGAAATAAGCAAGGAAAGGGGGGGGGGGAAGAGAAAAAGGAGCAGGAAGGAAAAAAGGGGGGAAGGGGGAGGGGGGAGATGAGGAAGTTGTGGTATGGGGGAAGAAGATCAGAAATTTGGAGAGCAAGGATCAAACAAGAAAAAAGAGAAAAGGCGGCAAAAAGTAAGATCAGAGAAATATGAAGATCCATGACTGTGCATCCCATGTAAGGGTGCCCTATAATACACAGAGAGAATCAAACATGACAAAAAGGGGGGCTGCATCATGATAGTAGGCTATCTTTCCATGCCTCCAGATGTGAAGCCCTCCAGAAATGGTTTAAACGAGATCATCTCGTTAAGTTCTGGTGGTTCTGTCACCTTTAAGCGATAGATCCACCGCAGCTCGAGCTGGAGGAGAGTCTTGTTCCAGTCTCCTCCTCTCGAGCTGGGGTTGACTCTATCTAAAATTAAAAATTTAATTTTCGGAAACCTGCCTGCATGGACCAAACTAGTATGGCGACCGAGAGGAAGGTCTGGATCGCAAGTTCTCATGCTTTTAATGTGCCTGCATGCACGTTTTGTAAAGTCTAGTTTGGTTTTGCCAACATAAAAGCAGCCGCACTCACAGAGGAGTGCGGCTGCTTTTTTTTTTTTTTTTTCCTGATTTCCGGACATGATCCACATTTCTAATTACTTGGTTTTTGCTCAGCAGGATTGCCTAATTGGGGTTTCAGCTACTCCCACCCAGCCTCCTGCAGGAGACTGGTTTGCAAGCAATCTGGACCAATGTGACACCCAAGAATTCCCTTCCTTTTCCGGGTTCAACATCTAGAATCCCTATACGGCACCCCAGTTTGGCTTTTGTCCTCATACTGATTTCCTGTTTTTAGCCTTTACAGGCAGGCAAGTTCTCCCATTCATTACAGTGAACTATGTAAGTGTTTTGAGTTTCTCTTGCTTATGGAAATATTACAATGTTGATGAACTTGATGTTCTTTACTCATATACTAATTATCTTTAGACCACCCTCTGCGGGCACCCCTAAAGAAGGAGTTCAGTGTTTCTACTCCGAAACGCGTCGGGTGAATACCCGGGGGTCATGTGGTTTAGTTTCTACTGTATATGTAATGTATGAATCAACTTGCCTTTTGATTTTATCTTTTTGTATCATACTCTTTAATAAAGTTTAACAATTGTGTACTTTTGATCGAATAGTGCCTAAAAAAGTCCCGCCCAAGGGGAACCTCATTGTATTTGTAGTTCAAGTTTGGGATGTGGCACTCAAGGGATCACTCCACATGAACAAAATGTTCTTGCTATTTACCAGGTAGAAAATACCATTCCCTGCTTCAGTTCATGTGGCGTCCTCCCTACTATTTTATAATTAAATTTTGACTGTATCAACAGTATTTATTATATATTTTTTTCTGTTGAAATTTGCATATTGTGTAGTCGCACTTTTCTCTAAACCTCCCCTTTTCTTTTCTTTTTCCCTTATTTGAGGATTGCTGGGCCTTATTTGTATCAATATGTCCACCTATGTAGGGGATGAGTGGGAATCATTAATGGCCAAATACTTAAAAGATTTTGGAGATAAGGAATATACTGATGCAGATCTATCAGCCTTATTCTTTCAATTGTCAAAATCTCTTGAAAAAAAGTCTACCTATTTTTGGCACATTAAATCATTTCAAGATTATCTCAAAAACAAAATAAACCCAATTGGCCTTAGGATGCAGGTCTTTCCGTTACTTGAAGACCTTAGTCCAGATTTTAAGACCAAATGGCAAAATACTCTAAGCGAGTTTTCAGCTACTCTCATGACACTCCTTATAGGAGAGTATACTACCCGTACTTCTAAACTAGATATTGAAATTAAGAGTCTCTGTGAAAAAAATCAAAAATATAAGTCCCACAAACTATTTTCAATAAAAGAAAAACAATTGAAGGAACATTTGGAAGTATATAATCGAAATATCCTTATAAAAAAACAACAAAAATTTGGACGTGATTCCATCGCTTTTGGCCAGAAAAAGGCCTATAGATGGAATGTGCCCAAACCTCCAACTCTTCCATCCATTCAGAAGGAACGACCTTCTACTTCCCACATCCCTCCTAAGGGTGGACCCAAAAATACATTTTAGAATACAAACAAACAAAAAACTACAAAACGCGCGTATCAGGAAGACAACAGTATGGGACAATCCACCAAAAAGTCCAATATTCAACCTGATCTAGGCACTAATCTATCCCTCTTCAAATCAACCCCACAAAGGTCACATATGGACACTAACTCACTTCAAGAAATCACACAATCCAACACCGACACCATTTCTTCTAATCCCAATTCAGCACTTTCCTCACTAGCATCCACAATTAACTTGCAGGATGCCACTTTTTTAGAGCTTATCCATTCAAGGGCACCAACCTTCACTCCGACCACCCCGATTTAAGATTTACTAATTCACTTTCACTCCCAGTGACATCTTCCACTGAGGTTTCACACACTGACCTATCTGTTGTCAATCTTTCAGATTACCATCTATCCTTGGACGAAACTGAGGTACTATCTAAGGGCCTCAGCTTCTGTCCAAGTAGAAAATTAGACAAGTTCGACTTCATAAAGGACCTACATCTTTTTGCCCGCAAACTGAATTTTAAAATTCTGTTTGACAAAGTAAATACATCCAAGACTGCGCAATCCCAAAAAGATCCCGCCTTGGACATACTCATTTCACATTTAGAGGAAAACGACGATCTCATTGATCGAGTCGACCTGCCCTCCCTTTTGGCAGGTTTGGAGCCCAAAAAAACAACACAAACAAATGAAGGCTCTCTCCTAATGAAGAAATCAGATAAATTTCCTAGCACATCAAATCCTCACGTTGCCGCCTTTGTCAAACTAGTAACAAAAGAAATTGAAAAACTTAATACTAAAAAACTTACTAATACAAATATTACCTTTAGCCAAAAACAAGCCATTGAAAAACTTAAGGCTAATCATTCTATCACCATTAAGCAGGCTGACAAGGGCGGCAACGTGGTGATTATGAATAATTCCCAATATGTTGCCATGTGCTTGAAGATCCTCAAGAACCATGACTGGTATAGAAAAATTCCAGCAGATATTGTTATGAAATATCAATTGGAGTTCTACAAAATAGTTGACACCGCTTACCTAAATGCAATCATTCCAAAACACACATGGGAATTCATCTGCACACCGTTTCCAACTACCCCTTCTTTTTATGCCCTCCCCAAAATACATAAGGACGCCACTAATCCTCCAGGGCGCCCTATTATTTTGGGTCGAGGGTCGTTAACGGACAATGCTAGCAGACTAATCGATTCTTTTTTTAAACCATTCGTAATACCATCTTATGTACGGGACACCATACACTTCCTACAAAGAATTGAACATATATGGGTCCCCCCAGACTGTTTGTTGGTCACAATAGATGTTGAGGCACTTTACAGTTCCATCCCTCACGACCGAGGCCTCTCAGCAGTCAGACATGCAATAATGCAAGAAAATAATCTGGACTCCTATGGCGAGTTCATTTTGTCCATTCTACAATTTATTTTATTACATAATGTTTTTACTTTTGATGGTTCCCACTACCTCCAGGTGCAAGGCTTAGCGATGGGCACATGTTGTGCCCCATCCTACGCCAATTTGTACCTGGGGGAGTGGGAACAAGCTCTCCTCAGAGATGATGCAATGTCGATGTACACGGACCACATTAATTTGTGGGTCCGGTACACTGATGATGTGTTCATACTCTGGCATGGATCGCTGGAACTCCTTAACGCATTTATGGACAGAATGAACAAAAATTATTTCAATTTGAATTTTACGATGAACTGTGATACTTGCCACGTTACTTTTCTAGATGTGGATGTGTCTAGAGGGGAGGATGGTGTTCTCCACAGTGGGCTGTACCGCAAGCCCACTGCTGGCAACACCATCCTCCATGCCTCTAGTTTTCACCCCAAAACATTGGTACGCTCCATTCCGTTTGGCGAATATCTTCGGGCCAGACGTAACTGCACGGATCTTACCAGTTTCCAAAAAGCAGCCGATGAGAGAGACTCCTTGCCAGAGGTTATCCCCCTACTACCTTGAAAAAGGCATACAGGAAAGCCATGGCAAAGGAGAGGACCACACTGTTGGCCCAAAAGACCCCAAAACTGAATGATCAAACCTTGAGATTGATTATCAAGTATTCAGAACAACATATGGATATTAAAAGAATTGTGACAAAATATTGGCATATGCTGTCATTTGATCCCATTGTGGGTAAACATGTCCCTGCATTCCCCCAAATTACACACAAAAAAGTCCCCGCCTTAAAAGATCAGCTTGTACGCAGTGAATTTGCGGCCCACGTTGGTAGGGAACCTTGCAAAGTCAGGGGAACCTACATGTGTGGGGCGTGCAAATACTGCAAATTCATGTACACCACAAAAAATCCCATTCTTCCGAATGGACAAACTTTTAAACCCATGCATTTTGCCAACTGCCGCACTCACGGGGTGGTATATTTACTCCTCTGTGAGTGCGGCTGCTTTTATGTTGGCAAAACCAAACTAGACTTTACAAAACGTGCATGCAGGCACATTAAAAGCATGAGAACTTGCGATCCAGACCTTCCTCTTGGTTGCCATACTAGTTTGGTCCATGCAGGCAGGTTTCCGAAAATTAAATTTTTAATTTTAGATAGAGTCCACCCCAGCTCGAGAGGAGGAGACTGGAACAAGACTCTCCTCCAGCTAGAGCTGCGGTGGATCTATCGCTTAAAGGCGACAGAACCACCAGGACTTAACGAGATGATCTCGTTTAAACCATTTCTGGAGGCATGGAAAGATAGCCTACTATCATGATGCAGCCCCCCTTTTTGTCATATCTGATTCTCTCTGTGTATTATAGGGCACCCTTACATGGGATGCACAGTCATGGATCTTCATATTTCTCTGATCTTACATTTTGCCGCCTTTTCTCTTTTTTCTTTTTTGATCCTTGCTCTCCAAATTTCTGATCTTCTTCCCCCATACCACAACTTCCTCCCCTCCCCCCTCCCCCTTCCCCCTTCCCCCCTTTTTTCCTTCCTGCTCCTTTTTCTCTTTTCCCTTTTTTTTCCCCCCTTTCCTTGCTTATTTATAGTCATTATTAATTTGCTTGGATTTATTATTTGTACATATATTCTGTGATTACATACATGTGTCAATTTTCTGTACACAGGTATGTCAGCCTGCCCACATAGCCAAGTGGGAGATAAGACCGTTTTTCTTCAAAATATATCCCATACATTCAAGTTGTTATGGCAATGGTTGTTTGAATATATATATATATATATATATATATTCATTTCCCCACTTTTTTTCTATTTATCATTACAGGACTTATTTCTTATATACACCACGATGTATCGAGCTTGCTTGATGGAGAGAATCATATCTCCATCTACTCTGTGGGATAGCCCGGCACGGTAAGGCGGACGCCACCTAGTGGGGCCCGCAGTTTCGGCAGCAGCCCACACCATCTAGCTCATTCTCTGAGCTTTTGGCGCATGCCCAATGGACCCCGCCATGCGTTCCACGCAGACGGAAGTCCATCACCGTGTTGGTGGGACGCAGAGGCCGGTCCCACTTCCACCGGATCATTTCGGGCTGGGGGCGGGCCGGGAAACCCCGCCGGCGACCAGCTGTCTCTAATTGCAATTCAGCTGAGACTGCTCTCAGCTGATCGACAACTTCTTTTTATACCCTACATGCTCGGCATTGGACTCATATGCTCCTTTGCCGAACATGATATAACATCTATCCTGCCACGGTGGACTCTCTTGCCCGGAAAATTGGACTTTGAAGGTATTTTTAACATACAATCCTTTTATTACATTGAGAATTATATTATCAGCCTGGCTATCTGACCTTGGCAGTAAGCCCCTTTTTCCCCTTTTTCTAGACTTTGGCTTTTGCATGGGGGGATTGTCTGCCCCTTGAACTTCTGGGTGGTTTGTTTGGGGCTTTTTAGCCCCTTATGATATCCTGTTTTAAAAACGATTTGCTTACTCATTTTTTCTGCCAATGGTCAAATTCCCTCTAAGGCTATGGAGAACCCATAAGTACCACTATTGGGTATTCTCTTAAATTATTATATTCATTTTTTCCCCCCTCTCTTTTTTTTTTCCTGATTTCCGGACATGATCCACATTTCTAATTACTTGGTTTTTGCTCAGCACGATTGCCTAATTGGTGTTTCAGCTACTCCCACCCAGCCTCCTGCAGGAGACTGGTTTGCAAGCAATCTCGACCAATGTGACACCCAAGAATTCCCTTCCTTTCCGGGTTCAACATCTAGAATCCATATACGGCACCCCAGTTTGGCTTTTGTCGGCATACTGATTTCCTGTTTTTAGCCTTTACAGGCAGGCAAGTTCTCCCATTCATTACAGTGAACTATGTAAGTGTTTTGAGTTTCTCTTGCTTATGGAAATATTACAATGTTGATGAACTTGATGTTCTTTTGTATAACACATTACTCATATACTAATTATCTTTAGACCACCCTCTGCGGGCACCCCTGAAGAAGGAGTTCGGTGTTTCTACTCCGAAACGCGTCGGGTGAATACCCGGGGGTCATGTGGTTTAGTTTCTACTGTATATGTAATGTATGAATCAACTTGCCTTTTGATTTTAACTTTTTGTATCATACTCTTTAATAAAGTTTCTCAAAATTAACAATTGTGTACTTTTGATTGAATAGTGCCTAAAAAAGTCCCGCCCAAGGGGAACCTCGTTGTATTTGTAGTTCAAGTTTGGGATGTGGCACTCAAGGGATCACTCCACATGAACAAAATGTTCTCACTCCACAAGAGAGGTCACATTGCCTGAGACTCGGCCTGTGTCTTTACTGCGGAGCTGGGGGTCATATGATAAAATCCTGCCCTGTCCATCTGGGAAACTCTTGGGTCTAGGTCGCTTAGAGGGAGGCGATCTAGACCAGAATTTGAACTCTGCAACCTCGATTTGTTTTACCCGTCTCTATTCATTGGGCCCTGAATTAGTACCAAGTTTCTGCATATGTGGACCCTGGAGCAGCTGGGAATTTCATTGAGCAGTCCTTGGCCACTGAACTGGGCATTCCTCTAGTCCCCCTGGCTATGCCCCTATCTGTATCGACAGTGGATGGTTCAACCTTGGCCTTCAGACCCCTACGCTTTAGAACAACCTCCATCACCATGCATGTCGGTGTCCTTCATCAGTAGCAGGTCTCCTTTCTGATACTTCCCAAGTCTTCTAGTCCCATCATTCTTGGACTTCCATGGTTGAAGAAACACTCACCCTATCTGGATTGGAACTCTGGCCAAGTGTTATCTTGGGGGTCCCAGTGCCATCAGACCTGTCTCCCTAAGGTATCTCCACCTCTCCGTGTACTGGTGGCTGAGGTCACTACCTCACCAATACTCCCTCGGCATTATCTGGCCTTCCAAGATGTCTTTTGCAAAAAAGCTGCTGACAGTTTGCCTCCTCATCGTCCCTATGACTGTGCGATTGACCTCCAACCGGAGACTTAACCCCCCGAGGTCAAGTCTACCCTCTCTCCATCCCTGAGACCCAAGCCATGTCTAAGTAAGTGAAGGAAAATCTTGAGAAAGGATTTATACGTAAATCCAATTCTCCTGCTGGGGCTGGTTTTTTTTTATGTGGAGAAAAAGGATGGTACACTCCGGCCCTGCATTGATTATAGAGGTCTCAATGCCATCACCATTAAGAATCGGTACCCGTTACCCTTGACTTCCGAACTTTTTGACAGGTTACGAGATGCTCGTATCTTCACCAAGTTAGATCTCCGTGGAGCCTACAATTTGATTAGGATTCGAGAGGGAGATGAGTGGAAAACCGCATTTAACACCAGAGACGGGCACTATGAATACCTCGTAATGCCTTTTGGCTTGTGTAACGCCCCAGCTGTCTTCCAGAACTTTGTTAATAACATTTTTTCTGATCTCCTATACGTTTGTGTCATTGTGTATCTGGACGACATACTCATCTTTTCTCCAGATTTGAACACTCATCGCCAGCATGTTTGTACGGTTCTTCAACGTCTTCGGGACCACCGCTTGTATGCGAAGTTGGAGAAGTGCCTCTTCCAGCAAAAGTTCCTTTCCTAGGCTACATAGTCACAGATAAAGGGTTGCTTATGGATCCTGCCAAACTTCAGGCCATCTCCAACTGGCCTCAGCCTTCTGGTCTAAAAGCTACACAACGGTTCTTGGGGTTCACCAATTTCGATCGCCAGTTCATCCCTGACTACTCCTCTCTGGTGGCACCCATTACTTCTTTGACCTGGAAGGGCGCCAATGCCAGAACCTGGCCTCCTGAAGCTGTCGAGGCTTTCCACAAGCTCAAGCCATCCTATCGGCATCTATTCTCAAACGTCCTGACATTCTTCAGCCTTTCTTCTCCAAATGCATTACAGTAAGCTCCGCCCCTGTGTATTCTTCTCTAAGAAGTTTTCTGATGTGGAAAAAAATTACACCATCGGGAATCGGGAGCTTCTGGCTATCAAGCTGGCACTACAAGAAAGGCGACATCTACTGGAGGGGTCTCCTTATCGTATTCTGATCTATACCGATCATAAGAACCTCCAGTATCTGCAGTCCGCCTGACGTTTGAATCCCAGGCAAGCACGATGGGCTCTCTTCTTTGCCAGGTTTAATTTTGACATAACCTTCCGGCCCGGCTCCAAGAATGCTTGTGCTGATGCCTTTTCCAGATCATTTGACGTGGCTGACTCCGAGTGTCATATTGAACCTGAACCTATTATTCTTGCCAATTGTTTCCTGGCCTCCACTCACCTTCAGTCTCCACGTATCCCTCCCGGAAAGACCTTTGTGTTGCCCTCCCTTCGCCCCAAGCTTCTCAAATGGGCACATGACTCTAAACTCTCTGGACATCCTGGTGTGCAACACACCTGTGCCTTCCTGCAGTGTTACTACTGGTGGCCATCACTCCGGAAGGATGTTGAGGAATATGTCCAGGCTTGCTCCATTTGTGTGCAGTCTAAGTCCTCTACATCAGCTCCAGCAGGTCTCCTTTTACCTCTACCTGTTCCAGATGTACCATGGCGCTGCATCTCTATGGATTTTATATCGGAACTACCTCCCTCAGCGGGCTCCACCGTTATCTGGGTGGTGGTGGACAGGTTTTCTAAAATGTGTCACTTAACTCCACTTCCAGGCCTACCCTCTGCTGTCACTTTAGCTTCCATCTTCATTAGGGAAATCTTTCGTCTCCATGGTATGCCCTCACACATTGTCTCAGATAGAGGAGATCAGTTTACGGCCCGCTTCTGGAGAGCCTTGGCCACATCGTTTGGAATCAAGTTGGACTTCTCCTCAGGTTTTCATCCACAGTCGAATGGTCAAACGGAAAGGGTTAACCAGAATGTGGAACGGTATCTTCGCACCTTCATTTCTGCCCATCAGGATGATTGGGTAGACCTTTTACCCTGGGCAGAATTTGCCCTTAATAACCACGCGAATGCCAGCACTGGCTGGCATTCACGGTATTTGGCCGCCATCCTTCAGTACCATTTCCTGTTCCGATCTCTGCTTAGGTGCCGGCGGCCGCAGAGATGCAACGGTCTCTCAATTCTATCTGGGCAGTTGTTTCCAAGAATTTACATCTGGCGGCTTCCAGGTACAAAGTAGCGGCAGATCGTCATCGCCGCGTGGGCCCCACAACTCTCCCTGGTGATAAGGTTTGGCTCTCTACCAAGAATATCCGTCTCCGAGTACCCTCTATGAAACTTGCTCCCCGTTTCATTGGCAATAACAACCCAGAATAATTTTGGTAAATTTCAGCAGGAAGGCCATCATCTCCAGGAGCCTTAGATCCCGGAGAGAGGGCCACCGCTTCCAACAACTCCTGTTCCGTAATCGGGGCCTCAAGCTGAAGCCGCTGTTCCTCCGTCAACTGCGGTAGAGGAGTGGCACCTAAAAAGTCCCGCAGCTCTTCCGGGCCACAGCGAGCCCGCGAGGAGTAAAGGTCCCTGTAAAACCTCACCAGCTCAGCCATAATTTCATCCTGCTTGTTAACCAAAGCACCATCTGGCAACCGGAGAGCCCCTATGGGAGGAACCGAGGGGCGTGTCCCCACCATTCTTGACAGCATACGGCCCTAGCATTCCCCTTCTTCATAAAAGGCTGTTTTGGCAAAAAAACGCTTTTTGTCCGCCTTGGAGCGAACCTCCCCAACCCACACCGACTGGGCCGAGAGCCATGCCGCCCTCGTAGCATCAGTGGGGTTGTTCAAGTATTCCTGCTCCAGCCGCTGTGCGCACTGGGACAGTTGTTCCTCAAAGCATTTAGACTCGGTCTGGATTTTCTTAAAGTTAGCAATGAGGGCCCCGCGGAGAAAGCTCTTAAAAGCCTCCCACCTCAGGAGCACATCCCCGAAGTGGTCATGCTCCTCAAAAAAGTTTGCTATGGCTGCTGGAATGTCATTATCCGGCGGAAATAGTTTCAGCCAGAAGGCATTCAAACGCCAGGGAGCTCTACGCAAGTCCACCCGAGGGCGAACCTGCAATTTGACCACCAGCGGGGAGTGGTCCGAGATCCCCCTACGGGCATACTCAATGTCCTCCACCATGGCCACAGCCTCCCTGGTACCCACACATAAGTCTATACGTGACAATGCAGAGTGTGTTTTGGAGAAGCATGAGAACTGCACCGTGTCAGGGTTTCTAAGGCGCCACACCTCAGACCAATCCATCTCCGTCAAAAAGCGGGAGAGAGCTGTACTTCTGGCTGCTCCCCCGGAGGGCGGTGGAGGGTGTCTGTCCCTGGCAGGGTCCAGCACCCCATTAAAGTCCCCCATAACAAACAATGGCAGTCCAACCTTGTCCATAGTAAATTGAAGGAATTCCCTGAGCACCCCAGAGGAGAATGGGGGCGGAATGTACACTATCGCTATAACACACATAACCTGAAAAAGCACGCAATGTATGAACACATACCTCCCCTCAGAGTCCACCTTGACCCCCAGTTCCCGAAAGGCCAGTGACTTGTGAATCAGCACACTGACCCCCCTGGAATATGAGGAGTGGGTGGAGTGATAGCCCCATCCCACCCATGCATACCGAAGGCACCCAACAGAGTCCCCCACCAGGTGAGTCTCCTGCAGAACAATAATGGCCGGTGGTACTTTCGTAGCTGGTGGGCCACCATAGCCCGCTTGAGTGGGCAGCCCAGGCCTCGAACATTCCAAGAGACTACCGGTACCCCCTCCATGTGAAAATAATATACAAAAATGGCTGAGAGAAGACCGGGGGCCCCCTCCAAGGAAACCAAGGCAAAGACAGAGAAGGTCCTCTGAGGAGTTCTGGTGTGGAGATGTGACAGCTTGACATTGTCCAGTGAGACAGGTAGTGTGAATCTTCCCAAAAACGAAAAAACAAAAGTCAGTGAAACTGAAACTCAGTAGGTCAAGGCACAACGGCACCCTGACAAAGAACTGTCGGAAAACTGGCGGCTCACTCCAGACGGGTTCGACCGCAGCCCTACCGTCTAGAAGGGAGCCACCCGGCCAACATGCACAACGGTGCAAACATAGAAGCAGGCCCCAAAGCAGAGCCGTATAAAAACACATCTTCGCTCGTCAACACTTGCCATAGTCGGAGCTGTAGATTCCGAATCTTTCACGGTGAACGTCCCCGGCCGGGTCAAAAACAGACAGCGTGCAAGAGCACGCGCAAAATGTGGAATAGCCCCACTTCCGATAGATGCGGTCACTGAAGAAATCCCTATCACTCTCCAGGCTCATCCCTCCTCCTGCGACCGAGAGCCGGCTCGTGAACAACCAACCAGCTCGCCGCATCCGCAGCTGTGTCAAAGAAATGCGCCCTGCCTTCCGCTGTAACTCTCAGACGGGCAGGGTACAGCATAGCATACACCAGGCCAATTCGACGGAGACGTTTCTTCACGTCAAGAAATTTAGCCCGTTGTTTTTGTACATCCGCTGAAAAGTCCGGGTAAAAGGACACCCTGGCTCCATTGTATCTGATATCTCCCTTTTCACGGGCAAGACGTAGCACCTTCTCCCTGTCCCGGTAATGTAAAATCTTGGCGAGCATGGGCCTGGGAGCATTACCAGGCAGCGCCCTGGTAGGAACACGGTGTGCACGTTCCACCGCGTATAAAGGAGAAAAGGACTCACGCCCGAAAATTTCGCATAGCCAGTGTTCAACAAAGTCCGTGGGGTCCCTGCCCTCCACCTTCTCAGGTAGCCCCACGATACGAACATTATTTCTACGCAGGCGATTCTCGATGTCATCCGTCTTATCCCTGTTAGCCTGAGCCTGCCTGGCCGTTTCCCTGGATTCTGTTATTAAAGTGGGCATCTGGTCCTCCAAGTCACAGATGCGACTTTCTGCAGCTGTGGTGCGTTCCCGCATTTTTTGTAAATCCTGGCGCAAAAGGACTACCTCCTCCGTGAGACCCCCCAGTCTGTCCTTGACAGTGTTCACCGATGCCGTGCATTGCTGTACAGCCTGAAGAATGCGACTCAATGTGGGCTCCCCGTCAACACGTCACCCTCCAGCCCATCACTGAACTCCGACTGCTCAGGCGCCTCCAAATCCCCTGTGCCCTGTTGAACGTCCCCGAGTACCTGAGCTCCAGCCGAGGGTGCAGACACCACATCAGTAGGTCCCGGGAGGTCACAAAGTTTCTTAGCGTACAGCAGGATGTTGCCAGCACTGTCTTTTCCCCCTGTGCGCACTGTTTTGGGTTTTGTGCCCGTGTCCTTCTGCTTTTCAGGACCGCGAGATGATTGCTGCGGAGTTCCTATGCCGGTTCCATCCTGACTGGCTGAGCCAGGGACAGGGCTATCCTTTTGCTTGCTCCCTCGGGTCATTGCTGCGCCCGATCGCGACATGCAGAGTCCGTGTGGGTCAAAGGACAGGTCAGGGCAAGCAGCAGGCCAAAGGGGGTATGTACAGCTGCCCACCAAAGTCACCTCCGCCAAGGCGCCTCCGCGATCGGGCGCCCGCCGTAGGAAAGGCCGCGGCTTCTGCTGTGAACTAGGCCGCAGTTCGGATCTCCGCGGAGCGTGGTCCCTCGCGGAAAATACAACCAGGGATAGGCAGCTGGGATGAGTGAGAGTCCCCCCTAGGCGAGCTGGAGCCCGATGATGGGCGATAGAGGCAGGATGGCGGCCGATGTTAATCCGGCGGAGCGGAGCTCTCCCCACGAACCTGGACCTCAGGCTATCCGGCTCTCATCCGGGATCTAGAGGCAGCGACAGACTCAGGGCACTTCCCTGAGAAGGATCAGACCACAATCTCAGGTATTCCGGCCGGGAAAGGATGCTTTTGCAGGGTTATTTGTGGGAGCTCCGTGAGCTAGGTCTGCTCACATGCCCGATCCGGCCACGCCCCCGCTCCCTGTTTCATTGGTTCCTTAACAGTCCTTTGCCAGGTTAACCCTGGCGCTTTTAAGCTCCGTCTCCCATCACATCTAAAAATCCCCAATGTTTTCCATGTTTCTCTCCTTAGACCATACATCATTAATAGGTTTTCTCGTCCTATTCGTCATCCTTCTCCAACAGCCAGTACTTCGGATCAGTATAAAATCAAGAAAATCTTGGATTCAAAATTCTTTAGGGGGAGGCTCTTCTATCTAGTTGACTGGAAGGGATATGGTCCTGAGGAGAGATGTTGGATTCCTTCCACTGATGTTTCTGCCCCTCGTTTGGTGAAACTTTTTCTTCAGAAGTTTCCTTTCAAGGCTGGGCCCAAACGAGTGGGGAGGCCCCGTAAGGGGGGGGGGGGGGTACTGTCACAAGTTAGCCTGTAGTTTTATTTGTATCTCTTACCTCCTTGCTGCTATTGCCTCTATCTTGCCTCCCTTCACATGTGGTGTTTGGCTTCTCTGTTCTCCTATGGGCATCACCTGCTCAACTGTTAATAAACATTTTTTGTTTGCAACGCCTGTGTCCTGTGATCCAGCTGATTCCCCAAACATTATGCAGAATGCAGGGCATTTTTTTTGCATAGGACTGAAAACTGACATTTAAAGGGACAGTACATTTGACTTATGTCCTGGTTTAAAGCTGCACAAACCCTAAAAGCTGAAACAATAGAGGAGATAATTAAACAGTTATCCCTGGCCAATATGCAAGTGGAGACTCGTCATGAGGAAGCTAATCAGCGCTTAGCGACTCAGCAGCAAGAAAGTACTCGCCTGTTGGTGACCCAGCTGGCAGTCCAGCAAGGGGCTATACAGACTCAGGTGAATGCCTTGCAAGAGGCAGTACAGCACCTTTCTCAGAGCCGTGAGCATGCACAGCTGTTGCCCCTGGCAACCAGGTAACCGTGAGGGCCAGTCATTTCCTGCAGAAGTGATGATGTAGAGGCATTTCTTGCTACGTTTGAGAGGACAGCAGAGGTAGAAGGGTGGCCCCAGGACCAGTGGGCTGGTCTCGTTACTCCTTTCCTCACTGGAGATCCTCAAAAGGCCTACTTTGATTTGCCGCCTGATGAAGCTATAGACTATGAAGAAATTCTGCCTCATCTAGGGGTAACTATGGCCGTTCAGGCCCTAGGAGTGCACCAGTGGAAGTATCATCCAGACCAGCCATCCATGTCCCAAATGCATGACCTGGTGCAACTGGTAAAAAAATGGCTGCAGCCCAAGGTGTTGTCTGGCCTCCAAATTGTGCCATGAGTCGTGTTGGATCAATACCTGAGGACCCTGCCAGACGACCTCCAACAATGGGTCAGCCATGAAGACCCCAAAACAGCAGCGTCATGAAGCTAGAGCTAGAGCTACATGACACTGGTGTTTGTACACTGTTGGAGGTCGGCCATTTTCTTGGTTGGAAACAAGTTTACACCACATCCTCGCCATTTTTTATGCTCATTGAACCAGAGAAAGTGTGAGTACCCTGTTTTGCAGCTTTTTATTGTTTTAATAAATGTTTGGAAAGATGTCTGTGCAATGATTGCCCTCTCATTTCTCTTGGAACATGCTTTGATATCTGCGCTGATATGGTTCATACTATCGGATCTATTGACCAGGCGATAGAAACAGGTCTGTTCTGACGGCTGTATAATTTATCCGCATCTGGTAAGAGGCTGTATGTTTGGCTTCCCTGGGTGGTGGACCTATCGATTTCTTCCCTCAGTGTCTGTCGTATCTCACTGGAGGACTACTTTTGAACTAATGTACTTTGAGTGCTTCTGTTTATTTGAATACACTGTACTATCTTTCACCAATAACATGTTGTGCTAGCAGCCCAAATTTCGTTTATTGGACTTTGATTTATCACTATCTTCTGTCTTGTTCTAGCACAATATTTTGGATTTTTATTAAGACCCTACTTTGGCCCAGGGTTGGGAACAGGTTGTGGTGGTAAACGGGGTTCCCCAAGAGCCAGGTGCAAATGAGCGATGACCACACTTTGCAGTATGCAATAAATTGCTTTATCGGGTTTAAAAAGTAAGAGAAAATGTAGTAGAACAATTGTTGGTACCCCAACAGTATAGATGGAATGTTTTTGACCTGGCCCATAATGATGTTTTAGGGGGACACCTGAGAATGGAGAAGACGGAGGCATGGATCACCGACCGGTTTTACTGGCCATGTCTGAAAGCAGAGGTAAAGAAATACTGTTCCTCTTTTCCCACCTGTCAGTTAACCGCTACGGTGACTCACTTCTGTAGCCCTTTGGTCCCTCTGCCCATAATTGAGGTCCCATTTGAAAGCATAGCGATGGATATAGTGGGTCCCTTTGTAAAGTCTGCTCAAGGTCACTCCTATAAACTGGTGATCCTTGACTATGCCACCCGATATTCTGAGACACTACCCCTTCGGAATACCTCCTCTAAGACTT
Source organism: Pelophylax lessonae (assembly GCF_965119305.1). Lineage (NCBI taxonomy): Eukaryota > Metazoa > Chordata > Amphibia > Anura > Ranidae > Pelophylax > Pelophylax lessonae. The sequence goes on from NC_138777.1 coordinate 140,603,855, forward strand.
TTGCCCGGGAGTTATTCCAGGTGTTTACACGGACTGGTTTTCCTAAGAAAATACTCACGGACCAGGGCACTCTGTTTAAGTTGAGGGTTATGGCCAATGTTTGCAAGCTGTTTCGGATTAAACAGCTGCGCACATCAGTCTACCATACCCAAATGGACAGCTAGGTAGAGCGCTTTAATCGGTTTCCGACCAGATGCTGCCTTTTTACTGCGGCAATGTGGCTCTCCTGCGCGAACCGACTTAGACCTATGTCAGTAATGCGCAAGCAGCTAGGGGGCACGCTTCCGCCCCCAGTCGGCAGCGAGGAAGCCGATGCATGGGTCAGGCAGCCCAGATTGCCGCCTGACACCCGAGATCGTTCCCCGCTGAGAGAGAAGAACGGTCAGCTGTTGTAAACACAGCTGACTTTTCTTCTCCCTGGAATGATCACCGAGCCCCTATGCTCCTTCTATATAGGATCACAGGTCTCTATGATCATTTCACAAGCCATGCCTCCCACAGTTAGAATCACTCCTCTAGGCTCACATTTTAGCCCCTTGATCACCGACAATATTAACCCCTTCCCTGCCAATGTCATTATTACAGTAACAGTGCATATTTTTAGCACTGATTACTGCAGTAATGTCACTGGTCCCCCCCAAAAGTGTCAAAAATGTCAGTTAGGGGTCCAATCTGTGTGACTCAAAGAAAGGCAAGGGATCGCACATAGTGAAGTATGTCTAACACATTTATTAATTAAAACATAAGAAAGCCTCTTACTTAATAACAGCATACAGCAGGCACATCACCCCCTCTCTTGCTGAATGTAACAGTCATACACTTCCTCGAGCGGCTCTGTGAGACAGCGGGTGATTTCACGGCTCCTCCCTTCCGCACGCGTGACGTCCCATAAGGGAAAGGACTTCCTCAGTGGCTTGTGTAGGATCCTGTCATCCCCGCAATATATAGAGCCAATGAGCTGCAACTCGTTCATAAGATTACAAGGCAGCCAGGTATTCACTCCTTCCATCCCACCCCAGTGTGTGTTTTTTCATTGTCACACTTAAGCCTAGTACACACGCAACGATTATCGGCCGACCGGTCATCCGTCTTTTGTCCATAGTTGTGTTTTGTTGGTTGGAATGGGCTCTAGACTGCACTGGACTTTTGTCGACCGACAAAAAAATGACAACACTACAAAAGAAGGAAGTGAGTTTTTGGCTGTGACCCTTCTGGGCATCTCACTGTGATTTCGGTAGCATTTGTTTGGTTAATAACATTTTGCTAGTTTCCGAGACATCATTCGAGAATTAATTATGGAGACAGAGGATTCGACTCTTGCTGTAGTTGGGCTGGGAGTTATGGCTCTAAGCCGAGTTATTAGCATGAGGAAGAAGAAGCGGACCTCCTGGACCAAAAATTGGTTGCTTAACTGTGATCAATTTTCCCACATATCCTTGCTGAGGGAGCTCAAGGAAAATAATCCTGATGACTTCAGGAATTATTTGAGGATGACAGATCCCATCTTTCACCGTCTTCTTGCCCTGGTGTCCCCCTATATTCTGAAGCAGGATACATGTATGCGGCTTGCAATTACTCCTGAGCAAAGGCTTATTGCAACTTTGAGATATCTTGCAACAGGGAGAAGCCTGCAGGATCTCAAGTTTACCACAGGCATCTCCCCCCAAGCTCTTGGAGTCATCATCCCTGAGACCTGCTCTGCTATCATCAAAGTCTTGCAGAAGGACTATATCAAGGTATGTTTTTTTTTTATATTACATTCCATGTATTTGTCATCTCTTTCTAATTTAGATTAGTTTGGATCTACATCAAATTACAGATGTCATTATTTTGTAACTACCCTCTGGCTGTGTGCACATAGTAGTAAAGCTTTATATTTTCCTAACCATTTGTAAAATGACCCAGTAACCACCCCAGCATTCTCTCCTATGTTTCTCCCCAAACGCATTGCCTGTTAACAGTATATTGAATCTGTGTCATTTTCTGACTTTCCCAGAACCAATTATTCCTTTACAAATGTTTTTGTACCTAGTTTATGAGTTTTCTTAAAGACATCAGTCCATCCATTCCAACCTATGATTGTGTATGTTTATTTTCTGATGTAAACACGTTCAGTGGGCACAAGCCCTTAATGATGTTTAAAGGCATAGTTTTACCCACTCACCCACCCACCCATGCTAAATGTAAAAGTCAGCATATACCAAAGCTGTAGCTGGTGAATTACAATATTATCACATTAGGAGGTGAAAAATAAAAGTATGTAATAAATGTCATACCCCAAAATGCTAAAGATTTTCTTCATGTTGTTCTTATCTTAAAATTGCATAAGCATTTAACTGACAAATGTGTGTGTGTAATAATGTGATGTGCTCAAGCACTAATTGTATTTTCATTTTTTCCCCATAGTTTCCCTCCAACGCAAAGCAGTGGCAGGAGATTGCTGGTCAATTCCAGGAGCAGTGGAATTTTCCCAATTGTAGGGGTGCTATTGATGGGAAGCATGTCCGCATTGTTCCACCACCGAATTCTGGGTCATATTTCTTCAATTATAAAGGCTTTTTTAGCATTATCATGCTAGCAATAGTCAATGCTATTTATGAGTTTATCTTTTTGGACATTGGGAAGAATGGCCGCAATTCAGATGGGGGAGTGATTGACCAGACCGAGTTTGCTCGGCGGCTTGAGAATGGCACTCTCAACTTGCCATCCAGGGAGCAAACCATTGAGGGGCTGAGCTTTGTATTTGTGGCTGATGATGCGTTTGCGCTTGGGGAGCATCTTATGAAGCCCTTCCCTCAGAGGAACCTCAGCCTTGAGCAAAGGATCTTTAACTACCGGTTATCCAGAGCTAGAAGAGTGGTGGAGAATGCCTTCAAGATAATGTCAAATCATTTTAGGATGACTTCCATTCATCTGGCACTCTACAAATTAGATAATGTGGTCCTGTGTTGCTGCATTTTGCATAACTATTTGCGCAGGCATGCTGAGACATATGTCAGTTTTCAGCAAGTGGAGACTGACCCTGCCATGCCAGGGCCGAGTGGAGAGGTTGAACCACGTGTGCCAGTGGATTCCATGACATAAGTGGAAGTCGCCGTTCTGGATTGGCATCCCGAAGTGCCCGTGATATTAGGCAACAATATCTTGAATATTTTGTGGGGAGAGGGGCTGTTTCTTGGCAGCAATTCCTGCCCGATACATTATAAATTGGATATATATAATATTCTTTGTGCAATAAAAAAATATTGCAATTATTCTGTATTGTGTCTTTTAATAATTTGGGTACATATCAAAATCAACATTTTTTGGGTTATATATGTGTGATATGTTGATCATGTGTTATATATGTGTGACTTTTGAAGGGTTAATACATTCATCAGCGTGTTTATCTACTGTTGTCTCTCCCCAGCTGTTCAAATGCGATTATGACCATGTGTGTTTTGTTTACCAGTGGTCAAAATACAAGGGCCTTCAGCACCCCTGTTAATTTCTAAAAGCCCTCTCACATTGTAAAGTAGGTCGCACCCAAGGTCCACCCAATGTCACCTTACATTGGTGGTCATTGGCCAGAAGGTGCCCATACTATATATTTTTAGTAATACATTAGTGTAATAACAACTTACCTCCACCTGTTATGTTGTGTTAATTTATGACATCCTTCTCACTGCCCACCAATGTAAGGAGATGTCAATGTTATGTGAAACTTGCTCAGTGTAGAGATATAAGTGTTATATATAGGTAATGTAAAGTGAAATGGACAAACGAAGCTGCAATACACTATATATTACACTGATCTCCCTACACTGATTGCTAGTACCCATCTCAATGCCATATAGAATCCTAGGAGTGCTAGTCCTGTAAATAGAACCTGTATATTTGTAGACTGATTGCCACTCAGTTCACAGATATCATTGTGCATTCAGTGTACTAGTGAATATCACTTGTTAGATGGCCAATGGTCCTGAAGGAACAATCATTTTGGCCGGCTGATAATTATGCACACAATCAAAAATGTTTTAATTAACATTCAAATATGTGAACAAGACAGCCATCATACATTTTGTGCCACCTTACCCAGCTTTAGACCTGCCCCCCCCCCCCCAACGAAAGTCAAAGAAATATTCTAACACACATTGTTGAGTGTAAAAATTTTTTAATAAATACAGGGTTAGGGTTAGGGTTTTGTAAAGTGCTTCATATGCATAGGAGCCCTGTATAAAACATTTAAAAACTTGGGGACATCTTTTGCAGATGATGAGGTATTGGCCAAAAAATAGGCCATCAAATTTAGAAAGATCATCGGAAAAACAAAAAATATCCCAATTAAAACCAAAAAAATATATACATAAATAATATTAAAATTTAGCTAGCATGTCAACAAAGTCACGCATTTTTGCTTGTAATGCTGTAGCAGCCTCCTTAATTTTCTCCAGTTCAGAGCAACATTGTAAAGCCTCAACTGTCATCCTGGCTATTGTGCAACTAGGAATAACATGACCTGTTAATAAAAAATAATATATTAAGTACATGCCAAGCAACTAGATGAGGTCATAATATTTAAACATTTGGGGTCAAGTTCATCATAAACTAATGAAGAGTTAATACCTACCCTGTGCATTGTTGTGTGTAACCAGCTTGCCCTTATGACACCTATACTACTATGAAAGTACACATTGCAAACATTATGTTCTCTTTACACTGGTGTCTGTGGCTCATAAACGATTCCACCTGTTGACACAAATAGCTCACTACCTACACCTCTTCCTCCCCCATGGTAATGCACTTTCTAATATGTACATTAGCACTGTATGATTTCACACCTTGCTAATGTAGCAAACAGTGATGTTGTGTAAAAAAAAGTGTGCATGAACAATAAGAAAAGCTGCAAACTTTGAAAATATATGTTATGTAGAAAATGTGAATCAGGTGCACAAAACTTATAAATAATGTGTCAAATATATAATCATATAGTGACAAATCTTCTAAAATGGAGGAAAATATTGATGCTTTGTCACTATATGATTATATATTTGACACATTATTTATAAGTTTTGTGCACCTGATTCACATAATGTAGCAAACAGGTAGTTCCTTTTGAAGCATTACATCAAATACAACAAACGAGAAATACACTAGAAAGAACATTAGAATAATACTTACTTGGGCACAAAACTGGCTCCCCAACACTTGTATAATTTTCTTGATTTTGTGGAGACGCACTCAGAATGATGATCGGAATGCTGGCAGGGGATCTTGTATCAGAATGGTCAACATCTGATCCAGCTGGAGGTGACAGATCCCATGGCTCAAATGAGGGAACCTCTGCAATGTCCATTTTGTCTTCAATACAACCATAGAAGGTTAAACAATCATCCCAAAAACACATATTTTTCGTATCCCATTTAAAAAAATTCTATGCCTACCAACCTTGAGGTTGCTGTGGTGGTATGCTTCTTTGCTGCACACTTGCTGACTCCACCATGCTGCACTCTGGACTACTTGCCATTTCCTCCCTAGTGGTCACAGTGGGTTTTCTGGGTTCTTTTTCTACATAATAATAAAAATGTTGCATGTCAGAAAATTCACAGGAGGGAAATTAGCTACGACATGGTGCACTGCTTGACAGCTATTTTCACATAAAAGATTCAGACATGTGTCAGGTTCCGGACTGGTAGCAGTAGCAGTGCAGGGAGTGGATCCGCTGTGTCAGTGAGGGAATGGCGTGGACCGTACCGGAGGATCGGTTCTAAGTAGTTACTGGTTTTCACCAGAGCCCGCCGCAAGGTGGGATGGTCTTGCTGCGGCGGTAACTACCAGGTCGTGTGCTCCAGCAGCGGCTCAACCTCACTGACTGCTGAGATAGGCATAGTACAAAAGGGACAGGCAGAGGCGTAGTCAGACGTAGCAAAGGTCAGGGCAGGCAGCACAGGTTCAGAGGCGGTAATCATTAGCAAAGGGTTCGGCAACAGGCAAGGGATTACACAAGAAACGCTTTCACTAGAGCACTGAGGCAACAAAGATCCGGCAAGGGCAGGAAGGGGCAAATCACTTATATATGAAACAGGAAACAGGAAGGGAGGTTTGGACCAGGCACCAATTACTGGTGCACTGGCCCTATAAATTTCAAACAGCCAGCGCGCGCGCCCTATGGTGCAGGGACACGCGCGCCGGGAACCACGTGAGTGGGAAGCGGAGGAGAGAGCCGGAGCGGGCACAGGTGAGTGGATCTGGGACGAACGCCGTGAGCGCTCCGGTCCAGGAGCAGGGACCGGAGCGATCAGCGTTACAGTACCCCCCCTTTTGTCTCCCCCTCTTTTTGGTACCCAGAAACCTGAGGATGAGGTTACGGTCCAAGATATTCTCCTCTGGCTCCCAGTATCTCTCTTCAGGACCGCAGCCCTCCCAGTCCACCAAAAAATATCTTCTCCCCCTGACCAATTTAGAGGCCAATATCTCCTGAACGGAGAAGACATCCGAGATACCGGATACAGGCATGGGAGGAAGATTCTTGGGGGAAAAGCGATTAAAGACCGCAGGCTTGAGGAGGGAGACATGAAAACAGATGGGAATTTTAAGGGAGGAAGGGAGATGGAGTTGGTAACACACCGGATTGATCCTCTTCTTGACCTTGTAGGGTCCCAAGTATTGAGGACCAAGCTTGTAACTAGGAACCCTGAAGCGGATGTACCTGGAGGAGAGCCAAACTCTGTCCCCAGGAACCAGGACAGGAGGAGGCCGACGTTTCTTGCTTGGATTTTCATGCGGGATGAGGCCTGTAAGAGGGACCGGCGCGTCTCACACAAGATGGCAGAAAAGTCTTGCACTAGGTCATCCACTGCAGGTACTCCGGAGGAGGAGGATAACGGCAGAGGAGGCAGAGGATGACGACCGTAAACCACGAAGAAGGGAGACTTGTTGGTGGCGGAAGAGTCTTTGTGGTTATAGGAAAACTCCACCCACGGGAGGAGGTCGACCCAATCGTCTTGACGGGAGGAAACAAAGTGGCGAAGGTAGTCGCCCAAGATTTGATTGACCCGCTCCACTTGTCCGTTGGTTTGGGGGGGTATGAAGAAGAGAAATCAAGCTTGATTTTAAGCCGTCCACAAAGAGCCCTCCTCTACTTCCGGTTCCGGCGCCCATGGAGAAGGAGTGATCTCCTCGGCTACCGCTGCACCTGCCGCTAATCCGTATATAAATACACGGCCGGAGGCCGTTCAGAGGGCGCCCACACACCGTGACCCCCCCTACTGATCCGGGGAATGGATTGATTTATTGAGCGCCAGCGCTCCCAGCCAGGAACGGTCACAGAGCGGCTGGAGACCGCCACATCCCACATAGCAGCAGACATGGCTGCGGCTGCACGCGCGGGGAGAGAGGAGGGGGGGAATCTCTCCCTGCCTCTCTCGCTTCAACCTGGTCCCCTTCAGCCTTCCACTGTTCCTGGAGGTGAATCAATGGACCCAGCCTATCTTAAAATGGCTGAGGCAGTGGCAGCAATTCTCTCACCCACCATTAAAGCAACTATTGAAGCGGCAATGCACCAGGGACTAACTCAGTTACAAAAGGAGCTTTCACCTCACAAGCACCAGATCCAGGAAGCCGAGCAGCGTATTTCATCCTTGGAGGAAGAAACCCTGACGAACAGCAGGGATTTAAACCACCATGAAAAGGCTCTTCAAGCAATGCAAGATAAGATAGAGGATTTGGAGAACCGTTCTAGGAGGAACAATCTCCGTATTGTAGGAGTACCTGAGACTGTTCAGGGGGAGGCGATCCATCTATTATGCGCTGAAACTATCCCGCAGGCTCTGGGCATGCAATCCCCATGTGTAGTTGAAAGGGCACACAGGGTTGGAGCACCGAATGAATCTCGGAAGAACCCACGACCCATCATTGCCAGGTTCTTGAACTATGCGGACAAGAACACTATATTGCTAAAATTCAGACGGCGGGGGGGGGGCGTGGCTTGCCGGTACCAGAGATGGCCGCTTAAGCCTTTTCTCTGTGAGGACAACGGAGGCTTCCCAGTGACGACGGACCCACCGGCACTCGTTCCACCGCTCACATCGGCTCCGGAGCTTCCCGCGGACTGCCTGCACACAATGTCCCGAAAAGGAAGGACAATCATCGGCCACAGAAGCTCACTGCCTTCTTCTCCAGGCCCCCGCGGCCTTCATCTCTCCACATAGATTGGAGGACATCGGGGATCCATCGGAGGTAATGCCGCCCCAGACCTCCCCATCTTCCCCTACTGGACCAGGAGCATACTCCCCAGCCTCTTCCAGCCCTGCAAAAGCCTGCATGAGGCTGGAGCTGCAGCCCACATGTCTCCCTCATGACAGCCAGGACATTAACATCCTTTCAGCCCCCTCCTTGCAGGCCTTCTTTGCGGACTTTCCGACTACTGGTCAGCCTGTGGTGGACACTACCTTGAAGGACATGTTACTATCCTTCCAATCGTCCCTATTTCAGAATCTGACCTCCCTGTTTGGCAAAATTGCATCTGATGTGCAGGGGATGGATCGCAGACTCACCTCTGTGGAATCGCAGATGGCTAACTGTACTGACACCATTAATGATATCATAGATACCTGCGATGAGAATAGGGATGAACAACAGTGGATCAAAGCTAAGCTGGCTGACTTAGAGGACAGATCTCGGCGCAACAATGTTAAGCTGCGTGGCATCCCTGAGTCTGTCCCTCAAAGTGAACTTCACAATTATGCGAGCTCCCTCATGGCGGCCATGCTCCCTTACTGCTCTGCTATGGATCTCACTATAGATCGTATTCACAGGCTGCCTAAGGCTTCTCATCTCGCTGACTCGGTGCCACGGGACACCCTTATGAGGGTCCATTTTTACCAAACTAAGGACCATCTCCTGGCTGCCTCACGACTTCAGCACACACTCACAGCTCCTTATGAGGGGATACAGTTATTTGCGGATCTTTCTAAATACACGCTCCAACTGAGGAGACAACTCAGCTCCATCACCAAAGCCTTGATGAACCACAATGTCCCGTATAAATGGCGGCATCCGGCTACTATTTTAGTCACCAAAAATGGGGTTCCCCACACCATTTCCACTTTGCAAAATGGTATGCGGTTACTCAATTCATGGGGTATTGTACCTACTCCACCCAGGGATGAGCCAATGCAGACCATGGCCTCGGGAACCAGGCAGTCCAGGTACCACCCCACTGGGAACTCTCACCAGCGCCCGTGAATGCCGGGTGCAGTGGGCCCTACAAAGCATCAACTCCCTCCTCTGTTCTCCTCTCAGAGCTCTGATGTAAGACTCTTTCCCCCAATACACTGGTAGCACACCACGTTTGTGTCCCCTACCGGTGACTTCCATTTTTCAGGTGGACTCTCATCCCTCGCAACACCTCAAGCAATTTTCCACCTAACAGTAGCGGCTATACGAGCGCCTGCTCTGTACCACGTTTTCTTCTAAGTTTACATTGCAACTACGATTTTTCTTTTTGTTGTTTGTTTATACTTGTGGATACTGGTGTTCGTTTTATTGTTCCAGATCCCCAAGTGAAGACGCTTTCCCAACCACTCAGGCTCTTGTTGGACCCACAGTCATCCGTACACTGCCTGTTCGTTTGGTGTCAATCGTCTAAAGTGTGAGTACCTTTGCCAACACTCCTAGCCCTTCCTGTACAAGACATGCCGCTCACAGTCCTATCTATTAATGCAAGGGGGTTAAACCACCCGGTCAAGCGGAAATCGTTATCGACTACTGCCAATCTCCATAAAAGTGACGTACTATGCGTACAAGAGACCCATTTCTCTCAGACTCCGCTGCCTTACTGTAAACATAAAAACTTTCCATATGTGGTGCATTCATGCTACACAGCCAAAAAACGAGGTGTGATGATAGCCGTTAGGGACTCGGTCTCTTTTCAGCAAATTGACTTAATTACGGATGTAGAAGGTCGTTACCTTGTCCTTGTTTGTTCCATAAACAATGAGCAATATACCATTCTGAATTTGTATGCGCCCAATCAGCGACAGATGCCTTTCATCTCCAAAGTCCTCAAAATTGCCACAAGATTCAAAAAGGGCATCTTATTGTATGCGGCGACTTTAACACCATCCCTGACGCTTCTTTGGACTCTACTGCCCCTTCCAAAGGCCATGGCTCCCGCTTGAAATCACTGATCCACTCCTATGATCTTCACGATGCGTGGAGATGTCAACATGCGGAAGAACGTGATTTCACATACTATTCGCCGAGCCATAATACTTACTCGAGAATCGACCTCTTCCTACTGGATAAATGGTTACTGCAACGTGTACTAGCTTCTGAAATCCATACGATAGCCTGGTCGGACCATGCCCCACTGACACTCACCCTGTCAGACAAGTCACCCCAACAGTCTCACTTTGTGTGGCGTACTAACAATTTCCTGTTACAACAACCCCAAATCATTGAACATATCTCTGATCACCTTCAACAATTTTTTGTCACTAATCAGGGCTCAGTGTCCGACATGGCTGTGGTGTGGAATGCCCACAAGGCATTTGTGAGAGGATTGTTGATTCAGGCGGGCTCTAGAGAGAAGAGGAAAAGATCTACCCGCATAGATTCTCTCCTTTCTTCTATAGCTGACCTAGATTTGAAGAATAAAGCTAATCCTGATCGTGGCAGTAAGATAAAACTCACTGCAATGAGACAGGAGCTGCGGTCTTTATTGTTGGTGGACTTTGAGCGGTTCCACCGCCGGTGTAAAGCTGTGTCTTACGCCACCTCCAATAAAGCCGGGAAGAGCATGGCACAAAAAATTAAGGGACAAAGAGTAAAATCTAGAATCGAATATCTGCACGACCCTTCCACCTCTAGGAAGGATACAATCCACAAGCCACAGCAGACGCGTTTAGTGTCTATTATGAGACTCTATATAACATAAAATGCGACCAGGAGACGCACCAACCCTCTCGGGAGGAAATAGGTAAGTTCCTGGCTGGTGTCTCTCTCCCCTCCCTTTCCAAGGACCAATTGGATACTTTAAATGCTCCATTTACGGAACAGTAAATTGTGGACACCATCTCCACTTTGCCCTCGAACAAGTCGCCTGGGCCGGATGGCCTGTCAGGCGAGTACATCAAGTGCTTCCAAAAAATACTGACACCTCATATGTTACCTGTCTTCCACCAAGCCGCTTCTTCCTCTAAATTCCCAGCAGAAGGGGCGTGGCTAAGATGGCGGCGTGAGCAGACGTCTTCCCGGGAGCTCTGCTGCACTCCGGCTCTTTTCTCCTGCATAATCCTGTGGATCTACTCTGTTTGGGACGAAGGGCGGGAAGAAACTTCGTTTTCCTCCAGTAATCCCTGATCTTGCTCCCGCGGCAGCCTCGAGGGGTGGCGGGCCGGTGCTGCGTGCCAAAATGGCGTCTCGGACGGAGGAACAGGAGACTCCGCTGGTGGGGCCCCCGGGCATCCCGGAGGTGATGGCGGCTATCTCGGCGTGCCAGGCGGCTCTCACTAACAAAATTGAGGCGGTGCAGCTGGACGTTAGTTTGATCCGACAGGACATGGACAAGATCAGATCCCGGGTGGCTGAGGTGGAGGGGCGCGTGGGGCAGGTGGAGGACACGGTGGCTGATCATTCCGCGGCCATCCGCACCCTGCAGACCAAGGTAAAAACTTTGGAATATCGGGCCGAGGACGCCGAGAATCGCTGTCGGCGGAACAATATCCGCATCATCGGCCTGGCGGAGGGGGCAGAGGGCAAGGACGCAACAGCGTTTGTGGAGGATTTGTTTCGGGGCCTACTGCCCGAAGCCCACCTGTCCCAGCACTTCACTGTGGAGCGTGCACATCGGGTCCCACCCAAACCTGGCCCACCTGGATCCCCCCCACGCACCTTGATCCTGCGACTGCTTAACTTCCGAGACCGGGATGAAATCCTCCGGGCGGCTAGGGCCCTGGGGGAGCTTCGGTTCCAGAACTCTCGCCTGATGCTGTTCCCGGATTACTCGGTGGAAACGCAGAAACTGCGCAAGTCCTATGATGCTGTGAAGGCTTCTCTGCGCTCTCGTGGAATTAAGTATAGTGTCCTCTTTCCTGCTAAGCTGAGGGTGGTGGATGGGGAGTCGGTGCGGTTTTTCCAATCTCCTAAGGATGCTGCGGCCTGGGTGGATACCCTTCCCCCTCAGGATAGGGGTTGATGGATGTTCCTGGCTCCTTGGATGTGCCTTTGGATTTCTCCTTTCTTCCTTTGCCTGGGTGTTCTATGGATCTTCAGACTCCCTTGATGTACTGTCCAGGTATCTGTAACTGTTATTTATCCTCTGGTCTGACTGCCCCCACTTTTGATTCTCCACGGTCCCTGATGGATACTCACCTGTTGTGGAGATGGGCTGTTATTTTTCCTGGTGGGCCTGGGGACTGAAGTCGGTCCCTTTGGATGGGATGCCCGGGGTCCTGCCCGGTTCTGGACACCGCTGACTTTCTGTTTACACTCTACTACATGTGGATTTTGGACTTGGCACTTTTTTCCCCTTTTTCCTTTTTGTTTTTTCTTCTCCCCAAGTTGTTTTTCATTATGGGACTACCTCAAGTATGTGCCCCTGGCTCGCCCAGGTGATTTGTTACTGAACACTGTGGACTGTTGCCGGTCGGCATCTTCCATGGGATAGACTGCCTCAGTTATTCCGGGCCGTCTATACCATCTGGGATCCTGGAGTCCGGGGTTCTTTGAGACGGTCCGGTTAGCCATGTGCCTCCTGCCTGTTTTTTTTTGCCCTTGGGCTACTGGTTTGGGATCCATGCGGCCCAGTGTTCTCTGGGGCCCGCGGGGTGGGGGGAAGGGGGTTTTTGGCTTGTTTTGGCCTGTTAGAGGTCCCGTTGGACTTCGATTTGGTTTTTTGGGTTTCTGTTGTTCATGGTTTTTTATTGTACAGGTTCCTTTATCGTATGACTTTGACACGTCTATGTTGGTTGGTGGGTTTTATGTGCTCCCCCGGCCCTGGGGGTGGGAGGTGTGGGTCTCATCTGGTACTCCTATGCTGCATTGTATGTCTCAATTCCCTCCCTACCCTTCCCATGTTTGTCACCCTGCTTTTCCTTCCCTTCCCCTGTGATGATTGATATCTCTGTTCTCTCTTGGAATGTGAGGGGCCTCGGCTCGGCTGTGAAACGTTCTCTTGTCTCTAACTTTCTGCGTAAGGCCTCTCCCCACATATGTGTACTGCAAGAGACCCATCTTCTGGGATCTAGGGTGTTGGGTCTGCGGAGGGCCTGGGTTGGAGCACATTATCACTCAGTGTACTCCAGTTATGCCAGAGGGGTCAGTGTCCTGGTTCATAGGTCACTGCCTTTTACTTTGGTGGACTTGTGCACTGACCCCCTAGGTCGTTATGTGATTATACATGCCTTAGTTGCTGGGACTCCTTTGGTGGTGGTGGGGCTGTATCTTCCTCCCCCTGCGGAGGTCCCCCTCCTTACTCAGATTATGGAGGTGGCCCTTCGGTACGGAGTGGATGACGTCCTTGTATTGGGGGATTTTAATTTGGTGATGTCCCCGGAATGGGATAGGCTGCGTGCCGCTGCCTCTGGGACCCCTCGCCTGGCCCAATGGGCGGATGCTTTTGCACTCACGGATGTCTGGCGTCACTTTCATCCCTTCACCCGGGCATACACCTGCCACTCGGCGTCCCATCGGTCCCTGTCCAGGATAGACCTGGCGTTTGCGTCCCACTCGGCCTTGCGCAGAGTGTCTGAGGTATCTATCCTGGCCAGGGGGATCTCCGATCATGCTCCGCTGCGGGTGGTGCTGCGGGGGGGTCCCTCGGGCGGGGGTTTGTGGCGACTCTCCCGGTACTGGGCTATGCACGAGGTGGTGCAGGAGCGTGTCCAAGAGGGGATTGGTCAGTTCTGGCAGACTAACGAGGATACGGCTGACCCGCATATCCTTTGGGATTCATTCAAGGCCTGGCTTCGGGGGGAGTATGGTATGCGCATCGCTGAGGTGCGTAGGGACTCAGAGATCTCTGAGGGAACGTGAGGAGGAGGTGCGGGTGAGGGAGGAGGCCTATGTGGCTGACCCCTCTTCCGCCACTTACGGTCTCTGGCAGTGTGCCCTTCGAGAGGTTCACCTTGTGCGGGTTGAGTTGACCCGTAAATCGATGCTATCCTCGGCCCAGCGGGTTTACGAATATGGTAATAAGAATGGGAAGCTCCTGGCTTGGCTGGCTAAAGGGTTTACCCCGTCGGTTCATATTAGTGGAATTAGAGCTCTGGATGGGGGACTCCTTCGATCTCCGGGGGAAATCACTGCCCGATTTCGGTCTTTTTATGAAACGCTCTACTCATCCAGGGTGGACTACACAGCTGATGAGCTGGGCTCCTATCTGGATCGCGTGGACTTCCCGGTGCTGGACGCCGAGGTTGGGAATGCTTTGGAGGCTGATATTAAGTTGGAGGAGGTGCAGGAGGCTCTTGGCCTACTGCAGGCTGGTAAGACCCCTGGAGCTGATGGCATCCCCTCGGAGGTCTATGTGGGTTATCAAGAAATTCTGGCCCCCCGTCTGGTCTCCCTGTTTGCACATAGTTTTGCCCAGGGCTCTCTCCCGGAGTCTATGCGGGAGGCGGTGATCGTATTGGTCCCCAAGCCCGGGAAGGACCCGGAAGATTGTGCCTCGTACAGGCCGATCTCCTTACTAAATGTCGATGCCAAAATTCTGGCTAAGGTGTTGGCCCGCAGGGTGGCGGGAGTACTGGATGTGTTGGTGCAGGCGGATCAGACGGGGTTTATGCCGGGTAAGGGAACTGATATTAACTTGCGGAGGCTATTTCTGAATTTAGTGGCGGACCATGTCGACCCTGGGCAGCGAGTCATAGCCTCTCTCGACGCCGAGAAGGCTTTTGACTCAGTTGAGTGGGGGTTTTTGTGGGAGGTTCTCCGGCGGTTTGGCTTTGGGCCCAAATTTCTCACTTGGCTGACCATGCTTTATCATCTGCCCATGGCTCGGGTTCGCACCTCTGGTGGGGTCTCGGATTCTTTCCCCCTGCAGAGGGGCACCCGCCAGGGTTGCCCCCTGTCGCCGTCCTTATTTGCCCTGGCTATAGAGCCTTTGGCGATTCTGCTCCGGGGTTCTCCCTCGGTGGTGGGTCTGCGGGTGGGTCCCCTTGAAGAAAAAATTTCCCTTTATGCGGACGACGCGTTGCTGTATCTGCATGATGCTAATGGTTCTCTGCAGGCGGCCCTTGAACTATTCGATGAGTTTGGTCGTTTCTCCGGGGTGCGTATCAATTGGTCGAAATCGATCTTGTTCCCTCTGGACCCGGGGGCTAGGGTGGCGGCGGCCTCGACCCCCCTGCGCTGGGTGGACCAATTTCGGTATCTGGGTATCGAGGTGCGACGGGACCCGACTTCCTTTAGATCTCTAAACCTTGATCCCCTGGTGACTCACCTCCGGGATAGGTGTGCCCTATGGGAAGCGTTACCCTTGAATCTCATGGGTAGAATTAATTTGCTTAAGATGATTTTTTTGCCTAAATTCTTATATTTTTTTCGCAACTGTCCTGTCTGGTTGCCGGTTTCCTTTTTCAAGGCTATCGATAGCTGTGTGAGTTCCTTTATCTGGGCGGGTAAGTCTCCTCGTTTGGCTAGATCTACTCTGTGCCTGCCGTCGGGCTGTGGTGGTCTTGCGCTGCCTGATTACCGAACATACTACTGGGCGGCGGTGCTGGTCACCGTTGGCTGGTGGTACGCGCAGTCTCGAGATAATGCGGCGGTCTGCCTGGAGGCTGCTCTGGTGGGTTCATTGCAGGGCCTTAGTAACCTGGTTTATCGGGGTCTTCGGGCTTGTCCTCCTGCCCTACAATCTACCAGGGTGACGCTGCGGGTGTGGGGGGCGGCGAGACGCAGATTTCTGTCTCCCACCCGGTGGTCGCCGGTGTGCCCCCTATGGGGTAATCCTAATCTGGGGCATCTGGTGTCCTTGCCGGATCCTCAGTTGTGGGCGCGGTATGGCGTGCGGACCCTCCGGGATGTGTGCCCCGGGGGCTCCGTCCTCCCCTTTCCTGACCTTCGGGGGGCGAGGGGTCTACCTGGATGGATGTACTTCAGATACCTGCAGTTGCGACATGCACTCCGGGCCCAGTTCCCTGTCGCTATCACTCTGGAGATGGACCCTGTGGAGGAGCTGCTTGCCCATGAGTTGTTGGCCAAGCCGCTCTCTTCTCTGTATCTTACTCTACAGTGCACCCATTCGCCTAGAATGGATAAGTTGTGGGACATGTGGAAGGAGGACCTTCCTGACCTTGAAAGGGATGATTGGGAGGACTGTTTTGAGGCTGGCACTAAGATGATGGTCTCTGCCAGGGACCGTCTGATTCAGACCAAATTTTTGCACAGGGTCTACTATACTCCTCAGAAGTTGCACAGGATTTTCCCTCAGAGATCTCAGTACTGTCCGCGATGCCTTATCGGGGTGGGCACCTTTATGCATATGTTTTGGGACTGCCCCAAGGTGGCCGAATTCTGGGTACAAGTGTTTGATACCATCAACCATAGGTTGGGTTTGACTCTCCAGGTCTCGCCGATCCTGGCCCTGCTGGGCATTCTGGATGACGACCAGAGACCCAGACCCACTAAACTACTGATTGCGTATTTACTGTATTATGCTAAGCGGGAAATCGTTCTTAAGTGGATTGCTCCTTCCCCCCCCTCGGTGGTTTCCTGGGAGCACTCTATTGATGAGGTTTTACCATTATATAAAATGACTTACATTCTGCGCAATTGCCCTAAAAAGTTTGATCGGGTGTGGCAGCCGTGGTTGGCCCCCTCGGGCTAACCGGGACTGACCGCTCGCTTTTATTGTTGGTGCTCCTGGGCCTGGGGGTGTGGGACGGTTTGCTTGACATACCCTGTTTTATGATGTTACTGCTGTTCTTGCTGACGTTACTGCTTATGTAATCTACTGGCTGTTTATACTGTTTATTTGCTGTCCAACTTTTTGTATGTGTCTCTCCAAGTTTTTCAATAAAGGAACCGTTTGAATTGTAAAAAAAAAAATTCCCAGCAGAAATGCTCCAAGCTTTGATCATTACACTTCCTAAACCAGGGAAATCGCCGACCCTTCCACAAAATTTTAGGCCAATATCCCTCCTAAATCTTGACACCAAAATTTACGCCAAGTTGGTTGCTAACAGACTCAAGCAAATTCTCCCCTCCATTGTCCACTTGGACCAATCTGGTTTTACTACATTCCGCCAGGCATCAGATGCTACCAGAAGACTGATAGACATCATCCACCATGCTGAGATCTCTCGAACGCCTTCTCTGCTTCTTTCCTTAGATGCAGAGAAGGCGTTTGACAGGATCCATTGGGATTACTTAAGAGCTGTTTTACTCAAGTTCGGGTTCCAGGGCAACATATTATCAGCAGTTCTTGCGCTATATTCAACTCCCTCAGCCAAAGTATACACGGCTAGCATGTTATCGAAACCATTTAGTATTACAAATGGCACTCGTCAGGGCTGCCCACTCTCCCCCTTGATCTTTAATCTCCTCATGGAACCTCTAGCAGCCCATATACGCTCCAACCCCCTCATATCGGGATTTCGACTCGGATCGGTAACACACAAAATCAGTCTATTCGCTGACGATGTGATAGTGATGCTTACGAATCCCACATCTTCCCTACCTGAAACTTATCGAATATTGAAGTGGTTCAGCGACATATCATATTACAAAATGAACGTGACCAAATCTGTCATACTTGACCTACATTTGACTTGACGACTAAAACTATCCTACAACAACAATTTCCATTTTCATGGGCTGATCACTCCATCCCGTATCTGGGTATTCAGCTGACCAAATCTGTGAAGCTCCTTTTCAAGACGAACTATGCCCCATTCCTGTCCAAAATGCACTCTGATCTTCAAAAACTTCAAAACCATGAATTCTCCTGGTCGGGTAGACTTGCGGCGTTTAAAATGATGATTCTCCCCCAACTGCTATATTTATTCCGCACGTTACCTATCCCTCTCCCCAACTCGTACTTCGTGTCCCTACAATCCACTTTACGAGCATATATGTGGCAGCATAAGAAGTCACGTTGCGCACATTCGATCGTAACCAAACATAGATTCGCGGGTGGGGCTGGGTATGTAGACTTTCGCGACTATTACCACGCCACGCTGACAACCCAACTTAAAGAATGGTTCCGCTCTACACTCAGCACTAGCTGGGGGCAGATCGAATCCTCTCAAACTCCTCACGTGCCCCTGCGGATCTGGCTTCTCTGCGCCCCATATGGTCCAAGAATCCCAACTTCCTTTTCTCCCCCGATGGTAGCATCATTGGTAGTATGGCGTAAATTGCTGATCATGACAGAGAAAAACCCTAACCTGATATCTCCACCGTTACCTTTGGAAACACTCACTCTAATGATTCCTGATATTTCCCTCACAGCTTGGAAGACACGGGGCATACTGACATTACAACATTTGTTCCACAATACGAAGCTAAAACCCTTTTCGTCCCTTCAACACACATACCATCTTCCTGCCTCTGAACTCTTTTCCTATATCAGACTTAAGCATCTTCTCTCTACCATACTGATCCCATGTTACAGACTACCAAGCACTGTATGGCATTTCCTAATCAACCCATCTGTTGCCTCTAGAGGCATATCATTGATATACCAGGCCCTACAAGACAAATCCACGTTTACCAAGTCGCGTCCTCTTCTTCAATGGGAGGCGGATCTCCACCAATCGTTCACTGCAGCTCAATGGCAAACAGCACTGAGGCATGCATATAAACACACCAAATGCTCGGCTTTATGGGAGCAAACAATTAAAATGACGCTTCGCTGGCACCTAACACCTACCAAATTGGCGAAATTCTATGGGCACTCTTCTCCACTATGTTGGAGGAACTGCGGGCACCTGGGCGACATTTACCACATTCTATGGGACTGCCCGTCTCTCCGTACATACTGGCAAGACGTCTTTCATACGATCACAGAAATCACGAAATCCGTGGTAACACCCACCGTGGCTCTCGCCTTGCTTAATCTCACCATAGAAACATTTCCCCCTGCTCTTAGACACATCGTCACCCATGTTCTTTTGGCAGCTAGATTGTCCATTACAAGGAATTGGAAGTGGACACAACCCCCCTCAATCCACGAAGTCCTGGGTATGGTGCACACTCACAGTATGTATGAACAGATGTTTGCCTCGAGCGGAGGGAACTATCAAAAGTCCCTCTCCTTGTGGCAACCCTGGTCACAATGGTACCACCCTTTACCTACGCCTGCTCTACCCTGAATTTAAGCCTAGATCTAGTTGATGACTAATTGACACCTACTGATGTTATTATGATGACCCCATGTTTTGCTATTTATGTCTGGTTGTTATTGACGTAGATTCGCTGCGGTTGGCTGTTCTATGTCATTCTTTACTTGGAACAATATTTCTTTGCAATGTTTCTTGCATTCTTTGTATGTTGTACTGAAAATTTTCAATAAAAACCTTTGAACAATAAAATTCAGATGGCAACGGCCCTTGCAACTGAATGGTTCCTCCATACTACTTTTTGCGGATTACTCCGCCGAGGTCTCAAAGCAACGCAAAGCTTTCTCCCAGGTGTGTTCTTCCCTCTTCGCCCAACAAATCAAATTCACCCTGGCGTACCCAGCAGTGCTTCATGTCACCTCCCCTGATGGAGAACGCCTGACATTCCACTCTCCTTCTGATGCAGAACATTTCCTCTCATCCCTCCCGTCACCGATGGATGATGCCTCCACCATTGCCAGAAAAGCCTCGCTCTCCCGCAAAGCGCAACTGACCTCCTCTAAAGGATCCTCTAAAAAAGGTCGCTTTGGAGCCACATCCTCCCAAAGAGCCTTCACTTGAATTAAGGACAACCTGCCTCCTTGAGGGACTTAATCCTCCTTCCAGGATCTCAAGTTTCCCTCTGCTCACTAGAGCGTGAGTATAGCCAGGAGCTGCACGAGAATTCTGACTGACTACACTGCTACACCCCCCTTGAGTAGCCATATCCGCCTGCTTACGGGCGAACAGGTTTGCTTATGGATTCAGTTTACTGTTATGATGGTTCACACTTCTGCATTGTTGATGGTTACATGTTTATTCTCTATTTTGTAAATACATGGCCTCCATGCACTAACGGGTAGTGCGTGGACTCCCAGCCCTCTAACGTGCCCCCGTGCCTTCGTCAAACAGTTACTTAGGCAATAGGGTTGTGGGGCCACTCTTGTTCATTCCCTTCCACATGGTGAAAAAAGTGAAGTCCTCACTCCGCACTTCCCCACGGGGATCCCGAGTCCCCTACTCCCCTGTTATTCACTTCACTGCCCCTCTGCACTGGCATCCCCCTGTCCCTTCCTTTCCTCTCTCACCACACCAAGTACCTACTCTATATCTTGACATATACGCCATGAGACTACCAATAAGCTCCCATTTCCTTGGCTACCGATCTCTACCCATACGGCTGCTATGGCCACCCTAAAAATCATATCCTGGAATGTCAAAGGCCTTCGCTCCCCTAACAAACGGATGATGATCCTCCGCCTTCTTAAGAGACTAGGGGCGGACGTTGCACTCCTGCAGGAGACACATCTTGCGGAGGGCGACCTGCGCTTCTTAAAGAAGCTCTGGGTTGGTGAGGCAGTTGGCTCTCCGGCGGCGGGCCTCTCCATTAACTGTGGAGATGAAGATGGACTTCAGCAAACGAACCACAGGGATGTTGAACTTGTTCTCCAGCGAGGCGTCGATGAAGTTACCGGTTGAACCGGAATCCTGAAAGTCAGAGGCAGCAAAGGAGATCTTGGCGGACACGGAAATCTGCACGGGTACAGTAATGCGTGGAGAGGAGGTATTCACACCTAGCAACGCCTCTCCCACGTTGACTAGGTGCGGGCGTTTCCCTGACGCAGTGGACGGAGAGAGCAGTCCTTTAGAAAGTGCTCAGTACTGGCACAGTACAGACAGAGGTTCTCGTCTCTACGGCGGTTCCTTTCTTGCGTGGTCAGGCGAGACCGATCCACCTGCATGGCTTCCTCGGCGGGAGGCCCAGAAGAGGGTTGCGGGGGATGCTGGAAGATAGGAGCCAGACGAGGAAAGCGTCTGGGGCGAGCACTTCCCTTTTCCTGTAGCAGTTCCTCTCGTCGCTCAGCAAAACGCAGGTCAATCCTGGTGGCCAAATGGATGAGGTCACTCAGGTTGGTAGGGACTCCTCGTGTGGCCAGGACCTCCTTTATGGCGCTGGACAAGCCTTTCTTAAAGGTAGCACAGAGCGCCTCGTTATTCCAGGAGAGTTCCGAAGCAAGGGTGCGGAAACGGATAGCATAGTCTCCAACAGAGGAACTCCCCTGGGACAAGTTCAATAACGCAGTCTCTGCTGAGGCAGCCCAGGCTGGCTCCTCAAAGACACTCCGGAATTCCTGAAAGAAACTCTGGACACTTGCATTGGCAGGATCGTTGCGGTCCCAAATCGGTGTAGCCCAGGCCAGGGCCTTCCCCGAAAGCAGGCTAACGACAAATGCCACCTTGGCTCGCTCCGAGGGGAACTGGTCAGCTGACATCTCCAGGTGAAGGGAGCATTGGGATAAGAATCCATGGCACAACTTGGGATCACCGTCGTACTTGGCCGGCATGGACAGACGGACTCTAGAAGTGGCGGCGGCCACAGGCTGCGGTGGTGAAGCAGGTGCAGGCGGAGGAGGCGGCTGCTGCTGTGCTGGAAGAAGCTGCTGCAGCATGGTGGTCAACTGTGCCAGCTGTTGACCTTGCTGGGCGATCTGCTGCGACTGCTGGGCCACAACTGTAGTAAGGTCCATGAGACTAGGCAGAGGCACATCAGCGGGATCCATGGCCGGATCTTACTGTCAGGTTCCGGACTGGTAGCAGGAGCGGTGCAGGGAGTGGATCCGCTGTGTTAGTGAGGGAATGGCGTGGACCGTACCGGAGGATCGGTTCTAAGTAGTTACTGGTTTTCACCAGAGCCCGCCGCAAGGCGGGATGGTCTTGCTGCGGCGGTAACTACCAGGTCGTGTCCTCCGGTAGCGGCTCAACCTCACCGACTGCTGAGATAGGCGTAGTACAAAAGGGACAGGCAGAGGCGTAGTCAGACGTAGCAAAGGTCAGGGCAGGCAGCACAGGTTCAGAGGCGGTAATCGTTAGCAAAGGGTTCGGCAACAGGCAAGGGATTACACAAATAACGCTTTCACTAGGGCACTGAGGCAACAAAGATCCGGCAAGGGCAGGAAGGGGCAGGTCACTTATATATGAAACAGGAAACAGGAAGGGAGGTTTGGACCAGGCACCAATTACTGGTTCACTGGCCCTTTAAATTCCAAACAGCCGGGGAGCGCGCGCCCTATGGTGCAGGGACGCGTGCGCCGGGAACCACGTGAGCGGGGAGTGGAGGAGAGAGCCGGAGCGGGCACAGGTGAGTGGATCTGGGACGAACGCCGTGACAACGTTACAACATGTACATGGTTACCTCCTAAAAACTAGGGACATTAATGTTTGACTCAGCATAGGAAACAATTACCTTTTTGGGAATGTGTCACAGCATCAGGGCCCATGTCCTCTGTTTCTTCATCCAATGTGGCTGGAGCAGCCACTGTCGATTCCCTTCTCCTCATCTTTTGTCATTCTTTTATTTTCATTTTTCGTTTTTGCCCTATTTAAAGGTAAAAAAAAATCATATGGAACAAATATGAGTTTGTAAAGAAAATTCTTTGCAAAAAAGAAAATTCTTTGCAATAAAATGCATATATAGTTTACTGTGGATTCCTGTCTTTTAATGTAATATACAAATAAATCATCAATATATCAATAAAATCAAGACATGACCAATAAAAATAAAAAAAGTACAGTTTTCATATACATTAGTATCTATAACGGAAAATTTATATCAATACTTACCGTAATTTTCCTTTCCTGATGGACTCCATGGCAGCACACGTATGGGTAGGCTCCGCCTCCTCTCCTACCCTATAGGACCCCACTCACATAAATCTTTGCTCCATACCAGGAGCCGTGTTCCATAACTAGAACTACTCCAGCAGATGGGAGGGGACTCCTGCTGCCATGGAGTCCATCAGGAAAGGAAAATTACGGTAAGTATTGATATAAATTTTCCGTTTTCCTGACAGACTCCATGGCAGCACACGTATGGGAAATAACTAGCCATACACACCCGGGCGGGTAACTGCTGGTTTAACAGAAAAAGGTTTAATTTGCACCGTCAACAGACAAGACTTTTAAACCAAAGTTGACCGAAGATAAAGAAGCCGGTTCAACACAGTAATGCGACATAAAGGTATGAATTGATGACCAAGAAGCCGCTCTGCAAATCACGTCAGGAGCTACATGGAGAGAAGCTGCCCACGATGTAGAGATCCCTCTAGTGGAATGAGCTGTCACCACCTCTGGAGGAGCCAGTCCATTAGCTTTATATGCCCACTGGATGGTCTGAACTATCCAACTAGCTATAGATCTTGAGGAAGCTTGTTTGCCCTTGTTTTTTCCACAGATGAGGACAAAAAGATGGTCTGACTGGCGGAAAGGAGCTGTAGTTTCCAGATATAGCCGAAGAGTTTCCCCCACGTCCAAAGGATGGACAGAATTTTCATCTTGAGATTTGAACGTGGGTAGGACAATTTCCTGGTTGACATGGAATACCGACATTACTTTCGGATTGGAGCCAAGCATCGGAACCAATACTACCCGATCAGGGAAAAACGTAAGGAATGGTTCCTTGTAACCCAAGGCACTGAGTTCAGAAACCCTTTTGGCCGAAGTAATAGCCACCAGAAAGGCTGTTTTCATGGAGATGTTTTTAAGGAAGAATGGATCCTTCTGATCCAAGGTGAGTGAGGAAAGAAACTCCAAGACCGTAGGAAGATCCCACTTAGGGAACCTGGGCTTTCTAGGAGGTCTTAACCTAGTAGCGCCTCTGAAGAACTGGCGAACCAGGGAGTGTTTCGCCCATGCAGTCCCAGTGAAGGCCGAAATGGCTGAAATTTGGACCCGAAGGGAGCTTACTGCTAATGACAGGTCCAGACCGGACTGGAGGAAGCCCAAAATATCCTGGATTCCTGGGTCAGAGACAGAGCTAGATCTGCTATCCACATAATCCTTAAACTTGGACCAGATTTTTTCATAGACCTTGTTCGTGCCGGGTCTTCTGGCACTCATCATTGTAGCGATTGCCTCGTTTGGACAACCGAGCGCTTTCAATCTTTCCCTCTCAACAGCCATGCCATGAGATGAAGCTGTGCTGGGCAGGGGTGAAGAATAGGCCCTTGGGACAGAAGGTCCGGCCTGACTGGCAGAGGTATCGGGTCCCGACAGCTCAGCTGGAGCAACAGAGGAAACCACGGTCTCTTTGGCCAGAAGGGAAGAATCGCTATGATCTGCACTCTCTCTGTCCTGAGTCTGTGAAGAAACTTGAAGATGACTGGCACTGGAGGAAACGCATAAGCCGTTTGAAAATTCCAATGATCCGTCAGGGCGTCTACCCCGTAGGCCTGGGGATAACGCCACCTCGTGTAGAATTTCTCCAGTTTGGCATTGCTTGGAGATGCGAACAGATCTACCTCTGGACGGTAACCTAGAGACATGACTCATATGAAGGTCTCTGGATGGAGTGACCACTCGTTGTTGTCCAGAGCAGACCTCGAGAGGAAGTCTGCCTGGACGTTCTGGGCACCCGGAAGATAGGCGGCTGACAAGTTGGACAACTTGCGACTGGTGAGTATCTTGTGACTGGTGAGTATCCTTGCGACTGGTAAGTATCCTTGCGACTGGTGAGTATCTTGTGACTGGTGAGTATCCTTGCGACTGGTGAGTATCTTGTGACTGGTGAGTATCATTGCGACTGGTGAGTATCTTTGCGACTGGTGAGTGTCCTTGCGACTGGTGAGTATCTTTGCGACTGGTGAGTGTCCTTGCGACTGGTGAGTGTCCTTGCGACTGGTGAGTATCTTTGCGACTGGTGAGTATCTTTGTGACTGGTGAGTATCTTTGCGACTGGTGAGTATCCTTGCGACTGGTGAGTATCCTTGCGACTGGTGAGTATCCTTGCGACTGGTGAAGTATCCTTGCGACTGGTGAGTATCCTTGCGACTGGTGAGTATCCTTGCACTGGTGAGTATCCTTGCGACTGGTGAAGTAGCTTGCGACTGGTGAGTATCTTTGCGACTGGTGAGTATCCTTGCGACTGGTGAGTATCTTGCGACTGGTGAGGATCTTGCGACTGGTGAGGATCCTTGCGACTGGTGAGGATCCTTGCGACTGGTGAGTATCTAGTGACTGGTGAGGGTATTAGCGACTGGTGGGTACCCCAGGTTTTGTACCAGGGAAGTTAGAGGTAGTGTAGGTAAGGAAGAGCAGGTCGTTAATATTATCCCCATAGAGTAGAGGGTAATAATGTCCGACAGGATTGGGGATGCCACTCAGTGCACTTCTTGCGGCATGTATGCGTTCCTTGATGAAACAATCGAGGACGAATACTGCTGTGCAAGATGTGAGCGACTTGTTGCTCTGGAAGCCCACATCGTGGATCTAGAGAACACAGTGACAAGACTGCGTGGCATCTACAACCTGGAAAGGAGCTTGGACTTTACCCATCAGGCGCTGGCAGGGGTCAGCATAGAGGAGGAAGGAATAGAGGAGACGCAAGCAGCAGAGGTACGCAGCTGGGTGACTGTTAGGAATGTTAGGGGGAGGAGAGTCAGGGAGGCCAGTCCTGAGTTGGTACACCCTAACATGTTTGCCGAGTTGCAGGTTGAGGGGGATATCAACTCAGGGGTGGCAGTGCTGGAGCATGCGCCCTCCCCCAGCTGCCAGGGGAGGGACGGCTCCAGGAAGAAGGGGGGCCGCAACGCAGGAAAGGTTAGACAGGTTGTGGTAGTTGGGGACTCAATTATCAAGAGGACAGAGAGGGAAATCTGTAAAAAAGATCGCGTGAACCGAACAGTTTGTTGTTTACCGGGCGCCCGAGTTCGGCACATCGCAGATCTGGCAGACAGATTGTTGGGCGGGGCTGGGGATGACCCAGCGGTCATGGTGCATGTGGGCACTAATGACAAAGTTAAAGGTAGGTGGAGGATCCTTAAGAACGATTTCAGGGACTTAGGTAATAGATTGAGGAAAAGGACCTCCAAGGTGGTTTTCTCTGAAATACTGCCTGTACCTCGAGCCACACAGGAGAGGCAGAAGGAGCTTAGGGAAGTTAACAAGTGGCTGAGGAATTGGTGTAGGAAGGAGGGGTTTGGGTTCCTGGAGAACTGGGCTGACTTCTCAGTCGGCTACCGGCTCTTTAGTAAGGATGGGCTGCACCTTAATGGGGACGGTACAGCTCTTTTGGGGAGAAAGATGGCCACCGAGTTGGAGGGGCTTTTAAACTAGGAGACGGGGGGGAGGGCTCAGAAATAGAATCAGTCAGGAGGGAGCAGAGGACTGAAGGCAGTTGTAGGGTCAATAGCGACAGTAGGTCAACAACATCAATTGGCGGGTCTGTGCGGGAGAACAGCAGACCAAACAGAAATAAACAAAACCGCCAATCACGTTTAACTTCCGTAAAACTAAGAGGGGTATATGCTAATGCCAGGAGCCTAGCTAATAAGATGGATGAGTTGGACATGTTAGTACATGAGGAGGACATAGACCTTGTGGGAATAACGGAGACTTGGTTCGACCCCTCACATGACTGGCTGGCCAATATCCAAGGGTATTCGGTGTACCGGAAGGACAGGGTTGGTAAAAGAGGGGGAGGGGTATGTCTCTATGTCAAGAACAATATAAAGGTGCTAGAAAGGAGTGACATTACGGATGGGATGAGCATGGATTTAGAATCTGTGTGGGTTGAACTCGATAGGGAAGAAGATAAGGGAAAAGTAGTTGTGGGGGTTTGCTATAGGCCACCTAACCAAGGGGAGGAGGTAGAGCTGGAATTTTTAGCACTAATAGGTAAAGCGGCAAAACTAGGATCAGTCATCATATTGGGGGACTTCAATTATCCCGACATTGACTGGGAAGAGGGGACTGCACACTCGCATAAGGCCCGGCTTTTCACGGAAACCTTACAGGATAACTACATGTCGCAGTTGGTGGATTCCCCTACTAGAGAGAATGCTATCCTGGATCTATTGATCACTAATGACCCAGACATAATCTCGGAGGTAGGAGTCCAGGACAACCTGGGCTCTAGCGATCACAGGATGATCACATTTAGTATAAATAACAATATAAAAAGGCAAGTGGGGAACATAAGAACCCTAAACTTCAGAAGGGCAGACTTTCCAAAATTGTACTCATTGATGGAAAGGGTAAACTGGGACTAAACCCTGGGATCACTGACCACAGAGGAAAAATGGGAATGCTTTAGAACAATATTAAGCAAAGGCATCTTGCATTGCATTCCTATGGGGAATAAATTTAGAAGAGACAAAGCCAAACCTGGCTGGCTAAACCGTAGCGTTAAAAAACTTATTAGGGGAAAAAAATTGGCCTTCAAGAAATATAAATCAGAGGGCACCGTATCGGCCTTCCAGCAATACAAGGAGGAAAATAAGAAGTGTAAACACGAAATCAAGATGGCTAAAATCAACTTTGAGAGACAAATAGCGGAGGATAGTAAAAAAAACCCAAAGAAATTCTTTAAATATATCAACAGCAAAAAAACTAGGGCAGAGCATATTGCACACATAATTAGCGATGATGGGAGGATGGTTACAGAGGACACTGAAAAAGCAACCGTGCTGAATTCTTTTTTCTCGTCAGTCTTTACGCAGGAAAAGGAAGGGTACACTGACCATGACTGTATGGTTAGTAGTAATACACAGGACTTGCCACTATGGCTAACAGAGGGGGAAATCAGGGAAAGACTGGATAAACTTAACACAAACAAATCACCAGGCCCGGATGGCGTACATCCGAGAGTGCTCAAGGAACTCAGTATGGTTATATCTAGACCACTGTTCCTGATCTTTGCTGACAGTATTAGGACAGGAGATGTACCAGGGGATTGGAGGAAGGCTAACGTGATTCCGATATTCAAAAAGGGCCAGAGACATATCCCGGGAAATTATAGGCCTGTCAGTCTGACATCAATAATATGTAAACTTTTGGAGGGGATGATAAGGGACTATATCGTAGAGTATGCTAAAGACAACAACATCATCAGTAGTAACCAGCACCGGTTTACAAATGGGCGATCTTGTCAAACCAATCTCTTAGCATTCTACGAGGAAGTGAGCTGTGAGCTAGATAGGGGGAGACCAGTGGATGTGGTGTACTTGGATTTCGCTAGGCGTTTGATACAGTTCCCCACAAGCGCTTAATTTATAAAATAAGGTCTGCAGGTATCGACAGCAGGGTTTGCTCTTGGATACGGAATTGGCTAAAAGGCCGTGTCCAAAGGGTAGTAATAAACAGCGCATACTCAGACTGGTCTGAGGTAGTAAGTGGGGTGCCCCAGGGCTCAGTCCTGGGACCAACCTTGTTCAATTTATTCATAAACAGCATTGAGGAAGGGATCAGTAGTTCGTTATCAGTTTTTGCAGATGACACAAAATTGGCCAGGGCAATAACTGCACAGCATGAAGCAGATATCCTACAGAATGACCTGGACAAAATTACGGAGTGGGCAACGACATGGAAAATGAGGTTTAATGTGGAGAAGTGTAAGGTTTTGCACTTGGGGACCAAAAACATAAAAACACAATACACGTTAGGAGGGGAACCCTTGGGGGAATCAAAAATGGAGAAAGATCTGGGAGTCTTAGTTGATGATAGATTAGGCAACAGCATGCAATGCCAAGCGGCAGCTTCCAAAGCCAACAGAATATTAGCATGCATAAAGAAAGGGATGTATTCCAGAGATAAGACTATAATCCTTCCACTTTATAAAACTCTGGTCCGACCGCATCTGGAGTATTCTGTCCAGTTCTGGTCGCCAGTCCTCAGGAGGGATGTGTTGGAGCTGGAGAAAGTCCAGAGAAGGGCAACTAAACTGATTAGGGGGTTGGAGGACCTTACCTATGAAGAATGGCTGCAATCGCTCGATTTATTTTCCCTGGAGAAAAGACGTCTGAGAGGGGACATGATAGCAATTTATAAATATCTTAATGGGGATCTCAGCTTAGAAGAAAAGCTGTTCATTCGAAGGAATTGCATGAGGACTCGAGGACATACAATGCGATTAGAGGAGAAGCGTTTTAACCTCAGGCAACGTGGGGGGTTCTTTACTGTTAGGGCTACAAGATTGTGGAATTGTCTACCACAAGAGGTGGTTTCTGCGGGTAGTATGGTGACTTTCAAAAGACTCTTAGACTTACATCTCAAGGATCAGGAGATTGAGGGCTATGTTAGATGATTACAGTCACACACACCTACACAGGTTGAACTGGATGGACTATTGTCTTTATTCAACCTCACCTACTATGTAACTATGTAACTATGTAAGATGTCTTTGAGCCCAATCCATAATAGGTTTCACTTCTTTCAGAAGAGAAGGACTGCGGGTGCCCCCTTGTCTCTTGATGTAGGCGACGGCTGTCGTATTGTCCAGTCTTAGGAGGACCGAGGCATCGGTCGCCAGATGCTGAAAGGCCTGGAGAGCACAGAACGCTGCCCGAAGCTCCAGCACATTTGAGACCACCCCGTATGTAGGGAAGTCCCATCTGCCCTGGGCCACCTCCGACAGGCAATGCGCTCCCCATCCCGTCCTGCTGGCGTCCGAGGTCATGACCAACCAGGACGCTGGAACGATTGAATGGCAGTTTAAAAGATTCTTTCGCTGAAGCCACCAGGTTAAGCTGTCCTTCATGGACGTAGTTATCCGAATGAGGACTTCTGGATTCTCGAAATTCCATTGTTGGAGGAATCCCATCTGAAAGGGCCTCATCTTCCACTGTGTCCACTTCACCATGGGAGCCGTGGAAACCATGGTCCCAATTATCTTCATGCACTGGGACGCCCGGAGATGAGAGGCTGATAATGCCGGACGAATCCTGTTGCGAATTGTCGGAATCTTCTCTAATGGAAGGGAGATAGTGCCTCTGGAAGTGTTGAAGAGGTCCCCTAGGAAGACCAACGACTTAGTGGGTTCCAGATGACTTTTTTCCAAATTCAGGAGCCACCCGAACTCTTGAAGGGTGGAAATTACTTGAGATCTGTGAAGCAGAATTTGATCCTGATGTTCTGACAGAAGGAGCAAGTCGTCCAAGTAATGGTAAAGACGAATCCCTTTTGCTCTGATCAGGGCTACTACAGCCAGTAAGATTTTGGAAAAGATTCGAGGTGATGTGGTAAGCCCGAAAGGGAGACAGGTAAATTGAAGATGCACCTGACCCACTGCGAATCGGAGAAATTTTTGCATTTCTGCTGCGACTGGGACGTGAAAGTAGGCATCTTTCAAGTCTATGGATATCATCCAATCCTCTGGCTGTACCACTTGCCGAATTGTAAAAAGTGTTTCCATCCTGAACCTCTCTTTCTTGATGAAGGTGTTTAGGTGTGTTAGGTCTATAACCGGCCTCCAAGAGCCGCTTTTCTTCAAGACCATGAAGAGCGGAGAGTAGATGCCTTGGAACTGTTCCTCGGTTGGGACAGGCACTGCCGCACCCTGGGCAACCAGGGATTCTACAAATGTAAGAAGAGTTGACTTCTTCTCTTCTGAACGGGGTAAGGCCGTAGGAATGAAGCGAAGAATGGGGCTTCTGTCGAAAATCCACACATGTCCGTGTGATACGGTTCTGACGGCCCATTGATCTTCGATCGAGGCTGCCCAGACGTGCGCAAACTGAAGCAAGCGTGCGCCTACCCGCACAGTCTGGACAGGTTCGATGTCAAAAAGACTTCGTCGCCTCTCGGCTTGCTGAAGATTTTCCTTTGGAGAACTTCTGCCCTGTAGACTGAGGGCGCTTCCAGTTCTTCCTGAACTCACGACCGGGCCTGTAAAAACGGGCCTCTCTGGCACGATCAGGATTTTGTCTGTTTTGAGGTCTTCTCTGATCTATCAACCGGCGATCCTGGGGAAGGAAACCAGATTTACCACCAGTGGCACGGGTAATAGTACTGTCCAGTTTATTACCAAAGAGGGAGGAACCCTCAAAGGGAATTTTGCACCAGGCCTGCTTAGAGGCAGGGTCGGCCAACCAGGGGCGCAACCACAAGGCGCGTTTGGCCGTGACAGAGGACAGCATGACCCGCGCCGCCAAGCGGATTATATCAATGGATGCCTCACCCAAGAAAGCCGTTGCCAGTCTCAACTCCTGAATGGCTGAACTCCTGGCCACCTCTTCGGAGACACTCTGAAGTGTAGCCTCCACGCTGTCTACCCAGGCTTCCATTGCCTTGGATGTGGCTGCCAAAGCCAGAGCCGGCTTACACGCCATACCTGCGGAGAGATAAATCTTCTTAAGATCTGTGTCAATCCGCCTGTCAAGAGCGTCTTTGAATGAGACTGAGTCTTCCAATGGTAAGGTTACGTGTTTCACCAACCTCATCAAGGCCGCATCCACCGTGGGAGCGGAGTCTAGATGTTTCACCTTATCATCCTTAAAGGGATACATTCTGGAGACCTTAGATGACAAAGAGTTTCTCTTTTCAACTCCCTGCCACTCGTCTGTAATAATTTCTCCCAATTCCCCTAGGAGGGGAAAATGGGAACGCTCTTTTTTGAGATGTTTGAAGTATTTCTTCTGTTTAGCTGGGGACTCAGCTGGATCTTCCCATTTTAATGCCTCCTTAACCGCCTTAACTAGCGGTGGGACCATAGCAAATTCAAAACCTACATTCTGGTCTGCCAAATCATCTTCACTGTCTGTAGAATCTTCTGACAGACGACTTGGTTGTGAAGTACCTGGCTCCACTTCATCCCTTGGGAGGAAACCAGGAGCCTCTGAAGAGTGACCCGAAAGCCTGCTCGAATCCCAATCTCTAAGGGATTCTTTTACAATCCGCCTGACCATAGCCTCCACTGGTTGTGCAGTGTCTTGCTTTTCCCTCAAAACCCTGGAATAACAGGTATCACATAGGGATCTATGCTCAGGGATATGGGCTCGACAGCCCCAGCATGATTTCCCTGAACTGCGGTCAGAATGGCGGGATTGCCGCGGAGCGACTGAACTGGAAGTGTGCTCATGTCGTTTAGACCTGGAGCTAGACCTATGACCAGACTTTGATGAAGAATGCAGATGGGCTGAAGGAGAACGATCCTTTGATCCAGAAATAGGGCGTTGGTCAGACCTAAAAGGGCTGAATAGGGAAAGAAAAACACACTTAGGCTCCATTCCACCAGCCAACGCAAGCAGGTAAGGGTTAAGAAAAACTAGCTCACCTGTTGCTCAGGGACTGGCCACCGGGGGGTGGTGAAGCATCCATTTGCAGATAGAAGCAAAAGCCTGCACAGGAAGAAAGTAAGCATACATGTACTGACTTTCGTCTCCACACCAACCCTTTTACCCCAAATGGCACCTGGATCAAAGCATGACTCACCGCTGAAGAGCAGAGAAACAGCACGGGGAAGCCACCGCAACGCCCGCAGACATCCCATTGTAAACAGGAATGACAGCTGCTTAAATCTCCCAGGCGCCGCAAAGCCACGCCACAAACGACGCAATATCGTCATAGGAGATCGGGAGCGATGCGCGCGCATGCGCAGACGATACCAGGGCCAAGCCTCATCCTGGACAACCAATTGAAGGTCCAGCGAGGCAGGGGGAGGAGCCTAAGCGACGATCTGGAATGCAGGAGCGCTCCACCGACCACAAACAGGAAATGCAATGAAACCAAAAGAAAGTTTTATACTTTACCACCATGACGATAACCGAACAGTCTCAGGCCTGGATGAATTCATGCGTGTGTGACAGGGCATCAGGGCCTATCCGCTCAATAGCAAGGACGTATTGGCCATCAATGCAGCCCACCTCTCATTCAGGATTTACGGCATCTTCAGCATTTTAAAATAATATTGCCCGGGTCCACCCGATAAATATCGAGATTGCTGGACATAAAACAGGAGGCATCCGACATCAACAAGGTCCACACGCCACCAGCTCGCCTGAAACCGATAGACGTCCTATAAGGTAAGACTTCCTTCTCGCAGGAGGAGGACGAAAAAGGAACACGGCTCCTGGTATGGAGCAAAGATTTATGGGAGTGGGGTCCTATAGGGTAGGAGAGGAGGCGGAGCCTACCCATACGTGTGCTGCCATGGAGTCTGTCAGGAAACATTTCTATACAACATACACCAAATATACCCAATACATATTGCTTGAAAAAAAAATGTTGCTTACTTTTTTCAGGATATGATGGATGTGACCTAGCTGTTCTTGCTCCCGATGTTTAAGATCTGACCATCTTTTTCTTATTTGGTCCTTTGATCGATCCACCCCATAAATCTTGTTTAAAGCTGAGATCACCTTATCCAGAATTCTGTCTTTTCTGGAGTTGAGCCTTTCATAATTCTGCAGCCTGCCATCATAGTAATTTTTTTCTAGTATGGCCACCATCTCCACCATTTCACCCTTGCTCATAGGTGTGGCTTTTGTTTTTTTCTTTGCCCAACCACTGCGGCCTTCACTGGATCTCCGCGATTCCGCCATCTCCTCCACTAATCTTCCGCTGACTCACGTGTGTGTGTGTCGCATGCAGCTTAATATTCGGCACGTACACGCCCCTGCGTCAGCATGCCACTGGAGGCAGAGTTGACGCATGCGCTGTATTTAAAGGACGCCAGATCGTTCGCTCGTTGATTCGCCATTGGACAGATCGTTTTGAGGAGCGCGATCGATCGGCGAACCACGATTCTTCCTAACAAACAAAGGTACAACTTTTGATTCAAAAGCGGGTGTTTTGGGCCCTATACAGCTTATATTGGGCCTATCTTTATTATGTTACAAAATACATGATCTTTGACTATGTTTTATGTTGTGTTGTGTCTTGCAGGCATATATACATCATAATGGTTGACAAATTTACCTCTCCAGAATTTTTGCAAACATTCATTGATGAATACCGCAAATTGCCATGTTTGTGGAAGATCAAGAGCCGGGATTATTCCAACAAACAATTAAAAAGTGAGGCCTACCAAAAATTGGCGGAGTTATGCAAACCGATTTGCCCTAATGCTGACATCAATTATGTCAAGGGCAAAATCGGAAACCTCCGCACAACCTACAAAAGGGAGCCAAACAAAATTAAAAAGTCGGAGAAGTCAGGAGCTGGTACCGAGGAAGTCTACATCCCAAGGCTCTGGTATTTCGAGAGCCTGCGGTTCCTGACGGAACATGCCGAATCCAGGCCATCCCTGTCAATGCTCCCTTCCACTTCGGCAGAGGGCTCATGTGCTGCAAGCCAGGAGAAAGATATCCTGGAGCCAAACTTGACACAGGTATAGCATTTCACAATATATTGTCTGCAATAAAGATAATGATGCAATAAAAATATTATCAAGACAATAATTCACCCTTAATGTAAAGTCTGCTATTTGGTTAAAATAATCCAAAAAACATGACTTTTTATATACACTATAACATTATAATAAATTGTTAATTTCATCAACAGGAAAGTGTCACTGTGGAGGAGGCAAGTGCAAGCCAGGAGTCTGTGGAGCCGTCTGTATCCATCCAACCTCCACTAAAACGCAGAATGAAAAGCAAAAATTTGGAGGATATAACTACAGCTTTTCTGAGCCAGGCCTCTATAGCCCTCAAGAGGAAGCCAGATGAGGAAGAGTCATTTGGCTCTCTCACTACCAACAAATTGCGCCAAATGACTGTGCAGCAGCGGCAAAGGGCAGAGCTCCTCATCCTCGGGTGCTCAATAGAGGGGTGTTGGAAGAAATTCATGAGCACACCCACCTCTCTGATTTTCAACCACCCCCTCCATCTCCACCTCCACCACAGCAACCCCAGCCACAACCTCCACCACAGCCACAACTGCCACATGGCAGTCAGTGGCAATATGCCCCTGATCCCCACCTACCCCCATGGTCACATGACTATACTTATAAATTCTTGTTATTTATAACTGGGAATAACATGTTTTTTCTGTTACCCCTTTTTATTTATTTATAGTTTATATGAGGAGGAAATGCCCTTTGTTTTTGTTATATTTTGAATACGGAGAGTATATCTATATTTATGTTGGAATTTCTTTATTTATAAAATAAATATAATGATAAACAAACTACTTGCCTATCTTTATTTTTTAATATTTAGCATATTGGGAGTAAGCAGCAATATATGTTTTATACATTAATTCCAAAATGAATAAAGGGACACATCAATAGTTAGATATTTGCAGTCATAAAACAAAGAGAATGGTGAAGAGTTTTAACAATTATTTGTAAAAAATACATGCACCATATAGAATAGCCAAATTATTATCATCATCATCATCACAGAACACATGCCTCTTTAATTGTAAAGTATACAATTATGAGCAACAGCTTCCTTCGTCTCACATTAACCAAGATGAGCATGTGCTCCGCATTTAATATATTTTTTTGACTGCCGCGAGACGAAAGTTCTTTCTTGATACAATGGCTAGTTTTCTTGAGAATATTCTTCCGGGTCGTTATTTGCTTCCGATCATGCGTGTTCCGATTAGTAGATCTTTGTCTGACGAAATCTGTACTGACTGACTGAAAATCGGACGTTGTGTTGACGGCCGACAAAAATTTTATAGCCTGCACACCAGATTTTTTTTGGCCGAAAAGTCGGAGTCGGTTGTTGGAAGCATCATACTAACAAGCCGAAAATCGGCGGATCGGTCGTCGGACAAAAATTCCCTGCCGTGTGTACGAGGCTCAACACACCCATCTGAAGCCGGGAAAGAACATACCAGCACTGCCCTAGTTAACCCCCTGTTTACACAGCCAGAATGTAGCAGCCTTACTACAACAACATTTCCCATCCTCAAATAAACTGCCATAATTAATGGATATAAAGAATATAAAGAATGGACAATGGGATAAATAAATATAGAACAAAGGCTAAAAAAATGATAGGCTGCAATGTTAACCCTCTTATCTTGAAACACAATTGGGGACAAAAACGCATGACTATCCACCATTATTAACTATATTTTAAAAGTAAATTTTAAAATAAATATAGTACAAAGGCTAAAAAAATGATAGGCTGCAATGTTATCCCTCTTATCTTGAAACACAATAGGGGACAAAAACGCATGACTATCCACCATTATTAACTATATTTTAAAAGTAAAATTAAACAATAATATTATTGTGCTAAACACCCATGTATTTAAAACCAGGAAATAAATACGATAGGGGACAATAAATATTATTATAACACTATTATTAAGGCTCCATTCACACCTGGGCGTTTTTGAGCGTTTTTCAGCTCCAAAAACGCTAAAAAAAAACGTTCCAAAATGCCCAACAAGTAAAACCCCATTCATTTAAATGGCCCCTGTTCACATCTGAGCGTTTTAACGCATGAAGCAAAACGCCCAACGCTCAAAAAAGTACAGGAGCTTCTTTTTGGGCTGATTACCAGCGTTTTTGCACATAGAAATGAATGGAAACGCCTCTAGACTGTCATGAGCGTTTTTTTGCAGCGTTTTTGCGGCGTTTTTCAGCCACACAGTTGCTCTCCACCCCTTATTCATACCCCCTCAACACCTTTTCCACACCCCCTTTTTACAGGAAGCACATTGTGATCAAGATGGAGGACAGTAGCCTTCTGTATGAAGCAGAAACTTTTATTGCTTTGGTGAGGGGACATCCCTGTATTTATGACCCCAAAGACCCCAAATATAAAAAAAGGAACATCAAAACTAGAGCGTGGGAGGAGATCACATCTCAAATGGTTCTCCGGTGGTGCAATTTGACGCAAACCCAGAGGCATGATAAAGGTAAGTTTTCTAGGTCTTCTGCACCCATGTTTTTTCCTAGCTGTCTGCTCACATGTCATGTATTTTTGGTTGTTCTTTTTTTTTTTCCAAAATATTTTTTGTTGTTCTACTACCTGTACTGCACTGTTCTGAGTTGAACTTTTTTCACATGTTTCCCCCCCCCTACGCATGTGAAATCGCAGGGCAGGTCTACGACCTGCAAGGAAATCGCATGGTCAAAAAAGAAAAACCACGGGAGTTCACTGTGGGTCCAGACCTGCAATTTTACATGCGTGGGGTGCCATTTAGAATATGTGGCACCCCCACGCATGTGAAATTGCAGGGCAGGTATGCGACCTGCAAGGAAATCGCATGGTCAAAAAAGACTGATTTGAAAACTAAAGACTAAGATGACATATAAAATTAAAAAAAACACAAAATTTGAGGAAAAAAAAACTTTATTGTGCACAGCAATACAGAAATATAGTATTGGAAGTCCTTAATGCAAATGTATTTGAAATTGGCATCTTAGCAATGTTCAATGGCTTCCAGTTGCCATGGAACCTGTCCAGTATTCATGAAAAAAGTGGCAAACTCATCCCGAATATGGGCACCACTTGTACTCCCATGGCTGCCGCTCCATTGGGCCCTCTGCAAAGGGTGCAAACGCCATCCCGCTGTCTTACAAAATTGTGCAAGATGCACGCTGCCTTCACTGCACATATAGCATTCTGCATATTTAAATTAATTGCGCTGTGCAACATACGCCATTTGTTGGAAAGAAAGCCAAAGGCACATTCCACCACTCTTCTTGCTCTAGTCAGCCTGTAATTGAATACCCGCTTTTCAACATTAAGATTTCTACTGGAGTAGGGCCTTAGCATGTGCTCTCCTAATGCAAATGCTTCATCACCAATGAAAACATAGGGTTCAGGTGGGTGATTGGTTCCTGGTAGTGGGGAGTTTGCAGGCAGGTCCAGATCATTGGAACGCAGCATCTGGCTGAAGGTGGAGTGGGCAAAGATGCTGGAGTCTGAACTACTTCCATAGGAACCAATATCAACATATCGGAAGCAGTAGTTGGCATCCACAACTGCCAATAGGAAAAAAGAAAAATATTTCTTCTAATAAAAGTATTTGCTTCCACTTGCAATCGGTTGAACAATGCGAATATGTTTTCCATCTACCGCTCCAACACAGTTCGGAAAATTGCACCTCTCCCAAAACAAAGTTGATATAGATAGCCATTCCTCCTTTGTAGGCTTTGCCATCACCATATTGTGCATCACATCCCAGAATGCCCTGCACGTGTCATGTATTATATAGCTCGCAGTGGATTTTCCAACCATGAAAGAAAAGTGCAAACTGCCCAATGATTGTCCACTAGCTAGATACCTGTGGAAGAAAGAAAAAAAATTAATTTTGTTTTGTTTTGCAGTACTACTAATTAAAAAAAAATGGAAAAGCATCAAAGACGCTTACATCAGATTTCGTAGACACTTGAGGGAGTTTCGAAGTGGCCAAGCTGCCGAGGAACCACCTAATTACCTCCACGCGCAGGAGTTAGATTTTTTAAGGCCAATTGTGGAAATGAGCAGGTAAGTCTTGCTCCTTTGTAAGTATGACATATAAAGTATATAGACATTCTAAAGCATGTTTATTTTTTTCTTTACAGTACCCAAAGTTCATGGGAAACAGAAGCTGCTGCTGCTCCGAAAGAATATGAGAGCCCTAATGGAGAAGCCAGCCAGTCAATGCCTCAAATGCTGCCAGAAAATTTGGATAGCCAATCAGTCGCATCTTCTGGCGAAAGCTTGACCCCCTCGGGCTGAATTAGTCACTCCTCCAGCTGAAGTGGTCATCCCTCTGGCTCAATCAGTCACCCCTCCGGCTCAAGTGGTCACCCCTCTGGCAGGAGTGGTGCGCCGTTCGATGCCAAGGCCCACTCGAGGCAGAGGGCAGGATCGATTTAATAGGCTGGTAGATTTGATGGATAACCTATCCCAAAGAATGGACAGCCCAAGTATTTCATTTTTAAAAAGTTTAAATTAATTTGTTCTACAAGTCCCTGAGTCAAGCCAGTTAGAAATGCGTCGAGCTTTGCTGAACACAGTTGCAGCATTTATCCCTAAAACAACACCCTTACAACTCCCACCCGCCCCGTCAACAACTCATAATACCACTAGTCCTCATGCTCCAACATACACATTCACGCCAACAACCTGCTCCCTACACATATTTCCAACATTACCAACCCAGCTTTTATCCCCCTCCTCCATCCTCATACCACCATGAGCATTATCCCACAAACACAGTTCCCTCAAGTTTCCAGGATACCTCCCACCTTTCGAAACATCCCTCTCAATCTTCTACATTCACACATCCATTCCAGCCTTTTTACATGCACAATTCCCCAAGGTCATCATCTACCTCTGGAGATTTTCGTTGCCAACCAAATACATCCTCCCATCCTGCTTCTTCCACTGCACCTTCCATGGGAATGAATGGTGCAATTAATTTCCCAATATCATCCTCACCCCGTAGATTTGAGAATCTATGATGTTTCTTTTTTTTTTTTTTTTGGAGTAGCACCTTGTGTGGTCTTCTGCTGCTGAAACCCATTTGCCTCAAATTCAATGTGCCTATCTCACAGTCTGCCCATTCTCCTCTGACTTGAGGGAGAGAAAAGAGGTTATCCCTGGTGCCACACATCTGTGTGGTCCTATAGATGGCGTTCAGAGTGGCAACCTCTGCCTGCACCAGGCCTGGTCCAGGCAAAGGTTGCCACTCTGAACACCATCTATACATCTGTCTCATAGTTCAAAGAGGATATTCTGCATACCTTGTTTTGGAAAAATGGTTACTGTTGCCTTATCAGTCTGCCCATTTTCCTGGGGGGGGGGTTCCTTGTTTTGTTATGTTACGTTATATTAAGCATACAGTTTAAAAAAAAAAACATTTGTGCGCTACAAGTACACTTTATGCAACATCTGTGTTTGTGTCTATTCTTCATGGTGGGTAGGGGAAAGTGGGGAGGAGGTTGGGAGTAGGAGGTAAGGGTTGCAGGGGAGGGGGTTAGGGTTGCACTGTTTTCAACTAGTGTCAGCTAAGGGGAAATTCTCTCCATATTTCTGCCACGGGGAGTGGGTCAGAAAATTCTGCATTGGGAACGTATTACAATGTAATGCATGTTCCCAAGGGAGATCTAATGAGGGGAAAAGGGGGGTAGGGAATAGGGATGATCGAACGGTTCGGGTCGACCATCGGTTCGACCCGAACATTGGCTGTTCGAAATTTGGCCAAATTCCGAATTGGACAGGAACTGGGCTTTAAAAGCCCGTGATTGGCCCAGAAACATCAGTAAAAGCTGATTGGAGTGACTAGGGGGTCCAGAGGCCAATCAGGAGTGAATACGCCCCCCAGTATATAACATAGCCCCGCCAAATCTCTAGCACTGTAATAGAGAGGCTGTGGAATAGAGTGGAAGCATTTCTGTTACTCCTGCTGCTCTAGTGTCATTTTGCAATTATTAGTGTGAGGAAAGGGATAGGGTACTATATACCACTATAGTTAGATTCAATAATCTACTTTTTGTAGGGAAAGTGTTAAGTGTCAGGGTGACCGTAGTGTAGTTTAGGGTGAACTGACTCTGCTATGCCAGGTTGACCGAACTCTTCCATGTCAGGGTGACCGTAATGTAGTTTAGGGTGAACTGACTCTGCTATGCCAGGGTGACCGAACCATATATATATAAAACACCATTGTGAAGCCCTAAATCCCAATAAATGCCCCTAAAAAGTGCCTAGGGTTCTGGGTCATGCCCCAGGGACTATTAATCACACAAAAAAGTTCTTAAAAATTGTCGTTTTTGATAAAGAGCCAATTATTGAAAAAATTATTGAAAAATAAAAAAAATAGATTTCTTTGGATTTAGTTTCTGGGGGGGTCTAAAAAGTGTACCTGTGAAGTTTCAGCTCTGTAGTATGTACAGAACCATAAAAAAAAGATACTTTTTCTTAGAATTTTCAGTAGCGCAGGGATGGTGTTGCCCTCCTTTCACACCTGGGCATTTTTGTTTCAGGCATTTATTGGGCGTTTTTTGGGCATCTTTGGAGGCAGGCATGACATCTGAACTTCTGTATAGGGGTATATATATATATATATACAGACACTAAATCCAAAGAAATCTCTTTTTTTTTTTTTCAATAATTTTTTCAATAATTGGCTCTCTATCAAAAACGACAATTTTTAAGAACTTTTTTTTGTGTGATTAATAGTCCCTAGGGCATGACCCAGAACCCTAGGCACTTTTTAGGGGCTTCTAAATTGTGTTTTTTGATTCCAGAAGTTCGGGTTCCATTGATTTCAATGGGGTTCTGGAATCCGAACCGAACTTTCGGGAAATTCGGGTGTTCTGGTCGAACCAAACTTTTCAAAAGTTCGATCATCCCTAGTAGGGAGTGAGAGATGGGGGTCTGGAGAGAGGGTATGGGGAGTGTGGTAGGAAGGTGGGTTGTTGCTTACTCAGTGTGATGATGAGCCTTCCCACCGGTGGAATACTCTTCCAAAAAAAGGTGTCTTCTCTCTGCAAATGTGGAGAGAGTATCCCAAGCAACTCATCTAAACTGTTGGTAGATAAATAACATATCACACATTGTTATGATTGTACAAGCTTTGTGTGCATGAGGAGATGAACCCACCTGTTTACAGACATTCGCGTGTACTCAAAGAATTTCTCTTCATGCACTCGGAGATCACTGTACATTGCCCAGAACTGGCCACGCTATTCTCTATTGGCAATAATAGGGTGGACCCAGTATCTGCGCTTCTTTTCTTGCTCTTCTTCCTCCAGTATCAGTAGTGTAGCTGCTGCACATGCGAGGAAACCATTCATAGCAGACTCTTCCAACAAAAGGAGAGCGCACGGAGAGCACAAATGACTCACACCAACACTACACACAAAAACAGGAAGAGGAGGACCCCTATACAGAAGGTCAGATGTCATGCCTGCCTCCAAACGCCTTAAAAAAAAAAACAAAAAAACGCCTGAAAATGCCTGAAAAACACCTGAACAAACGCCTGAAAAACTCCAGAAACAAAAACACCCAGGTGTGAATGGAGCCTAAAACTCCTTAAATAAAATTTCTATAAAATTTCTTCTATAAAAATTCTTTGTTTAAGATGGAGCCGTAAGTGCACACCCACTGTCTCACGGATTACAAAGCTCACAAAATAATAAAAACAATCACATCAGTATCATCAATAGTATTAAAGACCTCAATATCACATCATTATCAACAACAGTATAAAAGACCTTAATATTAATAAAATACTCCCATATCAGCGGTTGGATATAAAGCAATTCAAGTCAAAATCGACGTTTAACCCTCTTGGTGCTGAGACTTTCGTCTCATAAATCCTATAGGATTCACGTCGACTCAGTTGTCTAACAAAATTTCCACCTCTCCAATGTTTTTTTACTTTTTCCAACCCCCAAAACTTCAAGTCTCGTGGGTCCCTATTGTGGCACTGTCTGAAATGTCTAGAGACAGAATTAAATCTGAAACCCTTCTTGATGTTATTCATATGCTCGGCCACACGGACATGCAATGCTCTTGATGTGCGTCCGATAAACTGCAACCCGCAGCTGCACACAAGCATATAAACAACTCCTGTAGTTGAGCAAGTGATAAGGTCAGCAATTTTGTATACTTGACCTGTAGCACTGGAAGAAAATTCCTTACGTCTTTTATTGTTTACTTTAGAAGTCCTACATAAAACCAGGCATAAAAACCTGTGAGAAAAGAAAATAGTTTATTTTCTCTCTGGATAGGAGGATCAATAACTCCAGGAGCCAACCTATCCCTAAGGGTAGGGGCTTTCCTATAAACAAATAGCATTTTTTCCGGAAGATTCGGACCTAGAACTTTATCTTGTTTTAAGATGGACCAATGCTTCTCAATAACTTTTTCAATCTTTTTATGTTGTATGCTATAGTCCATCACTATTCTATAATTATTGGGACCTGTCTCTTCTACCTTGATCTTATTTGTTATCAGGGACTTCCTATCCAGATTCTTTACTAGGGATGATCGAACTTTTGAAAATTTCGGTTCGACCAGAACACCCGAATATCCCTAAAGTTCGGTTCGGATTCCAGAACCCCATTGAAATTAATGGGACCCGAACTTCTGGAATCAAAAAACACCATTTTGAAGCCCTAAAACCCAATAAATGCCCCTAAAAAGTGCCTAGAGTTCTGGGGATGTGATGTGCCTGCTGTATGCTGTTATTAAGTAAGAGGCTTTCTTATGTTTTAATTAAATGTGTTAGACATACTTCACTATGTGCGATCCCCTGCCTTTCTTTGAGTCACACCACTAAGAGAGCAAGCTTTTGGATTGTCTAATCGGTATCCCCTGGAGGTATTTGGAGCAACTGGGATCATCCCATCCATTCATTCTGCCAAAGGTGTTATCGTCAGTGTTCAGTTGCAAATGGAATCTGTCCTGGTGTTTTTGACCCTTTGTGGTTAGTGCTTTGAGGTGAGAGGCCATTCTATCTGGTGGTCGATTTGTAGTTTCAAGACCACAGCATTGGCTCTGAGTGCATCTTTATCCACACGGGCTCTTCCTCCTTTGCATGGACTATATTTTCTATTCAATTGATTCATTTTAGTTTTAGCGCTGCAGTAATTTCCTATCATTAGCTCCACTGTTACCTCCTTGGCATTGGGGCAGGGATATGTACAGGTCGCCGAGGGTGGATCCTGGAAGGTTGCTATATTTCCCCTCTGTTTGGACTGTGGTCCCTTTAAGGAAACAAAGGGGGTTAACTCATTGGTCAGAGGAAGTTGTAGGTGTGGTGTGGTGCAGTATAGAGGAGACTGTGGATGGTAGACTTTTGTACAGCCAAGAGGGTGCATGTCAGTGTCCTGCCTGGAAACCTGTTGCCTGGGAAAGTTACCTTCTCCAAAAGTGGGGACTGTTTAATTGCAAGGGCAGATATGCACTCTTCAATTTGGTGAGACTGTTTTCCTTTGTTGTGTTTTTTTTGCTGCTGTGAAGCCTGTTTAAGTTAATAAACATTCCTTCATTGCAACGCCTGTTTCCTGCGATCCAGCTGATTCCCCAAACATTGCAACTGGTATCAGATGATGTTCCCATAAATTTATTAGGAGCTGATATTTTATCAGAAATACAGGCGGTCATCGAGCACACTCCACAGTATTGTGGTAAGCAGTGCACTGTCTGATGAATGCTTATGTACGATGGTAGCGCTGCTGTATCTAATAGAACTTGGGTGTCTTCAAAGTTGAGTTGGATGTGATGGTGGAGGTAGATCCGAAAGTCTGGGGGATTGATAAGAACGATGTGGGTCTTCTGTCAGTTCTGCCAAACAATGGGTAACATCAAGCCAGGGAGCAT
Source organism: Pelophylax lessonae (assembly GCF_965119305.1). Lineage (NCBI taxonomy): Eukaryota > Metazoa > Chordata > Amphibia > Anura > Ranidae > Pelophylax > Pelophylax lessonae. The sequence continues at coordinate 140,648,154 of NC_138777.1, forward strand.
TTTGCCCCAATTACCACAATACCTCTTGAGTGTGGCTCAGATGGATAGTCTCAAGATCTAAATAGATGGATATCTACAGATAAAGGTCCTCACACCAACCAAATGGCCCTGTAACACTCTATTATTTCCAGTGGCTAAAAAAAAAAAAACAGCTAAAGGCCAGGAAACAATATACCTATTGGTACATGATTTAAGGGCTCTGAACAAGATCATTATTAGCGATGCTCCTCTGGTGCCTAACCCGCACACTTTGCTAGCCTCCATACCACCAAATGCAATGTTTTTCCGTGTCATTGATCTAACGAATGCATTTTTGTCGGTACCACTGGATCCCCAGTGCCAGTACCTTTTTGCTTTTTCATTTCAGGGTCAGCAACTAACTTGGACACCTCTCCCTCAGGGGTCAGTGACTAGTCCCTCGGAATACAATTGCAAACCTAAAATCGTGTTAGATCAGTGGACCCTGATGGATCCAGGGGTGGTACTGCTGCAGTATGTAGATGATTTGCTGCTTTGTTGTCCCACGCGGGAGGCTTGTTATCAGCATACTGTATCATTGGCTAACCACCTGTCATCTACGGGTAATAAGGCTAGCATAAAAATGACAGTTCTGCAAGGAGAAGGCTATCTTTTTAGGACATTGCATATCTCAGGGTACCCGACATCTAACCACCCGGAGAGTAGAGACCATGAAAGACATCCAGAGACCTTGGAATACTTGGCAATTGAAAGCCATTCTCGGACTTGTCAATTACTGCATAGACTGGGTCCCTAATATATCATCCAAACTGGGACCCCTTTACGAATTAACATCACAAACACCTTTTCAATTGTCTGATGACAACTGGTCAATCCAACAGGACTCAACCTAAGAACTCTCCAAAGCACCTACTTTAGGTCTGTCCAACTATGATCTCCCCTTTTATCTTTTTTGCCATGAAAGCAAGGGCCATGCAACTGGAGTATTGACCCAACTACACGGGTCCAGGTACCGATCCATCATGTACCTATAAACTGCCCTAGATCCAGCCATCCGAGGCTCACCGGGATTTGTACAAGCTGTGGCTGCCTTCACTGTATTGTTACAGAAGGTAGGTGACATAGTTTTGGACTCCCTATTGACCCTCTATACTCCCCATCCGGTGCAGGAGATCCTAAATCAAGCCCAGTCAAAACACCTTTTTGCTGCCAGATTGACTGAAGTGACTCTCCTAACACCTACTAACCTAACTCTAAGACAACACACCATTTTGAACCCAGCATCTCTTCTTCCTCTTATTGAAGAGGAAGAAATGGGGGGGGGGATACTGGTGTGAAAAATGAAAATTTTCAAAACTTTCAAACTAACATTACTAATCTCTCGACCTATAACCAATATTCCAACCTAGTAGGACAACACGTTGAGGAGCAACATGACTGCCTTTATTTGATAGAATGGGAATCAGCGGCTGGCAGTCTGGTGAAGGAGACTCCCATCCCAGACGCTAAGAACCATTTTGTCGATGGTTGTAGGTATTTCACCCCGGATGGTTAGCCACACACAGGTTACGCAGTGACTACAGCCAGTAAAGTTGTGGAGAAGGTGTTCGAAATAGACTTCTCAGCTGTCACGACTCTTCAGAAAAGTTGTTTATTCTTTAAAAGCAAGCCAGCATACGTACATAGAATATACTGTAGAATGAATGAATGGTCTTTTAGCGTCAAAAGGGGAGAAAGTACAGATGTTGTCAGAGTAAGGTGGTATCTCTTCTCTAGTTATTCTTTTCAATTCGCAATCTTTATGCTGTTGGTAAATTCAATGTCAACAAAAACTATATACCCAAGAAGGTAGTTCTTCTAAATATAAAAATAACCTCCCACTCTTGCATATATGCTTGACACATAACTCCTCCCAACATCCTGACATAGAAACTACGATCTCAGAATAGAAATACATACATATCAAGATGGCTTCTCTGTCCTTGACAAAGACAAAATGAAATAACCTTTCATAAGAACATCATTACAATATATATTTTTATATGTATTTTAGAGACTTTTATAATTTAAACTCTAAATCTCAAACAGAAGGGTTCATTGAGTTCCCATATGTCTGCACAAGAAGCTGAGCTGTGGGCACTAGTAAGGGCCTGTGAGATCCATAGAGATGTGGGGTGGCACATGATTTTGGTCCTATCTGGAAGGCAAGAGGGATCTTGACTATTTCGGAGAGGCCAGTGAAACATGCAGAGTTGATTGATGAGCTGTTTATGGCCTTCTGCCTGCCACACCAGATAGCCATTCTGAAAGTTAAGGACCATACTACTGATGAGACTATGGAGGCCAATGGGAATTCCTTGGTGGATAGAGCTGCTAAGGAAGGTGCTCTGCGCCCTGTGGTGAAGACCCTGATACTGGCCATCCCCTCTGATGTGTCTCTAGAAGCATTTAAGAAACTGCAGTCACAGGCGGAAATGCAGGAAAGAGGAGATGGACGGCTTTGGGGGCTACACAGGGTACAGATGACATCTGGGGTCGTGGTGGTAAATGGTGTTTACCAAGATCACTTTTCTCAATGATGGCCCATTCAGTTTATTATCCAGGTCACCAGTCAAAAATGGTTATGTGTGCATAGGTGGAGGAACATTGGATTGCCCCTGGATTCACTACCGCAGCTGCTAACTTTACCGCTACCTGCCTGATTTGAGCACTGCACAACTCAGGTAGGACCATGGCAGTACTGAAACGGCATTCACCCGAATCTGAATATCCCTTTCAGCGCGTACAGATAGATTACATTACATTGCCAAAGAGTGGGCCGCACGAGCATGCTTTGGTCTGTGTGGATATGTTTTCCCGTTGGTCGGAGGTATGGCCTGTTAGCAAAGCCAATGCCACCAACACCGCGAAAAAGATCCTGTCTGAGATAGTGTGTGGCTGGAGTCTACCTGAGACAATTGAGTCGGCTCCCACTTCACTGGCCAGATCTTCGCAGAGGCATGTAATGCTCTTCACATCAACCAGGGAATAAATACCCCTTATCATCCCCAAAGTAGCAGTATGGTTGAACGGCTAAATGGGATCATTAAGAACAGAATCTCAAAAATTATGGCTGATACTGGAAAACCATGGCCTGAATGTCTCCCCATATCCATCTACTCCATCAGGAATTCTGCTAGACAGCCCCATGGGTTATCACCCTACAGGGTTTTGTTTGGGAGCCAACCAAAGACTGGATTGTACTTTCCTCAGCAGCTGTCATCTTTACATTCTCAGCTGACAGTGTATGATCAGACCCTGACACCCAAAGGGAGCTCCAAAAGGTCCATCATATGGTTCGGACTCCAGGACCCTGACACGATAACCGGTGTAAATTCTATTCAACCAGGTTACTGGGTCATTGTGAGGAAACATCAAAGGACAGGACTAGAACCGAGAAAGACCAGGTCATTCCAGGTTCAACTGACAATGCCGACTTCCTTAAAGCTTGAAGGATGCGACAACTGGGTGTGTGCCAACCACTGCAGGAAGCTGCCCAATTACATCAATGAATGAGGAGTATCGGTTTAATTTATATTCTTACCTTAGTGTATTTTAACTAGGGTAACGATGAAAAGCATCCCAACCTATTGTTTAAAATGCATCTCCAACTAGCTAAGACGGCGAACAGGACCAATTGCTGGGTTTGCTCTAAATCTTCACTGAGCAATGGCAGCTGTTCATGCTATATACAATGTTCGTATTGGTATGAAGAAGTATTAGAAACTTGCAAAGATGACCAGGCCACACTTGTCTATAGAACTTAATGACACCCTAGAGGGTAACATCAGTTATAGTTTTAACATTAGCTCTGGCTCCTTCTCTTTGCTTTCTAATCCAGTATTGGTAAGGAGACAACTAGGTAATCCACAGATGTGTTTTGGCAAAGGGAATAGATTTGTAGGATTTACCACTTGTGAGAAAGGTATAACAGTCAATCTTACCAATTAAACCCCTGGTCTCTTCAATGACACCAACAGACCAGATTATATCTGCTGGAAGGAAGGGTGTGATGTACAGACTGAGGGAGCAATCCCCCAGTCTATTATGTTACTACTTAGTGCCCGTGACCATCAGAGAAATTCTTCCTTTACGGTTCTGACAGAACCTTATTATTTCTTATATGGTTCTTCTGCTTATAAGCTAATTCCCCCAAATGCGAGAGGTTCATGTGCTTTAGTGAAGCTTGTACCAGCATTCTACAATGCAGCCGATCATGAAGATCTGCTGGTGCGAATAAAGGCAAGGGCATCAGGGAGAGCTAGCAGGGAACTGTTCACCAACCACGACGAGGCCTGGCCCTGGTTCCCTGCTTGGAAAATTTCTCGTCCATTCTGGATGAGATGTTCATTGAGACCGTTGGAGTAGTAAGGGAGATTACTCAGAAACGACAAATGAAGATCTCTTGTGCTGCAGGAAAAGATGGCACTTGATTACCTGTTAGCTTCAAAGGTGGGTTTCTGTGAATTCATAGGAGAAGACTGTTGTACCTGGATAGCAGATACCAGTGACAAGGTTCACAGCAGACCCATATGGATAAGGTTACTTCCCTGCAAGGCAGAGCCAGAGCTATAGCTAGTGAAGGTTGGAATCCTTTTAAGGCTTTGGGAAGTTTTGGGGATTTCTTAGAAAAAAAGTGCAAGTGATGTTGGGACCAGCGCTACCACATAAATATTATATCTGTGCAATTCCATAAAATGTATAATTCATACCACAAGTGCATATAGTGCTTATAGTGCAACAGTAAAACCAAAGTGCTGCGTGCTAATAAACCTTCAATACATTAGCATGGGCTGTGCTCAGTGTACCACATCGTAAATCACTGTAAGAATATTTAATAATAAATATCTTGCGCTCGTACTTATGTCAGAATATTTATACTGCTCTGAATATAGCAGTGTATTTATTTATGGTTAATAAGCAAAGATCTGTGAAAAAGGAGAGTCTTCACCTATTGCCATAAATCAATGTCGAGAATTCTTTTTAATTGATTAATTTCTTTTTAAAAGCATATACCAATCTTAGTGAGTACAGTCTACAGTGTGGAATATATATAAAAATATTTATTCTCAAGACATGCAAACACGATATATGATCAAACAAGAACTGACACAAAAAGATAACTCTACAGAAAAATACTAACTTCAAATAATCAATGCAATGTGATGTTTAGCTCAATAATGAAAGTGAAAGTAAAACAAAGTGAAAGTAAAACCAAAACAAAATGAAAGCAAGATTACCATTTCTTCCCAGGTATAGCATAAGCCATAAATTAATATTCTATATAAACAGACTACAATGGTCTGCGCAATGCATAGCCCAAAAGTCATTCCACTGCAGATGAAATGAGAATAAGCCATGCAAAACGGAAGACTTAAAATTGCAAATAATGCACTGAATCTGATATTAATAAAAATGTATAAAGACAAAAATCAGCTTTTTAGAGAAAAATATACCATGGCTTATACGGCTGGGATTGTAATCTCATTACCCTTAAATATGCAATATAAAACATATAAGGAAAGAATAAACAATTGTTGAATAAAATCAAATAACATAGCAAGGCATAATTACCACACTTAAGATAGTGTTACCAGAGTCCTAAGATGGATGCCAGTCTTAAGATGGTGGATTCCCTTCAAGTTTCAGATGAATGATGTGGATCAGGGAGTATGTCTGCATGAGTCTATTGAAAAATGTAATAGCGTGTGTGGTGTAAGTGTGAGGTGTGTTGTCAGTAGTGTAAAGTGACGTCCTCTCTCTCATCTGGGTTGGTCTTTTATATGGTAAGAACAAAGAGCTATAAAAATTACCATAAGTAAAACCCAGAGGGATGAAACATTATCCCTATTGGTCGGGATATTCTATACCTAAACTGATGAGGTCAGAGACACACCTCTTTTGATAATTAACCCAAAACTTGGTATAATAAAATAAGGATGATTTCTCTATATGTGAGATTAATCATAAAACACAACATAAAACTTTGTCCAGACTACCAGTACATACATAAATGTCCACCTGTATTTCCATTATTCATCTTGGCAAGTAATGCCATTTCAATAATTATATTATTTAACACAATATAATATTTTTATATTGGAATATTTCAAATTATCTCAAGACTGCACCTGGTATTTCGTCTCCAGAGGGCAGTATTGTACCGTTCATTAGATTTTGTATTTAATATAATTAAAACAATTTGTTATCTGATGACCTATGGACCTGTCGGCTAGTGAAAAGCAATTACTTATTTGACCATGCCAAAGGGCTGTCAGATATAGTCTAGGTTTGGGAATATTTACGACACCTTGAGCACTAAACCAGTCCAAAGCAATCCTTATATAAACACTCCTACCACATGCCTTAACATGAAGTAATTTGTTTTTAAGACGCACAAGTCCTTACACATCATAGAAAAGTATACTTATATATATATATATATATTATATATCTAATATTATATAAGTATCAAGTTCACACTTCTATATTAATAAGAATACAATGTATTATCGTTAATATACATCTTACATATGATGATGTTTTCTATAAAAACTTATATGGTTCATCTTTAAATGTCTGCTAGAATATACTGGGGTATTGTCCATTGTTATATACTTATAGACAGACTGAGATATCCCCCTTAACATAGCGTCAGACTGACTAAGTTTTATCTGATCGAGATGTCAAAAGGGATCTTATTTACGATTACATAGAAATACAAAGATCTCTGTTGAAACCATAGACCCTTTGTAAGCCTGTGAGAGACATTTTGTTTAACAAGTATATATGAACTTTGTTTCACCTTAAAAACAAGATGGATCCTGTCCTGTTCAGAACCTTTTATGCATAATATGAATATACATGGCTTTTAAATCATTTTTCTTTTTTTTTCTATTATTATTTTAATCAACCCCCAATAACCCCGACATATCCCCCCCCCTTTCTTCCCAGTAGACAAGTGAGCAACTTAGGCCTATCTGGAAAGAAAGCTTTTTAAGGAGTAGTAAAAGAAAAAAAAAAAATGTCTTGTTCTCTTTTTTTTTTAAGAGAATAGTTCATATTGGGAATTGTTCATAACTCTTAAGTACAGCGGTAAAAAAAAAAATTTGAGAAAAAAAAATCAGTTCAAAATGTCAGTTCGTAGCGACTTTGCTGGTGTTAGCTATGTCACAAACTGTTCCTTGTTAGTCTCTTTGAATTCTGATCTCCTGGTAAAGAAACACAAATGTTCCTTGAAATTTGCATCATCAGTTTGCAAAGTCTTGATGGAGACAGAAATTAACTGCTGCAATGGCATTAGCAACTACCATTCAAAGCGCAGTAAAACAATGTTGGCAATCAGGAATCAGAGAAATCTGTTTGGACGTTCAACCTTGGATATTGGTTGGATAATGAATGGTTTCAGCATGGCCTAGAGTGTCATACACCTAGACTGAGGTTTGCTCACATGTGCAATGCACCATTCTCACATCTCCTTCAACTGAAAACAGGAGGTAGTGCGATTCCTCTTAATGGATTTCCTCGGATCAAATGCACAAAGATCTGTCGAAACAAATCTTCCTCTCCGTCAACAAGAATCCGGGGCGTCTCGCAGCTTGATTCCTGAAGAGGGATCCGATTCAATGAGGGGTTCCGTCCTGAGCTGTGCTCTAGGGAGAGATGACCCATCCGATCGCTGTGTCTTTGGCAAACATCATCGTCTGTACCAATCAACGACCTGGCATGGAAGGTTAATCTCTTCCTATTGGATGAAACATACAGTATGAATATACATTCTTATCAATTGACATTTCAATGCGATGTAGGTACCCTAAGCTTTCTCAGAGTTCTCCTTTAATCACTGTGTGATCAGTCCTTTTTATCTGACCACCAGCGAAGGTGAGACTATATATGCGACCTTTCCTAGGGGCGACTGACTTCTGGGGCTTATTAACATGGGATTGTATTTATCGCCATGGATACTACGCATTGGACAATAATACAATGATCTAATATTTTGTTATAATTTTACCTACTACTTAGGAGAAAAAAAAAATATCTCCCCCTTTGGGGCATCAATGCAATTTATTGGAGGCAACAAACTACCTGGCATTGAGGATTCCTTCTTGGTTACCGTATACAACCTTTAACCTCTTGACTGCATTACGTCAGTAGGGTTTGATCCTCCTTGTATCACCGTCATTGGCGATTTTTCAAAATGTGTCCGCTTTGAGCGACCTGTTTGAGTCAGAGGGATGAAGTGACCACTGAAAAATAGGAGGGTAGTTATTATCTAACAACCAAGATCCCCCCCTGGCAGGGATTTCAGGATCCTCAATGCTGTAACCTGGAATAAAATGGTGTTAGAACCTCTGTATCCTATGCCTCTATTCAGTGTATCCCTTTGATTCCTGCCACTTGGGCATTTAAGGATTTTATGGCCTTTGGCTGGCCACAGGATTTGTTCCTAAAGATGGATTTATTTTAGTTCTGGGCTGCAGTGCCCAGAGTGAACCAAGTGATCAGCTGATCAATTTGGCATCTATTCTGCTGAAAACCTTTACAGAATTGGATTATTGGCTCCGCCTCCTGCGGTGCCTATGTCTCTCGGGTTCAGACAGATGGGACAGATCCCCATTAGAACCAGTTACTCGGTTCTGGCGTGAGGTCTGGGCCTTAATGTCACTTGATCTTCCCGAGGATTTTGGGGAACCCTAGGATGGGGCAAATCCCTATTTATTTGTGGGTGTCCCCCCCCTTGTTAATGGGATGTCCGGTGTCCTCCTTAAGGTATCCGGTGTCCCCTTGGGGCCTAGGTGGCATGTCTTGCTCCTTTGCCAAACTTTTTATTTTTATGTGCATGGGCAATGCCTCAAAGCACAGGGATTTAAATTCCGGATGGTTGTACTCCTTCATTGAAGGGTGTTAGTCACTTTTGAGTACAGCAAAAAAAAAATTCAATGGGGCTTGGTACTGTATACATTTTAAATTGTAGATAACAGCTCTAGCAGCAGTGAAGTTTTGTATGGGCTGACGTTTAAATGACATCCTGCAGGCACAACACAGACAGTTGTTTTCATAGGCCTCAGGATAATCAATGTCTAAGACAATGTCTAAGGACCTTTTTCTTAACAAAAATCAGGACAGTACTCTTTTTAAAACTTTTAAATTCTGGAGGTGTCCGGTGTCTTTTTTAGGGGTGCTAGTCTTTGTCTTTTTGCAGTGACCTGATATGACTCATACCTATTTATGCATGGCTGCCCAATTTCTGCCCTCCTATATTAGGAATATGGCCGGAGTAGGACATGGACTCTTTGCCTGATTCCCCCCCCCCCTTGTCTGGGTCATAACCAACAGACTGGGAATCATACCTGGGTCTATGAATAATTATTTCATATTTAATAATGCAGGACTAATAAAGCATTGCCCTTTTGTATGGACACCATGACCTATTGGAACTCTCCTATGTATTTACTGATGAGTTCCTGTCATGAATTTGAACTGTTACATTTTTATTATTTTTATTTATATTTTTTTCAAAATTTTCCACCGCGGATTACTCGGCAACTTTTTGCTAGAAAAACATTTTTCCTTGCTCAAAACTTCCTAATTATTGCATTAATCATTTACATTTCACTTTCACATGGTTACTTTCATTACAGTTTCCTTGATAAAACTTTTGCCACAGTTCTACTTTATTTTTGCAGTTTCACGCTACATTCTCTTAACTGATGTGTCCCAATAGAGGTTACTTTCACCTGCTCAAGGAGGTTCCTAATCTCATCCTCTCATTTATTTGGAGTTGAGATTGAAACTTTACTAAACTCCTTTTTGCTGAGCCTTCTGGTGCAGTTCCTCACAAAGATACAGTAAGATTGGCCATGACTCAAAAAGTATGTGATCACACTTCCTTTTGGTGTTAGATAAGCTATTGGTGAGTTCATACATACAGGTTGTCCTCTACCCATGTCAGATGCCCTTTATTGGACCGACGTTCTGAGGATTTTGATATATGACTCTAACCAGCATTTACATATTCCACCATTTCAGACTCAGAGAGGTGTTTCCACACATTTATGGATCTATGCCAAATCTACTGGGGTTGTGGCATTACCACCAGGGACTCACACCTTGCCAGAGTTGGCAGCGTGACAATTACCTGCTGTAGACATTTTTAATGCATTTCTATCACATTCACAATTAATAAAAAAAATTCCAAAAAAAAATTTTTTTTTTTTTTAAAGTTATTGATTATGTCACCTGATCAATATTATGATTGGCATATGTAAGAAATCAATAATTATCTCGCTGGGGCCTCCATTATATGTAAGAATATTTAATAATAAATATCTTGCGCTCGTACTTATGTCAGAATATTTATACTGCTCTGAATATAGCAGTGTATTTATTTATGGTTAATAAGCAAAGATCTGTGAAAAAGGAGAGTCTTCACCTATTGCCATAAATCAATGTCGAGAATTCTTTTTAATTGATTAATTTCTTTTTAAAAGCATATACCAATCTTAGTGAGTACAGTCTACAGTGTGGAATATATATAAAAATATTTATTCTCAAGACATGCAAACACGATATATGATCAAACAAGAACTGACACAAAAAGATAACTCTACAGAAAAATACTAACTTCAAATAATCAATGCAATGTGATGTTTAACTCAATAATGAAAGTGAAAGTAAAACAAAGTGAAAGTAAAACCAAAACAAAATGAAAGCAAGATTACCATTTCTTCCCAGGTATAGCATAAGCCATAAATTAATATTCTATATAAACAGACTACAATGGTCTGCGCAATGCATAGCCCAAAAGTCATTCCACTGCAGATGAAATGAGAATAAGCCATGCAAAACGGAAGACTTAAAATTGCAAATAATGCACTGAATCTGATATTAATAAAAATGTATAAAGACAAAAATCAGCTTTTTAGAGAAAAATATACCATGGCTTATACGGCTGGGATTGTAATCTCATTACCCTTAAATATGCAATATAAAACATATAAGGAAAGAATAAACAATTGTTGAATAAAATCAAATAACATAGCAAGGCATAATTACCACACTTAAGATAGTGTTACCAGAGTCCTAAGATGGATGCCAGTCTTAAGATGGTGGATTCCCTTCAAGTTTCAGATGAATGATGTGGATCAGGGAGTATGTCTGCATGAGTCTATTGAAAAATGTAATAGCGTGTGTGGTGTAAGTGTGAGGTGTGTTGTCAGTAGTGTAAAGTGACGTCCTCTCTCTCATCTGGGTTGGTCTTTTATATGGTAAGAACAAAGAGCTATAAAAATTACCATAAGTAAAACCCAGAGGGATGAAACATTATCCCTATTGGTCGGGATATTCTATACCTAAACTGATGAGGTCAGAGACACACCTCTTTTGATAATTAACCCAAAACTTGGTATAATAAAATAAGGATGATTTCTCTATATGTGAGATTAATCATAAAACACAACATAAAACTTTGTCCAGACTACCAGTACATACATAAATGTCCACCTGTATTTCCATTATTCATCTTGGCAAGTAATGCCATTTCAATAATTATATTATTTAACACAATATAATATTTTTATATTGGAATATTTCAAATTATCTCAAGACTGCACCTGGTATTTCGTCTCCAGAGGGCAGTATTGTACCGTTCATTAGATTTTGTATTTAATATAATTAAAACAATTTGTTATCTGATTACCTATGGACCTGTCGGCTAGTGAAAAGCAATTACTTATTTGACCATGCCAAAGGGCTGTCAGATATAGTCTAGGTTTGGGAATATTTACGACACCTTGAGCACTAAACCAGTCCAAAGCAATCCTTATATAAACACTCCTACCACATGCCTTAACATGAAGTAATTTGTTTTTAAGACGCACAAGTCCTTACACATCATAGAAAAGTATACTTATATATATATATATATTATATATCTAATATTATATAAGTATCAAGTTCACACTTCTATATTAATAAGAATACAATGTATTATCGTTAATATACATCTTACATATGATGATGTTTTCTATAAAAACTTATATGGTTCATCTTTAAATGTCTGCTAGAATATACTGGGGTATTGTCCATTGTTATATACTTATAGACAGACTGAGATATCCCCCTTAACATAGCGTCAGACTGACTAAGTTTTATCTGATCGAGATGTCAAAAGGGATCTTATTTACGATTACATAGAAATACAAAGATCTCTGTTGAAACCATAGACCCTTTGTAAGCCTGTGAGAGACATTTTGTTTAACAAGTATATATGAACTTTGTTTCACCTTAAAAACAAGATGGATCCTGTCCTGTTCAGAACCTTTTATGCATAATATGAATATACATGGCTTTTAAATCATTTTTCTTTTTTTTTCTATTATTATTTTAATCAACCCCCAATAACCCCGACATCACATATGTATATACAAAGTGCTAAGTGCTGTTGATACCAATAACCACGTGTGTGATTGCGTGCTGTAACAAAGTATGGCGCCAGTGGATGCCCCACCGATTGCACCGTTGCTTACCGCACTCTTAGAAAGGTGGTTCAGCACTCCTTGGTCACTAGAACAAAATAAGCCTCCATTGCCTAGTATATGTTTGTTAGGGTGAAACAACGTAGCATCCACTCACATTTAGGGAGTCAGCTTGAGGTGTTCGCCGGGTCGCTTCGGTGTTCCACCAGCTCAAACCACCGTTCCCGGAAGTGACGTACTGACGTACACAAACCACGCCCTACGCGTTTCGTCATACGACGTCATCTGGAGCGTGCCATCTATCGCTACTCCCGGTCTTTTTATAGGCTGGGTCGGCGCCATCTTAGTGTACCTATTTTGAGGCCGGACACGGCGGCCATCTTGGTGCACCCATCCCGCAGCCTTTACTCATCATGTGAACTCCCTATTTGTTGTGTGTGCCGTATACATAAACATACATTTTATTAAAACATGGAATACGACTCAACACGTTAAAAACCATATAATATGTTATATAACATTGTGCATTATATTCATGTAGTGCAATTTTTGTGCGGACCAGTGATGTGTCTGAATTGATCGGGGTGAGACGATATTCAGTGCTGCCGATAAAATTATAAATTATGTGAATAAATAAATAATTGAAGTGACAAGGTGATGAAGTGATGATGTTAACTTCTTAAAATTTAATAGTGGGCCCAAGTGTCTATGCGATTAGTGCTAGAAAAGTGCCCATACATGTAACAATAATATCGGTGAGATAAAAATCGCACAGAAATATTATACTAAAAAAAAACTAAAAAATATATAAAAACTTTGGACGAGGAGAACCTCTGAACAAGTCCATCCATAGATATAAGTCCATGATTCTTATGGCTTAATAGTTCTGGGTTGAATCCCATATTATATGGGTAACCAGATAAAATTCCAGACGAAAAAAAGGTTAAAAAGCTGAAAAATAATCCCAAATGAGATGAAGGAGGATGACATAATAGATAAAGGGAACAAAAGGTAGTTGGACACTTAGAGTTGGGTCTTCCTATGAGGATTTTTCTTTAAAAACTTTGAGATGAGGAATTTCAATGAGGAGTGCAAGGCAAAAATTATATATATATTTTAGATGTTTGAACGAGGAGTAATAGCGAAAAAACTTTGCTTCATGTAGATTCTTGGAGGATGATGGGAGTAGATGCGTTTGAATGTGTCTAAAAAATTAAAAATTTAAAATTAAAAATGTGTTTTAAACATTTCTAAAATGTTTTAAAACTGGGATCATAAAGGAGGATCTAGAAAGATAAGAGGGATCTTTAAAAAGATCAAAGGGATCTTTTAAAAGGCTCTTTAAAAGGCTCAGAGAGGTTTCCTTTAAAAATCAGTGATGAAACAGTTCAAATCGATATCGATATTCAGGCCTTTAGGTTGAAGGGTCTGCATCAGATATATCCACTTCGTTTCGTTCTTAGACACATCTATTCTCTTATTACTTCCTCTCCAGTTGTTCTTTTTTTTTCCTATTTTGTCTATGGCATAGAAAACCATTCCCGTGGGGTCCTGAGAGTGGTGTGTCTTAAAATGTTGTGGCAGACTGTGTTTGTCGAACCCCTTCCGGATATTTTTTACATGTTCCCTTATGCGGACAAAAAGGGGTCTGGTGGTGCGGCCTACATATTGTAACCTACATGGGCATTCCACCACGTAGGTTACATGCGTGCTTGTGCACGTTATGGTATCTTTGATCTCATAGACTTTTCCTGTGCTTTGTGCCGTAAAAGATGTTGTCTTTCTTTTCTTTTCTTTTGATGTTCTACACGGTAGGCACTTCTCACATCTAAAAAAACCCTTCAGACTGGTTGGAAGATGTATTTTCTTTGGGGTGTCAATAACATTGTGCACCAGCCGATTTCTCAGATTTGGTGCTTTCCTGTAGATGAAAGTGAGTTTTGTGGGGAGGATGTCCCTCAATGTAGTATCTGCTTCCAGGATAGGCCAGTGTTTCCTTATAATTTTCTACAGGGCCTTGTGTTGGGTGTTGAATCCTGTTAAAAAAGCAAACTCAGTGTTTTTATTTCCATTTACTCTGTTTGGCGTATCCTTTATCAGGTCTTCCCTATCCATTCTTTCCACTATCTTCTTGATATTGATGAGTTCACTGCGTTTGTATCCCTTCTCGACAAACCTGTCAATCAATATCTCAGCTTGCGTTTCGAAATCCGTCGGGTCACTGCAATTTCTTCTGATCCTCATCAGCTGTCCTTTGGGGATGTTACCTAACCACTTAGGGTGGTGGCAGCTATTTTTAGGAATATACCCGTTCCTGTCGGTTTTCTTAAAAAATGTTTTGCTGGTAAGTCTGCCATCTTTCTTGGTTAGTTCCAAGTCCAGAAACGCAATGTGTTCACGATGAAAATTTCCTGAAAAGGTGATGCCATACATGTTAGCGTTGATTTCATCAAAAAATTCTTGTAAGGATTCCTCGTTTCCCTTCCAAACGATAATGATATCGTCAATATATCGACGGTAGTACTTCAACTCATTCCTGGATACACTGAACACCTGTTCCTCTTCCCACTGCATGAAAACTTTTGCCACGCTGGGGGCATACTTGGCCCCCATGGCTACACCTTTCTTCTGTACAAAATAATTTCCCTTATACCAAAAATAATTTGATTCCATCGCTGTTTTTAATCCTTCCAATATAAATCCAATCTGTGTTTCCTTCATGTCTGTGTGGGTGTGCAGGGCCCAATCCACTGCCTGTAGGCCATCTTGTTGCTTTATGTTCGTATAGAGGGAGTTGACATCTATTGTCACCAGGATGTCACTCTCCTCTATTTCCAAATCTTTAATTTCTGCTAACAATTGCTTGCTGTCCCTTAACCACTTGCCGACCGCCGCACGACTATCTACGTCGGCGGTCAGCCCCTCACAGGCAAACTAACGTAGGGCTACGTTGCTTGCTTGTGAGGGTCTAGGGAGCGAGCGCGCGCCCCCCGGGGCGCGCTCCCGCTCCCGCGTGGTCACGGACCCCCCCGCGCGTGTGACCAGCGGACCCGATGTCCGCCGGTCACTCGGCGATCGGCGGGGGAGAGGGAGAATGTCAGGCAGCTTGTGTAAACAAACTGCCTGTCATTCTCTTCGCTGCAAAGACACTGATAAAACGGATCTTTTATGTAGATCCGTTGATCAGTGTCTTTACAGCTAGAGCCACAGCCAATCACAGTAGAAACCACGCCCCTAGGGACACACACAGCCCCTCCCTTCCAAATAAAGTTAACCCCTTCACTACCAGTGTATTTTTACAGTAACAGTGCATATATATAGCACTGATTACTGTAGAAATGTCACTGGTAACCCCAAAAGTGTCAAAAATGTCAGTCAAGGGTCCGATCTGTCCGCCGCAATGTCGCAGTACCGCAAAAAAAATCGCAGATCGCCGCCATTACGCGTTAAAAAAAAAAACAACAAAAATGACAAAAATCTTTCCCTTTGTTAGTAAACGCGATAACTTTTGCGCAAACCAATCAAAATACGCTTTTTGCGATTTTTTTTACCAAACATAGGTAGCATAAAATAAATTGGCCGAAAATTTTTAAAAATTTTGATTTTTACATTTTTTTTTGGGGGAATTTCGTATAAAAAAATGTGAAAAATATTGCTATTTTTGCAAAATTGACGCTCTTTTTTTGTTTATAGCGCGTGATCAAAAAATCGCACAGGTGATCAAATACCACCAAAAGAAAGCTCTGTTTGTGGGAAAAAAAGGACGTCAAATTCGTTTAGGTACAGCGTCGCACGACCGCGCAATTGTGCGTTAAATTCACGCAGTGCCGAATCGCAAAATACCCCCTGGTCGGAATGGGGGTAAAATCTTCCGGGGCTTAAGTGGTTAAGTAGGATTTACCCACTGGGACTAAAGGCTGCAGGAATTGGTCAAGGTATTCCCCTAGCCTTGAATGCACAGAATTGATTCCGCTCACAATGGGGCGGCCTGGTGGCTTCTTGTCATTTTTGTGCATCTTTGGAATATAGTAGATGACTGGGGTTTTTGGTCTCTCCAGGCAAATATACCTGGCCTCCTTTTTGTTTAAAATCCCCAACTCTTTTCCCTTTTCCACGTATTTGTGTAGAGTTTTCTCAAATGCTTCTTTTGGGTTTCCCTTCAACCTGATGTAGGTGTCCTTTATATTAAGAAGATTCTCCATTTCCTCCTCATAATCTTTTTTGTTTAAAATCACAAGTCCTCCTCCCTTGTCTGCTGGCCTTATTACCACTCCTTTTCTTTTTTCCAGTTTTTTGATAGTATCCCATACGTTTTTTTCTTTTCTGTTCTGGATTTTTAATGCTCTTATATCTGCTTCCACCATCCGTTTAAAGACCTCCAAATTCTCGTTTTGAGGATTTTTGGGGTTAAACGTGGAGCGATTTTTCAGAGTCGTGTGTTTATATTCACTGTGCGTGGGTCTTTGTATTTGCTTTTGTTTCAATGTAAAATGTTTTTTAATGTTTAGCTTTCTGACATATTTATTGATGTCTATATAGGCCTCAAATTTATCTAGATTCTTTCCTGGAGCGTATTTGAGACCCAGATCTAGTATTTTCAACTCCTCCTCATCAAACTGTGTATCGCTTAAGTTAAAAATGCCTTTTCCTATTGATTTCTTCTCCTTTTTCTGCCGTTTCTTCCCTCCTCGGGTTCCTCGTGGTTTTCGTTTCTGTCTCTTTCCTGGTAACGTGTTGTATCCTCTCTGTTCCCACGGTGTTCCCCTTGTTGTCGTTGTTCTGTCCAATGATCCCCTCGTGGTGGTGCCCGGTGCCAATTCTGCTGCCAGTGTCCCCATGGTCTGTGTGGGCCTCCTCTTCCTCGTGGGGGTCTTCCTCTGTTGCCTTGTTGAAAAAAACCCCCAAAGGACAGCTGATGAGGATCAGAAGAAATTGCAGTGACCCGACGGATTTCGAAATGCAAGCTGAGATATTGATTGACAGGTCTGTCGAGAAGGGATACAAACGCAGTGAACTCATCAATATCAAGAAGATAGTGGAAAGAATGGATAGGGAAGACCTGATAAAGGATACGCCAAACAGAGTAAATGGAAATAAAAACACTGAGTTTGCTTTTTTAACAGGATTCAACACCCAACACAAGGCCCTGGAGAAAATTATAAGGAAACACTGGCCTATCCTGAAAGCAGATACTACATTGAGGGACATCCTCCCCACAAAACCCACTTTCATCTACAGGAAAGCACCGAATCTGAGAAATCGGCTGGTGCACAATGTTATTGACCCCCCAAAGAAAATACATCTTCCAACCAGTCTGAAGGGTTTTTTTAGATGTGGGAAGTGCCTACCGTATAGAACATCAAAAGAAAAGAAAAGAAAGACAACATCTTTTACGGCACAAAGCACAGGAAAAGTCTATGAGATCAAAGATACCATACGCATGTAACCTACGTGGTGGAATGCCCATGTAGGTTACAATATGTAGGCCGCACCACCAGACCCCTTTTTGTCCGCATAAGGGAACATGTAAAAAATATCCGGAAGGGGTTCGACAAACACAGTCTGCCACAACATTTTAAGACACACCACTCTCAGGACCCCACGGGAATGGTTTTCTATGCCATAGACAAAATAAAGAACAACTGGAGAGGAAGTAATAAGAGAATAGATGTGTCTAAGAATGAAACGAAGTGGATATATCTGATGCAGACCCTTCAACCTAAAGGCCTGAATATCGATATCGATTTGAACTGTTTCATCACCGATTTTTAAAGGAAACCTCTCCGAGCCTTTTAAAGAGCCTTTTAAAAGATCCCTTTGATCTTTTTAAAGATCCCTTTTATCTTTCTAGATCCTCCTTTATGATCCCAGTTTTAAAACATTTTAGAAATGTTTAAAACACATTTTTAATTTTTAATTTTTTAGATGCATTCAAACGCATCTACTCCCATCATCCTCCAAGAATCTACATGAAGCAAAGTTTTTTCGCTATTACTCCTCGTTCAAACATTTAAAATATATATATAATTTTTGCCTTGCACTCCTCATTGAAATTCCTCATCTCAAAGTTTTTAAAGAAAAATCCTCATAGGAAGACCCAACTCTAAGTGTCCAACTACCTTTTGTTCCCTTTATCTATTATGTCATCCTCCTTCATCTCATTTGGGATTATTTTTCAGCTTTTTAACCTTTTTTTCGTCTGGAATTTTATCTGGTTACCCATATAATATGGGATTCAACCCAGAACTATTAAGACATAAGAATCATGGACTTATATCTATGGATGGACTTGTTCAGAGGTTCTCCTCGTCCAAAGTTTTTATATATTTTTTAGTTTTTTTAGTATAATATTTCTGTACGATTTTTATCTCACCGATATTATTGTTACATGTATGGGCACTTTTCTAGCACTAATCGCATAGACACTTGGGCCCACTATTAAATTTTAAGAAGTTAACATCATCACTTCATCACCTTGTCACTTCAATTATTTATTTATTCACATCATTTATAATTTTATCGGCAGCACTGAATATCGGCTCACCTCGATCAATTCAGACACATCACTGGTCCGCACAAAAATTGCACTACATGAATATAATGCACAATGTTATATAACATATTATATGTTTTTTAACGTGTTGAGTCGTATTCCATGTTTTAATAAAATGTATGTTTATGTATACGGCACACACAACAAATAGGGAGTTCACATGATGAGTAAAGGCTGCGGGATGGGTGCACCAAGATGGCCGCCGTGTCCGGCCTCAAAATAGGTACACTAAGATGGCGCCGACCCAGCCTATAAAAAGACCGGGAGTAGCGAAAGATGGCACGCTCCAGATGACGTTGTATGACGAAACGCATAGGGCGTGGTTTGTGTACGTCAGTACGTCATTTCCGGGAACGGTGGTTTGAGCTGGTGGAACAAATAGGGAGTTCACATGATGAGTAAAGGCTGCGGGATGGGTGCACCAAGATGGCCGCCGTGTCCGGCCTCAAAATAGGTACACTAAGATGGCGCCGACCCAGCCTATAAAAAGACCGGGAGTAGCGAAAGATGGCACGCTCCAGATGACGTTGTATGACGAAACGCATAGGGCGTGGTTTGTGTACGTCAGTACGTCATTTCCGGGAACGGTGGTTTGAGCTGGTGGAACATTTTAGAAATGTTTAAAACACATTTTTAATTTTTAATTTTTTAGATGCATTCAAACGCATCTACTCCCATCATCCTCCAAGAATCTACATGAAGCAAAGTTTTTTCGCTATTACTCCTCGTTCAAACATCTAAAATATATATATAATTTTTGCCTTGCACTCCTCATTGAAATTCCTCATCTCAAAGTTTTTAAAGAAAAATCCTCATAGGAAGACCCAACTCTAAGTGTCCAACTACCTTTTGTTCCCTTTATCTATTATGTCATCCTCCTTCATCTCATTTGGGATTATTTTTCAGCTTTTTAACCTTTTTTTCGTCTGGAATTTTATCTGGTTACCCATATAATATAGGATTCAACCCAGAACTATTAAGACATAAGAATCATGGACTTATATCTATGGATGAACTTGTTCAGAGGTTCTCCTCGTCCAAAGTTTTTATATATTTTTTAGTTTTTTTAGTATAATATTTCTGTACGATTTTTATCTCACCGATATTATTGTTACATGTATGGGCACTTTTCTAGCACTAATCGCATAGACACTTGGGCCCACTATTAAATTTTAAGAAGTTAACATCATCACTTCATCACCTTGTCACTTCAATTATTTATTTATTCACATCATTTATAATTTTATCGGCAGCACTGAATATCGGCTCACCTCGATCAATTCAGACACATCACTGGTCCGCACAAAAATTGCACTACATGAATATAATGCACAATGTTATATAACATATTATATGGTTTTTAACGTGTTGAGTCGTATTCCATGTTTTAATAAAATGTATGTTTATGTATACGGCACACACAACAAATAGGGAGTTCACATGATGAGTAAAGGCTGCGGGATGGGTGCACCAAGATGGCCGCCGTGTCCGGCCTCAAAATAGGTACACTAAGATGGCGCCGACCCAGCCTATAAAAAGACCGGGAGTAGCGAAAGATGGCACGCTCCAGATGACGTTGTATGACGAAACGCATAGGGCGTGGTTTGTGTACGTCAGTACGTCATTTCCGGGAACGGTGGTTTGAGCTGGTGGAACGCGGAAGCGACCCGGCGAACACCTCAAGCTGACAGTGAACTCCCTAAATGTGAGTGGATGCTATGTTGTTTCACCCTAACAAACATATACTAGGCAATGGAGGCTTATTTTCTGTTCTAGTGACCAAGGAGTGCTGAACCACCTTTCTAAGAGTGCGGTAAGCAACGGTGCAATCGGTGGGGCATCCACTGGCGCCATACTTTGTTACAGCACGCAATCACACATGTGGTTATTGGTATCAACAGCACTTAGCACTTTGTATATACATATGTGATTTACGATATGGTACACTGAGCACAGCCCATGCTAATGTATTGAAGGTTTACTAGCACGCAGCACTTTGGTTTTACTGTTGCACTCTAAGCACTATATGCACTTGTGGTATGAATTATACATTTTATGGAATTGCACAGATATAATATTTATGTGGTAGCGCCGGGCCCAACATCACTTGCACTTTTTTTCTAATCTACTACCTTAGTGGTAGGTTGGGGGCAGCTTACACCACTATTTTAGTCCAATAAAGTACTGAAACTCCATAGCGCTGGTATTTAAACCCTTTTCATATTTGGGGATTTCTTGTTCTCCATTTGATCTTGGTTAAAGGAAATCAGAGTATATATACTTATGTTGTTTTTGTTTCTTGGTGAGATTTTCATGTTGTCTGATCGAACGAGTCACCAAAGTTCGAGCAGAAGACCAAATCCTTATTGCTGAGACGAGACACCCCCCCCCCCCCCCGTAACGAGACAGAGAGAGCGGGGGACAAGGAGCGGAGGAGTCGGGAGAGACTGACAGCATACCCCACTGAGCTGGCTGTCTGGAAGAGGAGCCGAGGTGAGACCAGGAAGTGACAGAGGAGGTAGGCGGGAGCAGTGTAATAGACTGACCAACTGAGGGAGGAAGGAGGATTCGCCGACAAGCACTGCAAGTGTCGGGTTACAGGAGCACAGTGACACATACTTAGTAAGTAAAGACTGTGACTGTGATTGAAGACTGACTGAGGGTGTACCAGGGGGCCTAATTCACCAAACCTCCAGCCTAACTCTGCTCTGGCTTTTTTTTTTCTCTCTGCGTTAAAATCAATTACATTGCACTGTGGCGAATTGGAAAGCGTTAAACCAATAGAGAATTCCGCTTTGAACGGCGTTAATGGAAGCTGAATGGCGATTGTGGCTTCTCAAATTCCATGCTTGCGTGAATTTGCACTGTGGTGTAGTGGTATCTTGCACATATCCTCTGATTCTTTCATCTCACTCAGCCGTAGGTTCTAGTCTGACCATCCCCACCTAAGTTGTGTTGGGGAGAGATATTTTTTTGGTTTTAACCTGACAGATTGGATCATTTTGCTGGGTCTAAAATTTATGACAAGTACATGCAGATAACATGATTGCACATACCCTGTAAAGCGTTTGCCAAGTTACATCATGTACAGCTATTTAATTATCTCCTCTTTGTCTGGATTTGAACTCATTGCTGCACGGTGCATAGCACGCAATTATAACCACTACACCACAGAGCTGAACATTAAAAGTTCACACTTTTTGAATGTTCTTCTTCCTACATTCCCTAGAATGTTGAGTACCTTAGCTATATGTGCATTTTTGCCTCATGCCATTCCTTTCTGTTCCCAAAAGAACTGGATTCTGCATAATAGATTACTGCTTAGCAACCTACCCAGAGTTGCAAAGGTCATGGTTTCACATGACACATGACAACACTTGGATGAATTTCACATTGACAGGTTTCACATGACAACACTTTGAATTTGCCCTTTGTTTTCTTTGGGGGGGGGGGGGGCAAGCCCTAGATAAATATGCAGAGCAGATGGCACAAACCCAATTTTTTTTTTCAAACAGAGATTGTATTGAAAAAAACAGCATAGTACAAAAAATGAATGAGCAATCAAAACTGTGCAGTCAAAAAAAAGGAGGAAAACCAAGCAAAACATACCGTGGTGCAGTGACAGAGACCAGTTCAGGCAGTATAGCTCAGCAGTCTACAATGCATATGCAAGACAATACAAAATCCACCATTAAGTGCACGTTTCTGAGCTCTGGATCCACCTATCCCAAATCTTGTTGTATTTATTGGGGCAACCCCTGTGCATGTACATTATTTTGTGATAGGGGAGAACAGTATTAACTTCCCTCAGCCACAGAAAGTCAGGAGGACTCTCCCGCCCCCATAGCTTAGCTACCAGTTTCCTAGCAATAAAAAGTGTTACATGTAAAAAAGTCTTCAGGAACTTGTCCATATCGTCCTCTGGGTATACACCCAGAAGGCATTGTTTAGGGTCCAATTGCAGGGGAGACCTCATTTTATCGTGCAGGAAGGCCACAATCTGCTGCCAGTAGCCCTGAACCCGTGGGCAGCTCCAGAGTAGATGGAAGAATGTACCTGGGGAGATATGACACATGGGGCAGTCTGCGCGCCAACCTAATAGGGGTAAGGTAAGTACGGTGTATAAACAGTTGAGTGAGACGATTAGATAGCTTAGGAGATACCTTTTGACTCGTCTCAAGGGCCTCACTCCAGTCCTCATCCTCAATAGCACCCACCTCAGGTTCCCAGCTAGTTTTGACAGCATATGCTATGGCGGTAGGGGAGGGTGAGTGAAATTCTGAATACAGTATAGAGATAAGGTGACTGAGATCAGTACCCTTAACTATTTCAAGGATGGGGAGGAACTCCAACGGGGGCAAGGCTGAGGGGAATTGGGTCTGAAAAGCATGCCTAATCTGATAGTAGCGGAAGAGCATATGGTCCGGAAGGGAAAATAACCTACGGAAGGAGCGAAGTGCGGATCCCTGCAGAAGGTGTGTGAGGTGGTAGACACCCTTGATGCTCCATAGTGTGGAGTCTGGTAGCGAACAGAACTCCCCCAGGGCTCCGTTATGCCATAGGGGGGTAAAAGTGTGCAGCAGGTGGTATTGCATTTTATCCATCACCACCTCCCAGACCCGGCTGAAGTGATACAGCATGGAGTCAGAATTTCCCCCCCACCTCTGATCCCCGGGTTCCCCGCAGGATAACCGACAAAGGGTCAGCAGTCAGACGGGACCAGCCCAGGCATAGTAGTAAAAGAAAATGGGTACTATCTACCTTGTCAAGGTGGGATAACTGGGCAGCTAGGTAGTATACATTGAAGTTCGGCAATGCCACGCCCCCCATATTGGAAGGGTTTTGAAGTTTACGCCAAGAGAGTTTGTGCCTACTATTTCCCTAAACTAACGCCTTAAGAAGAGAGTCAATCTGTTTGAAGTATTTCAATGGTAAGTATATCGGGGAATGCCAAAGGACATATAGGACCTTAGGCAGGAGAACCATTTTTATAAGGTTCACCCGACTCATAACACCCAGGGGGAGCCTGGACCAGACCTGGATCTTAGATTTGAGCAAAGTATAAAGGGGTTGGATATTATCCTGGATATAATCCCAAGGGCGTGCCGTGACCTGAACTCCAAGGTACTGTATTTTATGCGGTTTACCTGCTGAAGGCTCGAAGCCACAGGGGACATCGTGACCACAGGTGGGTCAATGGGGAGTACCTGAGATTTGTCCCAATTCCTTTGCAGTCCAGAGAATGTACCATAGGTTTCAATATGGGAAAGGGCCGTGACCAGAGAGCCCTTGGAGTCTGCCAAATACAGCAGTGTATCATCAGCATACATGCTGATCTTCTCTGTCAGAGACCCCATACACAAGCCGTGTATGGCCGGGGGGGCCCTAATGGCTATAGCTAGCAGTTCAGCTGCCAATGCATAGTACCCCTGGCGAGCGGAAACGCCTCAGAAGGCCAACCGTTAGCCAAGACCTTAGCCACTGGTGCACTGTACAGCAGTTGTACCCATTTAATAAAATTGGGCCCAAAGCTGAAGCACACAAGGCATTCCCACAAGAAGCTCCAATCGACTGAGTCAAAAGCTTTGGGTCACCACTATTCATGAACAGTCTGCGAAGATTAAAGAAGGTGTTCCTGCCTGGCATGAAGCCGGACTGATCCTCATGAAGTAGGGACAAAATGAATTAATTTAAACAAAGGGAACGTATTTTAGCCAATATTTTAACATCCACCTGTAGGAGAGAGATAGGGCGGTAAGATTCTGGGTAGTGGGGGTCTTTTCCAGGCTTGGGGATCAGCACTATCAAAGCCTCCCGCATGGACAGAGGCAATGTGGATTCCTCAAACATGGCGTTAAACAAGGCAAGTAGAGGGGGGGGGAGATCATGATCTGAAGGGTGACCAATGACTGAACCTCCATCCCTGGTATACATGTAGAAAAAGAAGCAAAGGTTATGGGACTTTGAGTGAGGTCAGTCATTAATAAATATTGGAGGTAATATGAAATGTCACAAAAATGAATATTTTATTACATATTTCATAGAGGGTACAATATTATAAAAATAAATATAAATATCCACATATCAAGAACTGAACATGAAGTATATAAATTCATAAAAATATATTTACATAATAATCAATCAATGAATAAATAAATCCGTCAATACATTGTATATATATAAACAACATGTAATTAGTCTTCAAATAGTCTATCTTCATATCTTATAGGCTCTACGCGTTTCGTGGCTCTACGTCCACTCATCCGGAGCTAATTTGAAACTTTGAGTCTGTAAATGTAGATTAACATTAAAATGTAAGATGTATGTAGGAAAAATAACCGTTGCTCCAATATAAATAAAAACAGCTACTTACTATGGTAGCCCAAAAAGAAAAAATGCAGAGAGGGAAGGAGGTCACCACCACACAGCGGCTGTCTAACCCAGGGCTGAGGTGGGTATATTGGCCGAGGTCAGAACAGGGGGAGAAAGAGATGGAGGGGTAGCTGAGATGCACCTATAGAGGGGATAGGTAGAAGCATCGCACAAATAGGCAATGGCAGAAGGAACACATCGTGACCAAGATAATCTGGAAAAGATTGTTAAAAGTATATAAAATAATAATTTAACTATATATACATCATGTAGAAAATATATACAAAGTATATTCCCTGCGCCAAATATAGGGTAGCCAATAAATATAAAAATTAGAGAGACAATATAATAATAAATTGATAAAAAAAATTGGTAGAAAAATTTGGATGAGATTTAACTAAAAAGAGCAGCTGCCGTAAAAAATGAATAAAATGCCAAGGAATGGTCTTAACCACTTTACCACCGGAGGATTTTGCTGTCTTACGTCCAGGCCACTTTTTGCGATTCGGCGCTGTGCGATTTTAACTGACAATTGCACGGTCGTGCGACGCCGTACCCAAACAAAATTTACATCCTTTTTTTCCCACAAACAGAGCTTTCTTTTGGTGGTATTTGATCACCTGTGCGATTTTTACTTTTTGCGCTATAAACAAAAAAAGTGTTTATTTTGAAAAAATAACAATATTTTTAACATTTTTTTATATGAAATTCGCCCCCAAAAAATGTAAAAATAAAATTTTTTAAAATTTTTGGCCAATTTGTTTTCTGCTACCTATGTTTGGTAAAAAAAAATCACAATAAGCGTATTTTGATTGGTTTGCACAAAAGTTATTGCGTTTACTAACTAAGGGAAAGATTTTTGTCATTTTTGGTGTTTTTTTTTTTAACGGGTTATGGCTGCGATCTGCGATTTTTTTTGCGGGACTGCGACATTGCGGCGGACAGATCGTACCCTTGACTGACATTTTTGACACTTTTGGGGGTACCAGTGACATTACTGCAGTAATCAGTGCTATATATATGCACTGTTACTGTACAAATGACACTGGCAGGGAAGGGGTTAATTTTATTGGAGAGGGAGGGGTTAATGTATGCCTGGTGCTTACTGACGTGTGTGGGGGGAGGTGACTCCCCTGAACCGACTCCCGCTGTGAATGAAAACAGCGGGAGCATGCCTCCGGCGGCACGCGAGGGCCGCCTACAGGGGGAGGAGTTCAGCGACGTAGTACTATGTCGCTGGACGATAACGAACTACTTTGCCGCAGTACGCTCAATGTGAGCGGTCGGCAAGTGGTTAAAAAAAGGCCAAATACAGCGCTTGCTATATTACTACTAACTACGATTCTAAAAATTACCAAAAAATTTGCTTATGCTTGTAAAGTGCTTAATATGTCTCCATAACTACAGCTTAAGCAATAAAACCATGTTGAAAAGCGTGAAGTTGAATGTGATTAAATATTATAAGACATTAAAATGACAATGATAAATAATCCGATAAAAATAGATGACTGTGATTAAATTAAATAAATATATAATCAACAATAAGAGATATACTGTATGTAAAAAAGTCCAATAGTCGTGACTGGTGCTCAAATGGTTAATGTCCTTAGTAGATATTTATCCATAAAAAGTGCAAGTGCTCTGGTTTTAATCGTTCAAAGTGCTTGTTCCAAATTTAGATAGGGTGGGTCACTTACCAGATGGCGTGGGTCTTATGTGTCGTATGACACTAAGAACTTTCAGGCTAAGGTGGCCCCCTGGGCCAAGTGGCTTTTCCCTTGTAGGTAGTCCTCTGGGCTGGTAGTGGCTCCTCTGGACTCCGGGATATAGTATGCGGGTATAATAAGTAGGAGAGAAGAAATGCTCCAAATAGCGTAATAACGTCTTAAAATTATTTATTATCCATCCATCGGGTTCAATTCCATATTAAAATACATGTACAAGCTATCCCTGGTGGTCAGCGGTGCGGGCTGCACGTCCTCCTCGCGGAATCGCGGCTAACTTGCCTTCCAACTAGGGTAGCGTGATGACGTAATGCGGTCCAAACTGACGCGTTTTGTCACTTCCGGTGACGTCTTCAGAGTTTGGACTGCACAACATGAAGTGTCTATAAATATGCCGGTTACACCCCTATCTCCGCCCCAACTCCGCCCGCTTATTACTCGTAGCCGGAAGAGGAAGACAGCGGTGTCCCCATGCTAAACAATGTATGCTGGCTAGCCGATCCTTCTTATATTCCCATACATTAAATCAATTTAGTTAATTAGGTGGATTTGCAGCCGCGCTGAGCACTTGAAGGATAAGCAGAAACATTTATCGGCAGGCTCATTAATAGAATCTAGCCACATTAAATGATACATTTTTAAAAAAATTAAGTATTTATCTGTTTCATTAACCTTAAAATTATAATTAAAATATAAATACATGATTGTTATCAATATTAGTGTTAATATATACAAAATACCATATGTGACTAATTATGTGTTTATAAATTAAATATATATTAAAATTTTGTATATTAAATATAAAGACCGTGAATCAATATAAAAGGTGTATATATATTAAATTTTTCCTTTTTGTGTGCCAAGTGTATATAACTGTGATATGTGATAATATTTGGAGTACCTTATTAAAAATGTGCTAATTATAAATTAAGCGTGATCAATATGTGAATTCAAATGTTTAACCATATGTGACTAGTGTATATTATATATAATATTAAATTAACAAGCCAATAATAACTTATATATGAATTAAAGGTTTCTCTGTGAAAATTATGAAAAAATAAAAGAGTGAAGATTTATTTTGTGTAATACCATACCTAGGTGTGCCAATTGCTAAAAAATACCTAAAACATGTAAAATATCTTTAAATATTGCATGCTGTTTTTATATATAATTACTTGCCTAATGTATATATTAAATTGCCTTTAAAAATATTTATATTTTATGTAAAATTTAATTATTTATTATTAAATATATATATATATATATATATATATTAAAATTCAAAATATTAAAATTCATACTAATATTTTATGATAAAACTATTTTTTATGTGTCATAAATTGCGCATTAATTTCGAATTTTATCGAGGACATATATATAACAGGGTACTGTATATTAATCGATTTCGCAGGATTCTATGGGTTTGATATGAAACAATTGATGTCAATGTTCATTCCCTTGGGATGCAGGGTGGACAGCTGGTATATCCATTTAGATTCGTTTTGCAAAACCGCAATCCTCATGTTTTTCCCCCTCCAGTGGGGTTCAAACCTATCAATTCCGCAAAAGGTTAGTAGAGTGGGATCTCTATTGTGTTTTAGCTGGAAATGATTCAAAACACTATGATATCTGAAACCTTTTTTAATATTGTCTATATGCTCACCAATATCACAGCTGGATGGGGAGCTAACAACCAGAACACACTTTAAGGCTACGGACAGAAATAGCTATATACCGACCCACAGCTGCCACCACCGAAATTGGATTAAGGGTATCCCAAAAGGACAAATGATGAGGCTAAAAAGAAACTGCGGAAATGAAAAGATTTTAGAAGAACAAATTCAAACTATGATGATAAAGTTTAAAGAAAAGGGATATAAACAACAAGATCTAGATAAAGTGAAAAAATAAGTGGATCAGATGGAACGAAGAAAATTATTAGAAGACAAAGAAGAAAAGCAGAACGAAGAGTATGGATTGGCCTTTATTACCAACTATAATACAAGACACCGGGAAATTGAGCAAATTATTAGGAAACATTGGCATCTGCTCCAGAGAGATGAACAGTTGAAGGAGATTTTACCAGAACGCCCAAAATTTATATACAGGAGAGGTCCAAACTTGAGGGACAGATTAGCCAAAAATGTCCCAAAACCCCCAAAAAACTTTTTACGTTTTTGGATGTAAAAAGTTTTTACACTTGCGGGAGATGCAAACCCTGCAAAACGGTTAAAAAACAGAGTAAAAGAATGTATGAATTCAAATCTAACATCACTAATAAAACCTATAAAATAAAAAATGTAATAACCTGTCAGAGCACACATGTAACCTATCTGCTGAGTTGTCCTTGCAATTTACAATACGTGGGGCGTACCACGAGGCAACTAAAAACACGTAACTTCCGGTTCCGGCGCCGCATGGAGTAGTTGAGCAATCCACAGCTCCCGCGGTGTGACCCCCTGAATCTGCCTATAAAACCCGCCCGGCAACTCCACCCTGCTGCATCGGCCTCTCATCTGCCTTTGGAACCCCCCTGGACCCGGTGCAGATACACCGTTTGCTCCGCCATGGAGCGATTCCTGGAAAAACCGGCGGTCGCGGCCTACTCCGGTAAGGCGCCCGAACCTGCGGCCATGGACACTTCTAGACAGCCTGAGGAGGACGCCCAGCCACCCCCTATCACACACCCCATGGCAGCGGACCCCTCAATAGACCGGATTGCCAAAGCGGTGGTCGCTCTGCTCACCTCCACCATCACAGCCTTGGTGGAATAGGCTGTGGCTGCAGGCATGGCCTGCATCAGGAAAGAACTGGAGTCTCACTCCCACCGCCTAAATGAGGCAGAAAGCAGAATTTCCAGTGTGGAGGATGAAATCTATCAAATGCAGGGCACTGAACAACCCCAGGACAAGCTTAACCGGGTAATTATGGACAAACTGGAGGACTTAGAGAACAGATCCAGGCGGAGTAACCTTCGGTTCATAGGGATCCCGGAATCCATTGCACCTTCGGCTATCCCTGAATTGTGCGCGCAAAATACCAGCTGCCCTGGGCCTGCAAGGGATTTGCATAGTGGAACCGGCTCACAGAATGGGGCTCTATTCTGAAGAACGAAAGACCCCTCGCCCCATCATTGCGAAGTATCTTAACTATACGGACAAATCCGCCATCTTGCAGAAGTTCCGCCAAACTCCACACTTCCAAATAGAAGGTATGAAAGTGCTTATTTTTGCAGACTATTCAGTCGACATCGCAAAAAGACACAAAGCTTTCCAGACTGTTTGTTCACAACTGCACAAGGAGCGTTTAAAGTTTACCTTGGCCTATCCGGCGACGCTACGCCTTCGAGCCCCGAACGGCAATCAGCTGTCCTTTCAGGACCCCTCGGAAGCAGAGAAATTTGTTCGCTCCCTACACCATGGCGACTCGGGTCAATCTTCTGCATCTAAAACGTCCTCCTTCCCCAGACCGGACCTCCAACACAGCCCACGGAAAGAATCCCCAAAAAGGCAACGTTACGCGGATGTGGTTAGCTCTGGCCGCTCTGGACCCCCTCGCTGATTCCCCTTATGCCTCTTCAGTACCTCCTTATGCTTCATGGGGCATTGGAGAATTTCGTCCGTGAACTGTTCCTGGATGACACCTGCCGCCGTACGGCAGATACCGTAAGCCTGCCCTCCACTAACTGGAGATAGTTAATGTGTTTATTACCTGACATTTACTGTTTTCTCTTCCTCTGATGTTTTATGTACTCCTCTCTATGATCCACATCTTATGCCATGGCTGCACCATGCTCAGTCGTTTATCGCGACCCAGGTCTCTGCAGACACGACCGTTATCAGGGCTTCATCGCCCCGTGCCGTCTCTGGAGTCACATTTGGGGAGCTGTGCTCCATCGCATACGGATGCGGAAAAAAGTGAAGTCAATGCGACTATTTTGTTATGTTTATTTGGTTTATAGCTCTCGTTCCTTCCAGTGTTCCTATTCCCTGTTTCCCTGGCCTGCTCCCCCAACGGTCGATATCCCTCGGGTTGCCGAACACATTTGGCGTTTCATTCCAATTACCTTTTAGCTCTTAATAGCACGCTCAGGCGCTGTTTCCTTCACGTTTATGGGAAGGGTATACCGTCATTGTTATACATCTCTGTCCTTTATTTATAAGCAATGACGCTGATATCCTGGAATGTTAAAGGTCTCAGATCCCCGGCGAAGAGGATGAAAGTCCTACGGCATCTCAAACGCCTTCGGGCAGACATCGCTCTTCTCCTGGAATCACACCTTCCAGCAGGAGATATGGCACGTATGGAAAAGCTTTGGGTGGGTAAGGTGATAGGCTCGGCAGCGGTAGGACGCAAGGCCGGTGTCCTCATCCTTTTCCACAAACGTCTCCCGGTGGAGATCCTGTTGGTGGATACAGATGAGGAAGGCCGTTATGTTTCGGCCCACATTCGCATTAACAGCAGAGAATTTGTCATCTCTAACGTATATGCCCCTAACGTATTCGACCAGTCCTTTTACTCATCGTTATCGACACGAGCCCTAACCCTGCCACATGTTCCGCGTCTGCTAGGGGGCGACTTTAATGCGGTTATGGACGTAGTTCTAGATAAATCCCTGCACCCCCCAGCATCATGCTCTCGTACGATCGGCACCCCCACTCCCCTAGCCACACTTATGGACTCTCTCTCACTGACTGACACGTGGCGACATTTCCACCCAAGTGACCGCAAATTTACTTTCTATTCCCACCCTCACAAGACTTTCACGAGAATTGACTATTTCTTCTGCTCAGTTTCTCTCCTCCCTCTGGTACAGGACGCAGTCATTCAGGACATGGCAATTTCTGACCACTCCCCTCTATCCCTGTCCCTTGACCTCATGGGCTCCCCGACGGTCCCAATTATCTGGCGGTTCCCCTCCTTCCTAGCCAAAAATGCTGACTTCCAGTCATATCTTGAACGCGAATGACAAAATTACTTGGAATCTAACGCGGCGCACTCTTCCTCCCCTCATTTGTTCTGGGAAGCAGGCAAAGCCTTCCTAAGAGGCCGCATAATTTCGTATGCAGCAGCATACAAGAGACACGCCAACGGCGGCTATAAAGCAGCGAGCGAACGTTTATGCGTGGCGCAGAGAAACTTACTTCTCACGAATACCCCCAAGGCCACGGAAACCTGGCTTCTAGCTAAGAAAAATTTCGATGAGTGGGCAGACAAAGTGGAACGTATTCACACTGCTCACCTAGCTGCGTCCTTGCACAGATTTGGCAACAAGGCGAGCAAACTGTTGGCGAGGATGTGCAAGGGCCGGCCATCGCCCACACATATAGGATCTCTTCGAGATCCCTCGGGCGTAGTAGACTCCTCTCCCCAAGGCGTGCAGCGCATCATGAGGGATTTTTATTCCTCGTTGTATGGTCGGGAGGACGTAGAGGAAGCGGTGGGTAACATGTTTTTGCCGGATACGGGACTTCCTCTTATTGATCCTGTACAGTTAAGCATGCTAAACGCACCGATATCGGCGGAAGAAGTCACACAAACAATAAAACACCTAGCGGCCAACAAATCACCTGGGCCAGATGGTCTCACAGGGGAATTTTACAAATCTGCCACAGCAAGCTTGGTTCCTACACTGGTAGCGGTTTACTCCCATATCTGGGACGGTGGGCCCTACCTGCCGACAGGTAATCAGGCCATCATCAAAATGCTAGCAAAGAAAGGGAAAGACCCTCTAGAACCAGGTTCGTACCGCCCTATATCGTTACTTAACCTTGACGTAAAAATTCTATCGAAAATTATTGCCTCACGCTTGGCGCTTATCATGCCTTTTCTAATACACCCAGCCCAATCCGGTTTCACCAAAGGACGTTCGGCCACGGCAAACATCCGGAAGGTGTTACTGGTACTTGAACAGGCCCGCACTCACCCCGACAAGGACCTGGCTATAGTGACGTTGAATGGCATTCGACAACGTAAACTTCAATTGGTTGCGGATTACCTCCATGTATGCCTCCCCGACTGCTAGATTATGTGTAGGTGGTTCCATGACGGACGACTTTAGACTGTACAAAGGAACACGTCAAGGGTGCCCCTTATCCCCGTTACTCTTTAACCTGGCGATGGAACCCTTGTCGCATTACTTTTCCACTAAAGCACCCCTACATGGTGTAAGTATAGGCGACCAGGAACTCCGGATCTACCTGTTTGCGGACGACGTCCTCCTCTTCACCTCTCAACCCGCTGCTGACATACCCACGATAATATCTACCTTCGACGCTTTTCGGAAATGCTCGGGCCTCAAAATAAACTACTCCAAGAGTGAAATCCTCCCCTTGGGGTCGGGCACGCAGCGCGCATGGGAACTTAGTTCCCCCTTTACAATTGCACCACAATCTATCACCTATCTCGGTATAAAAATCAGAAGAACACCCGCCTCTATTTACGCCCTTAATTACCCCCCGCTATTTGCCAAAATTAAAGGGGAACTGGAAAACTGGAGGGATCTACCGCTGTCTCTCTTGGGGAGATGCCACCTGATAAAGATGGTCAGTTTTTCACGCATATTGTACTTCTTACAAACCTTGCCGTTACTGATCAAACACAAGGATGCGCAGAGCTTTCTCTCATTTTCTGTGGAGAGGGAAGAGACCTCGCATTTCCTCCAAAAAACTGAGCCTCCCCAGGCGAGACGCTGGTATCAACTTTCCTGATCTACGACTGTATAATTTGTCATGCTTGTTGAGGGTGGCTTTGGACTGGATATCCCGGACGTCTCAATTCTCGAATTATGAGTTGGAGTCCCAGATGTCTGAGCCTTTCACTCTGTCGGCCCTTCTCCATGTCAGATGGGCCCAACTCCCTCCTAACCTGCGTCATAGCCTGCTCCTAAGGGACACGGTTATAGCATGGAGGGAGGTGCGTAAGCTGTTAAAACTACCACTGTATTTTTACAAATATGTGCCGATCCGGGGCAACCCGGCCTTTCCCCCTGGTTTGGAACATGTAGTCTATAATCGTTGGAATCTAAAAGGACTGGTCACCTTTGCTCAACTTTGTAACACCCAAACAGGTCTCTTACTGTAATGTTCCGGTACCTTTGGTACCCTAAATTACACTTTCCACAAGTGTATGCGCCCCACCATTTACTTTTGGAAAGGTGCGCATACACCTTTAAGACTGGAGCTGTCATCACCCAGCGCCGGACTAGATGGCTATTTAAAGCGCCGGTTCTCACTCACATGTGTTCGTTCAAACACCCTTACCTGGATGCTAACCTTGCTTGAAGCTTCCATGCTTGCAAGCTTACTTCGCTGACGGAACCTCGCTGCGCTGATCCCTGTATCCCGCTACTGGATCATCCGCCTCTCCTGAACCACCCTTCGGCTGTATCGCTAATAGTGCTAAGTACCCCGCAGGGGAATTCTCTATAAACTTATACTAAGCTTACACTATCTAGCTCTGCATAGTAAAGACTGTTTATCACATCTGCATAACTAGATTGCTAGCTCTTGAGACTACTGCTACTTTTCTGCACTGGGTTGATCTCTTTTGTATGTCCACCTGCTATTCTATCATCTGCTATCATACAACATTGCTAAACCTTCCTGCATCCATCTGCTACTGTCTCACCTTCAAGTGTCTATCACCTACCACCTCCACTCAACCTATCCCTCAACCTTCATCATTGTGTTACCACATACATAAAGTCACTCTAGGAACCAGCTTGCTAATTGTGTGTATTTACTGGCTGAAATAAGACCTTCCACACATGATGAGTCATTGAGGTTGGGAATGGTATCTCATAATATCTCTTACATGACTACTGACGTGGAACTATTTCTGCAGCTGAAAATCCACACCATATAAAAACGCAGGAGCGTTACAGATTGAACGAACCAAAATATGGATTCAGCAGAAATAACCACTCAGGTGACACAATTAAAACAGCAAGTATCTGCGTTAATACACGCACTTGCTGAATTGAAAGAAGACAATCAGGCTCTGTCGCAGCAGGTAATTAGACTGACACAACTTACCTCTGCTCAGTCCCCTGAACCCAAGATAAATCCCCCTTTTACTTTTTTTGCTAAAACCTCGTACCTACCTTACTGATCACATTAAGGTTTGTACTATTATTTCTTACCTATCAAGCGATCCTCGAGCCTGGGCAGATTCTCTTTTTGAGAAAAACGACCAGCTTCTCAACTCCTATGCCTTGTTCCTGGCAGAGCTCACTAGCCTATATGATGACCCCAATAGGCAGAGTACTGCTGATCTTCAGTTAAGATCCTTGAAACAAGGAAGCAGGCCTGTAGAAGACTTTGTCGCAGAGTTCAAGAGATGGACCCTTGATTCAGAATGGAATGATGCATCTCTGAAAACCCAATTTAGGCTTGGCCTATCAGAAGCCGTTAAGGACGAGCTCGCCCGAGCGGATCTGCCAAAAACCCTGGATGCATTAATACAACTCAGTATTACCATAGATAGAAGACTACGAGAAAGAAAGGCTGAAAAGATGGGAATGCCATTATCCGTTTCCTCTCAGAGTCTGGCCGTTCCTATGGAGGTAGGAACCATACGCCCACCGCTATCAACTATGGAAAAAACCAAAAGACGAAATGAAAATCTCTGCTTGTACTGTGCATCCCCGGATCACAAGATAAACGTCTGTCCCCTAGTCAACAAAAAGAAGGGTGAGTGTTCACATGTCTCTCTAGGAGGATTGACAACTTCATTCACTAACCCCTACATTTCTGTTTTTTTGACATTACAGTGGGACCAGAACAGGATTACTACTAAGGCCATGATTGACACAGGATCTTGTGGAAATTATATGGATATATGTTTTGCTGCTTTAAATAAAATTCCTATTATTTCTAAACTCAAACCTGTCTCAGTAAGTCTTATTACCGGTGTTCCGTTATCCTCTGGTCCGATCACCGATCAGACACAAGCACTTCTAGTCACTATTAACGAGTCTCATAGGGAGACGTCTACCTTCGATTTAATACCTTCACCCCACTTTCCCATTGTGTTGGGACTTCCCTGGTTGCACACACACCAACCAACCATAGATTGGAAGAAACGGTCCTTGACCTTCCCTTCTTGTTATTGCGAGGAAACGTGTAACCTCCCGTTTTCCGGGAAGATTCTGTCTGTGGTGACAGATGAGATTGCACCACTATGTTATCAGGATCTTTCTGAGGTTTTTCTTGAGAAAAATGCTCAAACATTACCTCCTCATCGAGACTATGATTGTAGCATTGATCTACTCCCAAATAGCAAATTGCCGTTCGGTCATGTTTATCCTCTTTCACAGGATGAACTTGCCCATCTCAAAACCTATTTGGATGAGAACTTGGAAAAAGGTTTTATTAGACCTTCCACTTCTTCCACAGCAGCAGGACTCTTTTTTGTTTGCAATAAAGATTCAAGTCTCAGAGCTATCATCGACTACAGGAAATTGAATGCTATCACAATAAAAGATCGCTATCCTCTACCGCTTATCCCTGAGCTCATTGAGCAGGTGCGTGGAGCTACCTATTTTTCAAAATTAGACCTGAAAGGAGCATACAATCTCATTCGAATCCGTGATGGACACGAATGGAAGACTGCATTCAGAACTAGATACGGATTGTTCGAATATCTTGTGATGCCATTCGGCCTATGCAATGCCCCTGCAGTTTTCCAACGATTTATAAACAATATTTTTAAAGACTTACTAGATGTCTGTGTTGTGGTATATCTGGACGATATACTTATATATTCACGGACCCTGTCTGAACACATAAGACATGTAAGACTTGTATTATCGAGATTGCTTGCACATAATCTTTATGTGAAGCTGAAGAAATGCTTGTTCCATAAAGATGAGGTACTCTTTCTAGGCTACATCATATCCAAAACAGGAATCGAGATGGACATGAGTAAAATATCCTGCATTCAGGATTGGCCTACACCAACTACACGCAAGGCGCTACAGCGATTCCTGGGATTCTCAAATTTCTACAGGAAGTTCATAAAAAACTTTTCTGCTATTGTGAGACCCCTCACACAGCTCACTAGCATAAAAATACCATTTAAATGGTCAGAAGAAGCAAATAAGGCTTTCCACTTGTTAAAGACAAGGTTTACTTCCGCTCCCATATTACGCCATCCAGACCCATCCCTCCAATACATTCTGGAGGTAGATGCGTCAAACCTGGCAGTAGGAGCAATACTCTCCCAACGACCTACCCCCACTTCACCACTTCATCCAGTCGCCTTTTTTTCTAAATCCCTAAGCAGTCCCGAGATAAATTACCCCGTGGGTGAAAAGGAACTGCTTGCTATAAAATTGGCTCTGGAGAATTGGAGACATTTACTCGAAGGCACCCAATTACCAATAATTATATACACGGACCATAAAAACCTCCAATATCTTCAGACTAGCAAAACTCTCTCGCATCGACAGGTACGATGGTCACTATTCTTTCTAAGGTTTAACTTCCTAGTGACCTACACACCTGCAGATAAGAACAAAAAGGCGGATGCACTATCACGACTAACTGAAGAAAACTACTTTGAAATTCCTTCCGTTCCTATAATACCTCACAAACGCATTATTGGAGTTGTCCGTTCCTTGAAGGAAGAAGTTCTGCATGGTATAAGGTTGGATTCACCCCCACCACAACTAAATACCGATGCAGAAGGCTTCCTCTACTACAACGACAAACTTTACATACCACCTACCCTACGCACCAAGATCTTGGAATTATCGCATGATGTGCCTATGGCAGGACATATGGGTATGACAAAGACTTTCAATTTGATTTCTCGGCAATTCTGGTGGCCTGACATGAAAACATCTATACAAAAATTCGTCTCTTCATGCAATGTCTGTGCCAGGTCCAAAATTGACACTACGAGACCATCCGGTCTACTATGCAGTCTACCAATACCCCAAACTCCATGGGAGGTTTTGTCATTGGACTTCATCGTAGAATTGCCTCCTTCCAAAGGATTTAATACCATCTTGGTGTCAGTGGACCATCTGACAAAGATGGCACATTTCATTGCTATTCGCAGACTACCTTCGTCCAAACAAATGGCAGAACTCCTGATGAAACATGTCTTCAGATTACATGGTATCCCAAAAACTCTTTTGTCTGACCGTGGATCCCAATTTATTTCTAAATTCTGGCAAGAACTATGTCACATACTACGGATTGAGCGGAAGCTCACTTCTCCTTACCATCCGCAGACCAACGGACAGACTGAAAGAGTCAACCAATGCATCGAGCAGTATTTACGTTGTTACACTTCTTACCAACAGGATGATTGGTTGGATCTTCTCCCCCTGGCAGAATTTGCCTACAACAACGCAACTCACAGTACAACCAAGCAGAGTCCGTTCTACTTGAACTATGGGTTCCATCCCTCTATTCTCCCTCCACGCATCCTTCCTTCAAATAACCCAGTAGCCTCAGACTATCTTACCCAAATAAAGGATTCTCTGGGTTTACTGAATACTACCATTGCACACGCTCACAGTCAACAAAAGAAGTACTATGATCTTCGTAGAAGACCTTCTCCACAGTATACTATCGGGGACCTCGTTTGGCTCTCAACAAAAAACTTGAGACTGAAGATCCCTAGCAAAAAGCTTGGACCTCTGTTCTTGGGACCTTTCCCAATCAAGAAACTTATTGGAAAAGCTGCAGTGCAGCTTACATTGCCAATGGACCTAAAAATCCATCCCATTTTCCATGTGTCGCTACTAAAACCCCATGTTCCGGACCAAGGAATAAGGCCTAATATTCCACCTCCCCCTCCTGTACAAGTTGAAGGTGGAGAAGAATACGAGATAAAAGAGATTCTGGATTCTCGTATCTACAGAAGAAGACTTCAGTACTTAGTTTGATGGAAGAACTATGGGCCTCAAGACGACACCTGGCTAAACACCTCTGAAATACATGCCCCTAGATTAATCCGCAATTTTCATGCGAGATACCCAGACAAACCAGCTCCAGAGGCCTTCAGGAGCAGGCCTTAAGGGGGGGTATTGTAATGTTCCGGTACCTTTGGTACCCTAAATTACACTTTCCACAAGTGTATGCGCCCCACCATTTACTTTTGGAAAGGTGCGCATACACCTTTAAGACTGGAGCTGTCATCACCCAGCGCCGGACTAGATGGCTATTTAAAGCGCCGGTTCTCACTCACATGTGTTTGTTCAAACACCCTTACCTGGATGCTAACCTTGCTTGAAGCTTCCATGCTTGCAAGCTTACTTCGCTGACGGAACCTCGCTGCGCTGATCCCTGTATCCCGCTACTGGATCATCCGCCTCTCCTGAACCACCCTTCGGCTGTATCGCTAATAGTGCTAAGTACCCCGCAGGGGAATTCTCTATAAACTTATACTAAGCTTACACTATCTAGCTCTGCATAGTAAAGACTGTTTATCACATCTGCATAACTAGATTGCTAGCTCTTGAGACTACTGCTACTTTTCTGCACTGGGTTGATCTCTTTTGTATGTCCACCTGCTATTCTATCATCTGCTATCATACAACATTGCTAAACCTTCCTGCATCCATCTGCTACTGTCTCACCTTCAAGTGTCTATCACCTACCACCTCCACTCAACCTATCCCTCAACCTTCATCATTGTGTTACCACATACATAAAGTCACTCTAGGAACCAGCTTGCTAATTGTGTGTATTTACTGGCTGAAATAAGACCTTCCACACATGATGAGTCATTGAGGTTGGGAATGGTATCTCAGCATATCTCTTACATGACTACTGACGTGGAACTATTTCTGCAGCTGAAAATCCACACCATATAAAAACGCAGGAGCGTTACACTTACTCCCTATCTCGGACATCTCCAGGACATACGATTTGCCTGCCTCTGACTCTTTCTACTTGGCACAGTGTCGCCATTACGTTCGCACTACCTCAACCAAACCGGATCAGCGGTTCCGGCTTTCACTCATAGACTCTCTTCTAGTTTCGGGCAAATATACCATCTCGGACATATACAAACCTCTTTTGCAATCGTGCCCACCGGCTATCTTCACGTCCTCTGCTAAGAACTGGCTCAAGGACTTCCTTGGAGAGGACACCCTGTCCAAGATCGTCAGCGGTCTTCGGACCACTCTTGGACTTACCCTCAACTCTGTCTGGAAGGAAACACAACTCAAAATCTTTCATAGAGCGCATATCCCGTTTCTATCTGACAAGACGATCTCGGAGGCCCACAAATGTCCTCTTTGCGCTACCGAACGCCCTTCCCTTTATCACAAGTTTTGGGGCTGTCCGACTATTTCATAATTTTGGGACAAGGTCATTGCCTACATTGAATCCGTCACCAAGTTGACTGCACCAAAAGACCCTCTTCTTTTGCTTTTCGGCTACTGGGATAAGCGTCTGCAGAAATGGTCGAGCACATCGGCCGAACCTTCTCGTTTATGGATACTTACCACTCTACTAGTTGCTAGATGCCTGATCTTGAAACATTGGATTACAACTACCCCTCCCCTCATC
Source organism: Pelophylax lessonae (assembly GCF_965119305.1). Lineage (NCBI taxonomy): Eukaryota > Metazoa > Chordata > Amphibia > Anura > Ranidae > Pelophylax > Pelophylax lessonae. The sequence goes on from NC_138777.1 coordinate 140,688,835, forward strand.
TCCATGTTACAGCCAGAGCTAACCACACTTCTCTCCATCGACCGCCTCAACACGGACTCTACGTCCCCCTCTGATAACGAGCGCTTCCAAGCCAAATGGAACGTTTTCCTCACGCACTTGTCTAAAACTCTTGACAACCCCCCCCCCCCTGATGATTTTACATTTACTGTACGTGACCCCACCACTCACACCACCTATGACGTCATGGGACCCACGTAAAGTTAGGCCATTGAGTTCTGGCCACATCCCCCCCCCACTCACCCCCCCCTCCTACATGGCCTCTCCAGTCACTGTTGGCTATTTCAATGTACAATTCTTGTTTATACCTGTTGTATATTCTGACTTGTTAAAATGCAAAATTTTAAATAAAAAAAAAAAAAAAAGTATTGGCGAGCATATAGACAATATTAAAAAAGGTTTCAAATATCATAGTGTTTCGAATCATTTCCGGCTAAAACACAATAGAGATCCCACTCTACTAACCTTTTGCGGAATAGATAGGATTGAACCCCACTGGAGGGGGAAAAACATGAGGATTGCGGTTTCGCAAAACGAATCTAAATGGATATACCAGCTGTCCACCCTGCATCCCAAGGGAATGAACATTGACATTGACATCAATTGTTTCATATCAAACCCATAGAATCCTGCGAAATCGATTAATATACAATACCCTGTTATATATATGTCCTCAATAAAATTCTAAATGAATGCGCAATTTATGACACATAAAAATTAGCGAGTCCAGGCTACACAAATCAAGAGTTTATTCATAAAATATTAGTATGAATTTTAATATTTTGAATTTTAATATATATATATTTAATAATAAATAATTGAATTTTACATAAAATAGAAATATTTTTAAAGGCAATTAAATATATACATTAGGCAAGTAATTATATATAAAAACAGCATGCAATATTTTACATGTTTTAGGTATTTTTTAGCAATTGGCACACCTAGGTATGGTATTACACAAAATAAATCTTCACTCTTTTATTTTTTCATAATTTTCACAGAGCAACCTTTAATTCATATATAAGTTATTATTGGCTTGTTAATTTAATATTATATATACACTAGTCACATATGGTTAAACATTTAAATTCACGCTTAATTTATAATTAGCACATTTTTAATAAGGTACTGAAAGAGTGTATCAACGTGCCTTACAAAAATTATATTTCATATTACATTTTGTTGGGGCTCATTCTACGATTGAATGTGGCCCCTGCAATTACAAATTTAACAAGCCAGACTAGACAGCTGTTTTTTGCATTTAGACGACATGGTAAACCACCCTCCATTCATTCATTTGAACACTTGACAGTTGGATATTTAGCATTTAGATTACAAGACACTTTGCATAAGAGATTACTGACACCTCCCATAAACAATTGACAATTGCTTACATTAACACATGATAGCTGAACACAAACCAAGTAGCTGCCCCACAAAACACAATCTCCAAACGCACGACACCCCACACATACACAGGTGTATAGGAAACAAAATCCTTTTTCATGTAACTGTTTCTGCAAGATATGTCCTTTTGTTAAATTGACTCATGACTTGTAACCAGTTTCAAGCAGTTTCTGCTGCTGAAATATCCTTTAAATGGGAGCACGAAACTTGAAATAAACAGTTGTGACTGCACTAAGTTTGAGTGCTGTGTGTTGTCATAACTCCCTGCTGGATGGAGGGGAAATTCATTATCTATTGGGGGGGTTAGCAACTGAAGGGCTGTAATATCATCGTGATTGCCTCCTGACGAGAATTGAGCTAACAGTTTGGTGTCAGAAAGTGAGATCTGCCAAAAACACAGTATGGGGTAAGTAATTATATTTTTTATTATTATTATTACTACCACCCTATACTGTCAGAGCAGATAAACGGTACCCAGTTAACCGCTAATTTTAGCACCTCCCGGGAATCTGAAATTCCCAAAGATGGGGTCTGATACTCCAGCGCCTGAAGCGCCAAAGAAAGATGGGGTCTGGGACCCGGTTACAAAGCAGTACTGTGTGTGATAGTGAATTCTCCCTCCAAAAACCTTGTATATATTTGTATAGACACTTAAGTGTATTTAGTCGTTATATAAGATTGCATGCCATTGTATAGATGTATGTGGTGATATTAAGCTGAGCCTGAAGGTATACACTTGGCCACCAAGGATAGTTAACATAGATGAGTTGGATGTGTATAAATCTGATTATTTAGACGCAGGAAACCACATAAGTTGGGAAACTAGGTTTTTCCAATAAAGTCTAAATACTGACCTCACTACCCCTATATAGATATATATAAACCTTCAAACTCAGCTGATCTCACTTTGTATTCTGAGCTTAAGATAATGGGAAATTTTCAAGGTAAGGAGAATTCCGAGAAAATGATGAAATTTACGTTTAGGGAGATTGTATGAAAATTGTATCGTGTATGGGCAACCTTAGATCCATGAATCGTTATGTTGTGTTCGTTTTAACACTGTTCCTAAAGGTGCTGTATCAGCAAAGCATTTCATAACATTGAATGAATGTTGGTTGCATAATAATTTGTTTTGTGTTTATGTTTTAAAGTGATGTTATTTTGCCACGAAAAAGGTAACAAATCCGTACTACACTTGTCATGGCAGCTTTTAGAAGCAAGGAAATATATATTTGGTGTGTAAAGTGTGACCTTAAGAACTAAAATTGTATCTCTATCCTTAAAAAAAACGTAAGCAATTTTGAACTTTCATCATTAAGGTTTTGTGTCACCAACTTTTCTTTCTTTATCACTGGCTTTTTAAAAAAATATATTTTCTAGTGCCTTTTTAGCAAACAAACCCCCCTCCCCCCTCTTTCTGTCTGTGACACAGGTAACTACAAAGGGACTGTAAATAGTTGTATTGTCATACAAATTAACCATCAGTTTTGCCTTGTAGAGAAAACCAGTTTTTGAGGAATGTTCCGAATTGCTGAAGAATGGGTGACGTATGGGTTCTTGTATTCAAATGAGAAATTACTAATGTTTTGAGCTGCTCATTTTTTTCAACCATGGTGAACAATAATAATTTTTTTTCTTTAAGTTTATGGTATACCATAATAATATAAAAAAAATCTAGAAATCCACGTGGTAATAATTACTTTGACGTCAACAAATTTTGGTATTAGAGAAGTGCACTTTTAGGTAGGGAAATGTTTGATATGCTTACTGTATGTTAAATTCCTCTAACCGTTGGTTTATTTCTAGGAGGAAAAGTAAAATGTTTTGTTACTAAAATTTTCTTGATGCTCATTTCTCAGATAAATTTAATTTGAGACCTTCAGAACGGAGGACAACCCAACCTTAATCACAGCCTTCAGCGACAACTTAACCCTATGGGAGTATTGTTTCCAAATTGTTTTTTTTCTGATTGATTAGACTGTTTTTATGGGTGTTAGAAAGTTTTTATTTATTGGGTGTCAGATATTTGATGTGTTCTAATTTGACATATATGAGCTCTGGCATAAATGAGGTGCTATGCTTTAGATAATTAAGCATCTCTGGTCTTTTTTTTTAGAGTTTTCTTTTGGTATATTGGTACATACTTTTGTATTCTGGTGCTAAACACTAATTTTTGCACCCATGATCTAATTTATGCACTTATGCTTTTACTACCTTTTCTCTTGACAAGATTATTGGTATGGGATAATGTGCTCAGGCAGATAATGTAGTACTATTCTTATATTATAATCTTGGATACAAATGACATTTTACAGATTTGTGTGCATATACCATATGTAACTCTGGAAACTAGTGAGCTGATTGTCATTTATATGTCACAGCACGTTATCAGATGTGCAGTATGTGAAATCTGTATTGTTAAATAATAAAATAGAAAGCTGTCATTTAAAAAAAAAAAAAAAATAGGATGGAAGTGGTTGGCTTGTTGATAGTATGCTAAGAATTAAAATGAATTTATGCCAGCGCTACTACTTTGATAAAATTTTAAATGTAACCTCCTGCGGTGAATTCAATTAGTTGATCTCTTTTCATCCTAAAAGTGACTCATTGCCCAGGTTTTGCATATGAATGGTCCTTGAAGTCAGATCCTGTGTCTCCAAGGCCATTTGGTTTCAATTTCCTGTTCAGGTGTCACCAAGCAATTATGCAAACCCGTATAGATTTATGTTTGCATGAGTACTGACTTCTAGCTGTTTTGTGTGTCTCTATGTGTCCATGTACACAAGACAGCTTGAATTTCACTCCCTGTTGTTCAGTGATCACAGCATCTTAGCCATGCAAGGGATACTCAGTTCTAGGTAGCTGCCTGCTTGGGTGAGTCAGAGGACTGCAATTTAACCCATCTCCACCTTTGGAGGAATACAAGGCAGTTCAACCCCTCCAAGGGCCCTCACCATTGTTGCATGTGTAGACATGCTGTGTTCTCCCAAAACAGTGCCATTAAGTATCCTTCCTGTTACCTGCCTTCCTGTAGGCCCTAAACCTCAGTGCTGCGAGTAGTTTCACTAGAATTTATTTTTGCTGCCTGTCTATAGGCCAGAAGCCCAGTGGCGCAAAATACTCCTGCCATTCTTGTAAAACTTGTATTTTGTCTCAGTACTTACCTGCTATTCTTGCTAAAGTCAGAATGACTTCAGACCCGTCTCAACCCCATGAGTCCATTTATTCTCATATCTAGAGATTTTGCAAGAGGACTATGTGGTAATTGAAAAATTAAACAGTGATTATGGTGATATCTCGTTCTCGTTTCCTTTGCCAACAGGTGCACCAACCCACCCATTCAAGCCTGGAGACAGAGTCCTGGTGAAGGCCCCTCCATAAGCTGACGTCGCTAGACCGACCCTACGGACCTCCTGCAACAGTTCAAGCAGTGACCAGAACAGCGGTACTGACAGACGACTCCCGGTTTGGATCCACGCATCGCGACAGACGGAAGCCCCATCCCTGGACCAGACGAATGACTGGAGATTGCGACGACGAGCACCAGACGAATTCCAGCTGGATCTAGACAGACGCATTGGTACAATGCCAGCGGACACCTCTACTCCTGGAAGACGTCGCATTCGTGCGACAGTGGTACGCTTTGTAGCAAGCTGAGCACTAGTAGCCACTGTCTGGTTGCTTGCAACATGTGCTCACCACCCGAGAACCTCTCCTCATTTTGCCCTTGCTCACCCCAGGAAAAGAGAGAGACACGAGACATTCATGTCTCCACTTTACAGTCGAAGTCAAGCCGATTGGACACAAAGGACATTGTTTTTTCGTTATAGCCGCCAGGGACTTGGTCTGACCGCTCTGAAATGAGGGTTGAAAGGGAATTTTTTTCCTCTCATTAAACGGGAGGTTTATTTTTTGCCCTTTCCTGGAAAGGCCTTAGGACATGTTGAAAAATCACATGCCATCGTCAACAGGTGGTATGTGCTGCCATGGTCTATTTTGTAGTGACTTTATTGCCATAATAATGGAGTTGGATTTTTCAGGCCATGGACTCTTGCAAGCTATGGCCCTCCCCATTGAAATGCCTATGTGCACACAACCAAGTCACCAGCCTACATACACTTCAGAATATAATGTCACCTGTTCTATGCAAGTCAGTTGCCAATAATATGACATGCACTCATACAAGAACACAACCCAGGTATGTCAAGAATGTCCAGCTCATTCATACTTGGACATATATCCCAGGAGGGCACATAGTGCTATTTAGAGACTCTAAGTGATCCCACCGTTATGAATAAAGTTGGGATCAAAGGTTGGGTTGAAAGAGTGTATCAACGTGCCTTACAAAAATTATATTTCATATTACATTTTGTTGGGGCTCATTCTACGATTGAATGTGGCCCCTGCAATTACAGATTTAACAAGCCAGACTAGACAGCTGTATTTTGCATTTAGACGACATGTTAAACCACCCTCCATTCATTCATTTGAACACTTGACAGTTGGATATTTAGCATTTAGATTACAAGACACTTTGCATAAGAGATTACTGACAACTCCCATAAACAATTGACAATTGCTTACATTAACACATGATAGCTGAACACAAACCGAGTGGCTGCCCCACAAAACACAATCTCCAAACGCACGACACCCCACACATACACAGGTGTATAGGAAACAAAATCCTTTTTCATGTAACTGTTTCTGCGAGATATGTCCTATTGTTAAATTGACTCATGACTTGCAACCAGTTTCAAGCAGTTTCTGCTGCCGAAATATCCTTTAAATGGGAGCACGAAACTTGAAATAAACAGTTGTGACTGCACTAAGTTTGAGTGCTGTGTGTTGTCATAACTCCCAGCTGGATGGAGGGGAAATTCATTATCTATTGGGGGGGTTAGCAACTGAAGGGCTGTAATATCATCGTGATTGCCTCCTGATGAGAATTGAGCTAACAGGTACTCCAAATATTATCACATATCACAGTTATATACACTTGGCACACAAATAGGAAAAATTGAATATATATACACCTTTTATATTGATTCACGGTCTTTATATTTAATATACAAAATTTTAATATATATTTAATTTATAAACACATAATTAGTCACATATGGTATTTTGTATATAATAACACTAATATTGATAACAATCATGTATTTATATTTTAATTCTAATTTTAATGTTAATGAAACGGATAAATACTTAATTTTTAAAAAAATGTATCATTCAATGTGGCTAGATTCTATTAATGAGCCTGCCGATAAATGTTTCTGCTTATCCTTCAAGTGCTCAGCGCGGCTGCAAATCCACCTAATTAACTAAATTGATTTAATGTATGGGAATATAAGAAGGATCGGCTAGCCAGCATACATTGTTTAGCATGGGGACACCGCTGTCTTCCTCTTCCGGCTACGAGTAATAAGCGGGCGGAGTTGGGGCGGAGATAGGGGTGTAACCGGCATATTTATAGACGCTTCACGTTGTGCAGTCCAAACTCTGAAGACGTCACCGGAAGTGACGAAACGCGTCAGTTTGGACCGCATTACGTCATCACGCTACCCTAGTTGGAACGCAAGCTGGAAGTTTGCCGCGATTCCGCGAGGAGGACGTGCAGCCCGCACCGCTGACCACCAGGGATAGCGTGTACATGTATTTTAATATGGATTTGAACCCGATGGATGGGTAATAAATAATTTTAAGACGTTATTACGCTATTTGGAGCATTTCTTCTCTCCTACTTATTATACCCGCATACTATATCCCGGAGTCCAGAGGAGCCACTACCAGCCCAGAGGACTACCTACAAGGGAAAAGCCACTTGGCCCAGGGGGCCACCTTAGCCTGAAAGGTCTTAGTGTCATACGACACATAAGACCCACACCATCTGGTAAGTGACCCACCCTATCTAAATTTGGAAAAAGCACTTTGAACGATTAAAACCAGAGCATTTGCACTTTTTATGGATAAATATCTACTAAGGACATTAACCATTTGAGCACCAGTCACGACTATTGGACTTTTTTACATATATCTCTTATTGTTGATTATATATTTATTTAATTTAATCACAGTCATCTATTTTTATCGGATTATTTATCATTGTCATTTTAATGTCTTATAATATTTAATCACATTCAACTTCACGCTTTTCAACATGGTTTTATTGCTTAAGTGGTAGTTATGGAGACATATTAAGCACTTTACAAGCATAAGCAAATTTTATTGGTAATTTTTAGAATCGTAGTTAGTAGTAATATAGCAAGCGCTGTATTTGGCCTTTTTTTAAAGACCATTCCTTGGCATATATACATCATATTTCATATGTGATTATATAAAATATATAATCAAGTGAGAAAAAAGGATACAAAAAATATATATAATAATAGATGTTGTTATATGTGTCCAAATAGACCAAAAGAACTGCCAGAATACCAAGGAGATATAAATAGATACCCAAATGTATCAAAATAGAAATAAGGTGAGTCCAGGGTGCCAGAGCAATGATTTTTGGGTGTTTTTATTTCACTTTGGTATTGCTTCACTTATGACATACTGCAGGCCATCTAATATATGGTTGTGCTCATGTCTTATGCGACTTCCCTTTCTATCCCTGCACAATAGCGTTTTTCAGCTTTTTTTAAGGTCCAATACCCTACTTAGGGGTGTTGGACCTTATTTTGGACCCATTTCTCCTACTTATCAGCTCCCTCATCAGCCACCCATTAGCCCTGTCATCCGGATGGATTATGAGATATCTATAGGCATACCCTTTGGTAAGCTTCTTCCGATCTGTACCCCCCTTTTTTTTCCATATATATCGATGGCATCCATATATGCGGTGTATGGATCTCTCCTTATATAATTTTCTGGATACTCTAAGAACCTTGAAAATCTTCTCAACACTAAATATTTTTTCTTTTATTTTAAAATGTATGCTTGTTGTAGAGTAAACAAATACGGGATTGCTTTGATTTGGCCCCTTCTTTTGGACAGCTCCCATGTCCGCCCCAGGGGTATCTACCCTAGTTACAACCTCTGACCAATCCTCCTGTTTTTAGGATTGGTTTAGCTACAGGTGGGTCTTTTGACCATATTTTTTGCTCTTCCTTGTGACCCTTACATCCTAAATGACTATTTGCATGTTATAAATGTATTATGCTTTGTATGTCATTTATATGTATTTATTCCATTTTTTCATCATTATTTTAGTAGCATTTGTGATGTACTTACATCTACGTAAGTGCCCCTGAAGAAGCGGTCTTCCGCGAAACATGTTGGGCTAGTTTCCGGGCATCTACGTCCATTACACAAAGCATACCCACCAGTTCTACCCATTCTGGTGTATTAGGTTTGTTTTTGGGGGTTCGTGGAATCTACCCCCCTCTTGTGTATGGCACGTTTCATTTAGTCTACCTATGCTACTTTTGTTGTCTGTATATGCTTTTTGTATATGCTACTTGCAACATATTACTTGTGTTTTCTAATACAGTAATTTTTATGTGGATATGTTTGCTTTATAAAAAAATTTTATTTTACTATTTTACATATATGTGAATCATTGGTCTGATGATGGTACTCCTTTAAAAGTCCCCTTGCCCCCCCCCCCCCTGTTCTCTCTCTTTCTATGAATTTTGGGACGTGAATACCTTTACCTTGATATCCCTACAGGATATTTATATTCCCCTTTTTTGGAGCTTGTCTCTTATTTAATATCTTACACTATGTTGAGCCAACAAATATTGATTCACTTCTGAAAAGGACTCTTTATTGATATGTTAAAACCATTGGAATGACTTGTGCATTTAGCTGGTGTGGCGTTAGTAGAGCATTTTCAGATTGTGTACCCACCTTAATTTGGCTTGCTTTAGCTAACCTCTCTAATGTTTCTGTTGGGAGCTGGCAGGCTGGGTGCACACAAGCACATTCTTATTTAGGCTTGTGTTTAAGCAGGGTGGACATATGTTGATTAGAAATATGTCTCCCCCTCTCTAAACACTAACAAAAAAAAACATGTCTGTATGTAACCTTATAGTTTATGTGGTCCCCTGAAAATAATACTTTACCAATAAGCCACACGGGGGGGGGGGCATTTGGCCACTTTCAAACTTCCTGTAGAGGGTGCTTTCCTCCAAAATCATTGAATCATGGCATGACCCGGGGAAACCTGTGTGGGCACTCATAATGCGCTGTCTTGCGTCATACACCAATTGGATTTTAAGGGAGTGGTACTGTTTGCGGTTTCTGTAATCCATCCCGTGGCTCCTGGGTGGCCTGATTGCCACATGGGAACAGTCTATAGCCCCTAGGATTTGTGGCATATGGGTCCGCTGGTAGAAACCCATCTTCACGAGATTCCACTCGTCTTCATTTTGTGGCCAGTGGGCCAGTGAATACATTGGGCCGCAAGCTCCACAATGGCATCAATCACCAACATAAACACCCTGAAAACTGTGGGCTGGCTAATGCCCAATAAATATTTGCAGAAGTGGCTTGGAAGCTGCCACGCCCTAAGATGTGCAAAGTAACCAGCAACCTGACCATGCCGGGCAACGCATGGCAGCGCTGTGTCTCAGGTGCTATTTTGTCCTCTATGAGCTGGTAGAGGTGTAGAATTGCTTCCCACTCTAGGCAGAACTTGCTCCTGATATCCGAATCCCACATCTTGTCCAAATATAGCTGTGGAGCAAAGATTCGTGGCTGGGGCAGTAAACGCACAGGGACTGGAGGTGCTGCTCCCTCTGCTGTTTCAGCTGCTCCCTCTGCTGCTATGTCAGGTGCTGCTGCCTCCTGTGCTGTGGCCTCCTCATAGAGTGCATCAACAGAGGCTAATACGGCTAACCTCATTACTTCCTCATCATCCGCCGTTTTGAGAAAGGGATTTGGCCGGCGCACTGGCGCAGGTATATATGCACACGCGCGCCAATTAACGCAGCCTGAGCCAGCTATAAATAGAGCACATGGCCCAGATGGCTGCTGTGTGCTATATGGCAGAGAGAGAGAAAGAGGAAGTTGGAGTTTGGAGTTGTTTGCACATTATCTTCAGGTAAAGCAATCTATCTATATATGTGTTCTGCTCTACCCTTATTGCTTACATAAGTCTGCCCTTTGGCACTTTTAAATGCTCTTGGTGTGCTTCAATTGTCTCTGGGAAGTCCACTCCCACCCCCACCACCTCAGAAACCCTACTTGTGTAGTTTGGTCATTGGCATATGGCCCCATGTGCATGTTGCTATCTGATGCTATTTCTCATGTTTGGTCTTTCTTTGCAGCTGCTATTTGACCTCAGTCAGCCGCCCCACCTCCCTACAACCAAGAATCCCCCCTAGTCTGCTTTGGTAAGTGTAATTTGGCCCCATGTGCATGTTGCTCTCTGATGCGATTTCTCATGTTTGGTCTTTCTTTGCAGCTGCTATTTGGCCTAGGTCGGCCGCCCCACCTCCCTACCGCCAAGAATCCCCCATAGTCTGCTTTGGGAAGTGTTGCTTGGCCCTATGTGCATGTTACTATCTGATGCGATTTCTCATGTATGTTTTTACTTTTCCGCCTTCCTTTGGCCCACCACCACCACCACAACAACCACAACCGCCACTTTGAGTCTGCTTTGGTGGTTGGGGTGCATTGTTGTCCCCATGTGCATGTGGCTATCTGATGCGATTTCTCATGTATGTTTTACTTTTTCAGCCTTCCTTTGGGCCACCACCACAACCACCACCACCACAACAACCCCAACCCCCACTTTGAGTCTGCTTTGGTAAGTGTTGGTTTTCCCTATGTGCATGTGGCTATCTGATGCGATTTCTCATGTATGTTTTTCCTTTTCAGCCTTCCTTTGGCCCACCACCACCATCACCACCAAAGCGGCTTCAAGCTTAATCAGTGGCTAGTTTGGGTAAGTGTCTCTTCTCTAATTGTTCTTGACTTGTCCTGTAGCCTTTAGAATTCTGCAACTTATTGTGTTTTCTCTCTTTCCTTTGCAGATTGCTGCCTTGGGGAACTTTGCTGCTTCTAGACAGCTGGACTACCTGCCCACCTAGTACTCCCATGGCCCCACCCCGAGGTAGAAGGGGAAGGGGAGCAGGTAGCGGGGCCCAGGTGGGCACGTTGTCTGCCTCGGGTGTGAGGGAGGCTCCAGCTGTTCCCAGAAAGGAGTCAACTCCCTCCAGCCCGGGGGTGGAATCCAGGAGGGGGGTGTTCCCACACCAAGTAGACATGCTGCTTCTCCTTCCAGCCCTGAAGAGGGCCCTTCGAGGAGAAGCAGTGTGCCCACTGTCTCCCGGCTTCCCCATTTCACCAACAGGCAGAACTGGGTCCTGGTCCAGGCTTACGTAGCACGCTATCAGCAGATAGCAGGGACCAGGGCCCATGTGACCTCCGTCATGGAGAGGAAACGCCTGTGGGGTGAAATCCGGGATGCCGTAAATGCAGTGGATGATAGTTTACGCCGCTCCCAAACAAGTACCAACAAGAGGCTCAACGACATCCGTGGGGCCATCCTGAAAAGGCTGCGTTCATGGGCTGCGGAGGGGCTTTATACCCGTGAGCGCGGGCTGGATCCCGAGCAAGTGCGGTTACTGCCTGATTACCAGCGCATGTTTCTATCAATCATCAGCCCTGACAACATCCTTGCAATGGCAGGAGTTGAGACAGACGATTTGCAGAGAGGTAAGTAACTAACTTGGATGTTACTTGTGTGTTGTTTTTGAAATTATTAACTAGTACCCTATATGTGACATGACTATACATTTTGACTTTGTCTGCAACTTTGATTTGCCTCTATCCCCTCACCCACTATTTGGTCCTCTACAGCAGTAGCCTCAGCCCCTCCGCAGCCCATGGATTACGCTGACACGGACGGCCTCACGGCTGGCGACATTGTGTTTGAGCCTCCTTCTGGTAAGTCCAAATTCTTCCTGTGCTACACAATGTAGAAGACTAGTCTCTTCTTGACAAATGCAAACTCACATTGCTATGTCCTCTTTACAGAAGAACATCATCGGGAGCAGCAAACACCCCCACTGCAGCAAGGCCTGGAGGAAGGTGTTGGTATGTATTGCTAATGTGTATGTTTTGGAATCTTATTGTAAATGCAGATGAAGCATATGTCATTTCTTTGGAAATAGTGTTGGCCTTAATATGTATAACCCGAAAAAAAGACAGGATATGTCATTCCTGGGTGCCCTATTTTGGATTCAGACCATGCCGCCTTAGCCTTCGGGAGGGTGCCAGCAAATGTTCTATGAGCCCGGGGAAACCGTTAGGAATGTTTGGCCTCACTGCTTAATCCACAAAGCAAGGATTGAAGGATTGAAACTGGCCCCAAATCCTTACAGCATAAGGTTACTTCCTAAGCCTTTTTTTTTTCTTTTTTAAAGAACATCTAGCATCCAACTGTTCTTATGTCTGCTTGGGGTGTTTATGCTGTGTAACTAATCTTTCATTCTTTTTGAATGAAGCTTTCTAAAGATGTTCTTTTTGTTTGTCTTTTAGCAAGCACGGGGTGCAGCTGGATCGTCACCTCTCCCACCTCGTCCATCTCTGCATGATGTGGCAGAGAGGCTGGTTGCCCAGCTCATACAAGAATCTGTAAATCTGCAAATAATCAGGCTGAAGTAATTCGTAATCAGAACATTCCGATTACTAGCTTTGCTACAGGTTCAACAGGATGTGCGTGACAGCCTGATCATCTTGGCAGACCAGCAGCAACGGGATCGGGAACATGTCGATACTCAGCTGCTGGCCATCCACTGCCGCCTGTTTGGAGCTCAAGATGCAAAATTGTCACAGCCCTCCCAACCAGCACAATCGGCTGCCCCAGCAGGTAGTGTTAGTGGGAGGGCCATGGCAGTGTTGCCCACTGGACAGCCAGCTGGGGAGGTGACGCCTTCTCATATAGCCGCTCCCAGCACTTCACAGACCCTTCCCAATCTTCCACCCCTCAACCAGCAGGACTCCTTCCCCACCACTTACTCACAACCCCCAATCCCATATGCCTATTCCTCTGGTTCCACACTCCCCCTTCCAAACAGCCCCATTCACTTCACGCCTTCCTCAGCTTCCTCTCACCACTCCTCCCCAGCCCGTTTCCATTCTTACCCAACACAGCCCCTCCTATGTCAACCCTCCACCTTGCCCCCCACCTCAACACCACACCACACCTCACACTCACTCCCTCATCTTCACTCCCCTCGCACCCCCAGCAGCAGCAGCAGAATGTTGGCTGCAGCAGCTGCAGCAGCCACAGCAGCAGCACCCAAGGCAGCACCCACAGCCACAGCAACAGGAACAGCAGCCACAGCATCACCAGCAGCCTGACCTGACAGTGGTCCTGCAGATACTGCAGGATAATCCACAGATCTTGCAAGATTTGATGGCGCTTCATCAGTAGGGTACCCCTGCACCTGCTGAGCCACCACCTTAAGTTTAATTTCATGTTATTCTCTTTTATGTTTATTTGTATCTTCTCTTCTTTTTTGTTATTTTTTTGATGTTTTAATTTTTCTGGAAATTGCCCAAACTTTTCTGGCCTTTTTAAATTTTTTATTTGGGGGGGGGGGGGGTGTATATTTGTTTCCCATTTGTGTTTGTCATATGGATATTGATATTTAATAAATGTAGTTTACAATTGATTTCTTTGTGTTTGATCTCTTTGAATTGCTAAACTCAATCTTCACATAGTGAAATACAAAAAGGTCTCCCTTGAAATTTAACCAGAATTCAGTTCTCATGGAGAACAGAAACCAAAGCCAACATGCAAACAATTACAGACCACACCACTCAGAATAAATTAAACAACCACAACACACAACAGATTCATTGTGGAAAAATACACAAACTCATTTTTCTAGAAAACAAATATTTATTTTGTATACATTTTTTTCTGAATTAAAATATTTATATTTTTTTGCAAAGTTAAAACAACTTTTGTTGCAATGTGCAACTTATAAAATTGGAAGCTAAAAAAAAATTAAAATAAAAAATGTATTCCAATGGGGCATACTCCAGAATAAAGGGGTCTTCAGGGTCGGTATCAACCCCAAACCTCCGCTCCAAGAGGGCTAGCCGAGCCCCGCACCACCGAAGGTAACGAATGGCCACCTCCATGGTGAGCTGTGTGTGCCCTGGGTAGAAAAAGACAGGATAAATACCTTGAGGCAAAATGATGCAAACAAGTATTGTAGTAAATGTGCATCAACAAATATGCATTGGAGTTTATTGGCCATCTTTACTCGACATTCTTGAGCAAATATGATAGATTTCTGTGTACATAATTACACTCAAAAGCTTAACCACTTAAGCCCGGAAGATGTTACCCCCTTCCTGACCAGGGCCTATTTTGCGATTCGGCACCGCGTGACTTTAACGGAGAATTGCGCAGTCGTGCAACGCTGTACCCAAATGAAATTGACGTCCTTTTTTTCCCACAAACAGAGCTTTATTTTGGTGGTATTTGATCACCTGTGCGATTTTTTTGATCATGCGCTATAAACAAAAAAAGAACGACAATTTTGAAAAAATAACAAAAAAAATAATCGCAAAAAGCGTATTTTGATTGGTTTGCGCAAAAGTTATTGCGTTTACTAACTAAGGGAAAGATTTTTGTCATTTTTATTGTTTTTTTTAACGAGTAATGGCGGCGATCTGCGTTTTTTTTGCGGGACTGCGACATTGCGGCAGAAAGATCGGACCCTTGACTGACATTTTTGACACTTTTGGGGGTACCAGTGACATTACTACAGTAATCAGTGCTATACATATGCACTGTTACTGTAAAAATGACACTGGGAGGGAAGGGGTTAACTTTATTGGAGAGGGAGGGGTTAGGTGTGTCCCTAGGGGCGGGCTTCTAACTCTGATTGGATGTGGCTGTGTGTGTAACAGCAGAGATCAACGGTCCTACATAGCAGGACCGTTAGATCTCTGCTGTTACACAGGGAAGAATGACAGGCGGCTTTGTTTACATTAGCCGCCTGCCTTTCTCCCTCTCCACCCGACGATCGCGAGTGACCGGCGGACATCGGGTCCGCCGGTCACACGCGCGGGCTCCTTAGTGAACCAGCGGGGGCACACCTCCGGCGGCCGCGCTCGCCCCCTATTGGCTCCCAGGCTAGTGACGTACCGGTACGTCATTTTGCCTGGGAGGGGCTGACCGCCGCCGTATATAGTCGGGCGGCGGTCAGCAAGTGGTTAATACACAAAAATGTTTTGGGCAGCTGTAAGGTGGATTCCATGGTCAAACAGAAGATATTTTTCACTTCAACGTCTTTGGATATAGCTTGTTTGGGAATGCTATCCAATTGCATACACACAGGAACAGAGCTTCCCTATTGGGCTGATGGTTTGAGTAATCACACGTTTGGGAAGGGAGGAGGCCTAGCTCCTAGCAAGCTTAGGTGTGGTCTTTCATCTCTTAGCATTGAAGCCTGAACATGGTAGAGATTACAGTGGAGGAAGCACTTTGTTGGGGTTAACAGATAAATCCTAGGTGCTACAGCTTTAAGAGGACCTAAACCTTGAGCTCCAACTTGGATGGCAAATTGTTCAAAAGGTTCCACAAGATGACTTTGAATGTTAGTAGCAGTTCCACCAAAGCAATGTAAAATACTTTCCATGTCAACACAACCAAATATTTGGAACAATGTAAGGTGTTGTGTAAAATTGCTTCCCAGGATACATGTGCACATATCTCTCTATCACCATCAGAATTTGGATTAAGTTCCCTCTCCCTCTTACTGTCTATAGATAGAAACAGACACATTGTAGAGACTCACCCGTTGGAAGATGGATGGCGAGTGGTGGCAGGGGTTGATCCCTCTCCTCCCCAGACCCACTTCTGTCCAGCACAACTGTGTTAAGAGAGAGTAAAAAGGTTAGCAAATAATTTACAAACACAAAATGTAGGTTAGACAGTCAGGAAAAACCTCAAACACCCACTCCTTCCCCCTCCACACTCCCCTGAAAGGGCATTTTTTGAATATTTTCTGTGGCGAGGCTGATTTCTACACTGCAAGCTTTGTGCTTCTGGATGAAGCTTGTAGCCTTAAAGATAAGTACTTAATGCTTTTGTGCTGAAGGTGTTTCTCAGATGTTGTTGGTCGCCTGAGCCCTGCCTTTTCAAAGTGTTTGGACCATCTCTTTTTCGATGTATGGAAAAAAGAATCAGGTTAGACTTACCTGCTGTTGCCTGTTTAGTGGTTTTGCACTGAGCAGTCCTGATCCTCCTCTTCACATGGTCACCCCTCTGGGCACCTCCCTCCTGTTGATTGCCCCCACAGCAGGCAGCTTTCTATAGAGGCACCTGAGATGAAGCCAAGCGCCCTTTGTCTTTTCAGGCACAAGGCTGAGAGCCAGCCTGGTCCTCTTCTCTTCTGATAGTCTCAATGATTTGGACTGACAGCATCAGTAGGCAATATTGGCATGCTGTCATCTCAGCTAAGGAGGAGGGGGGAGTCAGGACCAGACACGTGTCCCATGCTACATGTCTGGAGTATAAGGGGGCAGATGCACACCACAGACTTGTAATCCCAGAGCCTAGAATGCATTCACATAAAGAACCTGCTGCCTTTAAAACTACTTAAAGTCTGCTCTGGGCCATACACATTTTGAATTGCTACCCTAACAAATTTGACACAGAGCAAAAGCACACATTACTTCCCATGAACAAATTAGCTTTGGGCCTCCAAAGAGGATGGCCTTTGCTCATCAGAAGCTGCCAAAAAAGCATACCAAAATGTGAACTCAAATTTGTGATATTCTGTACAATTTGAACAACATACACAATGTTCAAGCCAAGTCAACCCCATTCTAAATGTTCTAAAGATCAGGACATGATTAAATTAACATGGCCCCAAAGACAATAGAATTACAAACCATGCCATGTCCTTTGTAGGGAAAAGAACACAAAATTTGAGGAGTGTGGCCTCAGAAAGTGAAGAAAGACTAAGATTTCCAGTAATGCTCCCCAATACCACCTTCCAAACGTGAAAGTTAAGCACTTGTCTCTCCACGCTGACAGTGTTGTGCTAAATAACCTTGCAAATATTGGTCAGTCTTAGAAGATCCCAAAAAAGAAGATGGCCAGCCTTACATTGACCCTCATGGTATATTCTCCCTCCTTGACCTTCCCAATCCTCCATGTTAACTCCAAATCAACCTTCCTGTCACATCTAGCTAAACTGCACTCGATTTGCCTACAACTTAGATTAGCACAGACACACATCACCCTAGCACACACAATACATGGGAGAATCACATTCAATGTACTTACAGTGTGGTTCAGGGGAGCCGGGCAACACTGCCGGAGGATTATCCTCCTCCACCCCTGCACAGGCTGACAATTGTGCAGACCCTGCATGGGGTGATAATGTTGTAGATCCTAGAAACACAAAGACAATAATAATAAAATCATTTAACAACAGCTATTTTCAAAAGGGACGCAGAAAGTAAGCCCTAAACATTGAAGGTAGTAGTTACAGTGGTAAACATATATAGTGATATATAATACCGCGCTCAAACAATGTAAATATAAAATAATCAATAAATAAAGTCAATAAAAAAAGTCACATCTTCAGACCATAGTAAATCAAATGATTGGGTAAAGTCCACTCAAATTAGAATGTGCAAGAGTAGGATATAAATAAACAACCAAAGCGAAGTCTAGCCAAAAAGTCTCTTAAATCCATGAATAAACTGGATCTGTGGGTATCCTCACTCCTCCACCATACAAAGACCACTCAGTGTGCACAAACTCCTTACCAGATTTACCAGACCCCTTAATTACAGGGGGTCGGTAACAGCCTTGAATATCTCAGATTGCTGACACAGGAATATACTGGTACTGATCAAGCCAAAGGAATGTGTGTCTTCCAATAAACAGGCACCGTCCTCCTAACTTCTCCAACCCAAAACAATCCACTTGCACTCCGGTGGGTTACCAGGGATAGATGTGGAGACAAAAGAGGGCTCTCATGGTGCAGTACATAAAATAGGTGTTTAAGACAATCCACATTACACTTACATTCAGGTACAGTGCTTTGCGAAAGTATTCGGCCCCCTTGAACTTTGCGACCTTTTGCCACATTTCAGGCTTCAAACATAAAGATATAAAACTAATCTTTAAAATCGATTATTTATTAATCTTGATGAATTCAAATTATTTTTAATAGAATATTAACCATATGCACGTATTTATAAAACTAAAATTGATATTTATTTCATGCGCCATTTTTCTTATATGTTCCATCTATACAAACTTATAAATACCCGTAGTTGGGTGTAAGTGGTGGCTGCCTTTGTGCAGTCTCATGATCAGTTTGAGGTGGTACATTTGATAGTTGAGATTCAAACTGCTATGTAATCCTCAAATACTTAGACTGTTCATACATGATCCAATTTTCTTACAATTATATGTCCAATTTTCTTGAAATTTACCTTCAAGTATGTAGTACAAAGGCCTGCCTAATTGGATACAAGTGAAAGTGTTGTTTAGCTTTGACCTCACATTATGTGGTTTGTGGTAAATCTATCAGAAAATTGTACAACAAAAATTGAACATGTATGGCCAAGCCTTATGTGCCCAATTTTATATTTATTGACTGTATATGGATTCTTTTGCATGTTTATTTTGCTCAAGGGTCCGGTTTAATCGCTGACCAATCCTTACTCCGTTATTTATATTATTTAATTAAAACTGCTAATACACCATCCAATCTAAGGCCAAGGTCGGCCTTGAGCGGTGTCCATTTCCTGGTTGGGTGGTCCTAATTCAGGATGGAGGCGGATTTGCTAGCGGATGCGGCTTGTCTGCATAAAACCGGGCAGTGAATTGCGATCACATGACCCCTGATGACATTGGCTACCCGCTGACAAAACGCGTCAGCACGTGGCATCACAATTATGCTACTTTCGGGTTCCCGTGGAACGCATTTGGCACGCAGAAGCAGCATTCCAAACTAGGGGAACAGTGGTCATTGCTACTGGTTTTTTACAAGCTACCTGAATGTAAGTGTAATGTGGATTGTCTAAATAAACACTATTTTATGTATTGCACCATGAGAGCCCTCTTTTGTCTCCCCATCTATCCCTGGTAACCCACCGGAGTGCGAGTGGATTGTTTTAGGTTGGAGAAGTTAGGAGGACGGTGCCCGTTTATTGGAAGACACACATTCCTTTGGCCAGATTAGTACCAGTATATTCCTGTCAGCGATCTGAGATATTCAAGGCTGTTCCTGACCCCCTGTAATTAAGGGGTCTGGTAAATCTGGTAAGGAGTTTGTGCACACTGGGTGGTCTTTGTATGGTGGAGGAGTGAGGATACACACAGATCCAGTTTATTTGTGGATTTAAGAGACTTTTTGCTAGCCTTCACTTTGGTTGTTTATTTATATCCTGCTCTTGCACAGTGTAATTTGAATGGACTTTACCCAATCATTTAATTCACTATGGACTGAAGGAGTGACTTTCTTTATTGACTTTATTTATAGATTATTTTATATTTACATTGTTTGAGCGCGGTATTATATATCACTATATAAGTTTATCATAATTACGTTTTTACACGGCTACATGCTGCTCACAGTTGTTGATGTTTAACATATTCATTAGTTATTTAATAATAATTTTTTAGTCATTAGTCATTTAATAAATTAAATATATATATTTTTTAGTTATATTGATACACTTTTGCACTTTTTGGTTTTGCACAATTTATTTTGTACCAAGTTCCGTTTGCGCGGGTGCTTTTGGTGCTTAACACCATTTTTTTCTATTATTTGCACAAATCTTTCTGTGTGCACCCGCAGCAATGGACATATTTGAATTCATGAATAATAGAAATGTCAATGACCTTTTTTCAGCCAAAAATATTGCATCTAAAGATATGGAACACAACCTTGAAGTCCTTAAAAACACACTAGAGAAAAAAAAATACTGGTATGGTGGGACATAGCCACTTTTGAGCAATATTCTAAAATGAAAATGACCCCCAGAAGGCTAAGGTGGGATCTGAGCCCCAATGACGGACTTGTAGACCCAGATCTAAATATGGAATGTATAATTTTTTTAATTTATACAAATCCAAGTTACTTAGCCTAATTATTTCAAGGAGAAAAGCAAAAATGACAAAATTAGAAGGGAAAATTTGTGAACTTAAGACCATCCTTGAGCCTTTTAAAGATACATCTGAATTTATAAAAAAAAAAAAAACGCACAAACACAAAAGTTCTTAGATAAAGTTGACAAGGATACTAGGCATAAGAAAATTAAATATAAGAGAGACATTAAAGACTATAAAGAATCCAAAGTGTATAGATGGCAAGAAATTTCTGAGGATTTAGTTGTGGACTCTACCCAGTCATCTCCTATTAGGGTTACTGGTCTAGAAAGATTCACTAATCCGAATTTCTCGCCCATTGGAGGTTCCCCAGGTTTTGATTCGGGGAGACCACAAGGGAACACTGGGAATAGATCTAGCACAAACTATTTGACACCCCATCAAAATAAATACAGACCTGTATCACAATATGAAGTGCCAATCTACAATATATATTCACCCCTAGCACAATCCTCTTATGGTTATCAGCAACAAGAGGTTTTTCAGAGGAGGTTGCGGGGTGGCCCCCCAGGTCCGAGAGGAAGAGGTTTAGGCCACCCATACAGAGCACAGAGAGGCCACAGAGGGGGGAGGAAAGGTCAACAATGGCAACAAGGGAGAGGCCCTCAAAATTGGGGGAGACCCTACCCTCCCTATCATCAACCCCAGGATACTCAGTGGCAACAATGGGGAGGGGATACTTATCCCCCCTATCAGCAACAGTGGGAGACACCACAGAGAAGAGTCCCCCACAAGGAAATGGAGAAAACAGAGAAGAGGGCGCAGGGGGAGGGGGGGGGGAATAAAAAGAAAAAACGGGAGTATTAAGTAGTGGCATCTTCAACCTGAGTGATGCGATTTTTTCTACCCAGGAGTTGAAAGTTTTAGAACTTATTCAAACCTAAAATATGCACCAGATAGGGGTTTGAATAAATTCCACACCTTTATCGACATAGAAAGGTATGTAAGGAAACTAAAAACCAAAAAATATTTTACGGAAAAAACAATAATTGGAACAAATACTGAGAGAGTTTATCAAGATAGTGGTTTGAGGAATCATTCCACTTTTAACCTGCCTAAGGCCTCTAATCATTATTTAGAGGTGTTCAAAAATATGGTCCAAGATAATATTCGAAAATTGAAACCTAAGAATTATTTTTCCAAGGGAGACTTTAATAAAGGCATTAATTAACTGTAAAAAAGGAAAAACATTGTGATTCGGCCAGCCGATAAAGGAGAGTGAATCGTTATCTTAAATAAAAGCAATTATCAGAAGGAGTTGGACAGATTGGTAGGGGATACTGTCACATACAAAATTGAAGCACAACCCAACAGCGAAATTGAAGTCCAAATTGGAGAAGATAGTTAAGAAAGCTAAAGAGATTGGAATCCTGTCTAAGAAAGGCGCTCCACGTTTACCAATATATCAGCTACCAAAAATTCATAAAAATAAAACTCACCCCCCCCCCCCCCCCCGCAGACCAATAATCAGCGGTATTGGATCTATTTTTTCTAGAATAGGGGAATACGTGGATCATTTTCTGCCACCTCTGGTACCCACCTATCCTTCCCATTTGCGTGATAACAAACATCTTATCAATATATTGGAAGATCTGTATGTACAGGAAGACACAATAATGGTTACCATAGACGTTGAGTCTTTATATACAAGTCTCAAACAACAAGACGTACTCAACACTAAATCGAATATTAAGGCCGCCCAAAAGAAGTTTATTTGCGAATCGCTGGATCTAACGATGAGCAATAACTACTTCTGGCACCAAGGCTCATGCTACAATCAGATCAAAGGTGTAGCCATGGGTGCAAAATACGCACTGAGTGTAGCAAACATCTTATTAGGAGAATGGGAAGAGAGAGAGATTTTCTCTAGACAGGAGCCATCTCTACAATTGTACAAGAGATATATAGATGATCTTCTGGTCCTCTGGAGCAGGTCAGAAGAATTCATCCATAGGATTAATGGTAACCAATATGGTTTAACATTTACTGCTACATTGAGCAGACAAGAAATACATTTCTTGGACTTAAGTTTGGAAAAATGAGAAAACTTGATCAATACCAAGACCTATTTCAAGGAAACCGACAGAAACAGCTACATCCCCACCAAAAGCTGTCATGATCCCCAATGGTTAGGTGCGATTCCTGAGCGACAATTCATGCGCATCCGGCGTAATTGCAAGAGAGAATAGAACTATGAGATACAGTCAAATCTATTAATCAATAGGTTTGTTGAAAAAGGATACAATCGTAATGAAGTTCAGAAAAACGAGAGATAAAGTGAGCAGAATACCAAGGAAAGACCTATTAGACAAGAAAATTACAAGAAGGGATACAAAAGGAGAAACAGCTATCTGACTCATTTTAATAGGGACTATAAGAAGATGGAAGCCATTGTACGAAAACATTGGCCCATCCTCAAAAAAGATAAGACCTTGGACTTGATCCTGCCAAACAAACTATCCTTTATATATTGGAAGGCCCCCAACTTAAGACACAGCTTAGCCCCTAATGTTCCAGACCCTCCGGGGGAGAAAAGTAACTTTTCTGGATCAAAATTGATTTTTTCCTTGCAAGAGATGCAAAGCGTGCCAAACCGTTAACAACTTTAAGAAGATCTCTTCCTTTAAATCCCAAAATACTGGCCATGTCTATAAAATTAAGAAATTCCATCTCCTGTTACTCTACCTATGTCACTTACCTTATCACCTGTCCCTGTAGGCTACAATATATTGGGAGAACCACCCGTAAATTAAGTATTAGGATAAATGAGCATATTTAGAATATAAAAAACGGTTTCCCCAAGCATAGCCTTTCCAACCATTTTTGTTTGTACCATATCAGGAACCCAAAAGGTTTAACCTTTCAAGGAATTGATAAGGTAGAGCCTCACTGGAGAGGAGGGAACATGACTCAAAAAGTTTCAAAGAATGAAACAGAGTGTATTTATCGTATGAATACTCTCCACCCCTCAGGCATGAATATTGATATTGACTTAAACTGTTTTATTTCCAATTATTGAGTTACGGGTCTGCAACATTTATTACTAATTATTAATTTAATTACATTTTTTAATTTAATTTTTTAAACAGGAATTTTTAATAAAATTTAAAATTGATTTTTGATACAATACAAATTTTGAATAAAATTCAAATGGATTATTTATTAATCTTGATAAATTAAAATTATTTTTAATAGAATATTAACCACTTAAGCCCCGGAAGATTATACCCCCTTCCTGACCAGGGGGTATTTTGCGATTCGGCACTGCGCGACTTTGACAATTGCGCGGTCATGTGACGCTGTACCTAAACAAATTTGGCGTCCTTTTTTTCCCACAAACAGAGCTTTCTTTTGGTGGTATTTGATCACCTGTGCGATTTTCTGATCATGCGCTATAAACAAAAAATGGATTTTTGTAAGATCTTACCGTAAAATCCTTTTCTCTTAGCTCATTGACAGACGTTGTCCTCTTGATTAATATCAAATTGGGTTATGCTGCCCTCTACAGGAGTAGGACTAGGCAGAAGGAAAACGTTCTGGCCACACCTTAGGGGCAGTCCCAGAGGGTATATCCTCTTCCTGTCTGCTGCAGGAAATCAGTTCTGTCACAAAGCAGTGTCAGAGAATTTAACCCAACCCAACTCAATGATAGAGGGGCGGGTACTACGTCTGTCAATGAGCTAAGAGAAAAGGATTTTACGGTAAGATCTTACAAAAATCCATTTTTCTCTGTCGCTCATTGACAGACGTAGTCCTCTTGATTAATATCAAATTGGGACGTCCCAAAGCAGTGCCACAAATGAGGGGTAGGAACAGAAATCAAAATCCAGAAGGCCCAACCGGAGCCAACCAGAAGTATCAAGGGACTCATCGAGCAAACAGATGAGACCTACCCAACAAACCCTCAAAGTAGACCAACAGTCTCCTCAAACAGCGGCCTGCAGGAACCTTGCGGCCAAAGGAGGCATCTGACGATGCCATCACATAAACCTTATACAATATTGTAAAGGTATGAAACCGACGACCAAGTAGTCGCCTTGAAAACCTGAACCACTGACGCCTGATGGCGGAAGGCCCAGGAAACACTAAGCGCCCGAGTAGAGTGCGCCTTAACAGGGAACGGGGAATCCCGACCCATAAATAGAATAAGCCTATACCACCGTCTGTCTGATCCATCTAGAGATGGTCGCGGCAGAAAACAGGCAACCCCTTCTTAGGGCCATTCGTGATCACAAACAGTGACTCCGTATTACGAAATGAATCCGTAGTATACAAGTATACCCTGATCGCCCGAACTACATCCAAGGAATGCAACGCGAATTCTCGAGGATGACTGGGCTTAGGACACAGGGAAGACACTACCATGTCCTTATTCAAATGAAACTTTGAAACCACCTTAGGAAGGAAGGATGGATTCGGACGAAGAACAACCTTATCCCTATGAACCACCAGATATGGGGAACAACAGGATAATGCGGCCAGTTCTGACACCCTGCGTGCAGAAGTGATAGCCACCAAGAAGGCCACCTTCTGGGAAAAAGTAAGCAAGGGAATCTCCCTGATATTTTAAAAGGGAGGTTTCTGAAGAACCGACAACACCAGATTAAGATCCCAGGGCGGTAAAGGAGCGCGCACTGGCGGAGCCAGGTGTCGCACCCCCTGGATGAAATTCCGCACCAAGGAATGAGTAGCCAAAAGCTTCTGAAAGAAGATTGCTAATGCTGAAACCTGACCCTTGATAGCACTCAAGGCCAGCTTCTGCTCAACCCCCTGTTGCAGAAAGGCCAATATTCGGCCCACCGAATAACAACGTGGAGGGAACCCAAGGGATTCACACCACGCAATCTAAGACTTCCATGTGCGATGATAAATCTTTCTGGAAGTCGCTTTTCTTGCTTTAACTAGAGTAGGATAACTGAAGCTGACAATCCCTTGTCCTTCAGCTCCTGGGTTTCAATAGCCAGGCCGTTAAAGCCAGCGATCGTAAAGCAGGATGGGAGATTGGTCCCTGCGACAGCAGATCCTCCCTAAGAGGAAGTCGCCAAGTAACGTCTGTGACCAGCCTGACCAGGTCGGCGCACCAGGCCCGACTAGGCCAGTCCTGAGCTACCAGGATAACTGGGATTCCCTCCACTCTATCCTGCGAAGAAGCTTCGGCAGCAACTTGAGAGGAGGGAAGGCATACAGTAGCTGATACTGCCCCAACGGGGCGATCAGCATGTCTGTGGCGTCTGCTAGAGGATCGCGGGAGCGAGCCACAAAGCTCCGCACTTTCCTGTTGAGCCGAGATGCCAACAGATCCCATTCGAGGTGCCCCAACGGAGGCACAGTTGGTGGAATACCTCTGGATGAAGAGATCATTCCCCTTGATCCAGAATCTGACGGCTGAGATAATCTACCTGCCAATTCACCCCCGGAATGAATACCGCAGAGAGAGCTGGAACAATCGTTCCGCCCAACGATGAATGCTGGCCACTTCTATGGCCGCCAGGACACTCCTGGTGCCTCCTTAATGATTGACATAAGCCACTGCTGTGGCATTGTCCGACTGTATCCGCACCGGGCTGCCCCAGGGCTGCTCGATCCAATGAATCAGACGAAGTCTGATCGCTCTTAGTTCCAATACATTTATCGGTGACCTGGACTCTTCCAGGGACCAAAGCCCCTGAGCAGATAATTGACCGAGAATTCCTCCCCACCCGGATAGACTGGCATCCGTGGTGACAATCGTCCAGTATATTGGAAGAATGACTTCCCCTGGCTGAGCATCGGAGACCGAAGCCACCAGACCAGAGACTCCCTGGTCCACTCGCTCAATCGGATCCGATTGTCCAGAGATTCTGGATTCCGATTCCATTTGAGAAGAATCTTTCCTTGAAGGATTCGGGTATGGAACTGGGCAAATGGTACTGCTTCGAAAGAAGCCACCATCAAACCCAGGACCCTCATGCAAGTCCGAAGAGAAGGCCAGTTGTCGGATAGTAACAACTGAATTGCCGATTGAATCTTCCGGAGTTTCCCTGCCGGAAGGAATACTTTTGCCCTGGATCTGTCTAGAATTAGACCCAGATATTCGAGCCTCCTGGTGGGAATCAGAGAAGACTTCTGCAGGTTCACCAGCCACCGGAACTCTTGCAAAGAGATCATGGTGATCTCTAAGTTTTGTAACAAGACCTGTGGAGACTCCGCACGGAGCAGAAGATCGTCTAGGTAACCTAGAATCGATATGCCTCGTTGATGCAACAGCGCCAACACTGGGGCCAACACCTTTGTGAAGACCCGAGTAGCTGAGGCGAGACCAAAGGGTAACGCCGCAAACTGATAATGGTTCTCTTCTACGGAAAAACGCAGGAAACGCTAATGTCCTGCGTAAATGGGAATGTGAAGATAGGCATCCTTGATGTCTATGGACGCTAGAAAATCCCCTTGATGCAGGGAGGCTGCTACTGTGCGAATGGATTCCATTTTGAATTTTTGTATCTTGACAAAAAAAGGTTGAGTGCTCTTAAGTCCAGAATTGGACGCACCTTACCCTCTTTCTTGGGTATTGTAAACAGGTTTGAATAAAACCCTTGAAAACGCTCTGTCCAAGGAACGTGGACTACCACTCCTTGTTGCAGTAAATTCGTGACCGCTCCCCGCAGAGCTTCTAAGCGATCCGGGGATAGTCGGATATTGGAAGGGAAGAATCGCACCGGTGGGAGAGATCGAAACTCGATCTTGTAACCTGACCTTATGACTTCGCGAATCCACTTGTCCGGGATTCTGGAAAGCCATGGATCCGGAAACCGGCGAAGACGTCCCCCCACCCCAGCTATGGGTGGGGGCGCACCTTCAGGCTTTAGTAGTCTTATCTTCAGGTCTGGAAGAGCCGGGCTTTTGCTTGCCCGACCAGCGCCCCTTAAAACCTCCTGAAGGAGTTTTGGAGGGCTTTGCTTTTTCGCCCGTGGGGCGAAAAAACTTCTTATGGGCGGAAAAGGAAGGCCCCCGTCTCTGACGAGGTCCTTTACCCTTAGTACTTTGTGGCAAGAAAGTGCTCTTGCCTCCAGTGAGATCCTTGATAATTTCATCTAAGTTGGCCCCAAATAGGCGCTCACCCTGAAAAGGGAGATTAGCCAAAGCCTTCTTGGAACCTTGGTCTGCCGACCAACATTTTAGCCACAGTGTACGCCTGAGAACCACTGCTGAGACTGATGCTCGCCCCAATAATGGAGTGGCGTCTAGCGCAGCATCGCAGATAAACTGTAACCCTTGTATCAGGGCCGGCCTTAGGTGTTCAGGCGCCCTGTGCGAGCTAATCCTGTGGCCCCCCCCACGTGCATTTTCTTGCACCTTTTTTGCACTTTATTTGACTTTTCTTTTTTATGATCACTACTATTTCAGAGCCCCCCTCACAAAGCCCCCCTCACATCAGAGACCCCCCCACACATCAGAGACCCCACACACATAGCCCCCTTACATCAGAGACCCCCCACACAAAGCCCCCCTTACATCAGAGACCCCACACACAGAGCCCACTTACATCAGAGACCCCCCACACAGAGGCCCCCTCACATCAGAGACCCCCTCACAAAGCCCCCTAAGATCAGAGACCCCCCTACACACACACAAAGCCCCCTCACATCAGAGACCCCCCCACACAAAGCCCCCCTCACATTAGAGACCCCACACACAGAGCCCCGTTACATCAGAGACCCCCCACACATCAGAGACCCCCCACACAGAGCCCCCCTCATCTCAGGGACCCCCTACACAAAGCCCCCCTAACATCAGAGAACCCCCCACACAAAGCCCCCCTCACACAGAGCCCCCCCACACAAAGCCCCCCTCACATCAGGGACCCCACACACAGAGCCCCCACACATCAGAGACCCCCTCACACACAGAGCCCCCCTCACATCAGAGACCCCCACACAAAACCCCCTAACATCAGAGACCCCCACACAAAGCCCCCCTCACATCAGAGACCCCAGAAACAAAGCCCCCCACATTAGAGACCTCCTCACAAAGCCCCCCTAAGATCAGCGACCCCCTACACACACACACACAAAGCCCCCTCACATCAGACCCCCCCACAGAGACCCCCACATCAGAGAGCCCCCTTTAAATCACAGACCCCCCACACAAAGCCCCCCCCCACACAGAGCCCCCCACACATAGCCCCCCACATCAGAGAGCCCCCCCTTACATCACAGACCCCCCGTACATCTTTTGAATGACAGAGACCTCACTTACCTTACGTTGTCTGCAGCTTTTTTTTTCTTTAAACTTCCCGCCCACACATCCCCGGGAGTGTGGGCGGGCGGGAGGAGGAGAAGGGGCGGGGCGAGGAGGAGCTGACGATCTCTCCTCCCTCCCTGCACTGACGCCAGAGGAGAGATCGTCAGCTCCTCCTCGTCCCGCCCCTTCTTCTCCTCCTCCCGCCCGCCCACACTCCCGGGGATGTGTGGGCGGGAAGTCAGCGTGGAAGGATCGGAGGCTGAGCTGTGTGAGAGATACACAGCTCGCCTCACTGCAGCAATAGGTGACCGAGGCACGGCCACACAGCGGGAGGTGAGCGGCGGCCACGGCCTGTGTTAACCCTGTCCAGGCCGCGGTCGCCACTCACCTCCCGCTGTGCGGCCTGAATTGCCTGATCCTCTGCGAGCTGTGATGGCCGCACGGCGCCCTTGTTGCCCATGGCGCCCTGTGCGGCCGCACAGCTCGCACACCCCAAAGGCCGGCCCTGCCTTGTATCATCTGTTCTAACAGATCTGATACCGCCTGAGGGATATCTCTCCCTTCTAAGTCCCGGCGTAACCACTTGGTCCATTCTGTTACAGTTTGAGAAACCAGACCAATAGCAATTACTGGTCTGAAAGCTGACCCAATCAGGGAAAAGATGGCGCAAGACACGGCTTCCACCTTACGATCCACTGGATCCTTAAAGGACGGAGCATCCTCCAATGGGATAACCGTAGATTTGTTCAATCTGGAGATTGGAGAATCCACCATAGATGGTACTGTCCACTTCTTGAGGAGGGATTTCTCGAACGGATAACGCCTATTAATGCGTTAGGAAATAGTAGGGGCTCGTTTTGGATGACCCCATTCTTCCTTAATTACATTACCGAAACACTTGGGTAAGGGAAATACTTTCGCCATTTTGGCGCGTTTATTAGTACCAAATGGAATCTCAGTATCAGCTACTTCTGATGGTGTAACCTGTAGTCCTAATGTTTCCCGAACGGCTACAATTAATGCGTTTACCAACGCTTCCTCTCGGGCTATGGTAGATGCTGAAACATCCTCCTCACTGTCTGAAGAGACAGTACCCGAGACACAAACCCCAGATGAGGTACCTGCAACTGCAGGGATAGGCTCAGACTCTGAATCTGAAGTTTCAGGTGAAATGGGGGTAGGCGGGGGTCGCTTCCTTGCGCCCTGTCCCTGACAAGCCACTTCCACCCGGGATACAAACGTTTCCAAAATTGCTGATGTAGCACCACCCCCGCAGGAGCTGCTGATTATAGTATTGGGTCTACACCCTGCCTAACAACCCAATCAAATTGGCTCGATCCCTCCTCAGGCACAACTGACCCAGAATAGGACTGGACTATCAAATGGATACACAGATTGGAATACAATACTTCAATATGCAACAATACCTTGTTATCTTCTTAAATGATAGTCCTTCTGGGTGACACAATGGAACAGCACACAGGATTGTAATTAACCAAACTTAGTTTACTATATATCAAATTGAATAGGGGAGATACAATACAATACAAGTCCATAAAAGGTTATTTAAAACAGCTTTAAAAAGATAAAAGAATACCCCCACACTCCTCCTCCATTAAGGCTAGACACAGTACCAGATAGGTAGGCCTATCTGAATCCCTCCCCCAGAGTTCTCTTCTTTCTTGTTGATCTTCGCTAGCAAGGTTATTGAATAGAGCTCATTTGTAATCCAAATTTAGGAAATGAAGATCAAGAGAGAGAAAAACAACAAGCTGTTAGTTGTCACCGCAGGGTGTCTGCGTAACTGAGCAATAACTTCTGTAAGAGAGATAAGCCTCTGGCGACTCCTTTTCAGACCTTATTGTTTGTCTATGAGTCTCCTGAGAGAGTATGCTGATAAACCCCGGGGTTTTATCACCTCCTGTTGCGCTACCGCTATCTGTAGATAAAACTATCTCTTCGGCAGATAAAGTCAGTTATTGGGCATGTGCCCTCTCACCAACAGAAGTTTCCCCTTCGCGCGCTTCCACTGCGGTCTCAGTCCTTTGGCTATGCGCCAGCCGCGCGAGGTCCTTCTGGCGGATGACTTCCGGTCTCTGTCAACAGCAGTTTGACCTCCAGGAATATGCCTCGTGCCTGAGATGGGACGGTTCCACGTCGTCCCTCCAGGCTAAAAGGCTTTGGCCCAATATCCGGCACCAGTCCTTCACTCTCGCTCGCTGGTTCCTCAGAGTCCAGCGCAGAAAAAGACCCCCCCTCGCGCGCTTCTCTCTTCCTTTAAATAACTTCCCCCATAGTGCCGTGCGGTGCAGCCGTGCACCCTGGATCTTGCAAAGCAGCGTGGGAGATGTAGTTTCCTCATCTTGTGAAAAGGAAGTCACAGCCCGGGAAATTCCATGCAGCTACCACTAGAGGGAGCCTAGTTCCTTCCCACATATCAAACAGTGTCTTTAGGCATTTTTAACCCCGCTACACACTCCCCCCACTTGAGAAACTTTGGTCCCCAAAGAGGTCAACAGTATGTACCCTAGTGCATAGGTTGGCATTATACAACAAAACATTAACATATTGCTGAAATAAGTCAATCTGAATATATCCAATTTTGTATTCTGATAGCAGTGCAACAGTAAAACGATAAAGTGCAATTAATAAGCAAATAAGTAATTTCTACAGTGTTAATATAGTGCTAATTTCTAGTGCTTTTATATAGTGCTCCTTTAAAAAGCACATGTGCATTTGCAATTTCTTAAACACTTACATCTTAAAGTTTGTGTTATAAAAAAAAAACATCAAAAGGTGAGAAAGAAAAAAAAACTTATAGTGGAGTCAGAGCAGCAAAATGTGCGCAAACATTAACTCACAAAGTAAACCAAATTGTGAACATCAAAAACTGTGCTTATTATAATGGCCAAACCCAATATCCTTATGTACAAACTTAAATGCAAACGTTTTCTACTTCAATACTTTGTTCTCATGATCTCTCACAGACCCCCCGAAACTTGGGTGGCTGGTACAGTTGTGCCTGGGGGTGAGCTAGGGTTGTCCCCCACCAAATCTACAGTGGGAGAGCTAGGCTGGTCAGGAGATCTTTTGGAGGTAAAAACAGCTTCTTCCGAACATTCACCCAATTGATCATAGGTCAGTCTCTTAGGTGGGTGAATGACTCTCCTTTCCCTCTGTTCCCGTGGAGGCATACTCTCAGAGGTACTAGGATCAGGCACTTCTGAGGATTCTTCAATATCCACCTCCTCATGTTCCAACACAGAGGAACCTGATGGTTCAAGAGCGGTCAGTTCTTCTTCAGAGAAAGGTGCAACCTCCTCCTCAGGATCTTCATCCTCAGCTGCTTCTTCTGGAAGCATATGAAAGGGTATGAATTCAGGGTCTTCTGCCCGAAGGGCCCCTCTATCAGCCAAGTCAGATGAAGACAGGGAGGCAGGTGTGGGTTCTGGCAACTGAGATGACCACAACCAGTCGGGTACCTCCTCTTCATCTTCCAAATCTTCAGATAGAGAACTTCCCTCTCCCTCATCTGGGAGCGTCGTCTGAGATCTGGTAACCGGTCTGGACCGGCGAGAAGTCGAAGGGGCCTCTGACAAGTCTTCCACAGGGGGCATACGAACCGCTTCAGAGAGAGGCAGCAAATGGTTCCGATGCCAAGCCTTCAATGGACCCACACTTCCCTCAGGCCGAATTTGGTACACAGGAAGGTTTGGCAATTGCTTACAGATAACATAAGGTTGGGACTTCCAGCGGTCTGCCAACTTGTGTTTTCCTGGGACACCCAAGTTTCTCAACAAGACCCTGTCCCCTGGCTGCAGATCATGGATCCGAACTTTTAGGTCGAAACTTTTTTTATTCCGCAGTCCACGTTGATCAGATGTAGCCTGGGCCTTGTCATAGGCCGCTTTCAGACTCTTCCGCAATTGGTCCACATATCCTCTATGCGATGCTGAAGAGGTATGATCAGGCGAAATGCCAAAGGCCAAATCCACTGGTAACCGAGCCTCCCTTCCAAACATCAGCCGATAAGGGGAATATCCAGTAGCATCACTGACAGTGCTGTTGTAGGCATGCACGATAGCAGCTACATGCTTGCCCCAATGCTGTTTCTTCTCTGAGCTCAAAGTCCCCAACATATCCAAGAGAGTCCTGTTAAATCGTTCAGGCTGGGCATCCCCTTGTGGATGGTAGGGAGTGGTTCTAGTCTTTTGAATGCCCAACATATCCAACAGTCTCTTGATCAGTCTACTTTCGAAGTCCCTTCCCTGATCAGAATGGAGGCGTTGTGGTAACCCATAATGTACAAAAAACTTCTCTACAAGAACTTTGGCTACCGTTGAGGCCTTCTGATCCCTTGTTGGGAATGCTTGAGCGTATCTGGTAAAATGGTCTGTTACCACAAGAACATTCCCCTGGCCACTCAAATCAGGCTCTAAGCAAAGGAAATCAATGCACACCAGCTCCATGGGTCCCTGGCTTTGTAGATGGCCCATTGGGGCTGCTTGACGTGGCAGAGTCTTCCTCTGTATACACCGGACACAAGAATGACAGTATCCTTCAACTTCGGCCCTCATACAAGGCCAGTAGAACCTGTCCCTGACAAGCTGAAAGGTTCTTTCGGGCCCCAGATGGCCATGATTATCATGAAGAGCGGCCAAAACTCCCTCTCTGTATTTAGCTGGTAAGAACAGTTGCCACTTTACCTCCAGATCTTCAGATGGACCTCTCCGGTAGGCCACTCCTTCTCTGATCTGTAACCGGGTCCACTCTCTATGTAACAGACGGGCCCCCTGAGAGGAGTCAGTTAGAAGCAACTCAGGGCTCTGGATCTCCAAGGCTTCCAAGAGAAGTTTTCCCAAAGGGTCTTCCAACTGCTCCTTCCGCAAGTCCCTTTTGGACAGCCGGGGCAAATCCTCCCCTTCAACCTGGGTCACCTGGCAGTAGCATTTGGGTACTCCGATAGCCGAAACCCCAATCTCTTCTGCTCTTGACCCTCCTCGGGATCGAAATTCAGTTCCCTGATATAGGGCACGCACCCCTTCTGGAGCCAAATGAGTCCATTCTTCCACAGGTTCCTGTGGAGCATGCAACCTTCTGGACAGGGCATCTGCATCCCTATTTCCGATTCCTGGCCGATACTTCAGACTAAAATTAAAGCTAGAGAGGGCAGCCAACCATCGGTGTCCTGTTGCATCCAGCTTAGCCGTAGTCAACAGATAGGTGAGGGGATTATTATCTGTCTTGACAACGAATTCAGCTCCGTATAGGTAGTCTTTCAATTTGTCAACCACTGCCCACTTCAAGGCCAAGAATTCAAGTTTGTGGGTAGGATAATTCCTTTCAGCAGGCAGTAGGCTTCTGCTCACATAGGCAACAGGTCGCAGATAACCCTCATGCTCCTGATAAAGAACCCCCCCCAGCCCATCTCGGCTGGCATCAACATGCAGTTCATAGGGTTTTGTGGGGTCCGCATAGGCCAACACAGGGGCAGTGGTTAGGGTTTTCTTCAGCTGGACAAAGGCCCCTTCGCATTCCGGGGTCCACTGATCCTGGATGGATTCCTTAGCCTTCCGGGGTCCCATGGTGGACTTCACCGGCTTTACCAACTCAGGGACATCATCTTCTTCATTCTTCAGGAGCTCATTTAGGGGTCGGGCAATCTGGGCGAACCCCTCCACAAACCTCCTGTAATAGGAGCAAAAGCCCAGGAATGACCGGAGTTCGGTCACATTTGTGGGTCTCGGCCAGGAAGCAACAGCATCCAACTTGTGCGGGTCAGTGGCCACCCCTTCTCCAGACACGATATGGCCCAGGTAATGGACCGAGGACTGATAGAATTGGCACTTCTCAGGAGAAAGTTTCAGACCTTCTTCATGTAGCCTCTTCAAGACCTTTTCCAACCTCTCCTCGTGTTCTTCCAAAGTTCTACCAAACACGATAACATCATCCAAGTATACCAGTACCTCTATCAAATTCATATCTCCAACGGTCCTTTCCATCAGCCTTTGGAAGGTAGCAGGGGCCCCGGACAACCCCTGAGGCATGCGATTGAACTCAAAGAACCCCACAGGAGTGATGAAGGCTGTTTTCTCCCGATCTTCAGGGTGCATGGGGATCTGATAATACCCACTCTTTAAGTCCATCACACTGAACCACTTCGCTCCTGACAGACTCTGTAGGGCATCTTCGATTCGAGGAGTGGTATACTGGTCTGGGATGGTTCTTCTGTTCAGCGTTCGGTAGTCGATACAAAGCCTCAGAGATCCATTTTTCTTCCGGACTACCACTATCGGGGAAGCATACGGGCTCCTGGATTCTCGGATAATCCCGATCTTTTTGAGCTCTGCCAGCTGTTGACGTAGATCTTCTAAGTCACCCAAGGGGACTCGCCGAACTCTCTCCCTAAAAGGCTTGTCCTCACTCAGGCGGATCTTATGAGTGGCACTCCTGGCACATCCCACATCAAACTCGTCCTTAGAGAATATTTCCCTCCATCGAGCAAGTTGTGCCTTGGCCCTCTTCACCCATTCCGGCGGGAGGGCAGCGTTTCCAGAGCAGAGCTCCTCTATAACCGCTTCACCCTGTTCCTTTTCTTTGAAATCAATGGGTGCAACTGGGGTAGCCGGGTTGACTTGGCCCAGGAGCACTCTGGCCGGTACCTTCACCGGTGTAATAGAGGTGTTTCTGACACTCACTAAAACCCTTCCACGGTTTTCCTGTAACACCTTCAAAGGGATCACCTCAGGGATCACTTCTATCCCTCTCTGTCTCTCCTTTTGACCTGATTCAAAGATAATGAAAGGACCCGGCTGTTGCCATGTGAGTTTAACAGAAGCCTTAAAACAGGCCACCTCTCCTGGCTGTAAGACCTTTTCCGCTCTGTCCAGCTTCCAGAGTCGTCCAATTCCTTCTGCGGGGGTCTCTTGCTCCAACACTAATCGTTGGTAGGCCTGCCGTAGCATGGGATGGATCCTTGGCGCCTGAACATCTTGTCCCTGGACCAGTTGTATCAGAAGGCGCCTTACCAGGTCAGTGTTTGTTCCTACGATGAGAGAGCTTTTGTTGGCCCCTGGTGGACGAGGACAGACCACCGCTAAGATGTCGAAGGTTTCCGCTTCACCAGCCACTGATGGATCAAAGGTCAACTTGATTGGCAGATACCCGTCATAGGGAAAACTTTGGGTCCCGATACCCCATATCTCCAGATCTTCCAACTTCTGCAAAGGTAGATGGGTAAGATATTTATCATAGAAGTCTCTATACAAAAGAGTCACCTGGGAAACTGTATCAAGGAGGGCTCTTGCGTAAATTCCTTCTACCTGAACCGAGACCACTGGGGAGGGCCCGACCAAGTTAGTTGGGAATTCTCTTGATGTAGCCTTGTTATCTGATTCAGTTCTCTGTACCCTGGCCCTCTTCTCCTTTTTCTTCCTTGATCTGGGCCCCCGCTGAACCCGGCGTGCATTGATTTTCCTTCCCTCAGTAACCCGGAGTCTAGAACTGGGGATGTTATATTTGGGCCTGACCCCCTGACTCGATTTCCCTGATCCTGCACCACTCCTGGAGTCCCTTAAGACTGGCGGACACCCGGTTGACTCCTTCACCGGTGTCCTCTGAAGTTTCCCGCTGGCTCGCGAGGTTTCGTGGCAGCCTTTCCTGAGCTGGGACATACCCTTCTAACATGTCCAACTCCCCCGCAGTTGAAACAAGTTAACAATCTTGCAGGCCGTGGCTCTGGATCTGTGCTGAGACTAACAGGTTCATCTGGCCTCTCCGATATACTCCCCTTGGGTAGAGTGGATACCTGACCAGTCAGGATAGACACCATTTCTATCAACTGAGACACTTGGGTCTTTAGGAGTTCAACTTGAGAGTCGCCCTCTTCCACACTTATCACTCTAACCCGGGCAGTTGAGTCAAACTGCCGACTTTTCTTCTTGTTGTCCAACATGACCTCTTCCTCTCTGACCATTCGAATCAGGTCGGGGTATTCTAGAATGCCGCCATCTTGACGAGTTCGTAACAGTATGGCAATGGGATCTAAAGGTTGAGCCCCTTTCAGAACCTGTCGTGCACGAGTCTCATCTATTTTCCGGGGGTCTATTCCTTTCTTTAACAGGATCTGGTGGATAATCCTATCCAGACGTTTAATGAATTCGGACAACTTCTCCCCCTCTTCTTGATAACAGTGGTCTAACTGGTAGAGGAGTTCAGCCGCGTTCTCCGTCCGACCAAACACATCTTGCAGAATGTCCAAATAATCCTGTGCAGTGCAGTTCTTCTTGCTAAGCTTTAGATTACGTACAGCCTCTAATGCAGGTCCCCTCAAACTCTCTGTGATTCTCTGCTTCTTATGCTGTTCTGGTACCTCCCATTCCTCCAAAGCCTGAGTGGCGGTATCTAACCACTCTTCAAACCCATCTTCTGCTGAAGGCACAGGCTGTTTCCCAGAGAATGTCCGGAGCTTCCTGTATCCAGTCATCAGATAGCTCGAGGAGTCCTTACTACATTTTGCTACAATCTCCCCCAGAACAGCACACAGTTCTGAGCTAAAAGTCGACAAAGGTGATGACTCAGGATGCCCTTCTTGGACACCTTTTTCTTGGCTGGATACCCCAGGAGTAGTAGATGAGGGACCCGCAGTAGGAACTCCTGGATGTATCAGAAAAAGTTCTGTTTGGTCAGTAGTTTTTACACTGTTTCCGTTGAAATAATCAGGGACCCCCTTCCTCCACTCACACAGTGCATACGTGTGTGGGACAGTGGTGTCAGTTTTCATGTCAATCACCCAGAATTTCCTGTCTGTGGATAGTGCCCTCAAAACAGGGAGGAGCTTTGCTTCAGTCCAGGCTTCTCCCTTGATTTCAACCACCAGGCCATTTTCCACTATGACATTCTCTTCCTTGCACCACTCAGCAGCAGCGGCAGGATCCATTTCTGCGTGGGAGGGGATTCTGGGGCTAAGAGGGTTGTGTTGCAGGACTGTAGAAATCCCGGACGAGCCCCCACATGTAGCACCACCCCCGCAGGAGCTGCTGATTATAGTATTGGGTCTACACCCTGCCTAACAACCCAATCAAATTGGCTCGATCCCTCCTCAGGCACAACTGACCCAGAATAGGACTGGACTATCAAATGGATACACAGATTGGAATACAATACTTCAATATGCAACAATACCTTGTTATCTTCTTAAATGATAGTCCTTCTGGGTGACACAATGGAACAGCACACAGGATTGTAATTAACCAAACTTAGTTTACTATATATCAAATTGAATAGGGGAGATACAATACAATACAAGTCCATAAAAGGTTATTTAAAACAGCTTTAAAAAGATAAAAGAATACCCCCACACTCCTCCTCCATTAAGGCTAGACACAGTACCAGATAGGTAGGCCTATCTGAATCCCTCCCCCAGAGTTCTCTTCTTTCTTGTTGATCTTCGCTAGCAAGGTTATTGAATAGAGCTCATTTGTAATCCAAATTTAGGAAATGAAGATCAAGAGAGAGAAAAACAACAAGCTGTTAGTTGTCACCGCAGGGTGTCTGCGTAACTGAGCAATAACTTCTGTAAGAGAGATAAGCCTCTGGCGACTCCTTTTCAGACCTTATTGTTTGTCTATGAGTCTCCTGAGAGAGTATGCTGATAAACCCCGGGGTTTTATCACCTCCTGTTGCGCTACCGCTATCTGTAGATAAAACTATCTCTTCGGCAGATAAAGTCAGTTATTGGGCATGTACCCTCTCACCAACAGAAGTTTCCCCTTCGCGCGCTTCCACTGCGGTCTCAGTCCTTTGGCTATGCGCCAGCCGCGCGAGGTCCTTCTGGCGGATGACTTCCGGTCTCTGTCAACAGCAGTTTGACCTCCAGGAATATGCCTCGTGCCTGAGATGGGACGGTTCCACGTCGTCCCTCCAGGCTAAAAGGCTTTGGCCCAATATCCGGCACCAGTCCTTCACTCTCGCTCGCTGGTTCCTCAGAGTCCAGCGCAGAAAAAGACCCCCCCTCGCGCGCTTCTCTCTTCCTTTAAATAACTTCCCCCATAGTGCCGTGCGGTGCAGCCGTGCACCCTGGATCTTGCAAAGCAGCGTGGGAGATGTAGTTTCCTCATCTTGTGAAAAGGAAGTCACAGCCCGGGAAATTCCATGCAGCTACCACTAGAGGTAAATAGTTCCTTCCCACATATCAAACAGTGTCTTTAGGCATTTTTAACCCCGCTACACTGACAATGACTCAATAGTAAGTGGGGAACTGGAGGGTCCTGCAGCCACCTCGAGGGGATCAGGTGGAGATACATGTGTGGCAGGGTCCATGTTAATCCAGGACACTTTGCCAGTGAAAAAATTTGAAAAAATAAAAAATACCTCTTTTTTTTTTCTTTTTTTTTTATCTGTAATCCACCAGCGCAATAGCGCCCCTCAGCGTACCTGCTTTGGACCCCCACAGAGAGAGAGAGAGAGACCCCAAGGGCTCACCACCTGATGCAGAGAAGTTTCCTTATCAAACTGCTGTCAGCGTTTGTCCTATGCAGACTGGGAAGTCCTGTACTAGGTTTCCCGGGTAAAAGGAAGTGGCTCCGCCCCCTGTGCACGCCTTCCGGTGTTCCCAGCTGCTCCTCGGGGTCGGCTGGGCACATCAAACATGGCCGCCCCCATGTAGAAGACAATAGGCTTCGAAAAAATGGCGGCCTGCGTGACCTGCGGGCGGCCTGTGTAGGCAATGCAGACATGCGGTCTACAACAAAATGGCGGCGGACTGCCGATCTAGCGTGGCTCCTCCAGTGCAGCGGCCTGTGAACGGCTCTGGAACGGCTGATGGCGGCCTGTCAGCCTGCGGTAGCATGGCGATAGCTACAGTCTAAGGTAGGCTATAACCTCCTTTGCTCTGGATGCTTTATATGTTTACTATGGTAAATCGAACCAGGCTTCCTTGGATCAATCTGCTAGAGAAACCAAGGCTGCTGAAGTGTCAGCTCCCAAACCCAGGTTGTTAGAGTGTTAGCTCCCAAACCAAGGTTGCTTTTAGAGTGTTAGCTCCCAAACCAAGTCAGCTGAAGTGTCAGCTCCCAAACCAAGCCTGCTGGAGTGTCAGCTCCTAAACCAAGGTTGCTAGAGTGTCAGCTCCCAAACCAAGGTTGCTTAGAGTGTTAGCTCCCAAACCAAGCCTGCTGGAGTGTCAGCTCCCAAACCAGATCACACTATCACAGGGGATATGTGAACCTGTCATAGGCTAAAAGGGGGAACCTTAATGTCAGAAAAGGATCCGACCATACACAGAGGGGCCCGTATCCCAAAAACACCCCACAGGGGGGAAGGGGGAACATTTTACTCACCATACCGGAACTGACGGGCACCTCTCTTCACAGTGCCCTCTCCACCGAGGTGGGGGGCTGTCGACAAATACGGACGCCGTGTCTCTGCCGGTTCTTGGCGTCCAAGCGAGACGTTTAACTCACAGGGTCAGTCCTCATCCAATGGGACTATGTCGCGGCCGACCCAGCGCGGAGCTATGGTCTGCACGCGCTCGTAGGCTGAACCGGGGTGACCACTGGATCTCAACATCCAGCCCGTCGCCCGGCTCCAGCATATTTACTTGAATGTGTCGCGGCCGACCCAGCGCGGAGCTATGGCCTGCGCGCGCTCGTAGGCCGGCTGGGGTGACCACTGGATCTCAACATCCAGCCCGTCGCCCAGATCCGGCATAATTTGCTTGAAGATCTCACAGGAACAACTGGAGACAAAAGCTGCCTAAAAAAAGAAAAACATTTCTAAAAAATCTTGCCAGGACCAAAAATCCCAGCAAGGAACTTAGGTCCTTACTCCTAACTAGACAGAAAAAAACTGATTTCCTGCAGCAGACAGGAAGAGGATATACCCTCTGGGACTGCCCCTAAGGTGTGGCCAGAACGTTTTCCTTCTGCCTAGTCCTACTCCTGTAGAGGGCAGCATAACCCAATTTGATATTAATCAAGAGGACTACGTCTGTCAATGAGCGACAGAGAAAAAAGAGCGTCAATTTTGCAAAAACAACAATATTTTTCACATTTTTTAATATGAAATTCGCAAAAAAAAAAATGTAAAAATCTAAATTTTTTAACATTTTAGGCCAATTTGTTTTATGCTACATATGTTTGGTAAAAAAATGTATCGCGTTTACTAACAAAGGGAAAGATTTTTGTCATTTTTGTTGTTTTTTTTTTAACGCGTAATGGCGGCGATCTGCGATTTTTTTTGCGGGACTGCGACATTGGGGCGGACAGATCGGACCCTTGACTGACATTTTTGACACTTTTGGGGTTACCAGTGAAATTACTACAGTAATCAGTGCTATACATATGCACTGTTACTGTAAAATGACACTGGTAGTGAAGGGGTTAACTTTTTTTTAGGAGGGAGGGGCTGTGTGTCCCTAGGGGCGTGATTCTAAAGCCCCGTACACACGTAACGATCGCCGGCCAAACGATTGGCCGTCTTTTGTCCAGGGCTGTCGTGTCTGTTGAAAACTGCAAAAGACTTCACACGAATTTTGTCGGCCAACAACAGCCGACTGCAGAAGTGATGTCATGTGATGGTTAACTTTCCCTGTGTTTTTTCTTTTCTGAGCATGCCCAGTCTTGCAAATCTGCTGTCTGTCGGCCGAAATCTGTACTGACTGGCGAACTGGCGTTCTGGTGTCGGCCTACAAAAATTTTAATGCCTGCACGACAGATTCTGTTCGGCCGAAAATGCGCTGTCGGCAACATCATACTAACAAGCCTACAATCGGCCGATCGGTCGGCGGCCGAATATTTGCGGCCGACAATCGGTACGTGTGTACGGGGCTTAACTGTGATTGGCTGTGGCTTGAGGTGTAGGAATAATGATCAACGGTCCTACATAGTAGAACTGTATGATCACTGTTCCTACACAGGGGAGAATGACAGGCGGTACGTCACTTTGTCTGTGAGGGGCTGACCGCCGCAGTATATGTACTTGCGGCGGTCGGCAAGTGGTTAACCATATGCACGTATTTATAAAACTAAAATTGATATTTATTTAATGCGCCATTTTTCTTATATGTTCCATCTATACAAACTTATAAATACCCTTAGCTGGGTGTAAGTGGTGGCTGCTTTTTTGCAGCCTCATGATCAGTTTGAGGTGGTACATTTGATAGTTGAGATTCAAACTGTTATGTAATCCTCAAATACTTATATGCCCAATTTTATATTTATTAACCGTATATAGATTCTTTTGCATGTTTATTTTGCTCAAGGTTCCGGTTTAATCGCTGACCAATCCTTACTCCGTTATTTAAAACTGCCAATGCACAATCCAATCTTAGGCTAAGGTCGGTCTGATGGAGTTGAGCGATGTCTATTTCCTGGTTGGGTGGTCCTAATTCAGGATGGAGGTGGATTGACTAGCGGATGCAGCTTGTCTGCATAAAACCGGGTGGTGAATTGCGATCACATGACCCCTGATGACGCTGGCTACGCGCTGACGAAATGCGTCGGGACATGGTATCGCAATTACGCTACTTCCAGATTCCTGTAGAACGCATTTGGCATACGGAAGCGGTGTTCCAAACTAGGGGAACTGCGGTCATTGCTACTGGTTTTTTACAAGTACCTGAATGTAAGTGTAATGTGGTTTGTCTAAATAAACACCTATTTTTTGTACTGCATCATGAGAGCCCTCTTGTCTCCTCATCTATCCCTGGTAACCCAACGGAGTGTGAGTGGATTTTTTGGGTTGGAAAAGTTAGGAGGACGGTGCCTGTATATTGGAAGACACACATTCCTTTGGCTTGATTAGTACCAGTATATTCCTGTGTCAGCAATCT
The DNA here is from genome assembly GCF_965119305.1 of Pelophylax lessonae. Taxonomy (NCBI): domain Eukaryota; kingdom Metazoa; phylum Chordata; class Amphibia; order Anura; family Ranidae; genus Pelophylax; species Pelophylax lessonae. The sequence continues at coordinate 140,731,431 of NC_138777.1, forward strand.
GAGATATTCAAGGCCGTTACCGACCCCCTGTAATTAAGGGGTCTGGTAAATCTGGTAAGGATAAACAAGCAAAGAAGTGGGAAAGCTGCGCTAAAATGAACTAACAAGAGTTATGCCCCATACACACGTGCAGATTATCTGCAGACTTTTGTCTGCAGACTTACCTTTTCTGTGTAGTGCAAGGGCCTGCCGGATTGCATACAAATTGAAAGTGTTTAGGTTTGACCTCATATTATATAGTTTTGGTAAGTCTGCAGACAAAAGTCTGCAGATAATCTGCACGTGTGTATGGGGCATAAGGCTGCCAGTACAACAGTAGTATCAGACCATATAGCAAAATTGTGTTCAAGTACAGCGCCACATTATGAACTAAAAGATAAAAGAACACAGTCCATGAAGTCCGTCAAATTATGATGCTGAGGTGCAGAATAAATGCAAATAAATTCCAACACCGTGCAGACACAATCCTGATATTCACCACGTGCATAGAATAAGGTAATCTCCTTACCGGATGTTTAGACCCCCTGTTAACCACTTTACCACCGGAGGATTTTGCTGCCTTACGTCCAGGCCACTTTTTGCGATTCGGCACTGTGCAAATTTAACTGACAATTGCGCGGTCATGCGACGCCGTACCCAAACAAAATTTACGTCCTTTTTTTCCCACCAACAGAGCTTTCTTTTGGTGGTATTTGATCACCTGTGCGATTTTTACTTTTTGCGCTATGAACAAAAAAAGAGTGTTTATTTTGAAAAAATAATAATATTTTAAACATTTTTTTATATGAAATCCCCCCCCCCCCCAAAATGTAAAAATCTAAATTTTTTTAAATTTTGGGCTAATTTGTTTTCTGCTACCTATGTTTGGTAAAAAAAATCACAATAACCGTATTTTGATTGGTTTGCGCAAAAGTTATTGCGTTTACTAACTAAGGGAAAGATTTATGTCATTTTTGGTGTTTTTTTAACGAGTAATGGCGGCGATCTGCGATTTTTTTTGCGGGACTGCGACATTGCGGCGGACAGATCAGACCCTTGACTGACATTTTTGACACTTTTGGGGGTACCAGTGACATTACTGCAGTAATCAGTGCTATATATATGAACTGTTACTGTAAAAATGACACTGGCAGGGAAGGGGTTAATTTTATTGGCGAGGGAGGGGTTAATGTATGCCTGGTGCTTACTGACGTGTGTGGGGGGAGGTGACTGAGTGACACAGGGACAGATTGCATGTTCAGCTATGCTGAACACTGCAATCTGTCACTCCTTGTCACTTAGGAGATCCGCCCGCTCTGTTTACACATGCGGGCGGATCTCCAAACTAGATTTCCGAACAATCGGGGAAGAGCAGCGGCGATCTCCGTCGCTCCTCCCCTGGCCCGACTCCCGCTGTGACTGAAAACAGTGGGAGCGCGCCTCCGGCGGCACGCGAGCGCCGCCTACAGGGGGAGGAGTCCAGCGACGTGGGTCTATGTCGCTGGGCGATAACGAACCACTTTGCCGCAGTACAGTCAATGTGACTGGTCGGCAAGTGGTTAAGGAAGGTCCACCAAGCATGAGGTATAAACCAATCACCAGTGGAGGGTCCACTCCAAGTCAGCAAGCAATCCACGGAACATTCATAGGAGGACAGTATGTCTTTACGAACTTCATAAACCCCAAGAGATGGACATTGATGTTCATTTTCTTGGATAAAACAGCATTGGCATTCTCAGAGAAGTTTCAATCCCAAAAGATTGCCGTGCTCCTCTTTGTTCCTAATGTCACGATGAACCAATTGGTTTTAAGGCATTTTTGGGCAACACATGGTGAAGCATTGTTTGCAGCACATCCTTCCTGAGGACTGGTGACCAGAACTGGACAGCATACCCCAGATGTGGGCGAACCAGAGTTTTATAAAGTGGATGGAGCCTGCTGTGTGATATCATCGTGACATTAGGAACAAAGAGGAGCACAGCAATCTTTTGGGATTGAAACTTCTCTATGAGAATGCCAATGCGGTTTTATCCACGAAAATGAACATCAATGTCCATCTCTTGGGGTTTATGAAGTTCGTAAAGACATACTGTCCTCTATGAATGTTCCGTGGATTGCTTGCTGACTTGGAGTGGACCCTTCACTGGTTTATACCTCATGCTTGGCGGACCTTCCTTAACAGGGGGTCTAAACATCCGGTAAGGAGATTACCTTATTCTATGCACGTGGTGAACATCAGGATTGTGTCTGCACGGTGTTGGAATTTATTTGCATTTATTTCTGCACCTCAGCATCATAATTTGACGGACTTCATGGACTGTGTTCTTTTATCTTTTAGTTCATAATGTGGCGCTGTACTTGAACACAAATCTGGTAAGGAGTTTGTGCACACTGGGTGGTCTTTGTATGGTGGAGGAGTGAGGATACCCACAGATCCAGTTTATTCATGGATTTAAAGAGACTTTTTGCTAGCCTTCACTTTGGTTGTTTATTTATATCCTACTCTTGCACATTCTAATTTGAGTGGACTTTACCCAATCATTTAATTTACTATGGACTGAAGGTGTGACTTTATTTCTTGATTTTATTTATTGATTATTTTATATTTACATTGTTTGAGCGTGGTATTATATATCACTATATACGGTGCCTTGCGAAAGTATTCGGCCCTCTTGAACTTTGCAACCTTTTGCCACATTTCAGGCTTCAAACAAAGATATAAAACTGTAATTTTTTGTGAAGAATCAAAAACAAGTGGGACACAATCATGAAGTGGAACGAAATTTATTGGATATTTCAAACTTTGTTAACAAATAAAAAACTGAAAAATTGGGCGTGCAAAATTATTCAGCCCCTTTACTTTCAGTGCAGCAAATTCTCTCCAGAAGTTCAGTGAGGATCTCTGAATGATCCAATGTTGACCTAAATGACTAATGATGATAAATAGAATCCACCTGTGTGTAATCAAGTCTCGGTATAAATGCGCATGCACTCTAATAGTCTCAGAGGTCCGTTTAAAGCGCAGAGAGCATCATAAAGAACAAGGAACACACCAGGCAGGTCCGAGATACTGTTGTGGAGAAGTTTAAAGCCGGATTTTGATACAAAAAGATTTCCCAAGCTTTAAACATCCCAAGGAGCATTGTGCAAGCGATAATATTGAAATGGAAGGAGTCTCAGACCACTGCAAATCTACGAAGACCTGGCCGTCCCTCTAAACTTTCAGCTCATACAAGGAGAAGACTGATCAGAGATGCAGCCAAGAGGCCCATGATCACTCTGGATGAACTGCAGAGATCTACAGCTGAGGTGGGAGACTCTATAGAACAATCAGTCGTGTACTGCACAAATCTGGCCTTTATGGAAGAGTGGCAAGAAGAAAGCCATTTCTTAAAGATATCCATAAAAAGTGTTGTTTAAAGTTTGCCACAAGCCACCTGGGAGACACACCAAACATGTGGAAGAAGGTGCTCTGGTCAGATGAAACCAAAATCAAAACTTTTTAGCAACAATGCAAAACGTTATGTTTGGTGTAAAAGCAACACAGCTCATCACCCTGAACACACCATCCCCACTGTCAAACATGGTGGTAGCAGCATCATGGTTTGGGCCTGCTTTTCTTCAGCAGGGACAGGGAAGATGGTTAAAATTGATGGGAAGATGGATGGAGCCAAATACAGGACCATTCTGGAAGAAAACCTGATGGAGTCTGCAAAAGACCTGAGACTGGGACGGAGATTTGTCTTCCAACAAGACAATGATCCAAAACATAAAGCAAAATCTACAATGGAATGGTTCACAAATAAACATATCCAGGTGTTAGAATGGCCAAGTAAAAGTCCAGACCTGAATCCAATCAAGAATCTTTGGAAAGAACTGAAAACTGCTGTTCAAACGCTCTCCATCCAACCTCACTGAGCTCGAGCTGTTTTGCGAGGAATGGGCAAAAATTTCAGTCTCTCGATGTGCAAAACTGATAGAGACATACCCCAAGCGACTTACAGCTGTAATCACAGCAAAAAGGTGGCGCTACAAAGTATTAACTTAAGGGGGCTGAATAATTTTGCATGCCCAATTTTTCAGTTTTTTATTTGTTAAAAAAGTTTGAAATATCTAATAAATTTCATTCCACTTCATGATTTTGTCCCACTTGTTGCTGTTGATTCTTCACAAAAAATACAGTTTTATATCTTTATGTTTGAAGCCTGAAATGTGGCAAAAGGTTGCAAAGTTCAAGGGGGCCGAATACTTTCGCAAGGCACTGTAAGTTTATCATAATTACGTTTTTACACGGCTACGTGCTGCTCACAGTTTTTGATGTTTAACATATCCATTAGTCATTTAATAATAATTTTTTAGTCATTAGTCATTTAATTAATATATTTTTTAGTCATATTTATACACTTTTGCACTTTGTGGTTTTGCACAATTTCTGTTCTGTTTGCGCAGGTGCTTTTGGTGCTTAACACCATTTTTTTCTAGTAGTTACAGTGGACTGGGTAAGCAGCGGCCCCTCTTCCCCTGTCCTTCACAACTAACATCATAGATGTCTGCTGCTACCTAACCCCAAAAAAAGACAAAAACATACATTCCAGCCCTTACAATTACAAGGACCCCTTGAAGACACAAACACATGTAGAGTACTTGCCTTCCATTTGAGAGCAGCTGTCCTCCTCTTCACTTCTGTCTGCTCCCCCATGATCCTCGCCACCCTGCTCATGGGCCACATGGCCCTCCTGCCCCTGGGCCACATTGCTGGGGCCTGCCTCCTTCTCCGCCTCCTGCTCCTCACCTCTTGCTGAAGTTACATCAACCACAAAAGAGAAAAAAAGAGACCCAAAAATGCATTCCTCAATGTTAGAACAAACACACAAAACACCAGCACAGCCACATTACTTACAGTGGGCCTGAGAAGGCTGAGCCTCCAGCTCCTCGTCACTTGTTTCTAAAAAGAACAACATCACAAGTTACACACTTTGAGGGCACAAATAGGCAGCAACTTCTCAACATGCTAGCACGATACTCCATGCCCCTACAATTCTGTACATAGAAGAGCAATTGCATCAATGAGCTTCATTTACCATGTTTAGAAACAGGAGGTCACCATCCATTCCCAATGGGTCACACCCCTCAATATCATGTGTTCACTATGCAGTCACATTAGTTGAGATAGAGTTACACCAAGCGGATCATAAAGCTTGTTAAAATGAACTGGATTTTACACATTGCCCAGGGAAAGTTTTTTTTTGCACAACTAGCAAATGCTACCTGGCAAAATCACACCACTTTTACAGTACCTTACAATTTTGAGAATTTCAAAACATTGGTGATACACCTCCACTCCAGAGAAGGGTTGCTGTTACCATCTTGCTCCAAAACAGTTCAGACTGAAGTGTTAGGTAACTAAGCCTAAAAATTGCTACTAAAAAAATTCACAAACATTATTTTGCCAGATAAAGAACCCCAAAGTCCTTTCTAATTAACATCTTGAGAATTAAAATGCTTCTGCTTACGGTCAACAATTCGGAGGCGCTCCAAAGCCTCGCTCCCAGTCGTCCTCCTCCTCCCCTTCTTCACCAAGCACACCACTGCTTGGCGTCTGTCTGTTATAGCTAGAACCAGAAGATAAAGAGGAGAAAATTTAAGGACAAATTGTAAAAGGCAGTTGAAAAGGCTGTGAAGAGACACACGGGGGGGTTATTCTGGGCAGTTGATAGAGGGAGGAGGGGGGGGGGTGATTGTGGCACACCTAAACACAGGCCCACACACAACAAAACACACATATCTGTACCGATTTAATCCACATCTTGACTTACTGGAGATTTGCTCCACCGCCTTCTTCAGCGCTCTTGGCGCGTGCAGCTTAACATCGCTCCAAGAGCGCTGCAGATCCACAAGTTGGGCGTGGATGCAAAATCTCTGCCACAGCTTCATCTGGAGCAGACGCATAATGGTGTGCTTGGTATTGTGTCAATTGGCCCTTAAACACCCACCTCAAAATATCTTAACCCCATGTGGAGGCTTATCCACATCACCCTGGGCAGTGTTTGAGGGAGGGGGGCATGTTTTTTTCATGGATGGTGAAGCCCACTTTCCAAGGTGTCACCAAGTTACTTAAAACAATCCATACTCATTCACAGGAGGGAGGGGCATTCAAAAAATTGAGGGGCTATGATCTGGAAACACACTTGTTAAAAGGAGGCATTCCGACATCCCAAAGTCTACTGGCCACAGAGCTGACCCAAGCCTTTAGGTGGCTTCTAGGGAAGAAGGCCCATGTCCCCATCAAGATATGGACAAGCTGCTTTGGGGTAGTGATGACATGTCGTCTCTAGATTTGGGGGTAGGGGGGAACCCATGACATTGCCTGAGCCAACCTTTTGGCATATGGATTCCCTTAAAAGCTAGACAAGCAACAAAGGCCACCATCTGCATTGTTGGTGTCTTGGTGTTTGAGAGATGTTTTCTTTTTGGATTTTCTACTGTACAGACAAAAGTCACTATTTACACATATTGGAATCTTTACCTATGCAATGTTTTGTCACACATGTTAAAGATAACATGTCATTTTCTAAACAGACTAAGACAGACAGACATTTCTTTTTGGTTTCAGTTTGTGGTTTAAATAAAGAGTTTGGTGATGCTAATGCATATGACCAAGAACAAACTCATGCACATCACTCATACACATCACCAATACGATTGGAAATGTCCTGACTGACAAATAGCACAGTGATTAGCGAGTCTGCCTTCCAGCCCTTCATTTGTGTGTTCAAATCCCTCAACTCCTCTCACCTCTCTGGGCAACAATTGGAGGTCTACACCCCACAAAAGGTTACAAAAAAAAAACTTTTGCAATTGTTTAGGCCATATGCATTTGCTTCCCCAAACTCTTTATGTAATCACCCCCCCCCCCCCCAAAAAAAAACAAAGATATCGATATATAGAGATAGCAAAAAGAGGGGGTTCCCCTGATTGGGACTTTAAAGGCACATATAAATTGCAAAGCTGATGTGTAATCAACAATGACTTTATTAGGTACAAAAATAGAAAATAGAAAACAATGGCATTAAAAACAGTGTACAAGCAATGGACAGATATGAAAAAAACTCAAACGCTAGAACCTAGCAACCCGACATGTTTCGAAGATATATGCTTTCTCCTTCTTCAGGGGTAGTTCATAGCGGTACTCTAATAATACAAGAATATGAGCATAAGTGCCATAACTAGTAGAATCTGCATATATACAATACTTTTATAATTCACAATATACATTGTATATAAAGTGTGAGTACTTACAGAGTTGATCAAATCTGAACTTTACATGCTTGTACAAGAAGATAAAAACATCTGGTTGGTCTGGATCTAACTGGCGATGTATGTAATGATTTTAGTTGTAATTCTGATTGGAGTTGTGGGACCACAGGGGGTGAGGTCAGGTAGGTGTCTCACAAGTATATGGCCATCTGAAGTCCTATGGATAGGAAGCCAGGGACAGCACCTTGCCACTTTTCATCCAATATAAGTAGAGCCAGTCTAAAAAGATAGGCAAAAATAGCTTTTGAGATTTCACCCTAGTTCCCTGAAAATAGCAGGAAAGGTGAATCATGCTAGTTCAATTACGATAGACAGGAATGGCTCAAAGGCAAAAAGTTGAGCAGTCCTGGTTGTAAAGAGATCGTTTGTATTACCTTGTGATGGTGTCAGATCTATTTGCACGTCCTCTCCAGCCAGCCACCAGCAGACAAATGTGTTGTCTGTGTGCTGGGGGAGGTGTGCTTTTCAATAGTGTTTAATGAGTGGCATAGGTGACAGCTGGCGTCCAGGAAGGGCTTCCTGGATCGCCGATGCCGGGCCTGCCCCCAAACCACGTGTGCGTCACGCTGCAGCGTGACGTGGTGTGGGCGGGGCCGGCGCCTGCGTTCCACCGGCACGGTGATCGAAACCGGAAGTGCGGGAACACCTCGGCTTCCGATTGGTCACCGTCGGTCAGGGCCGGACCTAGCGCTGGATGGGAAGAGACCAACAGTGTACATCGCTGGATGAGCTATGTGTCTCACCGTGCCGGGATGGCCATGGATCGGGGACACCAAGTAACCTATAGGTTAATTAGGAGACCTGAACCACAAAACATTGTGAAACGAATCACATATAAATCTGGTATTTACCTAATGTGGCTGGACGCTCTTAGTGAGAGATCCTCAGAAAGTCACATAATTCTTTGCATATATGTGAATACACACATCGCCAGAGAGCACTCAACCAAATGTTGACAGCACAACACTGAAAACCAATAACAATAAAGCAAAAATGGGGAGAGATTAGATTAAAAATACGGAACAGAATAAAGAGCACGAAAATAAGGATGCATATAATATATTTGTCATCATAACATTAAAATAAGGCAAAGAGAGCATATAAACACAGACACAAGCATGATATGGGGAAGCAATGTATGCTTGAATTGAAAAATTCTGGTGCATCTAATTCAGTTGTTATTAAACACCTTTAAGACTAGAGTAAGATGTGAAGATAGATGGCAGGCATGATAAAGGTAGGCAAAAAATATTCCAACTAGATGATGAAAGATTAAGTCTCCATACCCCCAGAATTGAACCCTTCAAGGAAGGGCTTGAAAGATAGCTTGCCATTCAAGCCTGGGGGTTCGGTGGCCTTGAGGTGGTATATCCACCTAAGCTCGAGTTGGAGGAGACCTTTGTTCCAGTCTCCTCCTCTAGAGCCCAGGTGGATGCGATCCGAGATTAAAAATTTGATCTTAGGCATTTTGCCAGAGTGTACTGTGGCTACGTGCCGACCAAGTGGGAGGTCTGGGTCGGACTTCCTCATACTAAGGATATGACAGTAAGCCCGTTGCCAGAACTCCTGTTTGGTTTTGCCAATATAAAAACATTGGCAGTCGCACAGTAGGAGATAGATGACACCGACAGTGCGGCAGTTGGCAAAATGTTTGGCTTTGTGGATGGTCCCATTGGGTAATATGGGGCTCCTTTGTGTCAGCATGTAGCCGCAGTATTTGCAGCTACCACACATAAAGGTCCCTTTATATTTGCAGCAGGTGAGCGAGGAAATGTCAACAAATTCACTGCGAACGAACTTATCTTTGAGTGCAGGGGCTCTTTTGAAGGTAAAGTTGGGTGAGTCTGAGAGATATTGACTTAAGACTGGATCAGAGGGCAGAAGGTGCCAATGTTTGGACACGATCTGCTTGATCTTGCAGTGTTGGTGTATATAGGGAGTGATTATCCTCAGCTTGCCGCTATCGTCTGAATTTTTAGCTGATGTAGGGGCCAGTAGTTTATTTCTATCACTGGATAGGGCCCGTTTGTAAGCTTGTTTTAGGGACTTTTTGGAGTAGCCTCTCCGTAAAAGACGGTTTAGAAGTTCATCAGCTGCTGTCTGAAAAGTTTTGAGGTCTGAGCAGTTGCGCCTAAGCCGTAGGTATTGGCTAATAGGGATGGACCGGAGGAGGGGTGTTGGATGGAAACTTGATCCATGGAGGATCGTATTTCCCGCAGTGGGCTTCCGGTAGAGTCCACTGTGTAGGGTGCCATTTTCTCCTCGCATGATTTCATCATCAAGGAATGTAATACGATTCGGATCAACATTCATGGTGAATAATAAATTGAAATCATTCCTATTCATACGGGCGAGGCACGCTTGGAGTGACTCCATGGGGCCATCCCAGATTAGAAATACATCATCTATGTATCTGGCCCAAAAGTTTATGTGATCAGTGTATGCCGACAATGTTTCATCTCTCAAGAATGATTGCTCCCACTCCCCCAGGTACAGGTTAGCGTAGGATGGGGCACAGCAAGTGCCCATCGCTACTCCCTGTACCTGGAGGTAGTGGGAGCCATTGAAGGTGAACACATTGTGGGTAAGGATGTACTGGAGTAAATCCAGAATGAACACGCTGTAGGCATCTAACTGTCCCTGACAGGATATAATGTGTTTGACAGCTGCAATACCCCTCTGGTGGGGTATTGAGCTGTAGAGGGCCTATACGTCGATGGTGACCAGAGAGGCAGTGGGAGAGATCCAAATGTCTTCAATTTTGTTCAAGAATTGGATGGTGTCTTTTGTAAATGAGGGCAAACTATGGACAAATGGTTGGAGGTAAGCGTCCACAAGCTTGCTCGCATTATCCAAAATGGACCCCCGACCTGAAATGATGGGTCTCCCCGGTGGATTGGTGGTGCTTTTGTGCACCTTGGGGAGCCCATAAAAGGTCGGGGTGATGGGGAACTTGGTCCGGATGTATTCCCAAGTTTGTTTTGGGAAAACATTGTTGAGGTAGGCAGTATCCACAAGGTGGTAAAATTCTAAATTATATTTGGAAACTATGTCAGGTGTTATGCGCCTATACCAATTCGAGTTTTTCAGGATGTTAGTGCACATCTGTATATACTGAGCATTATCCATAATAACGATGTTACCACCTTTATCCGCCTGTTTAATGGTGATTGATTTGTTCGTGGACAGTTTATTGATTGCTTCTCTTTGCGCTTGGGAAATGTTTGATTGAAAAGTAGGACGTGAGTTCAGTTTTTCAATCTCTTTTGACACAATTCTCAAAAATGCATTTATATTTGCATTTTGGATTGCGGGGTATGCATCCGATTTTTTTCGGAGATCATTTCTTGCTGTTTTTTGCTCTATTGGGTCTGTGGAGATACCAGCCAATAGGGAGGTAAGGTCCACTCGGTCTATCAGATCTTCATTCTCTTCAAGGAGAGAAATTAATGTATCTAAGATTGGGTCTTGTTTGTCCATTTTTTTATTGTCTTTGTGAAATATATACTTAAAATTGAGCTTGCGTGCGAACAAGTGGAGATCCTTGATAATTTCGAATTTGTTTATATTAGATGTGGGGCAAAAATTCAAACCTTTCTGAAGCACAGAAAGTTCAGCCTCAGATAAGTCATACTTAGATAGATTGATGATGGAAAAATCTGAAGGGTTTTGTGGGGTGGGATGAGGGGAGTGAACTAGGTGGGGGGAAGTGGGGGAGGTGTGGGGGTGAGTTGGAGGGCTCGCTGGTGGATAAGGTCTAAAAAAGTTTGGTCTTGTAGGTTGATAGTGGAGGAGTGGTTGGTGGGCAGAGTAAGAGAATTGGAACTGGTGGTGGATTGTAGTGAGTGTGATGTGGGAGTGTCTAGTGGTAGAGACTCCATGGGGGGTGGAAAAAGGGACAAACCCTCTTTATGCTGTGATTTTACATTGGATTTCTTAGATTTCTGTTCAGGAACAGAATCACTGTGATAAGGGCGTTTAAGACGCTCACTTAGGGTTTTGTGTGCCTTAGGGACAAGTGGTTGTTTAGGAACGGACTGGGTTTGTGGTATATTAGTATCCCTTTTGGGGAATCTGGTGTTGGTCCTATTAATAGTCCAGTGGAAGGCTTTGCCCTGCTGGAATATATTTCTATGTTTATTCAAGATTTTTTGTTTTTTGATTAAAGTGTTTTTGTTAAAGATGTCCAGTTGTTCTTTAAGCTTAGCCTCACGATGAGGAAACGTGTTATGTTTTTTAAACCTTTTAATCTTTTCACATGTGGAGGCTATATCAACATCCAATCTAGTTGCTCTCACAGTGTACTCCTCAATGAGGAGGTTCATGAGGGCTGCAGAGCATTGCTGTAGGGCTTCCTCCCACCTGGTCTTGAACGCAGGTGTTAAATCCTCCAATATGGGAAACACCTGAGCCCTAAGGCCAAAGGGGCTGATTTTTTCCCTAATGTGTTCATGAAATGATCTGATATTCCAAAAAAATGTGGATTTTCTCTCTAGTAGCTTGGAGAGTTGGAAGAATAAAGAGTTAAGTTCTGTCTCTATATATTCTTTTTGTTCAAATTCCTCCTGGTATTTCTCCATTAAACTGTTCCACTGATGGACCGAGTGGACCTTGCCTCCCTATTGGCTGGTATCTCCACAGACCCAATAGAGCAAAAAACAGCAAGAAATGATCTCCGAAAAAAATCGGATGCATACCCCACAATCCAAAATGCAAATATAAACGCATTTTTGAGAATTGTGTCAAAAGAGATTGAAAAACTGAACTCACGTCCTACTTTTCAATCAAACATTTCCCAAGCGCAAAGAGAAGCAATCAAACTGTCCACGAACAAATCAATCACCATTAAACAGGCGGATAAAGGTGGTAACATCGTTATTATGGATAATGTTCAGTATATACAGATGTGCACTAACATCCTGAAAAACTCGAATTGGTATAGGCGCATAACACCTGACATAGTTTCCAAATATAATTTAGAATTTTACCACCTTGTGGATACTGCCTACCTCAATAATGTTTTCCCAAAACAAACTTGGGAATACATCCGGACCAAGTTCCCCATCACCCCGACCTTTTATGGGCTCCCCAAGGTGCACAAAAGCACCACCAATCCACCGGGGAGACCCATCATTTCAGGTCGGGGGTCCATTTCGGATAATGCGAGCAAGCTTGTGGACGCTTACCTCCAACCATTTGTCCATAGTTTGCCCTCATTTACAAAAGACACCATCCAATTCTTGAACAAAATTGAAGACATTTGGATCCCTCCCACTGCCTCTCTGGTCACCATCGACATAGAGGCCCTCTACAGCTCAATACCCCACCAGAGGGGTATTGCAGCTGTCAAAAACATTATATCCTCTCAGGGACAGTTAGATGCCTACAGCGAGTTCATTCTGGATTTACTCCAGTACATCCTTACCCACAATGTGTTCACCTTCAATGGCTCCCACTACCTCCAGGTACAGGGAGTAGCGATGGGCACTTGCTGTGCCCCATCCTACGCTAACCTGTACCTGGGGGAGTGGGAGCAATCATTCTTGAGAGATGAAACATTGTCGGCATACACTGATCACATAAACTTTTGGGCCAGATACATAGATGATGTATTTCTAATCTGGGATGGCCCCATGGAGTCACTCCAAGCGTGCCTCGCCCGTATGAATAGGAATGATTTCAATTTATCATTCACCATAAATGTTGATCCGAATCGTATTACATTCCTTGATGTTGAAATCATGCGAGGAGAAAATGGCACCCTACACAGTGGACTCTACCGGAAGCCCACTGCGGGAAATACGATCCTCCATGGATCAAGTTTCCATCCAACACCCCTCCTCCGGTCCATCCCTATTAGCCAATACCTACGGCTTAGGCGCAACTGCTCAGACCTCAAAACTTTTCAGACAGCAGCTGATGAACTTCTAAACCGTCTTTTACGGAGAGGCTACTCCAAAAAGTCCCTAAAACAAGTTTACAAACGGGCCCTATCCAGTGATAGAAATAAACTACTGGCCCCTACATCAGCTAAAAATTCAGACGATAGCGGCAAGCTGAGGATAATCACTCCCTATATACACCAACACTGCAAGATCAAGCAGATCGTGTCCAAACATTGGCACCTTCTGCCCTCTGATCCAGTCTTAAGTCAATATCTCTCAGACTCACCCAACTTTAACCTTCAAAAGAGCCCCTGCACTCAAAGATAAGTTGGTTCGCAGTGAATTTGTTGACATTTCCTCGCTCACCTGCTGCAAATATAAAGGGACCTTTATGTGTGGTAGCTGCAAATACTGCGGCTACATGCTGACACAAAGGAGCCCCACATTACCCAATGGGACCATCCACAAAGCCAAACATTTTGCCAACTGTCGGTGTCATCTATCTCCTACTGTGCGACTGCCAATGTTTTTATATTGGCAAAACCAAACAGGAGTTCTGGCAACGGGCTTACCGTCATATCCTTAGTATGAGGAAGTCCGACCCAGACCTCCCACTTGGTCGGCACGTAGCCACAGTACACTCTGGCAAAATGCCTAAGATCAAATTTTTATTCTTGGATCGCATCCACCCGGGCTCTAGAGGAGGAGACTGGAACAAAGGTCTCCTCCAACTCGAGCTTAGGTGGATATACCACCTCAAGGCCACCGAACCCCCAGGCTTGAATGGCACGCTATCTTTCAAGCCCTTCCTTGAAGGGTTCAATTCTGGGGGTATGGAGACTTAATCTTTCATCATCTAGTTGGAATATTTTTTGCCTACCTTTATCATGCCTGCCATCTATCTTCACATCTTACTCCAGTCTTAAAGGTGTTTAATAACAACTGAATTAGATGCACCAGAATTTTTCAATTCAAGCATACATTGCTTCCCCATATCATGCTTGTGTCTGTGTTTATATGCTCTCTTTGCCTTATTTTAATGTTATGATGACAAATATATTATATGCATCCTTATTTTCGTGCTCTTTATTCTGTTCCGTATTTTCAATCTAATCTCTCCCCATTTTTGCTTTATTGTTATTGGTTTTCAGTGTTGTGCTGTCAACATTTGGTTGAGTGCTCTCTGGCGATGTGTGTATTCACATATATGTAAAGAATTATGTGACTTTCTGAGGATCTCTCACTAAGAGCGTCCAGCCACATTAGGTAAATACCAGATTTATATGTGATTCGTTTCACAATGTTTTGTGGTTCAGGTCTCCTAATTAACCTATAGGTTACTTGGTGTCCCCGATCCATGGCCATCCAGGCACGGTGAGACACATCGCTCATCCAGCGATGTACACCGTTGGTCTCTTCCCATCCAGCGCTAGGTCCGCCCCTGACCAATCGAAAGCCGAGGTTTTCCCGCACTTCCGGTTTCGATCACCGTGCCGGTGGAACGCAGGCGCCGGCCCCGCCCACACCACGTCACGCTGCAGCGTGACGCACACGTGGTTTGTGGGCGGGCCCGGCATCGGCGATCCAGGAAGCCCTTCCTGGACGCCAGCTGTCACCTATCCCACTCATTAAACATTATTGAAAAGCACACCTCCCCCAGCACACAGACAACACATTTGTCTGCTGGTGGCTGGCTGGAGAGGACGTGCAAATAGATCTGACACCATCACAAGGTAATACAAATGATCTCTTTACAACCAGGACTGCTCAACTTTTTGCCTTTGAGCCATTCCTGTCTATCGTAATTGAACTAGCATGATTCACCTTTCCTGCTATTTTCAGGGAACTAGGGTGAAATCTCAAAAGCTATTTTTGCCTATCTTTTTAGACTGGCTCTACTTATATTGGATGAAAAGTGGCAAGGTGCTGTCCCTGGCTTCCTATCCATAGGACTTCAGATGGCCATATACTTGTGAGACACCTACCTGACCTCACCCCCTGTGGTCCCACAACTCCAAACAGAATTACAACTAAAATCATTACATACATCGCCAGTTAGATCCAGACCAACCAGATGTTTTTATCTTCTTGTACAAGCAAGTAAAGTTCAGATTTGATCAACTCTGTAAGTACTCACACTTTATATAAAATGTATATTGTGAATTATAAAAGTATTGTATATATGCAGATTCTACTAGTTATGGCACTTATGCTCATATTCTTGTATTATTAGAGTACCGCTATGAACTACCCCTGAAGAAGGAGAAAGCATATATCTTCGAAACATGTCGGGTTGCTAGGTTCTAGCGTTTGAGTTTTTTTCATATCTGTCCATTGCTTGTACACTGTTTTTAATGCCATTGTTTTCTATTTTCTATTTTTGTACCTAATAAAGTCATTGTTGATTACACATCAGCTTTCCAATTTATATGTGCCTTTAAAGTCCCGATCAGGGGAACCCCCTCTTTTTGCTATTTGCATACAGGGATGTGGCAAACTTAAACTTAGGTCAATAGCACCCCTTACGATATATAGAGATATGTATTTATATATACAAACCCAATTCCAAAAAAGTTGGGACACTGTACAAATTGTGAGTAAAAAAGAAATGGACTAATTTACAAATTTACAAATCTCATAAACTTATCTATTTTATATTGTAATTGTAAATAAAATATAACATATCAAATGTTGAAACTGAGACATTTTGAAATGTAATGCCAAATATTGGCTCATTTTGGATATTATGAGAGCTACACGTTCCAAAAAAGTTGGGACAGGTAGCAATAAGAGGCCGGAATGTTAAAGTTACTTATAAAAGTTAAATGTACATATAAGGAACAGCTGGAGGACCAATTTGCAACTTATAAGGTCAATTGGCAACATGACTGGGTATAAAAAGAGCCTCTCAGAGTGGCAGTGTCTCTCAGAAGTCAAGATGGGCAGAGGATCACCAATTCCCCCAATGCTGTGGCAAAAAAAAGTGGAGCAATATCAGAAAGGAGTTTCTCAGAGAAAAATTGCAAAGAGTTTGAAGTTATCATCATCTACAGTGCATAATATCATCCAAATATTCAAAGAATCTGGAATAATCTGTGCGTAAGGGTCAAGGCCGGAAAACCATACTGGATGCCCGGGATCTTCGGGCCCTTAGACGGCACTGCATCACATACAGGAATGCTACTGTAATGGAAATCACAACATGGGCTCAGGAATACTTCCAGAAAACATTGTCGGTGAACACAATCCACCGTGCCATTCGCCATTGCCGGCTAAATCTCTATAGGCCAAAAAACTTCCTGAGGACGCGATAACTGCGAAATGCATTGTGGTCTGTAAACCGGAAACTGAGTTAACCAGTGAAGTCATTTCCTGCTTTGGTCTGGAACGCACGCCACCGCTGCCACGCTACAGGGGCTGGGAAGGGAACTGTATCCTATTACAGAGCACCAGAGTGGTCACCTCCATACACCCAAAACATATTGCAGCGCTTCCGCCTAGTGCCAGGAGAAGGCACTACACACTGTAAGCAGCCAATTTTATCTTTTATTTTTTCACTATAATAAAAACGGATTTACACTATATTTTGGCTTCCCTATCATATTTTCCCATATACATCTGCTTGAGACCCTATCCTGCGGTCAAGATCCAGATTGGCACATCTACCACCTATCCCTGGATTGGATAAACTCGGTGGAGGATTGATCTATTCAAAAGCGATCTAGGTCCTTGTGGCCTAAAGCCATCTGGTAAGAAGCAAATATTGCTGAATTTTATCAAGAGCACAAATTGGAGCACAAAAGCACTTTGAAGATTTTATTTAATCACCACGGACTTTCTTTCACCTATTGCACAAAAATATAAATGAATTACAGATTTTATAGATTTTATTGCTAATTACATGCGTTTTTATGTCACATAAGGTTTTATAACACAAGTGTCACTAATTACAATTTTACTATCACTAAAAGTCACCAATTTTATATAGACACAGAGATATATATTTCACCTTTTTACTAGGTTGTTATTACAAATGGTTCACATTATGGTATTATAGATGATTCTAAAGTCCACCATTTATTTTTTATTTATTGGTAAACGAGGTTCATCTTTATGGACATAATTGATTGGTGTAGACAATCTAATACCCCCTAACACACCTGGAACATAAACTGATTACCAGCGCCTACTTTTTCACTTATTTACTAGGCCAAAAAATAAGCCATATCTAAACATGATCCAGAAGCACAGGTGTTTTCTCTGGGCCAAGGCACAGTAATATGCATGTAATATGCAAAACTATAGACAGAAAAAAGTGGGGTTTTAAGGGCCCAAATGAGATGGTCAAAATATCTAATGCAACACGGTAATGAAATTAAAGTACATGTTTATTAATAGTTTCTATTCACATAAAAAGCATGTAAGAACATGCTCTAAGGACACACATACATGTAACAAAATATAATAAAATTGAGAACACAAAGTGGGTAACCAGATGGTGGGGTCTCAATCAAAAGAGATGGACATGGTCCCTGTGCAGCCAACGCGTTTCGCTTGACTTCGCATCTTCAGGGCTTAAGAGGCCAGAGAACCAGCTAGTGTTCTATAAGTTGTATAAGAAAATAATACATATACATATATATATATATATATATATACACATACATACATACATACATACATACACAGTATATGATTCTCATTTCACAATATATTTAGACGTGTTGCAATGTATTACATAAAGAACCAAACAGATCAATACAACATTAGATAAATGTGTTGCATACAAACCCCAAAAAAAAGGTGCAGGCTCACGGGGCAAACAGGAATTCAAGGATTCTAATTCTATAGCAGGCGTAGACCGCGCATCCATATTTCAGTGATAATTTTATAGAGCATATACGTGCATGTGAAGTGGGGATATCTATACGTTCCTAAATAGTATACGTCCTGTCTTATTATATCGTATAGACCCCAATGCACTATTATATTAATTATTCATATACTGCCATGGAGAGAGGATATATAGCATCCTATTGAAAAAGACACAAACATGGAAAAACCATAAGTAAATGGTCTCTGAATATGGTATTCCCAAACAAACAAGTACTCTCCTGATCATGTTGAGAAGGGGATACCAGAGGATGTTTTACTCAGTAGTAACAGACTTCCTTTTGTAGGGAAACCATCCTTAGGACATAAAAAAATATATATCTGTTATTTAAAATTTATGATTACAAGAGTCTATTGCTAAGAATGTATTGTATTGATGAATGACTTACCTAGATATCCCTCTCCAGCCGCATATCCTGCCTATGTGGATGCATCTATTAAGCCCCTTATATAGACGATATTTACCGCCGAACATTAGGGCGTCCGTGACCCGGAAGTGCCATCACTGGATGACGGCGCGCCCGTTGTCTGTTGTCAATACCTAGAACTGGAGCAATTTGTGTCGAGGAGTCACAGCTCACCATCCCCACAGCATGCTTGATATCCAAATATATACCTAGTTATTCCTGCAATATACAGAGTTGGAGAGAACCACCTTAGGCAAATCACTATTCGCCACCATTGTAGCATGTACAACACCCAAGATTATGTGATTAATAATACCTGCAATCGCCATGTATGTCCACAACAGGGGCCCGTATGCAACACATATTCTTTACATTCTTTATTATGTGAATATACTCATTATGTGCATATATTGATGCTGCATATAACTTATATGGCATTAGTTCAACTCGGCGAACTATATAGAGTTAAAGAGTTAAAAGGAATGGGAAAAGGGAGGGGAAGAAAGGGTGAAGAAAGCGGCTAGTGAAAGCCATACATATATGAAAGAACATAAGGGGAGGGAGATGAGGAAAGCGTAGTGGTGACTACAAGGGCTCATTTAAAATGGACTATGGCAAAAGTGGAAAACTGTTCTGTTGTCAGACGAATAAAAAATTGAAGTTCTTTTTGGAAAACTGAGATGCCATGTCATACAGACTAAAGAGGACAAGGACAACCCAAGTTGTTATCAGTGCTCAGTTCAGAAGCCTGCATCTCTGATGGTATTGATTTGCATGAGTGCATGTAGCATGGGCAGCTTACACATCTGGAAAGGCACCATCAATGCTGAAAGGTATATCCAAGTTCTAGAACAACATATGCTCCCATCCAGACGTCATCACTTTCAGGGAAGACCTTGCATTTTCCAACATGACAATGCCAGACCACATACTGCATCAATTACAACATCATGGCTGATCCGGGTACTGAAATGGCCAGCCTGCAGTCCAGATATTTCACCCATAGAAAACATTTGGCGCATCATAAAGAGGAAGATGTGACAAAGAAGACCTAAGACAGTTGAGCAACTAGAAGCCTGTATTAGACAAGAATGGGACAAAATTCTTATTCCTAAACTTGAGCAACTTGTCTCCTCAGTCCCCAGGTGTTTGCAGACTGTTATAAAAAGAAGAGGGGATGCCCCACAGTGGTAAACATGGCCTTGTCCCAACTTTTTTGAGATGTGTTGATGCCATGAAATTAAAAATCAACTTATTTTTCCCTTAAAATGATACATTTTCTCAGTTTAAACATTTGATATGTCATCTATGTTGTATTCTGAATAAAATATAGAAATTTGAAACCTCAACACCATTGCATTCTGTTTTTATTCACAATTTGTACAGTGTCCCAACGTTTTTGGAATCGGGTTTGGAATCGGGTTTGTATGTATATATATATATATATATATATATATATATATATATATAATGTGTGTGTGTGTGTGTGTGTGTGTGTGTGTGTGTGTGTGTATATATATATATATATATATATATAGTGCCTTGCGAAAGTATTCGGCCCCCTTGAACTTTGCGACCTTTTGCCACATTTCAGACTTCAAACAAAGATATAAAACTGTAATTTTTTGTGAAGAATCAACAACAAGTGGGACACCGTCATGAAGTGGAATAACATTTATTGGATATTTCAAACTTTAACAAATAAAAAACTGAAAAATTGGGCGTGCAAAAAGGGTGACAAATGACTTAGCAACCAAAATCGAAACACCACGGGAATGGGAGCTATACGTGGCGTGGTACGCCCACCAGGGCCGGCCTTAGGTGTTCAGGCGCCCCATGCGAGCTAATCCTGTGGCGCCCCCCCCCCCCATCCTCACCCCTTGCCCCCCTTAACATGGCTGTATCTATTTATTTAAGAGTATAACTGACTGCAAGTGGGTGCAGCAGCAAGATAAAAACAGGGAAAAAATCAGCGCAAAAATACTCTAAGTATTTACCCTAAAATGATATATAAATATATCACCCAAATCTCTTTCTGTTGTAAAAAGTGCACAGTGCTAAATTTATAATTAAATCTGCATGGCTACTACAGTATACATATCATATACCACTACTAAATAAATAATATTCATAACCTCTACAATGTGCAAAAAATGAATCAACATAGCCAAAGAGCCCCCTTACATCAGAGTCCACCCACAGAGCTCCTACTTACATCAGAGACCCCCCCCACAGAGCCCCCACTTACATCAGAGACCCCCACAGAGCCCCCTCTTACATCAGAGACCCCCCCCCACAGAGCCCCACTTACAACAGAGACCCTCACAGAGCACCCTTACAGAGACCCCCCACAGAGCCCCCTCTTACATCAGAGAAAAAACAAAGGAGAGCGCCCCGTGGGACTTTGAATGAGGTGGATGCAAAGAAATATATATAAAGCATGAGTATGCAATAGCAAATTTAATGAATACACAACATATAATACATATAAAACATGCATATAAACAACAGACATCAGTACATGAAATGACATAGTAATATCAATAAAAACATACTGGATGGCATACATGGCTCATAACTGGAGTAAAGACTTCGTAATGGCATAGTAGCATTGATATAAAATGTAAAAAATGACATGCATAGACTCATAACTGGAGTGTAGACTCGATGCGTTTCGTGGGTCCTATATGCCCACTCATCAGGAGTGTGAAAGAGTATGCCTGTACAAAAATAAAAGAACAAAATGAGTCTGGTGTTGGTATGCATAAAATTAGCCAACAGGTGTGGGACTTCAACATGAATATGTATACCCCGAGTGGGGGAATCGCACTCACATGCGGCTAAAAAATAGTGGATGAACGCTGTCCCAGGATGGTGAATCAAGTCTGATCCGGGAGCTGACGGGACATGGGTGCACGGCAAACAGGATGGAGGGCCAGGTGTGAACCTGAGATGAAAAAAACAAAGATAGAAAAAGTGAAGTTGAAATGAATTGGGAAGGGCACTGTTGTAGCCTGTGCCAGTGAGTAGAAAAAGTGTGTGCTGTATCGCCAAGGTGGCAGTGACCAAATGATACAGTATATATATATATATGAGAGACGGGGACGGGGAGGTCCGCCTGTAGCGTGCCTCTCCCTCACGAGATCACAGACGCTTCGGCTCTGTTTGATCTGCCATTACCCGTGCATGACGTTAGGTTCCCTCTCTTGCTGCCGGCCACGGAGCAACCTGTCAGGTCAGTCACTGGGATATTTCCACTTTTCCCTTCACGCCCTCATCCTTTCCTTACACTTACATCCCCCAGGCTAACACTTCACTCACTCCCCATTTCACTCTTTCCACCTTTTACATCACCTTCTACCACACACTGCTTCTCCATTTTTCTCCATCATTCCTTGGCTTTTGGGCTTTCCCTTCTCTTCTTTTTCCTCCTTCCTTTCTTTCCCTCCCCCCCCCTTCCCCTTCCCCTTTCCCCCTCCTTTCCCCCCCTTCCTTCTTTCTCCCCCTTTCCCCCCCCCCTTCCCATTTTACTTCTTCCACACCTTTTGGAAACCCCATGCATTATTACACTAGCCCTTCCCACCTGGTACAAATCATACTAGTTTATTACCATTGTGAGCACATATGCCACATTTTCACTACTTTGATATTTATTATACAACAGGTTTGGAAGGTTCTCTTTCATACACACACACTTGCCTGCCATGGGACCCCCTCTCTGTTTGCCGGCACTTTGGGACCCTTCAGCTCCCAGGCTAGACGTGACGCACCGCTGCCATATAGGAGTCCACTCTTGCCATTTGAGCTTGTTTGATCTGTGAGTATACAGTACTCCCTTAGCTCCTATCATTTTATTTGAACCTTTTTCATTTTTAATTTCATCTCTACTGCACCCTGTAACAACATTGTCTTCTTATAGAGACACCTTGAATATATTGATCTCTGAAGAAGGGAGATTGCTCCCGAAAAGCATCAGATCACAATATATATTCTACTGCGATGTCATCTTACTACATCATTCTTGTTACTTTCAAAGCAAGAGGTTACACCAAGCCTATCTTAAAGTGAAAATACATCATATTATATCATTCATGTTACATGTTATGTATACTTTGAGCCATTGAGCTATATTATGTGCCATTGAGCAAATGTTGTCATTTTATAAAATAAAATCAATCGTTATTTTATTCATATACTGTGCATGATAATCATTTCCAGCCACTTAGCACGTACCTCATACAAAGTCCCGCGGGCCAATTCTCTTTGTGTTGATATAAATTTTGGGATGGAGGAGTGCTTTGGTGGGGACCAGACCATTACCCCTTTTTGTTTATATATGAGAGAATACATATATAATATGAAAAATATATATGTAACTGGAATGTACCAGCTACAACAGTGTGAAGCCCAAGGGAGAGAAATGTGATAGTGGAGGTCAAAGAAACGACCCACAAACCAGGGACATGCTGGAAAAGGTGAAGGAGAAGCTGCTTACCATTGAGAGAGGTGAAAGAGTGGTGGCGAGGCAAGTAGATAAAGGAGGGTGAAAAGGAAAAAAAAAGAGGGTGCAACTGTGGCAAGGTGAATGTGCAAAATAGACAGATGTGATTCGAACCTGGTAGCCTCCATGGTAAGCAAGTGGATCCAGTCCCAGAGCGTCATGTAAGTGGTATATAGGACAGGTAAGCGCAGTGCAGCACCTATCTGTCCAGAGGGGGTAACCAGCCTGACTGGTAGCCATAACCACTGATATGAAAATCACTGCCGAGACATGCAGATGCCGGGACCGGCGTCTCACGCAGTGGGCAGGAAGCATGGCGCCGATATACAGGTGGCCCCGCCCCGATAGGGGGAGGGGACAACAAGGGAAATCTTCCCTATTAGTATATCGCAGCTACTGGACCAAAACAGGTCACCACCAACAGGGGGAGCACAAACCACCATAAAGATAGAAGTAGTATAGATATTGTGTTTGTAAAAATCGCTATTAAAGCCAATACTTAACATAGGTATGGCTGAGGCAATGTGGGACCATGGAGGGGCAATGGGTGTCTTCCACCCGAAATTTAAACAGCAATATGTAATTTCATGTACTGATGTCTGTTTATATGCATGTTTTATATGTATTATATGTTGTGTATTCATTAAATTTGCTATTGCATACTCATGCTTTATATATATATTTCTTTGCATCCACCTCATTCAAAGTCCCACGGGGCGCTCTCCTTTGTTTTTTGTCAAAATTTGGGATGGAGGTGTTTGCATATTGACAATGTTGAGACCATTTCCTCTTATTGCTCTTACATCAGAGACCCCCCTTACATCAGAGACCCTCACAGAGCCCCCTTACATCAGAGACCCCCCACAGAGCCCCCCTTACATCCGATACCCCCCCACAGAGCCCCCTCTTACATCAGAGACCCCCACAGAGCCCCCTTACATCAGAGACCCCCACATAGCCCCCCTTACATCAGAGATCCCCCCACATCAGAGACCCTTAAGGAGCCCCCTTACATCAGAGACCCCCACATAGCCCCCCTTACATCAGAGACCCTCACAGAGACCCCCCACAGAGCCCCCTTACATCAGAGACCCCCCACAGAGCCCCCCTTACATCAGAGACCCCCCTTACATCAGAGACCCCCCACATCAGAGACCCTTAAGGAGCCCCCTTACATCAGAGACCCCCACAGAGCCCCCCTTACATCAGAGACCCCCCCACAGAGCCCCCTCTTACATCAGAGACCCCCCACAGAGCCCCCTTACATCAGAGACCCCCACAGAGCCCCCCTTACATCAGAGACCCCCTCTCACAGAGACCCCCCTACATCAGAGACCCCCCACAGAGCCCCTCTTACATCAGAGACCCCCACGGAGCCCCCTCTTACATCAGAGACCCCCAAAGAGCCCCCTCTTACATCAGAGACCCCCAAAGAGCCCCCTCTTACATCAGAGACCCCCCTTACATCAGAGACCTCAACAGAGCCCCCCTTACATCAGAGAGACCAACCCCACAGAGCCCCCCTTATTTTAGAGCCCCCCACAGAGCCCCCTATTACATCAGAGACCCCCCACAGAGCCCCCTCATACACCAGAGACCCCATAGGGCCCCTGGCACAGATGCCCCCTTACATCAGAGACCTCAACAGAGCCCCCCTTACATCAGAGAGACCAACCCCACAGAGCCCCTCTTATTTTAGAGCCCTCCACAGAGCCCCCCACATAGCCCCCCTTACATCAGAGACCCCCCTACATCAGAGACCCCCCCCACAGAGCCCCTCTTACATCAGAGACCCTCACACAGATCCCCCTTACATCATAGAGCCCCCTCTTACATCAGATACCCCCCACAGAGACCCCCCCACAGAGAGCCCCCCCTTATATCATAGAGGCCCCCTTACATCATAGACCCCCCACACAGACCCCCTTACATCAGAGACCCCCCTACAGAGCCCCCTCTTACATCAGAGACTCGCACATAGAGCCCCCCTTACATCATAGAGTCCCTCTTACATCAGAGACCCCCCACAGAGACCCCTTACATCAGAGACCCCCCACACAGAGCCCCCCTTACATATTTTTTACATACTGAGGCAGGATAGAGAGCTTACTTACCCCAGTATATGGAGGCTCAGGCACAGCTTTTTGTTTCTTCTTCTGACTTTAAACTTCCCGCCCACACATCCCTGGGAGTGTGGGCGGGGCAGACCAGGAGGAGAAGGGGGGTGTCACGCCGAGCGCTCCGGGTCCTGCAGCGTCCCCGGAGCACTCGAGGCATGCTGCGGGCAGCGGCGCTCCGGTCACCTTCCCCGACCGTGAGCGCCGCTCCCCTGCACTCCTCACTCAGTTGGTCCGCGCGGCGGGACGTTCCCGCCCGGGGACTCCACTCACCTCCCGTTCGGCTTCCTCCCGGCGCACGCGGCCCCGCTCTCTAGGGCGCGCGCGCCCCTGGTCTGAAATTTAAAGGGCCAGTGCACCACTAATTGGTGCCTGGTCCAATCAGTCCAAATGGTATAAAAACCCAATTCCCCTTCCTGTCCTTGCCGGATCTTGTTGCCCTTTGTGCCTTGATAAAGCTTTTGGTGTATCTTTCCCTGCCTGTGTATCTGACCTTCTGCTGTTGCCCCTGACTACGAACCGTTGCCGCCTGCCTTGACCTTTTGCTCCGTCTGACCTTGCCTTTGCCTTGTCCTTCTGTACCGAGCCTGAATCAGCTGTCTTTGAGGTTGAGCCATTACTGGAGGATACGACCTGGTTGCTACCGCCGCAGCAAGTCCATCCCGCCTTGCGGCGGGCTCTGGTGAAAACCGGTAGTAACTTAGAACCGGTCCCCTGGTACGGTCCATGCCAATTCCTCACTGACACAGAGGATCCACCTCCAGTGCAGTCACCTGCCGCCAGTCCGGACCCTGACAGTAGATCCGGCCATGGATCCCGCTGATGTGCCCCTGCCTACTCTCGCTGACATCTCTACTGTAGTTGCCCAGCAGTCCCAGCAGATTGCTCAGCAAGGTCAACAGTTGGCACAGTTGACCGCCATGCTGCAACAACTTCTTCCCGCACGGCAGCAGCCGCCTGCTTCTGCTTCTGCTTCCGCTCCACCTCCGCAGCCGGTGGCCGCCACCTCCGCTAGAATCCGTTTGTCTCTACCGGACAAGTTTGATGGGGATTCTAAGATGTGCCAGGGATTCTTGTCCCAATGTTCCCTGCACCTGGAGATGTTGGCCGACCAGTTTCCTACGGAACGATCTAAGGTGGCCTTCATGATCAGCTTATTGTCTGGGAAGGCCTTGGCCTGGGCCACACCACTCTGGGACCGCAACGATCCTGCCACTGCCTCCATCCAGTCTTTCATCTCTGAAGTGCGCAGTGTCTTCGAAGAACCTGCCCGTGCCTCGTCAGCAGAAACGGCCTTGCTAAACCTCGTCCAAGGAGACGCTACAGTAGGCGAATATGCTATACAATTTCGCACACTGGCCTCCGAACTGACTTGGAACAACGACGCCCTCTGCACAACTTTTAAAAAAGGTTTATCCAGCCATATCAAGGATGCTCTGGCCGCACGAGAGATACCTGACTCCCTGACGGAACTCATCCAGTTGGCTACTCGCATAGATATGCGTTTCATTGAAAGACGTCAGGAACTTCGCCAAGAAAAGAATCTGGTTCGCAACAGGCGATTTCCACGCCTGGCACCTCTCTTCCAGCAACCTTTGCAGCCGGTTACTGTGCCTTCCGCCGAGGAGGCCATGCAAGTGGATCGGGCTCGCCTGACCCAGCAAGAAAGGTCTCGCCGGAGGAACGAGAATTTATGCCTATACTGTGCGAGTTCCGAACACTTTTTAAAGGACTGTCCAGTTCGTCCACAGTGTCAGGGAAACGCTCGCACCTAGTGACCGTAGGAGAGGCGTCGCTGGGTGTAAAGTCTTCCTCTCCACGTTTGATTGTTCCAGTACGGATTTCTTCTGCCGCTAAAGTCTCCTTCCCTGCGGAGGCCTTCTTAGACTCTGGTTCTGCAGGAAACTTCATTAAAGCCTCCTTCATCAACCGCTTTAGCATTCCTGTGATCCGTCTCGACAAGCCCTTTTTCATTACTACAGTTAACGGAGAGAATCTGAACTGTACCGTGCGTTATCGCACAGAACCTGTGCTCATGACCATAGGTGTTCTCCACCAAGAGACCATTGAATTCTTTGTTCTACCGAATTGCACTTCTGACGTCCTTCTTGGCCTACCCTGGCTCCAGCGCCACTCCCCTACTCTCGACTGGACCTCTGGGGACATTAAATCATGGGGGTCTACCTGCCACACTCGTTGCCTCAAGTCGGTACCTACTAGACAAGTCTCCGTCTCCTCACCATTGCTCGGCCTTCCTAAGGCTTATCAGGACTTTACTGATGTTTTTTGCAAAAAACAGGCGGAGGTCTTACCACCACATAGACCCTATGACCGTCCCATCGATTTGCTTCCCGATACCACACCACCTCGTGGCAGGATTTACCCTCTCTCCATTCCTGAAACCAAGGCCATGTCGGAGTACGTTCAGGAGAACCTCAAGAAAGGTTTCATCAGGAAATCTTCTCCTGCCGGAGCAGGATTTTTCTTTGTTGCCAAAAAGGATGGGTCACTACGCCCATGTATTGACTACCGCGGTCTTAACAAAATCACGGTAAAGAATCACTACCCTTTGCCTCTCATCTCGGAGCTCTTTGACCGTCTGCGCGGAGCAAAGGTCTTCACTAAACTTGACCTCAGGGGTGCTTATAATCTCATCAGAATCCGTGATGGAGATGAGTGGAAAACCGCTTTTAATACCAGAGATGGCCACTTTGAGTATCTCGTCATGCCTTTCGGCCTGTGCAACGCTCCTGCAGTCTTTCAAGACTTTGTCAACGAGATCTTCCGGGACATGTTGTATACCTGTGTAGTGGTCTATCTTGACGACATTCTAATCTTCTCCTCCACCCTGGAGGAACACCGTCGCCATGTTCGTCAAGTGCTCCAGCGCCTTCATGCCAACCATCTTTACGCCAAAATGGAAAAATGTCTTTTTGAACGCAGCTGTCTTCCGTTTCTCGGATACCTAGTTTCAGGACAAGGTCTTCAAATGGACCCCGACAAACTCTCTGCAGTTTTGGATTGGCCACGCCCTTCAGGACTTCGCTCTATTCAGCGCTTCCTTGGATTTGCCAACTATTACCGCCAGTTTGTTCCCCACTTCTCCACTATCGTGGCGCCTATTGTGGCACTAACCAAGAAAGAAGCGAATCCGAAATCCTGGCCTCCCCAAGCTGAAGAAGCCTTTACTCGCCTTAAAGCCGCCTTTGCCTCCGCTCCAGTCTTGAATAGGCCCGATCCTCTGAAACCCTTTTTCCTGGAGGTGGATGCCTCCTCAGTTGGAGCCGGAGCGGTTCTTCTTCAAAAGTCTGCTAAAGGAAAAAACGTCACCTGCGGCTTCTTCTCAAAAACTTTTTCTCCTCCTGAAAAGAATTATGCCATCGGAGATCGGGAACTACTAGCCATTAAGTTGGCACTAGAAGAATGGAGACATCTTCTGGAAGGATCCCCTCATCCGATTACCATCTACACTGACCACAAAATCTCTCATACCTTCAGTCTGCCCAGCGCCTTAATCCGTGCCAGGCCAGGTGGTCATTGTTCTTTGCCCGATTCACTTTCCAAATCCATTTTTGTCCTGCTGATAAGAACATCAGGGCGGATGCCCTATCACGCTCCACCGATGCCTCCGAAGATGAAGCCGTTCCTCAACACATCATTCCTCCTGAGTGTCTAATTTCAACTGCCCCTGCTTCGCTGGTATCAGTCCCTCCAGGGAAAACATTTGTTCCTCCATGTCATTGCCTACGGACTCTCAAATGGGGTCACTCCTCTCACCAGGCGGGTCACGCTGGAATTAAAAAAACGACTCAGCTAATTGCCAGACACTATTGGTGGCCTTCCTTTGAGAGAGACGTAACGGAGTTCGTTCAGGCCTGCACTGTCTGCGCACGTGATAAAACTCCCCGCCAGAAGCCTGCAGGTCTTCTTCTCCCTCTGCCAGTGCCTGAACAGCCTTGGTCCCACATAGCAATGGACTTCGTCACGGATCTTCCCGTATCCCATGGCAACACAGTCATATGGGTGCTTGTTGACAGGTTTTCAAAAATGGCACATTTTATCCCGCTTCCTGGTCTCCCTTCTGCGCCACAGCTGGCGAAGCAATTCTTTTTGCACATTTTTCGTCTCCATGGTCTTCCAACACATATCGTCTCTGATAGAGGCGTTCAGTTTATCTCAAAGTTTTGGAGAGCTCTCTGCACCCAATTGAAGATCAAATTGAACTTCTCCTCTGCCTACCACCCTCAGTCCAATGGACAAGTGGAGAGGGTTAACCAGATCCTTGGTGACTACCTGCGACATTTCGTCTCCTCCCGTCAGGATGATTGGGTCGACTTGTTGCCCTGGGCCGAATTTTCTTACAACTTTAGAGACTCTGAGTCATCCACCAAATCTCCGTTTTTTGTGGTGTACGGCCGTCACCCGCTCCCCCCCTCCCCATTCCCACTTCTTCTGGAGTTCCTGCCGTTGATGACTTGACCCTGGACTTCTCCTCCATCTTGAAAGAGACTCAAAAGTCGCTCACCCTGGCCTCTTCTCGCATGAAGAGACATGCAGATAGGAAAAGAAGAACTCCTCCTGTCTTTTCTCCTGGGGACAGAGTGTGGCTCTCTGCCAAATACATCCGGTTTCGGGTCCCCAGCTACAAACTGGGTCCACGTTATCTTGGGCCTTTTAAAATCAAAAGCCAAATTAATGCTGTCTCTTACAAACTCCATCTTCCTCCTTCTCTCCGTATTCACAACTCCTTTCATGTATCCCTCCTCAAACCCCTCATTCTTAACCGATTTTCCCCCAAGGTCATCGTTCCTGCTCCTGTCTCTGGGTCCTCTGACGTCTTCTCTGTAAAAAAATTTTTCTTGTTGACTGGGAGAATTGTGGTCCCGAAGAGAGGTCGTGGGAACCTGAGTCCAATATCCTCGACAAAGAGCTCATCCACAGATTCCTGGGCTCCAAAAAGAGGGGGAGACCAAAAGGGGGGGTATTGTCACGCCGAGCGCTCCGGGTCCTGCAGCGTCCCCGGAGCACTCGAGGCATGCTGCGGGTAGCGGCGCTCCGGTCACCTTCCCCGACCGTGAGCGGCGCTCCCCCGCACTCCTCACTCAGTCGGTCCGCGCGGCGGGACGTTCCCGCCCGCGGACTCCACTCACCTCCCGTTCGGCTTCCTCCCGGCGCGCGCGGCCCCGCTCTCTAGGGCGCGCGCGCGCCGCTGGTCTGAAATTTAAAGGGCCAGTGCACCACTAATTGGTGCCTGGTCCAATCAGTCCAAATGGTATAAAAACCCACTTCCCCTTCCTGTCCTTGCCGGATCTTGTTGCCCTTTGTGCCTTGAGAAAGCTTTTGGTGTATCTTTCCCTGCCTGTGTATCTGACCTTCTGCTGTTGCCCCTGACTACGAACCGTTGCCACCTGCCTTGACCTTTTGCTCCGTCTGACCTTGCCTTTGCCTTGTCCTTCTGTACCGCGCCTGAATCAGCTGTCTTTGAGGTTGAGCCGTTACCGGAGGATACGACCTGGTTGCTACCGCCGCAGCAAGTCCATCCCGCCTTGCGGCGGGCTCTGGTGAAAACCGGTAGTAACTTAGAACCGGTCCCCTGGTACGGTCCACGCCAATCCCTCACTGACACAGAGGATCCACCTCCAGTGCAGTCACCTGCCGCCAGTCCGGACCCTGACAGGGGGGAGGAGTAAGAGCTGACGATCTCTCTCCTCTCTCGTCCCTGCAGAGAGGAGGGGATCTGGCAGCGTCGGTGGCTCTGAGGCTGAGCTGTGTGAGACATACACAGCTCAGCCCTGCAGTGCAGCTGGAGGAGAAGGAGACACAGGCACAGCGGGTGGTAAGCGGTGGCCGTGGACTGTGTTAACCCTGTCCAAGCCGCGGTCGCCTTTTACCTCCCGCTGTGTGGCCTGATCATCAGGAGTAACTGCGAGCTGTGATGGTCACACGGTGCCCCTGTTGCCCATGGCGCCCTGTGCAGCCACACAGCTCGCACACCCCAAAGGCCGGCCCTGACGCCCACCCCATCCAAGGTTTCCTGAGGGCACGGACCAAGAAACCAGTGGCATGAGTTTCGACCAAAACAACAAAGTCTGCAGATTGGGCCTTTAAAAAAGTGAAAAGGGACGTACGTTTAATCTTGTCCCTAGTGCCACGGACATTCCAAAGTAGCAGTTTTAGGGGAGCCATGGCAAGAGGGAAAAAAATATCACAAGGGCAATAAACGTCAGTGGGGACTGAGCCTGCAGGAACATACAATAGAGGAACAAATCTTAAGGCAGTGAAAAAAAAAAGCATATATGAAACCTAAAAGCAGCTCCATAAAATAAAATAAGCAGAAATAGCAGCAATGAAAAAATACCGTACACAGTACACAAAAAGAGACCATAGAAAACATAACCCCAACCCACCCAGCTCTGCACCGACCCCAACCCGTGCGAGCATATATCCCTGAACAAAAAGTTGCAAAAACAGGACAAAAATTGCACCAGCTGTGGCAGAGTGTCCAAGCAGCCCTTCTCAACCACAGCTGGGGTACCAGGCTTGAAAAAACAGACATCCAAAACAAACATGTGAACATCATGGTTGTCATGTAGCAGGGGGACAACCCATCTCTGAAGATCAAGAGAGTATATGTGACGCAACCGGCAATCAACTCCCAGGGGATAGAATATCCAGGAGCCGAACAGGTGAGAGAAGAGAGCCGCACGGCAGTCTGATAAAGTTCCATCAAAGCAGGAGTATGAAAAATCAAGAGGGGAGGTTAACACACCCAGAACTGTTCAGGCATAGAGGTGACAATGGGCAGTAAAATCAAGGAAACAAAATAGGGGGGGGGGGAATGGGAGCAGGAGCACATGGGAGGACCCACGAGGAGCCAGTTTCACAGGGCACATAGTGGCAAAGGACTTCTTCTAGGGGCCAGCAACAAGTGAGCATAAGTGTGGCAAAGCAGGCACAGAGTGGTAGCAGTAAATTGCAGGGGGGGAGTACTCACACCCTATGCATGTCGCAGTCTGTCCAGCCACGTCATGGCCTCATCCGGGTCTTCAAAAAACTGTCCTCGCCAACCACACGGAGCCGGGCCGGGAACAACATGGCCTATTTCAGGTTGTAGGGACACAGTTTCCTTTTAACATCTGTAAACTTGCCCCGATGCCACTGGACCTCTGCGGTAAAATCTGGAAAGGCAAGCACCTGGGTGTTGAGGTGGGGGATATTCCCCTTATCCCGAGCAAAGCGGAGGATAACATCCCAATCCCGGTAATTAAGGAACTTGGCAATGAACACTCTTGCAGGGGCCCCCGGGGCGGCGGTTTAGCTGGTACTCAATGGGCCCATTCCACCACGAAGGACTGGGAGAAGGGTTCACGGCCATAGGTAGCGACCAGCAGGTTCTATAGAAAGGAGGCTGGAGATGCACCTTCTGTGCCCTCCGGAAGGCCGACAAACCGCAAATTATTGCGGCGCATGCGATTTTCTAGGTCATCCTGCTTGGCAAGGAGCTGGGCAATATGGCGCTCTGCCTGGTCGGAGGAGGCCTGCAAGGGAGGGATCGCATCCTCCACATGGCTCAAGCGGCGTTCGGTCTCGGACACCCGGTCCCGCAGAAAATCGTGGCGGATAAGGGACACATCTACCTTCACCTCCTCGATTTTTGCGGTCAATGTTGCCTGGCAGGTAGAGATGGCATCCAGGATTTGGGTAAGGTCAGCGGCGGGAACCTCCGACAGTGCAGACTGGGCCGCGCCATCTTCCAGCGGAGCTCACTTGTCCTTGTGCCTGAATTTATCAAGCTTTGCGGCTGCCTCATACTTCTTACCAGGAGGAGACATACCGCCACTAACTCCAGAAGAAAACCTGGGGCCAAGAGAAGGTAAGTTCTGGGTCCGGTAACAAGCAGGATTGAAGAAACAGGATGATGCCGGCGGAGCTCTCGTTCAGTGCGTCTTACTCCATCGTGCGGGGGTTTGCTATAGGCCACCTAAACAAGGGGAGGAGGTAGAGCTGGAATTTTTAGCACTTTTGGGTAAAGTGGCAAAGCTAGGATCAGTCATCATATTGGGGGACTTCAATTATCCCGACATTGACTGGGGAGAGGGGACTACACACTCACATAAGGGCCATCTATTCAGGGAAACCTTACTGGATAATTACATGTCACAGCTGGTGGATTCTCCTACTAGAGAAAACGCAATCCTGGATCTATTGATCACTAATGACCCAGACCTAATCTCGGAGGTAGGAGTCCAGGACAACCTGGGCTCTAGCGATTACAGGATGATCACATTTAGCGTAAATAACAATATAGCAAGGCAAGTGGGGAACATAAGAACCCTTAACTTCAGAAGGGCAGACTTTCCAAAATTGTACTCATTGATGGAAAGGGTAAACTGGGACCAGACCCTGGGATCCCTGACCACAGAGAAAAAACGGGAATGCTTTAGGAACATATTAAGCAAAGGCATCTTGCAGTGCATTCCTATGGGAAATAAATTTGGAAGAGACAAAGCCAAACCTGGCTGGCTAAACCGTAGCGTTAAACTTATTAGGGGAAAAGAATTGGCCTTCAGGAAATATAAATCAGAAGGCACAGTATTGGCTTTCGACCAATACAAGGAGGCAAATAAGAAGTGTAAACACGAAATCAAGATGGCTAAAATAGACTTTGAGAGACAAATAGCGGAGGATAGTAAAAAAAAAACCCAAAGAAATTCTTTAAATAAATCAACAGCAAAAAAACTAGGGCAGAGCATATTGCACACATAATTAACGATGATGGGAGGATGGTTACAGAGGACACTGAAAAAGCAACCGTGCTGAATGCTTTTTTCTCGTCAGTATTTACACAGGAAACGGAGGGGTACACTGACCATGACGGTATGGTTAGTAGTAATACACAGGACTTGCCACTATGGCTAACAGAGGGCGAAATCAGGGAAAGGCTGGACAAACTTAACACAAACAAATCACCAGGCCCGGATGGCGTACATCCGAGAGTACTCAAGGAACTCAGTAAGGTTATATCCAGACCACTGTTCCTGATCTTTGCGGACAGTATTAGGACAGGAGATGTACCAGGGGAGTGGAGGAAAGCAAACGTGATTCCGATATTCAAAAAGGGTCAGAGGCATATACCGGGAAATTATAGGCCGGTCAGTCTGACATCAGTAGTATGTAAACTTCTGGAGGGGATGATAAGGGACTATATCGTAGAGTTTGCTAAGGACAACAGCATCATCAGTAGTAACCAGCACGGGTTTACAAATGGGCGTTCTTGTCAAACCAATCTCTTAACATTCTACGAGGAGGTGAGCTGTGAGCTAGATAGGGGCAAACCAGTGGATGTGGTGTACCTAGATTTCGCTAAGGCGTTTGATACAGTTCCCCACAAGCGCTTAATTTATAAAATAAGGTCTGCAGGTATCGACAGCAGGGTTTGCTCTTGGATACGGAACTGGCTAAAAGGGCGTATCCAAAGGGTGGTAATAAACAGCGCATATGGAAAGAGGGGAATCCGCACTTGTGGACAATTAGCAGAGGCTGCAGCCTACCTCAAGATATGGCCCGGGGGCTATATCAAAGTATGTAGGTATGGTAAGGTAAAGTGGCGCTGCCTAGTGATCTAAAATTACAATAAATGCGGTTGTTTTACGTGAAAAGGTGCTAATTAATAAGGTGTCTTTTAAAATATCAAGTTAAATAAATATGTTGATAAGAGTATATCTAAAGTAGTAAAGTGCAAGTGTGCACAAAAATAATATATATACTATATAATACTGGT
This sequence comes from Pelophylax lessonae, assembly GCF_965119305.1. Taxonomy (NCBI): domain Eukaryota; kingdom Metazoa; phylum Chordata; class Amphibia; order Anura; family Ranidae; genus Pelophylax; species Pelophylax lessonae. The sequence continues at coordinate 140,766,311 of NC_138777.1, forward strand.
TGAAATCCAAATTATGAAGATAAAAACAGTGGTTCTTATAGTAGGATTGAAAACATAATGCATTAACAATAATAAATACAAACAATTTTAAAAAGTGCTCGTGCAATGAACCAAAAACAAACAGTCCATCAATTAGTAAATTGCTGAGTGAATCCGTGACTAAAATATATAAAGTTGATCACCAATAAATATTCAAGTGAAAAATAAAGTGTGTTGAGTGCTCTCTTTAAGGAGTGGGGTGGGTGGTGGGCAGAGACACGCAGGTGCACCCCTCTTATTCCTCCCGCACTCACCGAAGGTAGGTACCCCTACAGGGGTAATGGGCCTTATTGCAGCGTAGTCAGTATGGCTCCTGTAGAGGGATGGGGGGAGGGGATACCCCCACTTTAGACCAGGTAATGGAAGACTCCTCTTGGATATGTACGATGATGATGAGAGAAAGAAGTGCCAATATAGTGATGTACCGTAATATAAAGTGCTTTATTAAATTTAAAATAAGTCAGGTACTCACATAAATAATCAAGACAGTAGGTAATCAAGCAGTAGGGGCCGCGAGTTCCTCGCTAGCGGCCACTTCCGGGACGCCGTGCGGTTCAGCGGCCGGATCTGCGTTCCAGTAGGGCGGAAGTGACGTAATCGCGCACGACGCGTTTCGTCAGAGCTGACGTCATCAGTTGCGTGATGACATCAGCTCTGACGAAACGCGTCGTGCGCGATTACGTCACTTCCGCCCTACTGGAACGCAGATCCGGCCGCTGAACCGCACGGCGTCCCGGAAGTGGCCGCTAGCGAGGAACTCGCGGCCCCTACTGCTTGATTACCTACTGTCTTGATTATTTATGTGAGTACCTGACTTATTTTAAATTTAATAAAGCACTTTATATTACGGTACATCACTATATTGGCACTTCTTTCTCTCATCATCATCGTACATATCCAAGAGGAGTCTTCCATTACCTGGTCTAAAGTGGGGGTATCCCCTCCCCCCATCCCTCTACAGGAGCCATACTGACTACGCTGCAATAAGGCCCATTACCCCTGTAGGGGTACCTACCTTCGGTGAGTGCGGGAGGAATAAGAGGGGTGCACCTGCGTGTCTCTGCCCACCACCCACCCCACTCCTTAAAGAGAGCACTCAACACACTTTATTTTTCACTTGAATATTTATTGGTGATCAACTTTATATATTTTAGTCACGGATTCACTCAGCAATTTACTAATTGATGGACTGTTTGTTTTTGGTTCATTGCACGAGCACTTTTTAAAATTGTTTGTATTTATTATTGTTAATGCATTATGTTTTCAATCCTACTATAAGAACCACTGTTTTTATCTTCATAATTTGGATTTCAACCAGTATTATATAGTATATATATTATTTTTGTGCACACTTGCACTTTACTACTTTAGATATACTCTTATCAACATATTTATTTAACTTGATATTTTAAAAGACACCTTATTAATTAGCACCTTTTCACGTAAAACAACCGCATTTATTGTAATTTTAGATCACTAGGCAGCGCCACTTTACCTTACCATACCTACAATAAACAGCGCATACTCAGACTGGTCTGAGGTAGTAAGCGGGGTCCCCCAAGGCTCAGTCCTAGGACCAACCTTGTTCAATTTATTCATAAACCGCATTGAGGACGGGATCAGTAGTTCGATATCAGTTTTTGCTGATGACACAAAATTAGGCAGGGCAATAACTGCACAGCAAGAAGCAGATATCCTACAGAATGACCTGGACAAAATAACGGAGTCGTCAATGACTTGGCAAATGAGGTTTAACGTGGAGAAGTTTAAGGTTTTGCACTTGGGGACTAGAAACATAAAAGCACAATACACGTTAGGAGGGGAACCCTTGTGGGAATCAAAAATGGAGAAGGATCTGGGAGTCTTGGTTGATGATAGACTAGTCAACAGCTTATTAGCATGCATAAAGAAAGGGATGTTTTCCAGAGATAAGACTATAATCCTTCCACTTTATAAAACTCTGGTCCGACCGAATCTGGAGTATTCTGTCCAGTTCTGGTCGCCAGTCCTCAGAAGGGATGTGTTGGAGCTGGAGAGAGTACAGAGAAGGGCAACTAAACTAATTAGGGGATTGGAGGACCTTGATTATGAAGAGCGTCTCCAATCGCTTGATTTATTCTCCCTGGAGAAGAGACGCCTGAGGGGGGACATGATAGCAATTTTTAAATATCTCAATGGGGATCTCAGCTTAGAAAAAAAGCTGTTCAGTCGAAGGGATTGCATGAGGACTCGGGGGCACACAATGAGATTAGAGGAGAAGCGTTTTAACCTCAGGCAACGTGGGGGGTTCTTTACTGTTAGGGCTACAAGATTGTGGAATTCTCTACCACAAGAAGTGGTTTCTGCGGGTAGTATGGTGGCTTTCAAAAGACTATTAGACGTACATCTCAAGGATCAGAACATTCAGGGGTATGAGAGATGATTACAGCCACACACACCTACACAGGTTGAACTGGATGGACTATTGTCTTTATTCAACCTCACCTACTATGTAACTATGTAACTATGTGCTTCAGGCCACGCCCCCAGCTGGACTGTTTTTAACTCTCGCCCTGACGTTATTGGATCTTAGTGAATTTCACATTAGGCGTTAGTTACCTCTAATGGTATAGTGAATTCCGATTTCAAACTTTAAAATTTGCCATAGCGCCTAAATCCCGGCGCAGGCAAAATGGCAGTATAGTGAATTAGGCCCTTATGGCATTAGGTAGAAAATAACGCCTAATGTTAAATTCACTAAGATCCAATAACGTCCGGGCGAGAGTTAAAAACAGGCCAGCTAAAAGCTGGACTATTTTTTCAAAAACATTGTTTAAGAACCCAAAAATGCCCAAATGAGTGTGGGAGATGTGGTATATCATTTGGGGATCAATGGCTTTTAAACTGTGTCAAAAAGTGAAATATCAAAAGAGATTTCTTCCAAAGTGTAAATTACAAAAATAGCTCCTGAAGTCCAAAGCTGGGAGAAGGTACATGTGCGCATGTTCAACGCCAACCTTTGCCTAAAATTTAACGTTTTTCAAAACGTTAGCCTGCGCAGTGGCGGCCGGCCGTCAGGGGGCGCAGGGGCGCCCCCCCCCCACAAAAAAAGAAAAAAAAAGAAAAAAATTTTTTTGCCCACAAGGGGTGCCCGCCTCATTGGTGCCTATGGGGGGTGGGGTTTTCCACCCGCAGAGGCGCCGATTGACGGCCTTCTGGGGCGTAACTGTAGCGCAGAGCACTGCGCTACACCACCCCCCTTTTGGCGCCCGCCTCATTGGTGCCTATAGGGGGGTGGGGTTTTCCACCCGCAGAGGCGCCGATTGGCGGCCTTCTGGGGCGTAACTGTGATTCAGGACATCCATGCTGACCTCGTTGGGGGCGGTGCCGGTGCGTGCATCAGTCACTCACCGTCACCGCCCGGTCACCTTCCCCCCGCCGCAGAAGAGGAGTCGCGAGGAGGGGAGAAGCCGCCGCCAGGAGTGGCTAGCCTGTGAATACCAGCTATTTATGTGTTTTACTAATAATGTCTTAATATAAATCAGCAGGCTATCAGTAGAAAAATATTTAGGTATAAAGAATGAGGCTTTGGTTAACTGCTGCTATGGGTTTGAGGCAAATTCAGAATAATTTTGTGCAGATTTCCATTTTTCCCTGGAACAATGTTATATATAGCTTCTATATAGAAGAAATGTATTATTTATGGTTGCCAAAAAATCTTAATTGTGTAAATATTAATGTATACCAAGCAATATGAACACCCCCCCCCCCAAATTGAGAACTATCTTATTTCCACCATACATATTTGTATTTGTCTAAATCGATATGGATTTCTATATATTTTAATTTTATATTTTAAACTACAAAGTTCTGTGGTTCACATACATAGGCCTGACCCTTTGCATTTTTTCACATTTTGCAGTGTAGCTGTACCCCCTAACAGAATTTTTTTAAATATTTTGTCAAAATAGAAATCTATATATAGCTCTCAATATAGCCAGAAATATATATATATGTGACAGGAGTCACTTTGGGCATGGGGGTTGTGGACCCCAAATTCCTTTGAAGAGGTTGGGAGGCACTATGTCCAGCCTTGTGTGGCTTTCTTATCTTTAAGTCACCCTGCATCTGTTATGGATGCAGGGTGACCAGGAGGGTGGTGAACACTGAAAATATGGTGGTTTTGGACTACTACAAATGGGACAGTCATATTCAGGAATAATGTCCCCCTTGTAATATGAAGATTTTTTTTCCCATTTGCCATGAGGTCTCTAAACAGGAAGTCAACTCCTAATATGGTCATTACAGGAAGTTCTGAGGAGACGGGCTGTCTGAGGTGGCTCTCCATTCACCTATTGTCAGGTGTGCTAATGACCTCACCTGTTGTCTGCTAAGGGATGTATTGACACTCAGAGTAATGTGTATTGAGGGCTCGTTAGGGAACCATTGTTCTGTATCTGACTCATTTTCAAGTCCTCATTTGCATGGCAGTCCTCCTGGTCAAGCTATCTGACCAATCCCTGTTGACTCATTTTCAAGCCCTCATTTGCATGGCTGGTGAGGACCTTATTGGGAACTGCAAATACTTTACAATTGACCAATAGGAAAGCGGTTGTTGGGGGAAGGATGTTCCAAATTCTGTATAAAAGTGTGCTGTGTTCTTCCAATAAATGTTGTTGTTGTTGTTCCTGTTTTACCCTCAACTCGGAGCTTTGTCTCGTTCTTGGGGGGGATTCACTGTATGCTGTTGGAGACTGATTGCCAGGAGTGTAAGCTGATGTATGCTTTTCCTGTTCGTCTGCTAGCAACTATTCGTGAGGTTCCAGGTTGGGGTGCTATTTTGTATCCAGTTCGGGAGTTTGGTGTCCTGCAAGTAGTTGTGCCTGTAGCCCTGGAAGGGGAAGATCTCCTAAACGGTTTCAACCCTTTTTACGCTGAGGTTCGTAACAATTGGTGGCAAGCGGCGGGATCGTTCCTACAGCCAGAAGGACAGCTACAGGAGACACCATTGCTCTGGATTTTACAATTGAGGGCAACGCATGTCTCAGTACAGCAACCCTTAAAGCAACAGGATGGAACCAGCAGTGGAGTTCGATGAGGGTGCCATGGATGACCGAGATGCAGTCCGTAAAGGCATCTGGTACCAGGCACTGGGCATTGTGGAGTATCAGCAGGGTGAGAGACTCCCCAAGGAAGACCAGCGGTTGCAGAAGCGAGTAGCCCTGCGGATGCCCTTCCTGGGGGAGCAGCCCCGGGAGGAATGGGTAAAAGAATTGGAGCTCCGGGTATGGCAGGAGATGTGGCTGGAGGATGCCTACCAGACGCTGTGGTGGTATGTTGCACAGTACCTGCCCTGGACAGCCGAGCATGACAAGCCAGAGGGAGAGGAGTTTGATGGTCCTGGCTTGTTATGGGAGTCTTTTTCAGAGCTGGAATTTGGGAGCCCTACACAAGCCCAGTTCAGTGATCTCTTGGAGTGGAGGGAGAGTAGGTATGACTGGGACGATGCTCACGAAATTGAGCAAGACCTGGTCCACCTGGTGACCCGGGAGATGGAGATAGAACAGGGCTACCAGCAGCTGTTCCAATACAGTGAGAAGGCTCAGCAGGAGAGCAGCAGGACAGACCCAGAGCCAGACCCATTCAGAGGGGACGAGATGGTACAGTTTTACTGGGAAGAACCCCAGGTGGCCAGTGGAGATGGGACCGAGGTCTCTCCACCGGTCCTGCAGGGAATTGGGAGCCCAGTCTCCATTCCCCAGCGGCAGTGTAAAGTGCAGGGAGAGGAGAGCAGTGTCCTCCCTCCCCAGCGGCAGGCTGAGTTACAGGGGGCAGAGGTAGTTGTTCCTGCCCCCCAGCAGCAGAGTTATATGCCGGGAAGGCAGTGTGAAGTACAGGGAGAGGAGAGCAGTGTCCTCCCTCCCCAGCGGCAGCGTGATTTGTTGGGAATTGGGAGCCCAGTCTCCATCCCACAGCAGCAGAGTGTCCTGCAGGAAACAGAGAGCCTAATCTCCTTTCCCCAGCAACAGGAAACTGTATTGGGAGCAGAGACAGTCGGTCTCCCTCCCCAGGGGCTGGAAGTATATTTGGGAGAGGAGCTTGTTACCCCCTCTCTCCATGGACAGTTTGATTTGTTGGGAATTGGGAGCCCAGTCTCCATCCCACAGCGGCAGGCTGAGTTACAGGGGGCAAACACAGTTGGTCCTGTCCCCCAGCAGCAGATGGATTCATTGGGAATTGGGAGCCCAGTCTCCATTCCACAGCGGTAGAGTATTTTATTGGGAATTGGGAGCCCAGTCTCCATCCCACAGCGGCAGAATATTTCATTGGGAATTGGGAGCCCAGTCTCCATCCCACAGCAACAGGGCTGTTTAGCCAAAGGGGAGACAGTCGGTCTTCCCCCACAGCAGCATGGTGGGTTATCTAAAGGGGAGACAGTCAGTCTCTGCCCACTCAGCAACCCACCAAGGCAGTCTACCAGCCCCCCTCACACAGCCAAGGTGAGGCACCTGGAAATGGACAAATTTCTCTTCTACCCAGGTGTAGTAACCAGTTATTTTGGGTAGGCTGTACTGCTCTTTCTGTTTTGTGGGTGGGCTGCTGGACTAACAAGGGCACTGACCGGCAGAAGGTCAGATACCCTGTTAGTCTGTTTGGAAAAGGGGAGAAATGTGACAGGAGTCACTTTGGGCATGGGGGTTGTGGACCCCAAATTCCTTTAAAGAGGGTGGGAGGCACTATGTCCAGCCTTGTGTGGCTTTTCATGGAAACACCCCCCCCCCCCCAAAAAATACCAAATATCAATTTATAGAGATATATATTGAGATATATATTGATATAGAGTGATATATCTATATATATCTATATATAGATATATATCTCTATATCAATATATATCTCAATATATATCTCTATAAATTGATATTTGGTATTTTTTGGGGGGGGTTTTCCATGAAGAGTTTGGGGATGCAAATGCCTATGGTCTAAACTATTTAAAAAGTATTGATTGTAACATTTTGTGTGATGTAGACCTCGATTTGCTGCCCACAGAGAGAGGTGAGAGGAGTTGAGGGAATTAAACACACAAATGAAGGGCTGGAAGGCAGACTCGCTAATCACTGTGCTATTTGTCAGTCATGACATTTCCAATCGTATTAGTGATGGGCATGAGTTTGTGCTTGGTCATATGCATTTGCATCACCGAACTCTTCATTGAAACCACAACCTGAAACCAAAAAGAAATGTCTCCCAAAAATTATATATATATCTATATCTTATCTCTATATTATTATTATTATTATTAAATAGGATTTATATAGCGCCAACAGTTTGCGCAGCGCTTTACAATGTGAGGGAAGACAATACAGTTAGAATACAATTCAATACAGGAGGAATTAGAGCACCCTGCTCGTTAGAGCTTACAATCTAGAAGGGAGGGTCAAGTGAAACAAAAAAGGCAAAAACCATGGGGGATGGGCTGATGGAGAAAATGGAGGTATAGTTGTTAGGTGTGGGTAGGATAGGCTTCTCTGAAGAGGAGGGTTTTCAGAGATCGCCTAAAAGCGAATAGAGTAGGAGATAATCGGACAGATAAGGGTAAGGAGTTCTCTAGGATTAGAGAGGGTCTGGTAAGGTCCTGGAGGCGAGCATGGGAGGAGGTGACGAGGGAGCTAGAGAGCAGGAGGTTTTGAGAGGAACGAAGAGAGCGATTAGGTTGGTATTTTGAGACTAGGCTAATGATGTAGCTGGGGGCTAAGCTGTGGATGGCTTTGTAAGATGTTGTTAGTATTTTGAATTGAATTTGTTGGGTGAGCGGAAGCCAGAGGAGGGCTTGACAGAGAGGAGCAGCGGACACTGAGCGATTGGTAAGGTGGATGAGTCTGGCGGCGGCATTCATGATGGATTGAAGGGGGGATAGCCTGTGTAGAGGTAAGCAAATGAGAAGGGAATTTCAGTAGTCTAGGCGCGAGATGACCAGGGAGTGAACTAAGCGCTTTATTGAGTCTTTGGTTAGAGAGGGGCGTATTTTGGAGATATTGCGGAGGTTGAGGCTGCAAGATTTGGACAGCGATTGGATGTGGGGCTTGAAGGAGAGTTCAGAGTCCAGGACAACACCTAGGACCTTGACCGGGCTGATGGTAGTGCCATTGATATTGACAGAGAGATCCAGGGAAGGGGCACGTGGTGGAGGAAAAATTATAAGCTCAGTTTTGGATGGATTAAGTTTGAGGAAGTGATGCGACATCCAGACTGATATATCTGATAGCAAATTAGTGATACGTGAGGGGACTGAGGGAGAGGGTTGAGGGGTGGATAAATAGATTTGGGTATCGTCAGAATAGAGATGGTATTGGAAGCGGTGGGAGGCTATCAGCTGACCCAGAGAGGAGGTGTAGATTGAAAGTAGGAGGGGTCCAAGAACAGAGCCTTGGGGGACCCCAACAGAGAAGGGAAGAGGAGAGGAGGAAGTAGAATTGTAAGTAACGCTAAAGATGCGGTTGGATAAGTAGGAAGATAACCAGTGAAGAGTACAGTCACGGAGACCAAAGGCATGGAATTTTTTGGGGAGGAGGGGATGGTCAACCGTATCAAAGGCAGGAGAAAGGTCCAGGAGTAGGAGTACAGAATAGTGTCCATTGGTTTTGGCCGTTAGTAGATCGTTTGTCAGTTTTAGGAGAGCAGTTTCAGTGGAGTGTTAGGGCCGAAATCCAGACTGAAGGGGATCAAGGAGGTTATTCTCGGCAAGGTGGTCGAACAGTCGGTTGTAGACCAGACGTTCAAGGAGTTTGGATAAAAAGGGGAGCAAGGAAATAGGGAGTAGGTTGTTAAGATTGGTTGGGTCCAGTGAGGGCTTTTTAAGTATGGGGCTGACTAGTGCATGCTTTAGAGAGTTGGGGAAGATGCCAGAAGAGCGGGAGAGATTGAAGATGTGGGTTAGAGAACGTAGAATAGGGCCAGAGAATGAACGTAGCATTTGCAAGGGAACAGGATCCAGAGGGCAGGTGGTTAAGTAATTTATATTTATATACATATATACACACACACACACACACACACATATATACACATATATATAATGGAAAATTGTTACCAATACTTACCGTAATTTTCCTTTCCTGGCTCTGCGTCATGCCATCATACTACGGGTCAACTCCGCCCCTCTGACCCCCATAGGACATCCCTGAAATAGCATAAAAAGGCAGGCAGTACCTGGTGGAGGTGTTCTGTATAAGCTCGTGACGGACCAGGGAGGGTTTGTGCTGGCATGACGCAGAGCCAGGAAAGGAAAATTACGGTAAGTATTGGTAACAATTTTCCATTTTCCTGGCTCTGCATCATGCCATCATACTACGGGACTTAACTAGCCAAAACACAGGGTGGGAAGAATAAATTACAAACACCAGGTACTGCTGCAAGAAACAAATTTTAATATCTTGATAAAGCAGGAGCCTTTCAGACCACGTCTGCCGATACTTTGGACCAAGCTGCCCAGGAGGATGACACCGCTCTTGTGGAATGTGTTCGGCCTTCCAGGGAGTAAGCTGTTTGGATTGCTTTAACTGAAAAACAAGATGGGATAAATGAGGGTGTGTGAAATACAGCCGATCCCTAGTTTGAAATACTTACCCACCAGTCTGCTAACAAACCAAAATAAACCTGTCTAACAAATAAGTTAAAAGCAGGAGTTTAGTTAACACATATTTGCAAATGCATGCGGAAGCTGCAAGGCCAGCGACAAGGCATCCTGCGTTCTTGCAGAACCTAACACTAAATAACACTGCTCAACCTGAGTGTATAAGTGTCTTCACAAAGGGAAGTACATGCTTGCTAATAGGTGGATTGGAAACAGATGGGATTGGAGACCGCCCAATCCTCCCCCACCTGCTCCAATCCACGACTGGCAACAAAAAACGCATGGCTGCACAAAAAAGCCATGGGGTGCAAACTAAATGTGATCAGCTGGGAGACACACACCCCCATCCCTTTAGTAAAGATGCCATAGGCAAATGGGGACTTTGAGTGAGACACCCGCCTGTAAAGCAAGCGTCTCCATCCCTAGTACGATACAAGAAATGGGCAATTTGGGACTTTATATGAGAACTGACGAGCACTGCACAGTGTCTCCATCCCTGTCAATTGAAAAACAAGATGGGATTGCTTTAACTATCCCTGTCGAGAGGACTCTTGGAGGGGCCGGCATACCCATCCTGGGACCCTTTGGGAATACAAAAAATTAAAGTTACTTACTGGTAACGTCTTTTCCAGTAGTCTTTCAGGACAGGCACTTCTGAGAGAACCTGGCTCCTCCCTTCTTAGGAAACACCGCCCCAATTCATTGGATTTAAGCCTCCCTCCAGCTGGCTGCCTCAGTTCTTCAAGAGTACCTCCGGCCATTGGGGAGACACAAAGATATATCATACTAACCTCCATCCTCTGATCATCTTATATTCAGTCTTCGGGTGGGTAATAGTGCTGTCCTGAAAGACTACTGGAAAAGACGTTACAAGTAAGTAACTTTAATTTTCCCTTATCGTCTTTCAGGACAGGCACTTCTGAGAGGATAAGAGAGTACTTACTTTCAGGGTGGGACTACCGCTTGCAGGACTTTTCGCCCAAAAGCCTGATCTTTAGCGGATAATAGGTCCAGTCTGTAGTGCCTGGAGAAGGTTGTATAACTGGACCAGGTTGCTGCCCGGCAGATCTGCTCCGGGGTAGCTCCAGCTCTTTCCGCCTTAGAGGCCGCCATTGCTCTTGTAGAGTGCGCCTTAATACCCATAGGAACTTCCTTACCGGAAAGCCTATAAGCCTCACTAATGGCTAGTCTAAGCCATCTGGCTATCGAGCGTCTGGATGCTTTAGTACCCTTTTTTGAACTGTTAAATAAAAACAAAAAATGACTGACTTTCTGAATTCCTTTGTGATCTCTAGGTATTGCAGAACACATCTTCTGACGTCTAGTTTGTGAATTTATGAACCAAAAAACATGTATATTAAAAAAGAATAGCGCGCAAATGCAAAAGAAATAACTACCAAATCTGAAGACAATCCATAAATAAAAATGGGGGTTTGGTCCCACCATATGGCCACATCGTGCTCAAGCCCACTACTGCGTCAAAGTACCCCATTATCAGTGGGTCCTACACTATCCATGAAAAAGAGATGAATCCAGCCTAACCCTTGGAGATAATACTCCTTGCTGGGAAGGATGTGCAAATGCACTACAGGGGACTCCTCCTATATCCACTTGATGGTGGACACTGATTGAGTACAGGTGTGTGTGGGGGGGTGGGGAGGGTTGCTCAACCTCGATAGTCTGGTCAGACCGAATACATAATAAACAGGCAAAAAATTTGGGGGAGCATACCCATGTATTTCTAAAGCTGCTGCAGCTATGAACCAAAAAACATGTATATTAAAAAAGAATAGCGCGCAAATGCAAAAGAAATAACTACCAAATCTGAAGACAATCCATAAATAAAAATGGGGGTTTGGTACCACCATATGGCCATATCGTGCTCAAGCCCACTACTGCGTCAAAGTACCCCATTATCAGTGGGTCCTACACTATCCATGAAAAAGAGATGAATCCAGCCTAACCCTTGGAGATAATACTCCTTGCTGGGAAGGATGTGCAAATGCACTACAGATTTGGTAGTTATTTCTTTTGCATTTGCGCGCTATTCTTTTTTAATATACATGTTTTTTGGTTCATAGCTGCAGCAGCTTTAGAAATACATGGGTATGCTCCCCAAATTTTTTGCCTGTTTATTATGTATTCGGTCTGACCAGACTATCGAGGTTGAGCAACCCTCCCCACCCCCCCCACACACACCTGTACTCAATCAGTGTCCACCATCAAGTGGATATAGGAGGAGTCCCCTGTAGTGCATTTGCACATCCTTCCCAGCAAGGAGTATTATCTCCAAGGGTTAGGCTGGATTCATCTCTTTTTCATGGATAGTGTAGGACCCAATGATAATGGGGTACTTCGACGCAGTAGTGGGCTTGAGCACGATATGGCCATATGGTGGGACCAAACCCCCATTTTTATTTATGGATTGTCTTCAGATTTGGTAGTTATTTCTTTTGCATTTGCGCGCTATTCTTTTTTAATAGTTTGTGAATTTAATTTCCTGTTCCCTCACAGGATCTGAACAAAATGTCGGTAACACTATCTCCTGGTCTCTGTGGAATTTTGAGACCACCTTGGGAAGAAATGCTGGGTCTGTTCTAAAAATAACACGATCTGCAAAAATTTCTAAGAAAGGTGCCTCTAACTCACTAACCCGTCTGGCGGTAGTGATTGCCACAAAAAAAACTGTCTTGAGGGTTAAGGTTTTCACCGAACAAGACTCCAATGGCTCAAATGGCTCTTTAATGAGAGCCTGCAAAACTAAGGACAAATCCCACATTGGAAATGGGAGACTTCCTGCTGGTCTTTGTCTATGCAAAGCCTTAAAGAACCGGATCACCCACTGGTCCTTTGCCAGTGGGAGTTCTAGGAACACGCTAATGGCTGAAAACTGGCTTTTCAGGGTGCTGATGGCTAACTCCTTGTTTGCCCCTTTTTGCAGGAACTCGAGTACTGACACTGGGTTTCCTGCGTCTACGGAGCTTGCTTTGCACCAGTTTCTAAAAAAATTCCAAGTTTTTAGGTAGATGCTCTGTGTCTCTTTCTTCCTGCTTCCTAGCAGAGTCTGCACCAGTTGGCCCGAGAAACCCTTGCTCCTTAACAGTTCTTCTTCAGAAGCCAAGCTGCAAGGTTCCAATGTTGTGCCTGAGGACAGAGTACTGGGCCCTGGGAGAGGAGATCTTCTCTCACTGGTAATAATCAGGGGGGCTCTACCGCTAGGTGCTTTAGGGTCGAGAACCACGGCCTCCTCGGCCAGTGTGGTGCTATAAGGATTAGCGTCGTCCTTTCCTCCTGAAACTTCCTCAAGACCGGTGGTATTAGCATCGGTGGAGGGAAGGCATAAGATTTTGGGAACCCCCAGGGTTGAGCTAGAGCATCCACTCCTAGAGCTCCGTCCTATCTGCTCAGGGAAAAAAATTGAGGTGTCTGTGTTCTGCCGTGAGGCAAATAGGTCGATGTTTGGTATTCCCCATCTCTGGGTAATCCCATTGAACACCTCCTGATTTAGCGTCCAGTCGCCTTCTCTTACAGTCTTTCTGCTGAGAAAGTCGGCTATTTGAGTTAACTCTCCCTTGAGATGAACTGCCGAAAGAGAGAGAACTTGGACCTCGGCCCATTGCAAGATCCTCTTTGCCACACCCCATAGGAGATTGCTCCTGGTTCCCCCCGGTCGGTTTACGTATGCCACCACTGTGGTATTGTCCAACCGGATCTGGATGCGGAGTCCCTGCAAGTCTTCCTGGAAGGCTAAGAGGGCTAGCTCTACTGCCCTTAATTCCCTCCAGTTGGAGGATTGTTTTGCTTCCTCCGGTCCCCAAGTCCCCTGAGCTAGTTTGGATCCCAGGTGGGCCCCCCAGCCTGTGCCGCTTGCATCCGTGGTGATGATGGTGGAGGCTATCTGAACCCAACAGAGGCCCTGCGATAGATTTTCGGCTTTTTTCCACCACCACAGGGATCTTTTCACTGCGGTTGGGATGTGTATTAAAGTATCCAGGGAATCCTGGCTGCGGTCCCAAGCTTCCAGAATGAATAGTTGCAAGGGACAAAAATGCAGGCCTGCCCACTGAACTTCTGGGATGGCTGCTGTTAGTAACCCCAGTATAGACATGGATTGTCTGACTGAGATTGCTTAGAACATAAAATAAAAGTTGGGACTTTATATGAGAGACACAACACTACTGCCATGGTAATGGTAACATTTTATTTACATATACGATATAAAGCATATGACATGACATGTACATTTGTATAAAACAGTATAAATAGCAGAGCTGGTACATGATCCCCAATTCCAGATACATAATAGTCACATAATGAAGTATAAGGGAGTAAACATTAATAGAATAAAATAACAACATCAAACTCGACGCGTTTCGTGGACTTAGTATTGCCACTTCCTCAGGAGTAGTTGTATGATATGGATCTATAAAAGATATATGTATCTCAGTATAAGTAAATAACATCAATGGAAATTGATGAGAGCTGGAAGGGGAAGTGAGGGAGGAAAGGGGGGGAAACAAGTCCCCAATCTCCCCAAACTTACATGTCAGCTCTGACTGCAATTGGAACTGGAGGTAGAACACTGAGATTGCTTTGTTTGTTTGCAACTGTCCCACCGCCTTGTTTATCTTCTGCTTTTTGTCCAGGGGTAAGAAGATTTTTTGGACCCTGGAGTCTCTCTCGTACCCCAAGAACAATAACCTTTGGTACTAGGGAGGATTTTTCTAGATTCAGTAACCAACCCAGACCTTCCAGAATCCGTGTTGCATCCCGGAGGTCCCTGGACAATTGTTCTTGGGAGTGGGCGAACAATAACAGGTCGTCCAAGTACGCAATGACCGACAATCCCTGTAGTCGCATAAATGCCAAGGTCTCTGCTATGATTTTTGTGAATATTCGGGGGGAAGAGGAGAGGCCAAAAGGGAGGGCCTGAAACTGCCAGTGCTGAATGTCCTCCCCTGTTCTTATGGCTAACCTCAGGAACTTTTGGCTTTCCTCTGCAATGGGGATGTGCAGGTAGGCATCCTTGAGGTCTATTGAGGCCATATAACACTGTGGGGGAAGGATAGTCCTTATCGTATAGACAGAGTCCATCCTGAACCTCCTGTATCTGATTGAACAATTCAGGGGTTTTAAGTTTAAGATTAACCTGTAGCTGCCTGAGGGTTTTATTACCACAAAAATGTGGGAGTAAAACCCTTCTCCCACTTCCCTTGGTGAAACTCTCCGAATGACCTTCTGTCTCTTTAGGTCCTTGAGAGGGGAGAGTATGGCCATGGCCTTCTTTTCGCACTTTGGCAGATGGGTGATTAACATTCTGGCCGGAGGGGGTTTTGAGAACTCCAGCTGGTAACCCCGTCTTACGATCTGCAGGATAAAGGGGCTGGAGGTGATCTCTTCCCACCGAGGGAGAAAGGTCCCCAATCTTCCTCCCACAGTGGTGAGGTTGTCATTGAGACTTTCTGGGCTGTTCAGGAGGGTGAAAAATAGCCCCCCCACGGCCCTTCCCTCTTTTGACTCCAGGATTTTCTCTGCCCTTCAGACTTTCTTGGAGCCGAAAAATTCTTCTGGGGATAAGATTTTCTGTTGAATCATGTCTTTTTCCTCTGTTTTATTGGAAAGGATTTCTTTCGATCTGCCGTATGATCTGCCGTATGATGCTGTATGATCTGTAAAGGAACCATGACTGAGGTCAGGGGCTGGCATTACTGTTCAAGATGGCTATGTAAGAGGATGATATGATCCTACCTTATGCATAAGGCACCTCCTGCAGGCCGCACAGGCCGCCGCCATCTTTCCACAGGCACAGGCCGCCGCCATCCTTCCACAGGCCGCACACCTCCCGCAGGCCGCACAGGCCGATGCCTTCCTTCCACAGGCCACACTTTGTAGCAGGCCGCCGCCATCTTTGCATAGGCGCAGGCCGCCGCCATCTCCCGCAGGTCGCGCGGGGCCGCCATTTTGGCGTAGCCTCGTGTCTCCTGCATGGGGGCGGCCATTTTGGAAACGCCCAGCTACCTCGAGGAGTAGCAGGGGCAGCGCCGGAAGGCGTGTAAAGGGCGGAGCCGCCTCCTTTACCAAGGAAAACGATCCACAGACTTCCTGTTCTGTAAAGGACAGCGCTGAGAGCAGTTCCATAGAAGCTTCAGGTGCATCAGTTGGTGAGCCCTTGGGGTCTCTCTCTCTCTCTGTGGGGGTCCGAAGCAGGTACACTGAGGGGCGCTGTTGCGCTGGGGGATTACAAAAAAAAAAGTTTTTTTCTTTTGCAAAAATTTTTGTTTGCTGGCAAGTGTCTTGGATTAATCATGGGGTGAACTCTGTGGAAGCTGGATGTTAGCAAACAAATCCTTAAAGGAATGGAAAGTGCTAGCAAGCTCCTTGACAGAGGTGGCTAAATCTGTGTTCTGACTTTCCGTGTGTTCCTTTACTAAACTCTCCAGACATTCTCTGCATAAGGGTTTAGTCCAAGATTCCCCCATATTTTCCTTGCAGGAAGGGCATCTCTTCTTGGTAATATGGGCTGCCTTTTTCTCAGAGGTTTTCTGCAATTTAATATAAAAGCATAGTAAAGAAAAATATACACTCCTACTAATGCCCCCAGCCCGCACAGCTTGCCCCAACAGAGGGTGTTACTAGGGACGACCATCACCAACAGATCCCACAGTGTGACCCTCAGCCTCCCTAATCCCCTTAAAGAGCCTTAGGGGAAAGAAAATGGAGCTAGTGGGAGAAGTAAGGGAAAACCACCCCAGGTCTCCTTACCTTATGGTGGCTGGTGCTGTTCTCCCCCGGAGCAGTCCCTGAGGCCTGTGCCTCCGACATGGCTCTTGGAGTGGCTCACAATTGTTTCCAGGCAGCTGTCCCCCAGCTTTTTGAATGCACCAGCCTTTCATATCTGGTGCGCTCACCACCGCGACCCGGAACCGGAAGTCACGGTTGCCACCGGAAGTGCCCACCCCTACCGGAAGTGACGTCCCCCGTCATCCGGCCCGGCTGCTCCACACCGGCCACAAGCGAGGGGCGGTTTGCACGATCGGCGGACGCTCTCCCCAAGCGTGGTGAGCGGGCTCCCCAGCCTGGAAGCCCCCCTGAGCGGGGCTGGGGTGATAAACTTTTTGCGCCGGACAGGTAAGCGGGTCCCCCCGGTGCTGTCTTTCTTGGCCGCCTTCTGAGAGTACCTGACTCCCTTGTAGCTTCAGCCTTCTGGCCTCAGCTAAGGCTCTTCTTGGAACGGTGTCTCCCCGCTGGAGGAAACACCAGAACTGAGGCAGCCAGCTGGAGGGAGGCTTAAATCCAATGAATTGGCGCAGTGTTTCCTAAGAAGGGAGGAGCCAGGTTCTCTCAGAAGTGCCTGTCCTGAAAGACGATAAGGGAAAAAGAGCATAGAGTAGTGGGTAATAATGTCTGACAGGATTGCGGATGCCACTCAGTGCACTTCTTGCGCCATGTATGCGTTCCTTGATGAACCAATCGAGGGCGAATACTGCTGTGCAAGACGTGAGCGACTTGTTGCTCTGGTAGACCAGATCCTGGACCTAGAGAACACAGTGGCAACACTGCGTAGCATCAACAACCTGGAAAGGAGCTTGGACATTACCCATCAGGTGCTGGCAGGGGCCAGCATAGAGAGGGCGGAATAGAGGAGACGCAAGCAGCAGAGGTACGCAGCTGGGTGACCGTTAGGAAGGGTAGATGGATGAGTGTCAGGGAGGCCAGTCCTGAGTTGGTACACCCTAACAAATTTGCCACGTTGCAGGTTGAGGGGGATACCAACTCAGGGGTGGCAGTGCTGGAGCAGGTGCCCTCCCCCAGCTGCCAGGGGAGGGGCGGCTCCAGGAAGAAGGGGGGCCGTGACTCAGGAAAGGTTAGACAGGTTGTGGTAGTTGGGGGACTCAATCAAGAGGACAGAGAGGGCAATCTGTAAAAAAGATCTCGGTAGCCGAACAGTATGTTGTTTACCGGGCGCCCGAGTTCGGCACATCGCAGATCTGGCAGACAGATTATTGTGCGGGGCTGGGGATGACCCAGCGGTCATGGTGCATGTGGGCACTAATGACAAAGTAAAAGGAAGGTGGAGGATCCTAAAGAACGATTTCAGGGACTTAGGTAATAGATTGAGGAATAGGACCTCCAAGGTGGTTTTCTCTGAAATACTGCCTGTACCTCGAGCCACACAAGAGAGGCAGAAGGAGATTAGGGAACTTAACAAGTGGCCGAGGAATTGGTGTAGGAAGGAGGGGTTTGGGTTCCTGGAGAACTGGGCTGACTTCTCAGTCGGCTACCGGCTCTTTAGTAAGGATGGGCTGCACCTTAATGGGGACGGTACAGCTCTTTTGGGGAGAAAGATGGCCACTAAGTTGGAGGGGCTTTTAAACTAGGAGACTGGGGGGGGGGAGGGCTCAGAAGTAGAGTCAGTCAGGAGGGAGCAAAGGACTGAAGGCAGTTGTAGGGTCAGCAGCGACAGTAGGTCCACAACGTCAATTGGCAGGTCTGTGCGGGAAAACCTCAGACCAAACAGGAATAAACATAACGGCCAATCACGTTTAACTTCCCTAAAACTAAGAGAGGTATATGCTAATGCCAGGAACCTAGCTAATAAAATGGATGAATTGGAAATGTTAGTACATGAGGATGACATAGACCTTGTGGGAATAACAGAGACTTGGTTCGACCCCTCACATGACTGGCTGGCCAATATCCAAGGGTATTCGGTGTACCGGAAGGACAGGGTAGGAAAAAGAGGGGGAGGGGTATGTCTCCATGTCAAGAACAATATAAAGGTGATAGAGAGGAGTGACATTATGGATGGGATGAGCATGGATTTAGAATCTGTGTGGGTAGAACTCCATAGGGAAGGAGAAAAGGGAAAAGTAATTGTGGAGGTTTGCTATAGGCCACCTAACCAAGGGGAGGAGGTAGAGCTGGAATTTATAGCACTAATGGGTAAAGTGGCAAAATTGGGATCAGTCATCATATTGGGGGACTTCAATTATCCCGACATTGACTGGGATGAGGGGACTGCACACTCACAGAAGGCCCGTCTATTCACGGAAACCTTACTGGATAATTACATGTCACAGTTAGTGGACCAGAGGAAAGGGGATCAGAGGTAGGGGACCAGAGGAAACGCAGTCCTGGATCTATTGATCACTAATGACCCAGACATAATCTCGGAGGTAGGAGTCCAGGACTACCTGGGCTCTAGCAAACACAGGATGATCACATTTAGTATAAACAACAATATAACAAGGCAAGTGGGGAACATAAGAACCCTAAACTTCAGAACGGCAAACTTTCCAAAATTGTACTCATTGATGGAAAGGGTAAACTGGGACCAAACCTTGGGATCACTGACCACAGAGGAAAAAATGGGAATGCTTTAGGAACATATTAAGCAAATGCATCTTGCAGTGCATTCCTATGGGAAATAAATTTAGAAGAGACAAATCCAAACCTGGCTGGCTAAACCGTAGCATTAAAAAACTTATTAGGGGAAAAAAAAATGGCCTTCAAGAAATATAAATCAGAAGGCACAGTAATCGGCTTTCGAGCAATACAAGGAGGCAAATAAGAAAAGTAAACAAGAAATCAAGATGTCTAAAATCAACTTTGAGAGACAAATAGTGGAGGATAGTAAAAAAACCCAAAGAAATTCTTTAAATATAATCAACAGCAAAAAAACTAGGGCAGAGCATATTGCACACATAATTAACAATGATGGGAGGATGGTTACAGAGGACACTGAAAAAGCAACTGTGCTGAATGCTTTTTTCTCCTCAGTCCTTTACACAGGAAAAGGAGGGGTACACTGACCATGACTGTATGGTTAGTAGTAATACACAGGACTTGCCACTATGGCTAACAGAGGGTGAAATCAGGGAAAGGCTGGATATCTTCACACAAACAAATCACCAGGCCCGGATGGCGCACATCCGAGAGTACTCAAGGAACTCAGTAAGGTTATATCTAGACCACTGTTCCTGATCTTTGCTGACAGTATTAGGACAGGAGATGTACCAGGGGATTGGAGGAAGGCTAATGTGATTCCGATATTCAAAAAGGGCCAGAAGCATATCCCGGGAAATTATAGGCCTGTCAGTTTGACATCAATAGTATGTAAAATTCTGGAGGGGATGATAAGGGACTATATCGTAGAGTATGCTAAAGACAACATCATCAGCAGTAATCAGCACGGGTTTACAAATGGGCGTTCTTGTCAAACCAATCTCTTAACATTCTACGAGGAGGTGAGCTGTGAGCTAGATAGGGGCAGACCAGTAGATGTGGTGTACTTAGATTTCCCTTAGGCGTTTGATACAGTTCCCCACAAGCGCTTAATTTATAAAATAAGGTCTGCAGGTATTGACAGCAGGGTTTGCTCTTGGATACGGAACTGGCTAAAAGGGCGTGTCCAAAGGGTGGTAATAAACAGCGCATACTCAGACTGGTCTGAGGTAGTAAGCGGGGTGCCCCAGGGCTCAGTCCTGGGACCAACCTTGTTCAATTTATTCATAAACAGCATTGAGGACGGGATCAGTAGTTCGTTATCAGTTTTTGCAGATGACACAAAATTGTCCAGGGCAATAACCGCACAGCATGAAGCAGATATCCTACAGAATGACCTGGACAAAATAACGGAGTGGGCAACGACATGGCAAATGAGGTTTAATGTGGAGAAGTGTAAGGTTTTGCACTTGGGGACCAAAAACATAAAAACACAATACACGTTAGGAGGGGAACCCTTGGGGGAATCAAAAATGGAGAAGGATCTGGGAGTCTTGGTTGATGATAGATTAGGCAACAGCATGCAATGTCAAGCGGCAGCTGCCAAAGCCATCAGAATATTAGCATGCATAAAGAAAGGGATGTATTCCAGAGATAAGACTATAATCCTTCCACTTTATAAAACTCTGGTCCGACCGTATCTGGAGTATTCTGTCCAGTTCTGGTCGCCAGTCCTCAGGAGGGATGTGTTGGAGCTGGAGAGAGTCCAGAGAAGGGCAACTAAACTGATTAGGGGATTGGAGGACCTTAACTATGAAGAGCGGCTGCAATTGCTCGATTTATTCTCCCTGGAGAAGAGACGCCTGAGGGGGGACATGATAGCAATTTATAAATATCTCAATGGGGATCTCAGCTTAGAAAAAAAAGCTGTTCATTCGAAGGGATTGCATGAGGACAAGAGGGCATACAATGCGATTAGAGGAGAAGCGTTTTAACCTCAGGCAACGAGGGGGGTTCTTTACTGTTAGGGCTACACGATTGTGGAATTCTCTACCACAAGAGGTGGTTTCTGCGGGTAGTATGGTGGCTTTCAAAAGACTCTTAGACTTACATCTCAAGGATCAGGACATTAAGGGCTATGTGAGATGATTACAGCAACACACACACCCACACAGGTTAAACTGGATGGACTATTGTCTTTATTCAACCTCACCTACTATGTAACTATGTAACCATGTAGCATCTGTTTTCCGGAACGAGACCGTTCTGGGCAGCTATGTCTGTGGGAGAGACTTCATATCCAGATCATACCATCTAGGCTCCTCCAAGGCTGATTGAGAAGGTGAAAAGGCTGGGAGAACCGATTCCCAATTCCCAATTGCAATGAAATTCCGACGAGACTTTAGGAAGGGACTTCGGAGAAGGTCGTAACACCACGCTGTCCTGAAGGAAGGTGCAGAACGGCTCTTTGCAGGAGAAGGCCGCAGTGTCTGAGACTCATCTGGCTGAGACCAAAACTGTCAAGAAAACCGTCTTTAATGTCAGGTACCATAAAGGACTGTCCAAATCTGGGAAAAAAGGGGCTTTTTAGCAACCCCGTTAATACTAACAGTAAATCCCACTTTGGAAAGAAAAGGACGAATAGGCGGGTATATCTTGATTGCCGCACGGAGGAATCCAACTACTAGAGACTCCTTTGACCATGAGGTATTGGTAAGGGCCAAAAGTGCTGAAAAATCAGAGTTAGAACTTACCGGTAACTCTGTTTCCAGGAGTCTTCCAGGACAGCCCTTGAGAGATGGAGCTCCTCCTACCAGACCGGAAACACATTGCCATCAGCTCTTTAAAAGGCGGTCCCTCAGGAGCCTGGTCAGTTTTATCCAAGAACCGAAGGACAGAGCTGAAAAACAGTTAAAACACAGTACGTAACAGTACATCAATTCATTTTATCAATGTAGAAGTAAAAGGGTGGGAACCTGCTGTCCTGGAAGACTCCTGGAAACAGAGTTACCGGTAAGTTCTAACTCTGATTTTTCCCCAGTCGTCTTCCAGGACAGCCCTTGAGAGGATTAACAAGTACTCACCCAGTTATTTTTAGGGGGGGACCACTGCTTGGAGGACTTTGCTTCCAAACACCTGATCCTGGCTACCCATAACATCCAGACGATAGTGTCAGACGAATGTTGACATGCTTGACCACGTTGCGGCCTTGCAAATCTGCTTAGGGGTAGCACCGGCTCTTTCTGCCCAAGATATGGCTAATGCCCTTGTGGAGTGTGCCTTGAGTCCCTCTGGCAGGTCTAGGTGCAAGATTTTGTATCCCTCTGAGATAGCCATCTTGATCCATCTGGCTATGGTCCCTTTGGAAGCCTGCTTCCCCTTGCGTTTTCCTGAGAACAGGATAAACAGGGACTCAGATGTTCTGAAGCCCTTTGTGGCTTCTAAGTAGGCAATAAGGCACCTTCTGACATCCAAATGGTGCAGTTGTTCTTCCTTGTCATTGGATGGCCTATTGCAGAAGGAGGGTAGTGTTATGTCCTGGCTTCTGTGAAAGGTAGAGGCGACCTTGGGTATAAACGTTTGGTCGGTCCTGAGTATGACCCTATCCTCCAGAATCTGTATGAAGGGTTCTCTACCAGAAAGGGCCTGTAGTTCGCTGACTCTGTGAGCGGAGGTTATAGCGATAAGAAAGACTGTCTTCAGGGTAATCGCTCTTAAGGAAGCCTCTGATAATGGCTCAAAGGGTTCCCTAATAAGCGCCCTTAATACGATAGATAAGTCCCAAGTCGGAAACTTACAACAAGGTACTGGTCTAAGTCTAGAAATTGCCTTGCAGAATCTGCTAATGAGGGGATCCTGTTGTAAGGAAGTTTGTAAATAAACTGATAGGGCAGCAATCTGTACCTTAATAGTGCTTAAGGACAGGCCCTTGTCGATACCTTCCTGTAGAAATTCCAGAATTGTAGGCGAGTCCGACTCTCCTTTTTTGGATTGCGCCAGCCACAAGTTAAACCTCCTCCAGACCTTCTGGTAAATAGCTCTTTTGACTGGCTTTCGGCTCTGTAGCAAGGTTTTTATCACCTTGTCAGAGAGCCCTCTAGATTTTAAGATGTCCGATTCAGATACCAGGCTGCCAAGTTTAGCATGGCTGGCCTGGGATGAAGTACTGGTCCCTGCGACAGCAGGTTCCGGTTGGAGGGTAACATCTCATGAGTCCAAGTACTGACATAATCTCTCTTATTGAGTTTGGAAGGTTGGTCTGCAGTTCTGCTGTTCTTTTATCTATGCGCCTGATCTTCTCCTCTGGAAGTATCATTACCTGCTCTTTTGAGCGGATGTTATATCCCAGGAACAGTATCTCCTGTGAAGGTATGAGATTTGATTTTTCGATGTTGATTATCCATCCTAGATGGGTAAGCCAATCCTGAGCCACTACTAGATCCTTGATCAGTTTTTCCTTGGTGGGAGCCATGAACAGCAGGTCGTCTAGATAAGGGATTATAGTTATGGCCCTCAGTCGTAGCGGAGCCAGAGCCTCTGCTAGGATTTTGTAAAAAATCCTTGGAGACGACGAGAGTCCGAACGGAAGAGCTCTGCTTTGAAAATGGTGGATTTTTTCTCCGATCTTTAATGCTATGCATAGATGCTTCTGGGATCCCTCCCTTATGGGGATGTGGAGATAGGCATCTTTTAGGTCCATAGTTGCCATAAAACAATCCCTTTGGAGCAAATTCCTTACAGAGTAAATTGACTCCATGCGGAATTTTTTGTACCTTATCGCCGCGTTCAGAGGCTTCAGGTTTAATATTAAGCGGAATTTTCTGTACTAGGAACACATGCGAATAGAAACCCTTTCCTTCCTCTTGCTTTGGTACAGGAATTAAGACCCTCTGGTCTACCATTTCTCCTATAAGTAGTGGCAGGGCCTGTGCCTTTGCCGGGTCCCTGGGTAGTTTGGTAATTGTCAATCTCGAGGGGGGAATTTTGCTGAATTCCAACGCATAACCCTTCTCGATGACTCCCCTGACAAAACTGTTGGAGGTTAGTTTTAGCCATTGGGGGAAGAATCTCTCCAACCTCCCTCCCACCTGGCCTCCAGCGTCACTGGGTCTTGGGATTTTGGCCAGGAGGGTTAAAGAGCACATTTGCCCTCGGTTTTCACTTCTGCCCTGTCCAATGCTTCTTCGGTCTTCCCGTATCCGGGCGACCTCTGTCTTCCTATAGGGACGAAAAGTTTTCCTCTGAAAAACTCTCTTCTTGAACGGAAAGGTCTTCTTTCTATCTGCCGTCCGTTCTAAGGCTTCGTCCAATTGTGGGCCAAAAAGGAATTTTCCCGAAAAGGGGACGCTGCATAATCGCAGTTTTGAGGCTGTGTCTCCAGAACAGGTTTTGAGCCATAGTGCTCTTCTGGCTGAGACAGAAAGTGCCGCCGATCTGGCTGACAACTTTACTGCTTCTGTTGAAGCATCCAAAATAAAGTCTACTGCTTTAAAAAGCATAGGGAAGGATTTTAGCATCTCTTCCCTCGGGGTACCTGCCTTTAGGTGCTCCTGTAGCTGTTTTAGCCAAAATTCAAAATTTCTTGCCACACAAGTTGTGGCTAAGGCTGGTCTTAAATTGGCCATAGCCGTGTCCCATGAACGCTACACGATGACATCGCTTCTTTTGTCCATGGGATCCCCTAGGTGTCCCATGTCTTCAAAGGCCAAGTCCGAATGCTTGGAAACCTTAGCCAAGGGAGCATCCAACTTTGGTGACTGGTTCCATACTGATTCCTCGTCGTCGTCAAAGGGGAATCTTCTCTTCAAGGAACCTGAAAAGAATGGTCTCTTTTCAGGTTCTGACCACTCTTTCAGTACAAACTCCAACATAATCTTATGTACTGGGAATACCCTAGCCTTCTTTTTGTTCAGGCTCTGGTACATTTTATCGTGTCTAGATAAAGGGATCTCCTCTTCCTTTATTTCCAGTGTCTCATAAATGGCTCCCAAAAGGTCATTGACTTCCTCTATGGAGAGCCTGTATCCGGTGGGTCTGACGGCCTCTCCCTGTCCTTCTTCCTGCCCAGAACCTGACTGGGAGGAGTCAGGGTCCGTGACCCTAGAGGGGTCTTCCCTGCTCCTTACTGGTTCCCCTGATCCCGAAGCTACGGGGGTAGGCGGGGAGGAAGGTCCTGGTGGGGTAGGGGGAGGTATTTGTACATCTGCGATTAGTTGCCTGAAGGACGCAAAGCTAGATTGTACCTCGTCTTTAAATGAGGAGAGAAACTTTGAAAAAGGTGAATCCTCCTCAGCTTTTAATACAGCCGAGATGCATGCTGGGCATAGGGTCTTGGAGTAATTGGAGGAAAGTTTTGTGGCACAAGAGGGGCACTTTTTCCTTTCCGTTTTAGAAGTTCCTTTGGAGGGTTCCTTCTAAGAAAGGGGTACATAGGCAGGGAATTGATTCACATGATATCAACAATAAAAAAAAAAACCCCTTTTCACCCCCACTATGCTGCATAGCAATCACAGGAATGAGATACTGGCAAGTGCCAGCCTACCTGTGCTGAGCCAGTGTTCGCTTCCCCTGCGGTGTGTGGAGCCTCCATTCCGTCAGGGACCTCCGTGGGATCACTGCTGCAGTCGGCATCTCTTGCAGGCTTCTCCTTTCTTTTAACACTGGCTCCGGCCCTCCCCTTCCTCTCTGCGCCCGGAGGCCGGAACCATGACCTCCGGCGCACAGCGATGACGGCACCGCCGCCGGAAGTGACGCCCCGCGTCTTCCGGTTTCCTGGTTGTATACAGTGAGGCCGCTGAGTGGCCCCGCCGCATCCACCGCTGGTGTGCGGTCATCGCTGCCCTCTCCTTCACCAGGCCCTGGAGAGAGGGGGGACGGGGAACTCCAACCTTTGTGGAGGGAACCCGAGGCCGTGCTTGCTCCTGGAAAAAATACTGTAAGGTGAGGGTCCCAGGCTGCGGTGTCTTCCCAGACAGTCCTGAGAAATGGAGCTCATCCAGCCCTCTAAGGTGGTTCCTCCTGGCAACATGTCTCCTCGGAGTGAGGAAACACAAAAAACTGACCAGGTGCCTGAGGGACCGCCTTTTAAAGAGCTGATGGCAATGTGTTTCCGGTCTGGTAGGAGGAGCTCCATCTCTCAAGGGCTGTCCTGGAAGACGACTGGGGAAATTTGTACTTTAAGCATGTTGAAGCTTAGTCCCGAGTCGAGGCCGTACTGCAGAAAATCCAATATATTCGCCACTGAGGGGAAACGGAAAGAAAATCCCTGTTGGACTGAGAAAGCCTCGAACCTCTGCCACACTCTATAATAAGTGGCCTTTAGTAGATTCTTTCCTGGATGACAGAATGGTGGACATTACTGAGTCAGAGAGATTTAGGTTCTGCAGCTTGCTCTTCTCAAATTCCATGCAGTCAAGGCCAGACAGGCCGAGTTGGGGTGAGTGTGGCCGTTGCAGATGAGAAGGTCCATAACCTGAGGGAGCCTTATTGGAGGACACACCGCCAGACGGCAAAGAAGGGGAAACCATGGCCTCCTCGGCCGAATAGAGCTATCACAATAGCGGGTACTCCCTCCTCCATGATCTTCACCAATGATTTGAGGATCAGAGTAATTGGTGGAAATAGGTAGACCTGCTTGAAGCCCCACTTCTGATAGAGAGCATCCTGGGCCAGAGCTTGCGAGCAGAAGAAGTGGGGAAAAAAAACTTGACAGTTGAAATGTGTCGCCATTAAGTCTATCTCGGGAACCCCCATTGCTCGGCAAATATTTTGGATTTTGCATCCATCCTGTGTAGTTGGTGAAGTTCCTGCTCAACTGGTCTGCTAGGATATTCTGAGGGTCCGGGAGGCAATGCTGAACAGTCCAACAAGTGGGCTTCGGCCAAGGAGAAGATCTCCGCAGTTACCTGGAGAGGTTGCAGACTTTCTTGTCCTCCCTTGTTTCACAATGTACGATACTGCCGTTGTATTGTCCATGAGAAGTCTGACTCTCCTGCCTTGGATTACAGGCAGAAACGTCTTCAGCGCCTGGCCGCTGTTAGTTCTAGGAGATTCGAGGAACATGGCAAACTCTGGTCCCACACTCCCTGCACTTTCCGTTGTAGGCAATGCGCCCCCCAACTCTGGAGACTGGCATCCAAAGTCATTGTGATCCAGTCTCCAGGGCTGACGGGCCCGCCCAGGGAGAGGTTGCTCCTCTTGGTCCACCACAGAAGGTTGTTGGAAACTAAGCAAGGAACCTGGAACCTCTGGCTGAGAGAACCGCGGCGCCACTGGCTTAGAAGGCAGAACTGAAACCTTCTGTGCCACCGTGCCCAAGGCACTGCTGGGATACAGGCCGTTAGGGGACCTAAAAAAACTCATGCCTCGACGAACCGTGATTTCCTTTGAGGACCTAATCCCCTTTGTCCCCGCACAGACTCGATTGATCTTCTCTATTCACAGGAAAATCTTGTATTGGACTGTACTGAACCCCCTGCCCAGGTAGGTTAGGCATTGGACGGAACAAGTAGGCTCTTCTGCACATTCACCATCCACCCAAATTCTGATCGGGTCTGCAAGACTTGATCCCGGTGGTCTATGAGAAAATCCCTGGAGTGAGCCAACACCAGGATATAGTCCACATAATGCTCAGGATCCCAGGCCCCAGAAAGATGGGCATGACCTTAACTAGCACTGAACAGCTATCTAGTAATAAGTAGACTGAATTCAATTCTACTAAAATTTGACAAGATGAAAGCTCTCGAGAGTCCTGCAGGCCTTTAAGTCATTAACTAGCAGCAGTGCTCCTACGTCGCTCTAAGCAGGATATCACTGAGGAAACGAATGCCCTAAGGATAGATAGTACCTCCAGAAGGGTTCTGGGGCGGGGGCCGTGACCAAAAACATACCCGGACCGAGAAGGATGGACATGACCTTTCTCTTGCAATGAACAGCGATCCAGGACTTAAGTAGACTGGATTTGAATCTACTAAAAATTAACAAGATACTCCAAGATCTATAGGGTCCTGCAGGCTAAAACGTTACTTAGCAGCAGCACCCCTACTTCGCTATCCGCAAAATGTCACTTGAGGAAATAAATGCCATAAAGATTGATAGTACCCTCAAGAGGGTTCTGGGGAGAATGCCAACCAAAAAACATACCATGACCTAGGTCAAGTCATCGTCTGCTAGAAAAAACCTGAGTGCTGGCGAACCCAGACTATAGGGATATGTAGACTAGAGTTTGCTAAGTCCAGAAAAGGGCACCAGCCTCCCTTCCTTACCACCAGAATAATGGTTTTCCAGGATTCTGTAATAAAGACAGGAACCTTCATAAATACCTGTACGTGCTTAGCACTAAGATTAATCCAAAGGCCATCTGACATTTGTGACCCAAGAGAGGGAATGAATATTCATGCTCCACCTCTGCATCCGCATCGAAAGAATGCCCTGAGCCAAAAATCACGCCTTAAAAACTGTTGACAGATTGGTGGAGCATGGGAGCTATGGTAAGGAAGCAGGAAACTGCTGCAGGGATGAGAACTTTAGCTATCATTGATCCTCAAACATTTAAAAACGTCTTCCAGGGTATTGGAGGTAATGCAAACATTGTACACTGCTTTCTTTTTAAAATCTGCATCTGACCATAGCTCTAGAGTAGTGATAGCAAACCTCGGCACCCCAGAACCACACCTCCAACAATGCCCAACTACAATTCAGAGTGCATGAGCATCATGGGAAATGCAGCCCCAAAACATCCAGGGTGCCAAGGCTTCTGAAACCACAAACCCCCTGTTGCCTCTGCTTTGAGAAAGCATGCCTATGGCTGTTAGACTTTGCAAAGCCTCAGAAAGCAGAACACGCAAGGGCCCCCATGGACAGAGTGGTGAACTGTCCCCCACAGCACTGGGGCAGCTTGACACAGAACCCTAGAGAAGCTAAGTGCACAATTATCAGTATTACTGCCCTCTTCTGGTTAAGAGGCATATGTGCTGCTGTACAGAACTCAGTGTTCCCAGATGGTCCCCCATTCATCCACTAACCAGGTCTAAACCTACTTAGCTTCTGAGATCAAGCACATACAGGGTGGTGTGGTGTGACCATAGGCTAGCTCGACTAAGGCAACTCTGATGCTGTAGTCCTGGGCCATCCCCAAGAGCCAGGCAAACAAGCCTTTACCTGAAACTGAGAAAACTTAACACAAGTTTCCCAACCAGAGCCCTTTCTCCTCCACTCATGGAGAACCTTATCTGCCCTAAGCAATAAGGACTAATAGGATAGCCATAGGCTGCACATAAAGTGCCAGCTTATGCTGTTGTCTGTCGCCCACAAACAGAAGTAACCTTGTTGTTGTCTCTGCAGCAGGTAGCAACAGCATTGTAAAGCAGCGCAAGCTATACGCAAACACTTGGTAATGGTAACTACATCTGGTGTTCACAGTAACTTTGTGGCTACAAATAGTGGACAGGAGAACCTCTGACTACCCCATTAAGGCATAGACACGTTCTCCTTCCTGGCAACGTATCCTTCCAGCACCTCATTGTGCTAAGCATAACGAGAGGAAGATTTTGGACTATCTCCTTAAAGCGGTAGTATCCGCTTTTTGACACTTTTACCTACAGGTAAGCCTATAATAAGGCTTACCTGTAGGTACAAATAATATCTCCTAAACCGGCATGGTTTAGGAGATATTTACAGTGCATTCAGCCGCTCTCGCGAGCGGCGCATGCGCTCTGAAGGTCCGGGGGGACCTTCAATTAATTTGCCGGGAGCTTGCCGGAAAATCATCGAATGCTTTACATCATCTTATCACTAATTTGGAGGATATGTCAGCAATACCTTAAAGCGGTTGTAAACCCTAGAAAAAAAAAAACCTGCAAGACAAAGGCATAATGGGCTAGTATGCATCGCATACTAGCCCATTATGTGTAACTTACCTTAGAACGAAGCCCCGACACGGACCCCCGGACATCGCTGCGGGCGCTGCCATGATCCCTCGCCGTCTCTTCCGGCCAATCACCGCGTCAGAGCCGCCGAACCCGGAAGAGACGGCGAGGGATCATGGCAGCGCCCGCAGCGATGTCCGGGGGTCCGTGTCGGGGCTTCGTTCTAAGGTAAGTTACACATAATGGGCTAGTATGCGATGCATACTAGCCCATTATGCCTTTGTCTTGCAGGTTTTTTTTTTTCTAGGGTTTACAACCGCTTTAAGGTATTGCTGACATATCCTCCAAATTAGTGATAAGATGATGTAAAGCATTCGCCAAGTGACGGCATTCACAGCCGTGTCAATATTTCAGTATGTGATCTCCTGTGGAATTAAAATCAAAGTTGCAGGGTGCTAGTTTATATTCATCCCCACTACATTGTGGCTCCACACTTGATCAGGTCCATTCAGAGTGATCAACTGACGAAAATGTATTCCGTCCTGGCCACATACATTATCTTTTTTTGAAAAAAAAAAGAGAGAGCAAAGAAAAACAAAAACGCATTCCTTCCCAAAAAAATCTTCAGTGCTTTGAGGCTGGCGGCAGCTTTAGACAAAAATACCCCAAGCTTCAACACAGGCAAAGTAGACCAGGATGTGCATGTACTCACAGTGAGGGCAGCAGAGACCCAGTTACACACAGTGTATTGGCCACAGAGGAAAAGGAAGCCAGCTGCACCTGCAGACTGCCTCCACTGATTAACCAAAAGCTCCAAGGTGATCAGAGGAAGCCTGGGCTGGCCCCCTCCCCCCACACTGGAGCATGCAAAAGCACCATCTCTAGTGAACTACAAGAGCCAGCAAGCATGTTTAAGGGGAGAAAAATACAGCAAAAAAATTGCCAGCCAGCTTCCTATCATCCATTATACTGTAACAACAGCGAGGAAATAACCTCCACTGTAAAACAGCATCTGTGTCAGTTTTGACTGTCAATTAATGGTATCAGTATGAAATGCAGCAATTTATACTGCAATGTAACTTACCCCCAGCACCAAGGGGAACCCACCATCGAGGGAGATTTACAGCCCATAAGAGGGGGTCTTCTTTACCCAGGAGAGAGGCTGAACCTGGGAAGGCCACAAGGAAGGATAACACATTATATATATATATAGATATATATAGATATATATATCTATATATATATATATATATATATATTTATTTATTTTTTCAAGGTGTCCGGAGCGAGGATGAAAAAAAGAACACCTCCACCAGGTACTGCCTGCCTTTTATGCTATTTCAGGGATGTCCTATGGGGGTCAGAGGGGCGGAGTTGACCTGTAGTATGATGGCATGACGCAGAGCCAGGAAATATATATATGCTACTGTTTTGTGAACCACAATAAAGTTCCGGGTGTTCAGATATAGCTCTCTCTCTCTTGCAAATTCTCTGCCATTTCATATCTACTGAGCATGCTCACACACTTTGCCATTTTCTGCATTTTTTAGATAAACCACGCATGCAGTGGCGTCGGCAGGGGGGTGCTGACAGGGGCTATAGCCCCGAGTGGGTCCCCAAAAAGCCCCGAGTCTTGTGTGGATTGTTTATTATTATTAGCCCCGAGTGTCACTGTCCAATATGGTCCTCCTCCTTCTCTTCCTTGGGTCTCTAATGCCTGGCCTGTCCCCGTCACACTGGTTGCTAGTATAGCCTGCCGCTTGGCGTCTAGCAACCAGTGATATCACTCCTCAAGTGACAGCAGCAGGAGAGGCTCCCTGTGTTCAGAGCGGAGAAGGATTTCAAATTCCTCCTCCGTACCTAGAATTAGCTCCACCTCCTCCACCCAATTCTCTCTTCTCTGGGGCCAGCAGCACGGATAGTGACAGGCTAGCCGGCCGGGTGTCCACTCCATAACGACTCCACCTGCCAGCACCTGCAAAAGGTATGTTACTTACCACAAGTTGGGGGGGGGGGTCAGGCGGGCGGGCGGACTCCTGGTGCCGCTCCTCCATGACAGGAGTGATCGTGATTTCACTCCTGCAGCCGCCACACTTGTTGGATGGAGGATTAGGCTTTCTCCTCCCTCCAGCCTGCAGGGGGAGATAGAAAGCTGGCAGACTTCCCTTCCTCTCTCCCCTTGTCATTTCATTTATCACATGACTGCAGAGAGGAAGGAGAAGTTGCCTTAATTTAAGAGAGATGTGAGTACAACTGGGGGGTGACATGGATGGGGACAGTGTGATTGCAGAATGTGATGGGGACAGTGTGATGGGACAGTGTACTGGGGACAGTGTGATTGGAGAATGTGATGGGACAGTGTAATGGGGACAGTGTGATTGGAGAATGTGATGGGACAGTGGAATGGGGACAGTGTGATTGGAGAATGTGATGGGGACAGTGTGATTGGAGAATGTGATGGGGACAGTGTGATGGGGACAGTGTGATTGGAGAATGTGATGGGGACAGTGTGATGGGGACAGTGTGATTGGAGAATGTGATGGGACAGTGTAATGGGGACAGTGCGATTGCAGAATGTGATGGGGACAGTGCGATTAGAGAATGTGATGGGGGACAGTGTGATGGGGACAGTGCGATTGGAGAGTGTGATGGGGACAGTGTGATGGAGACAGGGTGATTGGAGAATGTGATGGGACAGTGTGATTGGAGAATGTGATGGGACAGTGTGATGGGGACAGTGTGATGGAGACAGTGTGATTGGAGAATGTGATGGGACAGTGTGACGGGGACAGTGTGATTGGAGAATGTGATGGGGACAGTGTGATGGGGGACAGTGTGATTGGAGAATGTGATGGGACAGTGTGATGGGGACAGTGTGATTGTTGAATGTGATGGGGACAGTGTGATGGGGACAGTGTGATTGGAGAATGTGATGGGGACAGTGTGATTGGAGAATGTGATGGGACAGTGTGATGGGGACAGTGCGATTGGAGAATGTGATGGGGACAGTGCGATTGGAGAATGTGATGGGGACAGTGCGATTGGAGAATGTGATGGGGACAGTGTGATGGAGACAGTGTGATTGGAGAATGTGATGGGGACAGTGTGATGGGGACAGTGCGATTGGAGAATGTGATGGGGACAGTGTGATGGGGACAGTGCGATAGGAGAATGTGATGGGGACAGTGCGATTGGAGAATGTGATGGGGACAGTGCGATTGGAGAATGTGATGGAGACAGTGTGATTGGAGAATGTGATGGGGACAGTGCGATTGGAGAATGTGATGGGGACAGTGTGATGGGGACAGTGCGATTGGAGAATGTGATGGGGACAGTGTGATGGAGACAGTGCGATTGGAGAATGTGATGGGGGACAGTGTGAAGGGGACAGTGCGATTGGAGAATGTGATGGGGACAGTGTGATTGGAGAATGTGATGGGACAGTGTGATGGGGACGGTGTGATTGGAGAATGCGATGGGACAGTGTGATGGGGACAGTGCGATTGGAGAATGTGATGGGGACAGTGTGATGGAGACAGTGTGATTGGAGAATGTGATGGGGACAGTGTGATTGGAGAATGTGATGGTGACAGTGTGATGGAGACCGTGTGATTGGAGAATGTGATGGGGACACTGTCCCCATCACACTGTCCCCATCACAGTGTCCTTCACACTGTCCCCAATCCATCACACTGTCCCCATCACACTGTCTTTATCAGTGTCCATCACACTTTCCCCATCACACTGTCCCCATCACACTGTCCCCATCACAAGAGAATGTGATGGGACAGTGTGATGGGGACAGTGCGATTGGAGAATGTGATGGGGACAGTGTGATTGGAGAATGTGATGGGGACAGTGCAATTGGAAAATGTGATGGGGACAGTGTGATGGGGACAGTGTGATGGAGACAGTGTGATGGGGACAGTGTGATGGAGACAGTGCGATTGGAGAATGTGATGGGGGACAGTGTGATGGGGACAGTGCGATTGGAGAATGTGATGGGGACAGTGTGATTGGAGAATGTGATGGGACAGTGTGATGGGGACAGTGCGATTGGGGAATGTGATGGGGACAGTGCGATTGGAGAATGTGATGGGGACAGTGTGATGGGGACAGTGTGATGGAGACAGTGTGATTGGAGAATGCGATGGGACAGTGTGATGGAGACAGTGCGATTGGAGAATGTCATGGGACAGTGTGATGGAGACAGTGTGATTGGAGAATGTGATGGGGACAGTGTGATGGGGACACTGTCCCCATCACACTGTCCCCATCACAGTGTCCTTCACACTGTCCCCAATCCATCACACTGTCTCCATCAGTGTCCATCTCACTGTCCCCATCTCACTGTCCCCATCTCACTGTCCCATCACACTGTCCCCATCACACTGTCCCCATCACATTCTCCCATCACATTCTCCCATCACACTGTCTCTATCACACTGCCCCCATCAGTGTCCCCATCACAGTGTCTCCATCACATTCTCCCATCACAGTGTCCCCGTCACAGTGTCTCCATCACAGTGTCCCCATCACACTGTCCCCATCACACTGTCCCCTTCACACTGTCCCCATCACAGTGTCTCCATCACACTGTCCCCATCACATTCTCCCATCACACTGCCCCCATCACACTGCCCCCATCACAGTGTCCCCATCACAGTGTCCCCAATCCATCACACTGTCCCCATCACACTGTCCCCATCACATTCTCCCATCACAGTGTCCCCATCACATTCTCCCGTCACACTGTCTCTATCACACTGCCCCCATCAGTGTCCCCATCACAGTGTCTCCATCACATTCTCCCATCACAGTGTCCCCGTCACAGTGTCTCCATCACAGTGTCCCCATCACACTGTCCCCTTCACACTGTCCCCATCACAGTGTCTCCATCACACTGTCCCCATCACATTCTCCCATCACACTGCCCCCATCACACTGCCCCATCACAGTGTCCCCAATCCATCACAGTGTCCCCATCACACTGTCCCCATCACACTGTCCCCATCACAGTGTCTCCATCACAGTGTCCCCATCACAGTGTCCATCACACTGTGTGATGGAGACAGTGTGATGGGGACACTGTGATGGGGACACTGTGATAGGGACACTGTGATTGGACACTGTGTTGGAGAGTCGGGACACTGATGGGACACTGTGATGGGGGACACTGTGATGGGGGACACTGTGATGGGGACAGTGCGATTGGAGAATGTGATGGGGACAGTGCGATTGGAGAATGTGATGGGGACAGTGCGATTGGAGAATGTGATGGGGACAGTGTGATGGAGACAGTGTGATTGGAGAATGTGATGGGGACAGTGTGATGGGGACAGTGCGATTGGAGAATGTGATGGGGACAGTGTGATGGAGACAGTGTGATGGAGAATGTGATGGGGACAGTGTGATGGGGACAGTGTGATTGGAGAATGTGATGGGACAGTGTGATGGGGACAGTGCGATTGGAGAATGTGATGGGGACAGTGTGATTGGAGAATGCGATGGGACAGTGTGATGGGGACAGTGCGATTGGAGAATGTGATGGGGACAGTGTGATGGAGACAGTGTGATTGGAGAATGTGATGGGGACAATGTGATTGGAGAATGTGATGGGGACAGTGTGATTGGAGAATGTGATGGTGACAGTGTGATGGAGACAGTGTGATTGGAGAATGTGATGGGGACAGTGTGATGGGGACACTGTCCCCATCACAGTGTCTCCATCACACTGTCCCCATCACACTGTCCCCATCACAGTGTCCTTCACACTGTCCCCAATCCATCACACTGTCCCCATCACACTGTCTTTATCAGTGTCCATCACACTTTCCCCATCACACTGTCCCATCACACTGTCCCCATCACAAGAGAATGTGATGGGACAGTGTGATGGGGACAGTGCGATTGGAGAATGTGATGGGGACAGTGTGATTGGAGAATGTGATGGTGACAGTGCAATTGGAAAATGTGATGGGGACAGTGTGATGGGGACAGTGTGATGGAGACAGTGTGATTGGAGAATGTGATGGGGACAGTGTGATGGGGACAGTGTGATAGAGACAGTGTGATTGGAGAATGTGATGGGACAGTGTGATGGGGACAGTGTGATGGAGACAGTGCGATTGGAGAATGTGATGGGGGACAGTGTGATGGGGACAGTGCGATTGGAGAATGTGATGGGGACAGTGTGATTGGAGAATGTGATGGGACAGTGTGATGGGGACAGTGCGATTGGAGAATGTGATGGGGACAGTGCGATTGGAGAATGTGATGGGGACAGTGTGATGGGGACAGTGTGATGGAGACAGTGTGATTGGAGAATGCGATGGGACAGTGTGATGGGGACAGTGCGATTGGAGAATGTCATAGGACAGTGGGATAGAGACAGTGTGATTGGAGAATGTGATGGGGACAGTGTGATTGGAGAATGTGATGGGGACAGTGTGATGGAGACAGTGTGATTAGAGAATGTGATGGGGACAGTGTGATGGGGACACTGTCTTGGCCTCTGGGAGGACCAGGTTATCTACCCATCCTCAATGTACCTCAGCCACTCACACATGTGGCTGAGGTACATTGATGATGTCCTGCTCCTCTGGAAGGGTACCTCTGCTGAATTGGACCGATTCATGGGCGACCTAAATCAGAATGACCGCAATATACGGTTAACATACACGGCAAGTACTAATAGTCTCCCTTTCCTTGATCTCCTTATCTCTGTGGATAATGGGTAAATTAGGACCAAAACCAAACCAAAAATCAATCGGAAAGACACGATAATTGGTTAACTTCTCTACCACGTGTAAAAGGAATGTTCCCGTGTGGCCACTGCCAGATGTGCAAGTTGGTTATAAAGTCAAAAACCTTTACAAGCTGTAATGGGCAAAATAGTTTTACCATCAATGACTTTATTAATTGCCAAACAGAGAGAGTCATATATGAAATTATATGTCCATGTCAAAAATCATATATTGGCAAGACTAAACGTCAACTCAAAACACGCATTCTTGAACATGTTGCTGACATTAAAAAGAAAATAGATAAGAGGACGATACCCCTCCACTTCATAGAACATCATGATGCCAATCCCGAGGGGCTAAGGGTCAGGGGGATTTATGCCCTTAAATTGCCTGCAAGGAGGGGAGACTTTGACAAGATCCTCCTCCAGAAGGAGAAGATGTGGATCTTTAAGATGGGATCCCTATCACCAGTGGGACTCAATGTGGAATTCAGTTTACAGCCCTTCTTGAACCCCTGAACCCTTGGCTCCCTGTGACTGGCATCGTGATGTTATCTGGCTTCCCTCCCACTGAATCAATCATGTTTTGCCATACATTTAGCATAAACATCGCTACCTGCATGAGGTTCCAAGTATCAACTTTTCCTGGGAGTATTTTTACCTGTCAAAGGTCCCTGACATTATATATTTGTAAAATGGGGGATAGAATATTAAACTTTGAGGATGATAAAGAATGGGGGAAAAATGTCCCTTTAATATAGACCATGAAGATAGATGGATAGTCATTATGTCAATGATAACCATATCTTCTACTCTTATTGGACCTCAATGAATTCAATAACAACATCAATAACAAGTTAGGAGCTAGGTCCAAATTAAAAACTAATATAGAGTGAATTTAGAGGTTCTCCCCCCTTCCCTACTGTCTTTATCCCCAACTATCTAATAATCCATACTAAATCCAATTATGGTTTTCCATATTGAAGAATGCAGATCCTATTAGTTATTTACATCTTCTGATGTTTAGTATGCTGTGTAATTTTTAATAACTTGTAACTACATGTTCACTTTATTTATTTCAAAGATTTGGCACTGTCTCCATGGTGATGTACATGGAGATAGTGCTATTAACTTTGCTGGCAGAATGGCAAGGTGCATCGAAGTAGTACTCCGCATTGTTATTAAAGAGTGAGGACATCTTGTGGAAGTGTGTGGTAATGCATTTCCCTTTAGTCCCGCACATCAGTGAATGATTAATTAATTATTGCCAATTAGGGGCGGTATATATCGATGCATCTTGAGTACATTCAGTAGCTCTGAGGAAACCAACTTGGTTGGTGAAATGCGTCAGCGTCCAGCATTGTGCATTGAGCACCCATGCACTAGCGACAATCGAGTCCCCTGTACAGGATCCAATACCCATCGCTCCCCAGGCTGTTCCCCGTGAAGGCGTCCGGCTGATCGGCTCTACAGGAAGTGACGACCGGGAGGATACCTTTGACCCGGAAGTCAATCTCCGCAGCCGCCGGTTCAGCCACATGGAGGGGTAGAACGCCAACGGGTTTGAGTGACAACTACAGGTTAACTGGCCCTGGGGGACCGTGCCGCAAAATACCGCTACTCATCCTCCCTCTCTATATGATCAACACACTGGCATACAAAGAAGTTCATGTTAAGGTAACTCTATGACCCGTTGATTCCGCTTACACGGATGGTGTGTTTTCATCTGCATTAACTATCTACCCCATTTATATTGACTGGCTATTTGAGACCCACCTTGAATTCCATCAAGTGATTTCTGCGGTTCCCATTTGTTCCCAATATCAAGGACTTTCCTTGCTTTGATGATTTAATTTTGAATTCTTCGCAGACCATCAAGTTTACATCTTTCAACGCCTTTTAATGTTTGTGGGGTCACCCACCGCAGTCAACTAATTAATTTTGGACAATCTTGTCGGCAGTTAATTGCAGGTTGGAAGGTTGGAATTCCCTTACACCATCAATATTCCCCTCCGGAAATATCTTATTACATTGAGTCTACAATTTTGGTGAATTCCAGCCAGGTCCGTTCATTATGATCGTTAGAGGGGTACTCCATAACATCTGAGGTCCTCACACTGTACCTTGCGAATTATCCAGCCTACAAGGTATGCTGGTATTCGCAGGGTCCAAGTGTTCATGATTGAATGGTATGTTATAACATGCATGGGTGCCTAATTGTTGATTTTAATTTTTTGTTGTTTTTGTAGCACCATGGTTCACAACCTTATTGTCTGTTTCTGTCTTGAATTTGCATTCCAAGGCATACGTGCCTAATAAATTTATACCTTTTAACAATAATACACGTCTGTGGTGCCCTTAGTTGGCGGTTGGGATAGTGAGTAACAGCTCTCATCTGTATTCTCATGGTCTCCCAACCTCTTGTCCTTTTTGTTTTGATACTTATGCTTATATGCCAAAGGTCACCATTCAGATCAGGGTAACCCATTGAGGTCTGTTATCTATTAATGATGTGGTGTCCACTATAGTTCAGTGAACCCCCCTGAGCCCTCTATAGAACACTATTTTTTGCTTTTTCTTATAAGTGTGATTGGACACTGTGTTGGGGAGTCGGGACACTGATGGGACACTGTGATGGGAGAATGTGATGGGACACTGTGATTTGGGACACTGTGTTGGGGACACTGTGATGGGGACACTGTGATGGACAGTGTGATGGGACACTGTGATTGGGACACTGTGATTGGGACATCTGATGTAAAGAGGGACTCTGATTGGGATACCTGCTACTGGGATACCTGCACCCTCCCTGTGTTGAGTTCCCGAGTCTGAACAAATGCTGTGCCCATTATGAGGGTTTCCCACCTTCCCTGTAGTGAGTTCCTGGGTCTGTACACCTGCTGTGCCCATTATGAGGGGTTCCCACCATCCCTGAGCTGAGTTCCTGGGTCTGTACACCTGCTGTGCCCATTATGAGGGGTTCCCACCATCCCTGGGCTGAGTTTCCGGGTCTGTACACCTGCTGTGCCCATTATGAGGGGTTCCCACCATCCCTGGGCTGAGTTCCCGGGTCTATACACCTGCTGTGCCCATTATGAGGGGTTCCCACCATCCCTGAGCTGAGTTCCCGGGCATTGGGCAGGGGGGGTATTGGGTGGAGCTTGGGCGGGACTTACTTTAAAATGTGGGAGGGGTTATCAAATTTACCTTCGGGCTAAAGCCCCTGGTCTTTTTTTCACCTAGCAACGCCCCTGCACGCATGCTACAAACCTTTGCAATAGATCCCTGTTTTCACCTCCCACTCTAATTCAAAAAGTCAATACATCTAGCTAATACAGCCAGAAATGTCGTAAGATACAAGTGGTTAGGGGATCGGGCTTCCAAGCCTCAGTTTCTATGTTCGAATATGGAACCTAGCATATATAAATTATGTCCAGGGCCGGACTGAGCATAGGGCACAGCGGGCATATGCCCGGTGGGCCGCCGAGGCCTCCGCTCCGAGTCTGGGCGCATTATGTATTCTAATGGAAGACAAGACACTAGTGTCCGGCCGTTGCTTGCCTCTCCGCGGCCGATTCCGCGGAGTCTGAGGGTCGCGGCCGCTGCATTACGGCAATCTGGCCGGCCGCTATCCCCGACTCCAGTCCCCACTCCTTGCTAACTTTGCTCAGCTGGCCTGGCAGCTGGCTCCGCAGCGGCATCCAGGCACCAGCGTAGCTCAGGAGGGGGTGGAGTCGGTGGGCGGACCGTGTGACCGTCATGTGAGTAAGGCCGGGGGTGGAGCTAGAGGCCGGCGGGGACCCCATGCTGCCTTGTCACAGGAAGAAGCAGGAAGTGAGCCGGCGCCGCACACCGCAGACAGACACTGACAGTGTGTCTGAGTCTCAGTCTGAGAGTGAGGCAGTGAGTCAGAGTGTGGACTGTGGAGGAGTCGTCAGAGTGTCAAGTCTAGTGCCTGCCTGCCTGCCCTGGAGCTGCATTAACACCAGCACTGAACCACCCACGACCAGGACAGGAGCCAAGGCCTCAACAACAGGTAAGGAAAGAATGGCAGCAGGCCAGCAGCACAATTTACAAACACAGTGACAACACCACAGACCACACATCACTGTCACCGCTGGGATTTGTGGTTCTGGGTGGCCTCCGGCAGAGCAGTGTTCTGGTCTGGAACTTCTGGCTTAGCAGCAGGCAGGCCACAGGTGTAAAAAACAGATAACAGCTACACACTGTCACAGCACTGCTAGAAAACATGTGCCATGCCAGTTTGCTTGTTACATGTGATGTGACAGCCAGGTGCACATTTTCAAGTTGGAAATGTGCACCTGGCTGTCACATCACATGTAACAAGCAAACTGGCATGGCACATGTTTTCTAGAAGTGACAAAGTGTAGCTGTTTTCTGCTTTTTATGCCTGCGGCCTGCCTGCCTGCTGCTAAGCCAGAAGTGAGCAATGCTCTGCCGGAGGCCAGAACCACAAATCCCAGTGGTGTTGTGTTTGTTTTTGTGCCCTTTCCTTACATGGCACATGTTTGCTGGCAGTGACAGTGTGTAGCTGTTTTGAAAACAGCTACACACACACACTGTCACTGCTAGAAAACATGTGCCATGCGGCATGCCAGTTTGCTTGTTACATGTGATGTGACAGCCAGGTGCACATTTTCAACTTGAAAATCTGCACCTGGCTGTCACATCACATGTAACAAGCAAACTGGCATGCCGCATGGCACATGTTTTCTAGCAGTGACTGATTTGAGGTGTAACAGTGCAGGAATTGGGGTGATCTGAGGTGAGAAAGTGCAGGAATTGGGGCTGATCTGAGGTGTGAAGGTGCAGGAATTGGGGCTGATCTGAGGTGTGAAGGTGCAGGAATTGGGGTGATCTGAGGTGTGAAGGTGCAGGAATTGGGGTGATCTGAGGTGGGAAGGTGCAGGAATTGGGGTGATCTGAGGTGTGATAGTGCAGGAATTGGGGTGATCTGAGGTGTGATAGTGCAGGAATTGGGGTGATCTGAGGTGTGAAGGTTCAGGAATTGGGGTGATCTGAGGTGTGAAGGTGCAGGAATTGGGGTGATCTGAGGTGTGAAGGTGCAGGAATTGGGGTGATCTGAGGTGTGAAGGTGCAGGAATTGGGGTGATCTGAGGTGGGAAGGTGCAGGAATTGGGGTGATCTGAGGTGTGATAGTGCAGGAATTGGGGTGATCTGAGGTGTGATAGTGCAGGAATTGGGGTGATCTGAGGTGTGAAGGTGCAGGAATTGGGGTGATCTGAGGTGTGAAGGTGTAGGAATTGGGGTGATCGGAGGTGTGAAGGTGCAGGAATTGGGGTGATCGGAGGTGTGAAGGTGCAGGAATTGGGGTGATCTGAGGTGTAACAGTGCAGGAATTGGGGTGATCTGAGGTGTGAAGGTGCAGGAATTGGGGTGATCTGAGGTGTGAAGGTGCAGGAATTGGGGTGATCTGAGGTGGGAAGGTGCAGGAATTGGGGTGATCTGAGGTGTGAAGGTGCAGGAATTGGGGTGATCTGAGGTGTGAAGGTGCAGGAATTGGGGTGATCTGAGGTGTGAAGGTGCAGGAATTGGGGTGATCTGAGGTGTGAAGGTGCAGGAATTGGGGTGATCTGATGTGTGAAGGTGCAGGAATTGGGGTGATCTGAGGTGTGAAGGTGCAGGAATTGGGGTGATCTGAGGTGTGATGGTGCAGGAATTGGGGTGATCTGATGTGTGAAGGTGCAGGAATTGGGGTGATCTGAGGTGTGAAGGTGCAGGAATTGGGGTGATCTGAGGTGTGAAGGTGCAGGAATTGGGGTGATCTGAGGGGTGAAGGTGCAGGAATTGGGGCTGATCTGAGGTGTGAAGGTGCAGGAATTGGGGTGATCTGAGGTGTGAAGGTGCAGGAATTGGGGTGATCTGAGGGGTGAAGGTGAAGGTGCAGGAATTGGGGCTGATCTGAGGTGTGAAGGTGCAGGAATTGGGGTGATCTGAAGTGTGAAGGTGCAGGAATTGGGGTGATCTGAGGTGTAACAGTGCAGGAATTGGGGTGATCTGAGGTGTGAAGGTGCAGGAATTGGGGCTGATCTGAGGTGTGAAGGTGCAGGAATTGGGGTGATCTGAGGTGTGATAGTGCAGGAATTGGGGTGATCTGATTTGTGAAGGTGCAAAGCTCACTTGATTTCTTACTATTATTCAAGTGGTTTACAGCAGTTACTTTATATGAAGCTGACAGTTGTTTTTTTGGTATCTGACACTCCCAATTTCTTTGAAAACATTTTTCGGCACACTGTGGCCAGAAGGGTTGTCTACCCCTTGATTAGAGTAACCCTCATCTTGTGCTGCTTCATAATATTTTTAGGACTCAACCATTAAAACAGGATTTAAAGTAAGACAAAAAAAAAAAAACACATCATATGGCGGCTCTGATCTAAATTGGACCCAGTCTGTCAGATTAAACTAAAAAAAGGAACCGTAATCGAATCCAAACATCCTGGAACATTAAATTCTGTCATCAACCATCCCGACGAACGTCACGCCCCCCTCACGCCCCCCTCCTGGGCTGCTCAGTCCAAAATGCCCGGGCCTATTTTTTGTCCCAGTCCGGGCCTGATTATGTCTGTCTTTCTACCTTAAAAAATACGTTTTTATTTTTGTTGGTTTCCTTTTTGGAAAACTACTTTCATGAATTATGTTGCATTTTTGTTGCTTTTAGCCCAGGACACACACAGTTAATTGGTCTTCTGGGCGTTTCCTTTACTGGGTGTGTGTTGTCTGAGCTATTTTATAAAAAGCTGTGGGAGATCATGGATGTCTTGGCCTGTGAAAAGATCAAATATCTTTATGTGGGGATATTTTTGTTTTGTTTTGGAGAGTTTTGCTGCGTTAGCTGTCATGTCTAATGACACATACCCCAGGGCTGTATTTGGGGGAATGAATACTTGACCCTCTGTAAGTCCCCGTTCACACTAAGGCGACCTGTGAGGCGACCCGGTCGCCTCACAGGTCGCCGTAGGTCGCCTTCCATAGGGAAGCTGCGGACCCGTTCTAATAGGAGCGACACAAGTCGCTCCGACTTAGAAAAAGGGTCCGGAGCTTCTTTGGGGCGACAATGTTATGAAGTCCGTGCCGGCCGTTCCGAGGTCGCGGCACGCTGCTCGCACCGCGACCTCGGAGGTCGCCCCGGGAGGTAGCGTCGCTTGTATGTGAACGGGGCCTTTAGGTTTGTTTTGTTTTGGTAAATTGTGTTTTGTACTGACAATCTGTACATGTATATTAATCTTACTGGCTCTTTGTGCATGTATGTTTTATGTATTTTCTATTGCTGTACTTGTAAGTAGTTTATTTGCTAAATTCTGTCAAGCTATTATGGCTTGAGGCTTGTATATTGTCTAAAAAAAATGTCCTACCTGAATAGATTTAGCTTTGTACTGTGCTTTAAATAAACATTGATGGTGGCCATTTTTAAAGAGTCTGCTAAAAGAATTTCTTATGTGTTCAATAAAACTGATTTATGGTCTACCCAAACGTTTGTTTTT
The DNA here is from genome assembly GCF_965119305.1 of Pelophylax lessonae. Taxonomy (NCBI): domain Eukaryota; kingdom Metazoa; phylum Chordata; class Amphibia; order Anura; family Ranidae; genus Pelophylax; species Pelophylax lessonae. Next base: position 140,810,321 of record NC_138777.1, read on the forward strand.
CTTTTTCTATGTATTCTATGTAATTGTGTCTGTTAGATGCGTTTGGTGTAATGTACATCTGTATCTTGGACATGCATTGTGTATTTTGAATGATAGCAATTGTTCCCGCTTAATCGCGAGCTCACGTTCGTAAACAGCGTATACGTGATCTCACGTTTGCCACCCGGAACCAGAAACAACAATATTAGAAGGTGCACTAGTTTCCAGGAGCTGTACAGTTCCTCTCGCAATCCGGCTCCCTCCCTGTTCACTGCTGAGCACGTGGCATTCATTAGCAAGGTATGTTGTGTGTGTGTGTGAAATTTTACACATAATATTCAGTGTTGGGGAGTAACTAGTTACATATTACGTAATTTAATTACAAAATAAATGTAACAGTAATTCGTTAGTTATTGTCCAAAAACGTGTAATTAAATTACAGTTACATATGAAAATCTGAAAGATTACAAATAGGATTACTCTCGTGTTCAATATTTTATAATTATTAGCCACATTCTGTGCTGGCTGCCTGGGCCTCACCTGGCTCTCTCTCTACTTCCTGGCCTGCGCTGCGTGCCGGATACACTGGATGTGTCACGTCAGCATCGTCAGACTCAGGTCAGGTGACTGTGACAGGCAGCACAGCAGCCAAATCGCCTCCCAGCAGAGGAGGATTCCGCCTCTGCGCCTATAAAGTCTCCACCCACCGACGGCTACCTCCTCCCTCCTCTCCACTCCAGGCATAGCAGCGCGCATCTCAGCTTAGAAGGGAGGACCTGAAGAAAGCGTTGCACTGGCGTGGCGCCATTTTCACACATGCGGTGCTCTTCAGTGCTCCAGGCCAGGCTGCCTCCACCCTCCAAGACCACAGGACTAGTAGGACCAGACCGACCAGGAGCTGGGGTTATCGATCATTATCCAACGATATTTCACACACACCAATGTGCTCCAGCAGGACAGAGCTGGGTTAACATACATCAAAAAAGTAAATCATCATGATCTTTGTGAGGAGGGGTCAATGGAATGGCATGTGTCACTCACTGTATAAAGGTGCTGAAAGGGTAATACCGGTCCCTATGAGTTGCTTGCTTCTAAGACTTAGACAGCTCAGCTTTGTGTGCAAATTTGCAATTAGCCCCCCTCAAAAAAAGTTAAATATTTTTTTCCAGCATTTTAGTCCTAAAAATGTAAAGTATCAATATCATGTATGCAAATGTGAAAATGTCACATACTCTCTTCTTTATCTTTACATTATGTTTAATTAGGAGTAGGACTAAATTGATAAAATGCTGGAAAAAATATTTAACTGCCTTTTTTGCACTCAAAGCTGACTAGTCTGTCTTAGAAGCAAGTCATTTCCTTTCAGCAGCACTTTTAGACACCATTGACCCCTCACAATATTTGGACACCTCAGAACATTGCCTGCCTGAGCAGAGTTCACTAACTGTTTCTGTCTGTCATTCTGCACCTAGGATATCAGAGAGACCCCAAATCTTCGCCACAACTGGCAACTGTGACTGTCATTCAACAGCACTTCAGAAAATCACTGAGGCACCAAAGTCTGTCTACCCACAACTCTAATTGAAAAGGTAAAGGTGTACTGACTGCCCTCCCGCCTCTCCGTATATATTAAAAATGAACTATGTATGTCAGATTTAATGGGCACAGATGTTACGGAATCGCATCTGCTGCAGATAGGTAAATTTATAAAAAATAAGTGGTTTTAAAGTGTCTTAGTTCAAACATTATAAGATTATTACCACACATATTAGTCTTCAGTAAAAATTAAAACAATGTCACACTGTCACTAAACCAAGGAATCGCATAGAAAATAAATATACGTGTAATAAATGCCAAGATCATTTATATTAAGGTGCTTACTGCTTAGTGTCAGTCTTTGCAGATGACACCAAGCTTTGCAGTGGAATAACTTCCTTACAGGATGTCTCCAACTTACAAGCTGACCTCAATGCATGGTTTCATTGGGCAACACTATGTGGCAAATGGCAATTGATGTTTAATGTTGATAAATGTAAAGTTATGCACAGGGGACTTCCACTCGGTGAGTTTCTCACTTTTCTCCTGCCACCATCTTCCTGCACCTCTTGGGTCGGGTACACAACATCCCAACCCTTGGGATGACATTGTACAGGTATGCTCTCTAGAGACTTAGGTGAGCCTTGGCAGGGAGGCACAGCCCAGGGAAGAGGGTGTTAGGTTGGCAGTGTGGTGAAGCCACCAGCAGACGAGGCCTTGTTGTGTGCTCTGTGTGTCTGACCACCGGTGTGTGTCTTCCCCCACAGACTGAAGAAGCAGCAGTCAAAGCCCTCCTCAAAGACCACTGGGACTGTGCAGCATGTGCACCTTAGATCCTCCATCTTCCTGGCCTTCAAGTGCCTGTGCCGTCCGCCCGTCTGATGTGTGATATGCACAAGGGGACTTCCACTCGGTGAGTCTCTCACTTTTCTCCTGCCACCATCTTCCTGCACCTCCTGGGGCAGGGGACACAACATCCCAACCCTTGGGCTGACATTGTACAGGTATGCTCTCTAGAGACTTAGGTGAGCCTTGGCAGGGAGGCACGGCCCAGGGAACATTGCACATTGAAGAACAGCACCAAGGCCTTTAAGTTTGAGGGATCTTCCACTCGGTAAGTCTCCCACTTCTTCTGGCCCATCTTCTAGCACTTCCTAGGGGACACTGGACACACCATCTCGATTCTCGACCCACAGGGCTGAGTCTGACGTTGTTGATATCCTTTAGAGCCCTACGTTAGTGTTGCCAGTCGACATGGCTGGTGGCGGTGGTCCAGGGAGGGGGTGGTCGGTTAGCACTGGTGGAACCACCAGCAGATGAGGCCTTGTTGTGTGCTCTATGTGTGTGTCTGACCTGTGTGTGTGTGTATGTGTTTGTGTCTTCCCCACAGACTGAAACAGCAGCTTAAACCCTCCTCAAACAAACACTACTGTGAGTGCAGTGTGTGCACCTTGAAGAACAGCACTGAGTCTTTCAAATGCCTGTGCCGCCTAATGTGTCATATGCGCAAGGGGACTTCCAGTTGGATTCTACTAGCCGGCCGGCGGCTTTTCTTTTATGCTACACAGTGAAGTTTTTTATGTAAGTGTCTCTACCTTTTTTTAATTAAATTGTTTGACGGTATGCACTATGGAGCCCTTTATGTTTATCTTCCATGAGGCGCACATCTAGTGCGGGGTGGTGTTGTATTGTCTACAGTCTACAGAGGATCCTGATACTGCTGGTGGTCACTTCAAGCCCTGCCTCTCTCTACCTACGTATCTGGTTGATCGACGATGACTGAGCCTGTTATATTCTGGCTTTTGGTAAGCAGAAGCACAGTTGGTGGTGGTGGTGGCACTGTGACTGAGCACTGGTGTGGGAATGGGATAACATTCATTCATTTGGCACTGTTGTCATCGTTTGGGATTTTTTGGACATTTTAAGTCTTTTTTGGCACTTCATTTGAGACTTTTTTCTTTGGACACAACACAACCAACTATATTTCAGCACTGTTGTTGCTTCACTTGGGATTCCCTTTATACATTTATGCACATCATAGCTATTATATTATATATATTTATTCTTAAGATTTCATTATTCAATTCTCATATTGAGTGTGTTTATTTGCACTTTTTTATTATTGTAGCGCAGCTTATTTGTTTTTTTTCGTGCTATCTCACTGCCACTGGAAGCTGCTGCTTTCTATTCTTGTTTCTTACTAGCGCGGTTATATTTTTGCTGATTCTACTCTCTTCTACTACCACTACCAGTTGACTAAGTTGACACAAGGACATTCGTCAGCACCGGCGGGCGTAGCATCATGAACAGACAGCCTCACAAAGGGATGGTCACGCGCCACACCCGGAAGTGACGTCACAGGCCTGGCAGAAATGGCGACACTGACTGATGTGAAGAGGGCAACCCGACGATCACATCCAGGGAGACAAGTCAAATACAGAGAAAAGCCAGCAGCAGAACTACATGTTTCAGGGCCACGCCCCATATTCAGGTTAAACTGCCTCAGACTACAAGTTGTCAGAGAGTTGCCACCATGGTGAGTGATAAGAATGCCTTTTTATTGCTGGAAATGTAAAAATAATTTCATCCTGAAGTCCGAAAAGGGTGCAAATATAACAGTTCAGTGCAAAATTTGTTTGCCAGCTGTAAAAATGCTTTCGACATCAAAGGTTTTAATGTCGAACCTGAGGAAGCATCTGCAGGTATGTAACTTAGCCTTTCTTTACTTTATTTTATAAAATAATATAGTTTTTGTCATTATTGTGAGTGTACAGAAATAAAACCAGAGCCTTTAATTTTGAATGACGTTACGGATTACTTGTTTCTGTATAATAAAGTGACGGTCCAGTCAGACGACGATTTACTGTACCTGCAAGTGCAACGTGGAAAAAAAAAACCTACTCCCGCCCATATTTGCAGCGGCAAATATATATTTTTTATTATATAAAAAATATATATTTTTTACTACAGTGTAATGATCTAGAATTGTGTTTTCTCTTAAATATAACTAAAAATAAACCATCTCTGTTATTTTAGAGGAAACATCCAAGAAATTTATTGATGCAAGCCACAACATCGAGTCAGCATGATGTGATGATGGAAGGTGCATCAGCAAGCTCCAGCTCCTGTACCCCTGTTGTTTCACAACTTCCTTTGAAGCAAGCAAGGATAGAATCAGGGCTTAGCGTGTCACAGCAACGTGTGAACCAACTGGTGTTCAACTTTCTGGTTGATGATGTACAGTGCTTTTCATTGGTGGAGCAGCCATCCTTTAAAAAATTGATTGAGGGGATCAGTGGCGGAAAGAAAGTAATGTGCCGAAAAACTGTGATGCAGCGCATTAACAGAGAGTTTGCTGTAATGAAGGAATCTATCATCTCCAAGCTTATTAATGTCGACACTGTCTGCACAACAGCAGACATTTGGTCAGCACAAAACCGCAGTTTCTTCGGAGTCACATGCCATTGGATTGACAAAGACACGTTGGAGAGACATTCTGCAGCATTGGCATGTACACGTCTCAAAGGTCGACACACCTATGATGCAGTTGCTGCAAAACTAAACAAAATCCATGCAGCATACAGGATTTAAAACCAAGTCAAATCTACTGAGACTGACAATGGAAGTCATTTTGTAAAGGCATTCCGTGAGTTTGGTGTAAGAGAAGTTGAGTCAGATGATTGCAGTGATGAAGTGAGATTTTTGGATATGAGTTGTCTTCTTCATGAAGATAGAGATGGAGAGCAGTTTTTTCTTCCACAGCATCAGCGTTGTGCTGCTCATACATTAAATCTAATTGCCACCAATGAGATACACAAAGCAGCATCAAATGGGCCATAACGTAAGATATACAGAAGTGCCATGGCTAAATGCTCATCTATCTGGAATAAAGCACATAGATCTTCATTGGCCACAGAAGTGATTCTGGAGATTGCCGATATGCATTTTACTGTCCCATTAGTCACAAGATGGAACTCAGAGTTCAGGGCTATCACAAAACTTGAAGGGCTCCCAGAAGAAAAGCTGAGGAAGATCTGTGATAAACTTGATGTGCCAAAGCTTCATCCACAAGAGTCTGCATTCCTTAAAGAGTACACCGAGGTTCTGAAGCCTTTAGCTGTTGCCATTGACATTCTCCAGGGTGAACGCAAATGTTACCTAGGATTTTTAATTCCTACTTTGCTTAGCCTCAAGACAAAGCTATTTGAAAAGATGCCTCATTTGCTCTATAATGCACACATTGTCACCAGTATCAATGAGGCCATAGAACAGTGCTTTGGATCAGTGTTAGCCAGCCATGAAGCAAAGATGGTAACCACAACCCTGCCAAAGTTCCACTTAAGCTGGCTTAGCCCTGAGAAGAGAGAAGACATGAGGAGAACCTTACTTCAGAAAGCTATTGCTCTGGAACCACTGCACAGTCCAGCTGCAGTGAGAGATGACAACTCTGTGAAATCTGATAATCTCCACACAGAATGAGTGATGACCACATGGAACAGGTCTTACTGCTCCGTTACAACAAACAGCACTGTCCCACTACTGACCTAGCCCAAGATGACTGATGTGTGGTGTGGACACTTTATCTGTCGCTCTATTGTCCAGTTGGAGTTTTGGAGGATAAAGAGCACACACACACACAGAGACCCCCAGATGTAAACAATTTCTTTCCCTAATTGCATTGATGGGTATGAGACACCAGTGTTTTTTTTTTATCTTTTATTAACGGTTTTAATAACTGTTTTATTGCCTATTTGGGTTTATGTATATGCTCAAGTTTTTTTTTTTTTCAAGCCACTGTTACTTGCAACTTGCCTGTGTGTCCTGACTCCTGTAACTGTTATAGCTGTGCAAAGAGTTGATTCCTATCCTCAAACAGTATTAAAAATTTTTTTGGTTATGAACTCTGGTAATTGCTGTGCTTTATTAACGTGATCTTAATTCAAGTGATGAAAGATTTTGAAATTCTAACAGTAAACAGAGTTGAGTACTACTATAACATTAAATAAAAGGAATTGTATACCAGCGCTATGGAGTTGTACTGAATCAGGCTCAAATGGTGGTGTAAGCTGCCTCCAACCTACCTCTGAGGCAGTGAAATAGAAAAAATGCAAAAAAGTTGGACCCGGCGCTACCACTTTAAATCGTGCATGTGCAAATTAGAAAAGTGCATATAGTGCTAAAGTGCACCCAATAAGATATTCCCGGAAGTGACGTATTGACGTACATTGGGGCGTGGTTTGTGTACGTCAATACGTCACTTCCGGGAACGGTGGTTTGAGCCGGTGGAACGCGGAAGCGGTCCGGCGAACACCTCTCAAGCTGAAAGTGAACTCCCTAACTGTGAGTGGATGCTACGTTATTTTGGTTGACATAACATATGCTACGCAATGGAGGCTTATCCTTTATTCTAGTGACCAGGAAGTGTCGAGGCATTGGCCGAGAGAGTGCGGTAAGCAGCGGTGTTTTTGGTGGGGCATCCACCAACGCCATAACTTTGCTTGTTTATTTGTCTCCTTAATCACTACACGTGGTTCTTGGCATTATCAGCACTCGGCACTTTATATGTACAACATATGATGTTTACAATGTGGCACACTAAGCACAGCCCATAAATAGCACGTAGCACTTTATATACTATACATATATTTTATATTTTATATCTTATTGGGTGCACTTTAGCACTATATGCACTTTTCTAATTTGCACATGCACGATTTAAAGTGGTAGCGCCGGGTCCAACTTTTTTGCATTTTTTCTACTACTATAACATTAACCCAGCCTGTTATAAACATTTGGAAATAGTTGAGTTGAAAATATCTATTAGAAACGTAAAAGTAATTAAAAAGTAGTTAAATGTAATCAGTTACTTTACTTTTATAAAGTAATTGAAAAGTTATACTACTTATTACATTTTAAGTAGGGTCATTTGTAATCTGTAAACTATTACATTTCCAAAGTAACCTTCCCAACACTGATAATAATGTGGGATGTATGTCTCTGTTAGCTAGTGGGGGGGGGGGGGAGTAGAGTGTTCTTATAGTGCAGGTTGACACGCATGCACTTCCTGCCTAGTACACGTCATTTCCCAATTGCAGTGACTTCTTGCATGTGAACCTGTTCCTGTATGGCTGGATATAGCTGTGTGTGTGTGTGTGTGTGTGTGTGTGTGTGTGTGTGTATATATATATATATATATATGTATATGTGTGTGTGTGTGTGTGTGTGCATATTATTATTATTATACAGGATTTATATAGCGCCAACAGTTTGCGCAGCGCTTTACAGTGTGGGGGAAGACAATACAGTTACAGTACAATTCAATACAGGAGGAATCAGTGGGCCCTGCTTGTTAGAGCTTACAATCTAGAAGGGAGGGTCAGGTGAAACAAAAGGCAGTAACCGAGGGGGATGGGCAGATGGATAAAATGGAGGTAGAGTTGTTAGGTGTGGGTAGGATAGGCTTCACTGAAGAGGAGGGTTTTCAGAGATCGCCTAAAAGCTAATAGAGTAGGAGATAATGGGACAGATAAGGGTAAGGAGTTCCATAGGATTGGAGAGGCTCTGGTAAAGTCCTGGAGGCGAGCATGGGAGGAGGTGACAAGGGAGCTAGAGAGCAGGAGGTTTTGAGAGGAACGGAGAGAGCGATTATGTTGGTATTTTGAGACTAGGCTAGTGATGTAGTTGGGGGCTAAGCTGTGGATGGCTTTGTAAGATGTTGTTTAGTATTTTGAATTTGATTCGTTGGGTGACCGGAAGCCAGTGGAGGGCTTGACAGAGAAGAGCAGCGGACACTGAGCGATTGGTAAGATGGATGAGTCTGGCGGCAGCATTAACGATGGATTGAAGGGGGGATAGCCTGTGTAGAGGTAAGCCAATGAGAAGGGAATTGCAGTAGTCGAGGCGCAAGATGACCAGGGAGTGAACTAGGAACTTTGTTGTGTCTTTGGTTAGAAAGGGGCGTATTTTGGAGATGTTGCGTGGGTTAAGGCGGCAAGATTTGGACAGCGATTTGATGTGGGGCTTGAAGGAGAGTTCAGAGTCCAGGACAACACCTAGGACCTTGGCATGCGGGGATGGGCTGATAGTAATTCCGTCGATGTTGACAGAGAGATCAGGGGAAGGGGCACGTGGTGGAGGAAAGATTATTAGCTCGGTTTTGGAGGGATTGAGTTTGAGGAAGTGGTATGACATCCAGACCTATATATCAGATAGTAAATTAGTGATACGTGCGGAGACTGAGGGAGAGAGCTGAGGGGTGGATAAATAGATTTGGGTATCGTCAGCGTAGAGATGGTATTAGAAGCCATGGGAGGCTATCAGCTGACCCAGGGAGGAAGTGCAGATTGAAAATAGGAGGGGTCCAAGAACAGAGCCTTGGGGGACCCCAACAGAGAAGGGAAGAGGAGAGGAGGAAGTGGAATTGTAAGTAACGCTAAAGGTGCGGTTGGATAGGTAGGAAGATAACCAGGGAAGAGTACAGTCATGGAGACCAAAGGCATGGAGTTTATTGAGGAGGAGGGGATGGTCAACCATATCAAAGGCAGCAGAGAGGTCCAGGAGGAGGAGTACAGAATGGTGTCCATTAGTTTTGGTCATTACTATATCGTTTGTCAGTTTTAGGAGAGCAGTTTCAGTGAAGTGTTGAGGCCGAAATTCAGACTGAAGGGGATCAAGGAGGCTATTCTCGGCAAGGTGGTCGCACAGTCGGTTGTAGACCAGACGTTCAAGGAGTTTGGATAAAAAAGGGAGCAAGGAAATAGGGCGTAGGTTGTTAAGATCGCTTGGGTCCAGTGAGGGCTTTTTAAGTATGGGGCTGACTAGTGCATGTTTTAGAGAGTTGGGGAAGATGCGAGAAGAGAGGGAGAGATTGAAGATGTGGGTTAGAGAGCGTAGAATAGGGCCAGAGGGTGAACGTAGCATTTGCGAGGGAACAGGATCCAGAGGGCTGGTGGTTAAGTGGACATTAGCAAGTAATTTAGCAACCTCGTCTAAAGTGGTGTGGTTGAATGAGGGAAGTAGTGATCGCACCTGTGGGCATGAGGCTTAAAGGATGGAAGGTATCTGAACGGCAATGATCTCATTACGGATTGTATCAATCATTTGTTTGAAGTGGTTGGCAATCTCCTGGGCAGTGAGTGAATCAGTGGATGGAGGCAGTGGAGGAAGGAGTAGAGAATTAAATGTAGCGAAGAGTTGTCGGGGGCGAGATGACAAGTTATTAATGAGAGTGATAAAATAGGTCTGCTTGGCAGTGTGGAGACTGGAATTGTAATTTTGGAGGGCAGATTAATATTGGTTGAAATCTTCCTGAGACTTAGTCTTATGCCATAGGCGCTCAACAGCACGGCTATGCTTTTTCAGACTTCTAGTGTTATCTGTTTGCCAAGGTTGAAGGGGTCGGGTCTGATTCGGTGTGTTGTGAGGGGGGCCAGAGAGTCCAGGGAGGCTAATAGTGAAGCATTTTAGACAGAAGTGGCTAGGTTGGTGCAGGACAGGGGTGCGATTTTGTCATAGAGGCGGTTGGTAGCAGAGAAGAGAAGGGTTGAGATGGCATAGGTTTCTGCGGGTAACTGTAAGGTAGCTTGCGGGAGGTGGAGGAGAGGGAGAGAGTGAAACTAATAAGGTAGTGATCAGAGAGAGGGAAAGGATTGTTTGAAAGGTTGTGCGGAGTGCATAGGTGGGAGAAAACAAGGTCAAGGATATTGCCTTCAGAGTGAGTAGAAGCATGTATCCATTGCTTCAGGTCAAAGGAGGAGGTTATACTGAGAAGTTTGGAAGTGGCAGGAGTGTTAGTATTAAACGGGATGTTGAAGTCGCCGAGAATGATTGTGGGGATTTCAGAAGAGAGAAAGTAGGGTGGCCAGATGGAGAAGTCGTCTAGAAAGGTCGATACTGGTCCAGGTGGGCGTTAGATCACAGCTATCCTTAGAGAAACAGGGGAGAAAAAACGAATACAATATACCTCAAATGAGGAGAGTGACAGAGAGGGAGGAGGGTGAAGTACTTGAAAGGTGCTATGTGGGGCTAGAAGGATCCGAACACCCCCTCCCTTGCGTCCATTGGGTCTGGGGGAGTGAGTCCATAGAAGACCACCTTGGGATAGGGCAGCAGGAGACGTAGTGTCAGATTCATGAAGCCAGGTTTCGGTGATGGCAAGTAGATTAAAAGAGTTAGTGATAAGAAGGTCATGGAGAGAGGTGAGTTTATTACAGACAGAGCGGGCATTACAAAGGGCGCAAGAAAAAGGGAGTCTGGTCTTAGGAAGAAGAGAGATGGAAATTAGATTGTGCTGAGTGCGGCTGCAGCCAGAGGGTGCAGGGTAGTGGGGGTGTTGAGTACAGGTAAATGATGGAGGCCCAGGGTTTGGGGATATGTCTCCAGAGGTTAGGAGAAGCAGAGAGGTGAGGGTGGTAATATGAGAGCGTGATTTATATGAAGGGACATGCCCCAGTGTCCTGGAAATTTTGTGTGCATGTGGATTTAGAAATAGCAGGAGATGGAATGTGCAGTAATAAGGAGAGGACAGTAGTGAGGGTGAAATATGTAAGCTGTGAGGTGGAAAAGAGGGGTGAAGGAGAGAGAGTTTAAGGATAGAGGACATGGCTGTAACAAGAAGTGGTAAAGAGTGCGTGTTACAAGGAGCAAGAGCTGATAGGGTAAATTAGGTCACCTGCAGTCTATGTGGTGTTTATCTCAGCCTTTCCTTTGTTCAATCTCTGAAGTGCAGAATAAGAAGTGCGTCCACTTATCAAAATCGCCCCACTTTGAGAATGAACCCCCAAAAAGCAAACGTGCCCCCCCTTGCAAACATGCCTTCCCCAAGAGATGCTCTACTTATATACTGTTAGACCTGAGGTGGGGGCTATCCAATTAAGCAATCAGGAGTTGATAAATTAGGGCTGGATAGACAGAGCAGGATTTCCACTTCAGAAAGATTTACAAACAGACAAGAGATACCTCTAAATTAAAATATATGTGTATGTGTGTGTATATGTATATATATGTGTGTGTGTGTGTGTGTATATATATATATATATATATATATATATGTGTGTGTGTGTGTGTGTGTATGTATCTATGTGTATATATGTATACAGTATATATATATTTATGTGTGTGTGTGTATGTATATGGGAAGGCGGAGCCTGGAGTTGTTATTTAAGGTCGGGCCCCCCGCCTCTTCTGGGCTGGTGCAGGGATTGCTTATTTTTTCGGTCATGCCCACTACCAGGAGTCTGCCGTACGCCGCCATTCACCAGCAGCAGCACCACCTAGAAGGACGCTTCCGGGTCAGCCAGCAGGTGTGAGCACGGGGGGGAGGCTGGGGCTCGATCTCTCCCCCCTCCCCCTCCGTTCCCCCTCCACCAGCCGCACAGCCTCCCTGCTCCCTCCTTCACTCACGCAGTGTGGACTGCAGCTTCCCTCCCCGGACCTCCCCACTATCATGAGCTGCTGCAGGCGGGGGTCTCGCTCCGGCTGGTCCTGCCCTTTCTGTGTTGTGATCATGTCCGCACTCCCTGCGCTGCCTGTTACATAGTTACATAGCTTGCTAGGCTTAAAAAAGACATCAGTCCATCCAGTTCAACCTATGATGTGTGTGTGTGTTTGCTGTTAACCGTACATTGTATACCCCTGTATGTTGCCTGGAAGCGGCCTCCCTCTCTCCTCCCCATCATCCATGGGGTTTGGGCCAGCCCGCACTTTCACCGCCCGGCCATCCGTCTTCACCAAGTCCGTTCTGTGCTGCAACTGTCGAACACTGTGTCACACGTTCCCACCGTTCACATGCACGTTCTATATTCATTCATCCTCTGTCTCTGCCATGGTTGTCCATCCCAGTCTGTTCCCTTACTCTCTTGCAGTACCGGCTGTGTGACAGCCTTCACATCACAGCTCCAACAGGATCATCCGGGTCAAGTTTCACTAAACTTCCATACTAACTTTCACAGCAGCTCCCCTCTTTCTTTAGTGATAACAGACTGTGTTTTACGGGTACTGGTGACACCTAGTGTTCTTGTAAAAAATTACACCATGCTGCAGCCTGTTCACTTTTGTCATTATTCTGCAAGCCTGTTTTAGGAACCTTTTTTTTTTTTGGGTAATTTGTTTCTTCCTTTGTTTCTTATTTCCTGGAACAGGTCACATACACATGCTTTGAGGGGTAGGATTCAGAAACTCGGCTTTCACAAAGTACTTGGGGGGCAAGTTCTCCAGTTACATTACCTAGATACTAAATTTCCAAATCAGCAGTCCTTTCAAATTCCTCCGCCATTCCGCCCCCCCCCCCCCCCCCCCCCCCCCAGTTTGGCACATCTCAGATGCAATCCCTGATTGCCATCCAGATGGTTGGTTGCTGCATCAAAAAAAAACAAAAAAAAAAACATTTATAAAAATCTCATGGGAAGCAACTTTGAGTTAGGTAGGTCAATTCCAATTAGCCCGAGACCAACACCCATCCTCACGCGGAGGTTTTGGCCCATCGGTCCAAATCATAGCTAGTGTCTCGGCTACCCCACTAGTGTAGAGAGGGCATCACCTTCCCAGAGGCCTACACCCCGCCATTTCATTACTTGGCATAGTGCAGGGCCAACTCATAGACAGCGTCTCTACCTGCCGCTGGGTTAGTTAGGGCCTCACGTCCTGCTCGCTAGTGGGGGGGACACGTGCTTGGGGGGGGGGACACGCCAGTCAAACGTGTTCATCCGCTTATGTTTCATGACCTTTGCCTTCATGTTTTCCAGGTTGTCCCACGCGTCAGACATAGGGGATCGCTCCTCCCTACCTAGTACGCCAGTCAGGCCTCCTAAGCCGGTTCCGGTCCCCACCACAGGAGGAAGCCAAGGCTTGACAAGCCCTGGCCGTTGAGCTCTTGGACTATCCCAATGATCACCACCGAAATAAGATGGAGAGGAATTCAGTTTCCGGCCACCGTCAGGAAGGCGGAACATTTCAGGTTTTGTCGACCTATACAGTTCCGCAGTTGGGGTCCGGCTCGCAGGACAATGTGCACGATACCTTAGTCAGGATCCAGGCCACTATGGCATCCCTCTTATCCTCCATCAACAGCCTGAATCAAAGGATGGAAAAATCTAGAAACCCCGACTCCCGCCCCCTCATCCCCGGGTTTCCCACCCTCCCAGGTTGCTGCCCCAACAGTCTTCAGCATGTCGTTGCAGGTACTCCTACCTCCCCGGCCGCTATTGCATATATCATCACGCCAGCTCACATGGTCCCTCCCAGCATCAAGAAAGACATCCTGGAGGGAAAAGTCGTTTACCTCATGTCCCTGTTGTTAGCATCCTAGGATGTCGTAGGAAGTAAGACCCATAACCACGGCGATCCTGTCTGGGGTGCTCAAGGCCAAAAAGCCCAGGTTGAACAAGGATTTGTCCATCCCGGAGTTCGTGTTGGCTTTTGGTCTGGTTAAGGATTGTGATGTGCTTTAATTTCCCAAACCGCAGGAGGGGGATTTGTACTTGCACAGGGTAGTTGATTTGGGGTACAAGCAGTGGTGTATTTAGGTTATGTGCTGCCCTAGGCCAGACTAAAATCATGCACCCCCTAATTTAACTACGACCCACCCCTTCCTGTCAAGACCACACCCCTTTCTGTTTCACGCAGCAGAGCCAGCCTGCCGCAGTAAAACTGCAGCGGGCGGTTGGCAAGTGGTTAACCATTTGCTGACCGCCTACCGCAGAATTACTGTGGCAGGCTGGCTCCGCTGCGTGAATCGACATATGTGTACATCGGTTCGTGGGAGCGCTCCTGGGGGTAAGCGCGCACTCTTGGGGCCCCCACTAGGCAGTAGAGATGCCAATCCACAGGGCCGGAAGCCGCAATTGCCACCGGGCACACACGATCGCTCCCCGCTGAAAGAGAAGGACGGTCGGATGTTGTAAACACAGCTGACCGTTCTTCTCCCTGGAATGATCACAGAGCGCCTGTGATCCTTCTATTTAGGATCACAGGTCTCTGTGGTCATTTCACAAGTCCCTCCCCCATACAGTTAGAAAACACTCCCCTAGGCTCACATTTAACCTTTTGATCATCCCTGGTGTTAACCCCTTCCCTGCCAGTGTCAAAAATGTCAGGGGTCCAATCTGTCGCCGCAATGTCGCAGTCCCGCTAAAAATCGCAGATCGCCGCCATTACTAGTAAAAAAAATGAAATAAATAAAAATGACATAAATCTTTCTCCTAGTTTGTAGATGTGATAACTTTTGCGCAAACCAATCAAAATACGCTTATTGGGATTTTTTTTACCAAAAATATGTAGCAGAATACAAAATGGCCTAAAAGGATAAAAATTTTAGATTTTTTAATTTTTTTGGGAATGTTATATAGCAGAATGTGAAAAAAAAATGTTTTGCTCTTTTTTTGTTTATAGCGCAATAAATAAAAATTGCATGGCTGATCAAATACCACCAAAAGAAAGCTCTATTTGTGGTGAAAAAAAGGACATCACATTTTTCAGGGTACAGCATCGCACGACGATCGCGCAATTGTCTGTTAAAGTAACACAGTCCTGAATTGCAAAAAATGGCCTGATCATTAAGGGGGTAAAACCTCCAGTCCAGAAGTGGTTAAAGCTTGGAGCAGTTTGCAATACATGAACTTTCACTGCATGTGAACTGTCAAATGAGTTTGCATTGATTTCAGAATGTATGGAGCACTTTCAACACGCTGAAATCAATGCAAACTCATTTAACAGTTCACATGCAGTGAAAGTTTACTGCAAAAATTTAATTTAATTATTATGTAATTCTAGCAATGCCAATGGCAGTGGTGGTAGTGGTAAGTGGTAACCTAAAATCGTTACTCAGTCCTACCTGCTATCAGATGTCCTGGTGGTTTGGCTGGGGGTTCCCTTGTCCTCCTTGAGTCCTCTCTCTCTCCTCCCGCTCGATATATAGACCTCGCCCCGCAGTGGGGAGAAGTTAGTATCCCACATGCCGTGCTGAGGAGGGTAGGCGGAGCATTAGGCTCCCCCCCACCCACTGTTTGAAAAGCAGCCGCTCACTGCGGCTCTATGGGGGCGCTAGTCCCTCCCTCCCTGGCAAGTATGTAGCGGTCAGAGGAGTAGGGGACCGCA
Organism: Pelophylax lessonae; assembly: GCF_965119305.1. Lineage (NCBI taxonomy): Eukaryota > Metazoa > Chordata > Amphibia > Anura > Ranidae > Pelophylax > Pelophylax lessonae. The sequence continues at coordinate 140,825,927 of NC_138777.1, forward strand.
ATGCAGAATTCAAGTACGGTACAGCAGACAGAGAGGCTGAAGCAGATACCGGCTTTATTAACCAACAGAGTATAATGGCCGGAGAATGATGTTAACAGTAAAAACAGATTACATAGGTTTACAGCAAAGTTAACTGCAACGTGATACTTAAAATGGCGCTCCCGCCAACGCACACACAGAGATACAGGCTACTCTGTTATATGATCCTATCTGATTCCCGCTAACCGGGACACGTTGCTGCAACGCTCTGTCTACAGAAACCTGCTCTATGCCCTACCACAGGTTAGCACCGGTGCAACTCACAGTTCTGTAGGTACAGCTGCTTTATCTCAGTCTCTGTGATGGTGGATGCAGTCAGGTCTCTGGATCTGTCCCTTGCTGTCTGTAGCTGCAGTCTCTTATGCACTGGTCTGGGTTCCTTTTCAAGTAGTTTATCTTGTTCTGTCACTTGGAGGTCACTGCAGTCTGGCCCCTTGCTCTGTAATTTGCTTGAGGTGCTCTGGGATGTTCTCTCCTCTCTTTCTCTGGTTCTCAGCTACTGTCCGTTGTATCACAGTTCAGTTCTGTCTCCTCTGCCAAGATCCTGTTGTTCTGTCCCAGGATTATACAGTCTATATCCCTCTCAAGGCCACAGCATGCAGTACCTTTCCTCAGCTCAGCACAGCCATAGAGACCCGAACACCACACACTTCCTGGAACTTCCTGCTTCCTCCCTTCACCTAAAGCAACAACAGTGACCTCTTGTGGCTGGAAGATGCATGACAGTCTGTGGGAATTTCTCAATAGAACTACAGTGTAATGGAGTTAGTCATTCAAGGGGCTGACCCCCTACAAGTACGCCCCTTCACTGTGTGTCTGGGAGGCGGCGGGACGGAAGGACAAGGTGAGTGACGGCGGGAGCAGACAAGGGGGAGGCAGCATATAAGATGACTGCAGAGTGCAGACAGGTCTCAAAGATCGGATCAGGGTTTTTTTTATGCGGGGGGTGGCTTTTTTGCCGCCCCCCGAAAAGTGCCGCCCTAGGCCTAGGCCTTGTCGGCCTAGGCCAAAATACAGCAGTGGGTACAAGTACGGGGGCTCAGCATTCTACGTTACCATTGTTGTTTTTCTTTTTTTTTTCGGCCAAGGCAGCCGCCGCCTTAGCCCAGTTCAACGTTCAGGGCAGACTGGGGCCAGTTGGACAATGAATTGTTCTGCCACCACTTCGCCGAGCTCGCTCCTCCAACCTGCGCCAACTGTGCCTTCCCATCCCACCAACTTGTTTTACTCCAATCCAATCCAAATCCTCCACCATCAGCGACGTCAACCCTGGTACCAGCAGAGTCAATCCCAGAGCTTCCAGAGACAGGCTAGACAGGTATCGTGTTCCCGGACAAGACGCAGGTTGCAACAACTTCAAGGCAGGAGGTTGTAGGTTCAACGCCGCAAGTTGTTGCATGTCTGCTCTACCTGTTTCCGGGTGCACGCTAAGACCATGTGCCCCAACCGACTCTTTCCAAAGGAATTACTGACCAAATGACACGTTGACACCCGGGCTTTCTTCCTGGAGTTCCACCCTTCTCAAAGATTTAGTCAAGTTTCTTACAGGGCTTCCCAGAAGGGTTTCAGTCGGGGCCAGTCGCTCTACCGGCAACTACGGTGGAGGGTAACAATTTACAGTCGGCCTTATCTGACCCTTCCGCAGTCAACACCGTTGTCACAGTCGGAGGTTGACAAAGGTTTTATGTTTGGGCCTTTTGGCACGCCGCCTTTTTGTTTTTTCTTGTTGGCGTACCAACCCGTTGGGCTCACCACCGGAAAGTACAACAATAAAAATGCTTGATTATTGACCTTTCGGTGGCTCATTCGGTTATCACGCCTAGCCTCAATTTTCTCCTCCCCGCTAAGGAATTTTTTCTCTACAGTAAGCCTCTGTGGACAATGCCATCCAGGCGATCTTGCAGGCCAGTGATGCTGCCTGGCTCAGCTGGACGGACATATCCGATGCCATCAAACTACGGCCCATTCACCAGTCGTTGTGGCACCTGCATGGTGTCAGGTGGGAAGGGTCTTACTTTTCGCTGTCCGCTTGACCTTTGGGGCCAAGAACAGCCAATTAATGTTTGACATGTTAGCAGAAACGCTGTGCTGGCTCCTTTGAACGTCAGCCGGCGCCCAATGGTAATTCATTAACTAGATGATTTCCTGACCATGGAAGTTGCACTTTCAACATCAACTTTCAAGCGCTTTTGTGTACCGACTTCTCAGTCATCCCCCGGGTCTTCAGCGCAAGGGCAGCTTTATCTCACAGGACGGTCAGGCCAGGACGGACTTGTCTATGTGGGATGAGTTCCTGGCCCAATGGTAAGGCATGAACATGGTCATTGCCATAGTTCAGACTGCTCTCCAGTGTTATGGACTGACAGGGCGGGCCATGCCGGGTTTGTGGCCATTGTTGGGACAACAGGTGGTTCAGGTATAGTTATCCACCAGAAACGTTAAATCTGCCATCTTTCAATTCCACCTTGGCCCTTTTCTAATATTACCCCTCAATGGCTGCTGCTAGAAAGGGGGGGCTCCTTTTTGGCTCCGTTATGGCCATATCGTGCTCAAGCCCACTACTGCGTCAAAGTACCCCATTATCAGTGGGTCCTACACTATCCATGAAAAAGAGATGAATCCAGCCTAACCCTTGGAGATAATACTCCTTGCTGGGAAGGATGTGCAAATGCACTACAGATTTGGTAGTTATTTCTTTTGCATTTGCGCGCTATTCTTTTTTAATATACATGTTTTTTGGTTCATAGCTGCAGCAGCTTTAGAAATACATGGGTATGCTCCCCCAAATTTTTTGCCTGTTTATTATGTATTCGGTCTGACCAGACTATCGAGGTTGAGCAACCCTCCCCACCCCCCCACACACACCTGTACTCAATCAGTGTCCACCATCAAGTGGATATAGGAGGAGTCCCCTGTAGTGCATTTGCACATCCTTCCCAGCAAGGAGTATTATCTCCAAGGGTTAGGCTGGATTCATCTCTTTTTCATGGATAGTGTAGGACCCACTGATAATGGGGTACTTCAACGCAGTAGTGGGCTTGAGCACGATATGGCCAAATGGTGGGACCAAACCCCCATTTTTATTTATGGATTGTCTTCAGATTTGGTAGTTATTTCTTTTGCATTTGCGCGCTATTCTTTTTTAATAGTTTGTGAATTTAATTTCCTGTTCCCTCACAGGATCTGAACAAAATGTCGGTAACACTATCTCCTGGTCTCTGTGGAATTTTGAGACCACCTTGGGAAGAAATGCTGGGTCTGTTCTAAAAATAACACGATCTGCAAAAATTTCTAAGAAAGGTGCCTCTAACTCACTAACCCGTCTGGCGGTAGTGATTGCCACAAAAAAAACTGTCTTGAGGGTTAAGGTTTTCACCGAACAAGACTCCAATGGCTCAAATGGCTCTTTAATGAGAGCCTGCAAAACTAAGGACAAATCCCACATTGGAAATGGGAGACTTCCTGCTGGTCTTTGTCTATGCAAAGCCTTAAAGAACCGGATCACCCACTGGTCCTTTGCCAGTGGGAGTTCTAGGAACACGCTAATGGCTGAAAACTGGCTTTTCAGGGTGCTGATGGCTAACCCCTTGTTTGCCCCTTTTTGCAGGAACTCGAGTACTGACACTGGGTTTCCTGCGTCTACGGAGCTTGCTTTGCACCAGTTTCTAAAAAAATTCCAAGTTTTTAGGTAGATGCTCTGTGTCTCTTTCTTCCTGCTTCCTAGCAGAGTCTGCACCAGTTGGCCCGAGAAACCCTTGCTCCTTAACAGTTCTTCTTCAGAAGCCAAGCTGCAAGGTTCCAATGTTGTGCCTGAGGACAGAGTACTGGGCCCTGGGAGAGGAGATCTTCTCTCACTGGTAATAATCAGGGGGGCTCTACCGCTAGGTGCTTTAGGGTCGAGAACCACGGCCTCCTCGGCCAGTGTGGTGCTATAAGGATTAGCGTCGTCCTTTCCTCCTGAAACTTCCTCAAGACTGCTGGTATTAGCACCGGTGGAGGGAAGGCATAAGATTTTGGGAACCCCCAGGGTTGAGCTAGAGCATCCACTCCTAGAGCTCCGTCCTATCTGCTCAGGGAAAAAAATTGAGGTGTCTGTGTTCTGCCGTGAGGCAAACAGGTCGATGTTTGGTATTCCCCATCTCTGGGTAATCCCATTGAACACCTCCTGATTTAGCGTCCAGTCGCCTTCTCTTACAGTCTTTCTGCTGAGAAAGTCGGCTAGTTGAGTTAACTCTCCCTTGAGATGAACTGCCGAAAGAGAGAGAACTTGGACCTCGGCCCATTGCAAGATCCTCTTTGCCACACCCCATAGGAGATTGCTCCTGGTTCCCCCCGGTCGGTTTACGTATGCCACCACTGTGGCATTGTCCGACCGGATCTGGATGCGGAGTCCCTGCAAGTCTTCCTGGAAGGCTAAGAGGGCTAGCTCTACTGCCCTTAATTCCCTCCAGTTGAAGGATTGTTTTGCTTCCTCCGGTCCCCAAGTCCCCTGAGCTAGTTTGGATCCCAGGTGGGCCCCCCAGCCTGTGCCGCTTGCATCCGTGGTGATGATGGTGGAGGCTATCTGAACCCAACAGAGGCCCTGCGATAGATTTTCGGCTTTTTTCAAACACCACAGGGATCTTTTCACTGCGGTTGGGATGTGTATTAAAGTATCCAGGGAATCCTGGCTGCGGTCCCAAGCTTTCAGAATGAATAGTTGCAAGGGACAAAAATGCAGGCCTGCCCACTGAACTTCTGGGATGGCTGCTGTTAGTAACCCCAGTATAGACATGGATTGTCTGACTGAGATTGCTTAGAACATAAAATAAAAGTTGGGACTTTATATGAGAGACACAACACTACTGCCATGGTAATGGTAACATTTTATTTACATATACGATATAAAGCATATGACATGACATGTACATTTGTATAAAACAGTATAAATAGCAGAGCTGGTACATGATCCCCAATTCCAGATACATAATAGTCACATAATGAAGTATAAGGGAGTAAACATTAATAGAATAAAATAACAACATCAAACTCGACGCGTTTCGTGGACTTAGTATTGCCACTTCCTCAGGAGTAGTTGTATGATATGGATCTATAAAAGATATATGTATCTCAGTATAAGTAAATAACATCAATGGAAATTGATGAGAGCTGGAAGGGGAAGTGAGGGAGGAAAGGGGGGGAAACAAGTCCCCAATCTCCCCAAACTTACATGTCAGCTCTGACTGCAATTGGAACTGGAGGTAGAACACTGAGATTGCTTTGTTTGTTTGCAACTGTCCCACCGCCTTGTTTATCTTCTGCTTTTTGTCCAGGGGTAAGAAGATTTTTTGGACCCTGGAGTCTCTCTCGTACCCCAAGAACAATAACCTTTGGTACTAGGGAGGATTTTTCTAGATTCAGTAACCAACCCAGACCTTCCAGAATCCGTGTTGCATCCCGGAGGTCCCTGGACAATTGTTCTTGGGAGTGGGCGAACAATAACAGGTCGTCCAAGTACGCAATGACCGACAATGCCTGTAGTCGCATAAATGCCAAGGTCTCTGCTATGATTTTTGTGAATATTCGGGGGGAAGAGGAGAGGCCAAAAGGGAGGGCCTGAAACTGCCAGTGCTGAATGTCCTCCCCTGTTCTTACGGCTAACCTCAGGAACTTTTGGCTTTCCTCTGCAATGGGGATGTGCAGGTAGGCATCCTTGAGGTCTATTGAGGCCATATAACACTGTGGGGGAAGGATAGTCCTTATCGTATAGACAGAGTCCATCCTGAACCTCCTGTATCTGATTGAACAATTCAGGGGTTTTAAGTTTAAGATTAACCTGTAGCTGCCTGAGGGTTTTATTACCACAAAAATGTGGGAGTAAAACCCTTCTCCCACTTCCCTTGGTGAAACTCTCCGAATGACCTTCTGTCTCTTTAGGTCCTTGAGAGGGGAGAGTATGGCCATGGCCTTCTTTTCGCACTTTGGCAGATGGGTGATTAACATTCTGGCCGGAGGGGGTTTTGAGAACTCCAGCTGGTAACCCCGTCTTACGATCTGCAGGATAAAGGGGCTGGAGGTGATCTCTTCCCACCGAGGGAGAAAGGTCCCCAATCTTCCTCCCACAGTGGTGAGGTTGTCATTGAGACTTTCTGGGCTTTTCAGGAGGGTGAAAAATAGCCCCCCCACGGCCCTTCCCTCTTTTGACTCCAGGATTTTCTCTGCCCTTCAGACTTTCTTGGAGCCGAAAAATTCTTCTGGGGATAAGATTTTCTGTTGAATCATGTCTTTTTCCTCTGTTTTATTGGAAAGGATTTCTTTCGATCTGCCGTATGATCTGCCGTATGATGCTGTATGATCTGTAAAGGAACCATGACTGAGGTCAGGGGCTGGCATTACTGTTCAAGATGGCTATGTAAGAGGATGATATGATCCTACCTTATGCATAAGGCACCTTATGCATAAGGCACCTCCTGCAGGCCGCACAGGCCGCCGCCATCTTTCCACAGGCACAGGCCGCCGCCATCCTTCCACAGGCCGCACACCTCCCGCAGGCCGCACAGGCCGATGCCTTCCTTCCACAGGCCGCACTTTGTAGCAGGCCACCGCCATCTTTGCATAGGCGCAGGCCGCCGCCATCTCCCGTAGGTCGCGCGGGGCCGCCATTTTGGCGTAGCCTCGTGTCTCCTGCATGGGGGCGGCCATTTTGGAAACGCCCAGCTACCTCGAGGAGTAGCAGGGGCAGCGCCGGAAGGCGTGTAAAGGGGCGGAGCCGCCTCCTTTACCAAGGAAAACGATCCACAGACTTCCTGTTCTGTAAAGGACAGCGCTGAGAGCAGTTCCATAGAAGCTTCAGGTGCATCAGTTGGTGAGCCCTTGGGGTCTCTCTCTCTCTCTGTGGGGGTCCGAAGCAGGTACACTGAGGGGCGCTGTTGCGCTGGGGGATTACAAAAAAAAAAGTTTTTTTCTTTTGCAAAAATTTTTGTTTGCTGGCAAGTGTCTTGGATTAATCATGGGGGGGACTCTGTGGAAGCTGGATGTTAGCAAACAAATCCTTAAAGGAATGGAAAGTGCTAGCAAGCTCCTTGACAGAGGTGGCTAAATCTGTGTTCTGACTTTCCGTGTGTTCCTTTACTAAACTCTCCAGACATTCTCTGCATAAGGGTTTAGTCCAAGATTCCCCCATATTTTCCTTGCAGGAAGGGCATCTCTTCTTGGTAATATGGGCTGCCTTTTTCTCAGAGGTTTTCTGCAATTTAATATAAAAGCATAGTAAAGAAAAATATACACTCCTACTAATGCCCCCAGCCCGCACAGCTTGCCCCAACAGAGGGTGTTACTAGGGACGACCATCACCAACAGATCCCACAGTGTGACCCTCAGCCTCCCTAATCCCCTTAAAGAGCCTTAGGGGAAAGAAAATGGAGCTAGTGGGAGAAGTAAGGGAAAACCACCCCAGGTCTCCTTACCTTATGGTGGCTGGTGCTGTTCTCCCCTGGAGCAGTCCCTGAGGCCTGTGCCTCCGACATGGCTCTTGGAGTGGCTCACAATTGTTTCCAGGCAGCTGTCCCCCAGCTTTTTGAATGCACCAGCCTTTCATATCTGGTGCGCTCACCACCGCGACCCGGAACCGGAAGTCACGGTTGCCACCGGAAGTGCCCACCCCTACCGGAAGTGACGTCCCCCGTCATCCGGCCCGGCTGCTCCACACCGGCCACAAGCGAGGGGCGGTTTGCACGATCGGCGGACGCTCTCCCCAAGCGTGGTGAGCGGGCTCCCCAGCCTGGAAGCCCCCCTGAGCGGGGCTGGGGTGATAAACTTTTTGCGCCTGACAGGTAAGCGGGTCCCCCCGGTGCTGTCTTTCTTGGCCGCCTTCTGAGAGTACCTGACTCCCTTGTAGCTTCAGCCTTCTGGCCTCAGCTAAGGCTCTTCTTTGAACGGTGTCTCCCCGCTGGAGGAAACACCAGAACTGAGGCAGCCAGCTGGAGGGAGGCTTAAATCCAATGAATTGGCGCAGTGTTTCCTAAGAAGGGAGGAGCCAGGTTCTCTCAGAGGTGCCTGTCCTGAAAGACGATAAGGGAAAAAGAGCATAGAGTAGTGGGTAATAATGTCCGACAGGATTGCGGATGCCACTCAGTGCACTTCTTGCGCCATGTATGCGTTCCTTGATGAACCAATCGAGGGCGAATACTGCTGTGCAAGACGTGCGCGACTTGTTGCTCTGGTAGACCAGATCCTGGACCTAGAGAACACAGTGGCAACACTGCGTAGCATCAACAACCTGGAAAGGAGCTTGGACATTACCCATCAGGTGCTGGCAGGGGCCAGCATAGAGAGGGCGGAATAGAGGAGACGCAAGCAGCAGAGGTACGCAGCTGGGTGACCGTTAGGAAGGGTAGATGGATGAGTGTCAGGGAGGCCAGTCCTGAGTTGGTACACCCTAACAAATTTGCCACGTTGCAGGTTGAGGGGGATACCAACTCAGGGGTGGCAGTGCTGGAGCAGGCGCCCTCCCCCAGCTGCCAGGGGAGGGGCGGCTCCAGGAAGAAGGGGGGCCGTGACTCAGGAAAGGTTAGACAGGTTGTGGTAGTTGGGGGACTCAATCAAGAGGACAGAGAGGGCAATCTGTAAAAAAGATCTCGGTAGCCGAACAGTATGTTGTTTACCGGGCGCCCGAGTTCGGCACATCGCAGATCTGGCAGACAGATTATTGTGCGGGGCTGGGGATGACCCAGCGGTCATGGTGCATGTGGGCACTAATGACAAAGTAAAAGGAAGGTGGAGGATCCTAAAGAACGATTTCAGGGACTTAGGTAATAGATTGAGGAATAGGACCTCCAAGGTGGTTTTCTCTGAAATACTGCCTGTACCTCGAGCCACACAAGAGAGGCAGAAGGAGATTAGGGAACTTAACAAGTGGCTGAGGAATTGGTGTAGGAAGGAGGGGTTTGGGTTCCTGGAGAACTGGGCTGACTTCTCAGTCAGCTACCGGCTCTTTAGTAAGGATGGGCTGCACCTTAATGGGGACGGTACAGCTCTTTTGGGGAGAAAGATGGCCACCAAGTTGGAGGGGCTTTTAAACTAGGAGACTGGGGGGGGGAGGGCTCAGAAGTAGAGTCAGTCAGGAGGGAGCAAAGGACTGAAGGCAGTTGTAGGGTCAGCAGCGACAGTAGGTCCACAACGTCAATTGGCAGGTCTGTGCGGGAAAACCTCAGACCAAACAGGAATAAACATAACGGCCAATCACGTTTAACTTCCCTAAAACTAAGAGGGGTATATGCTAATGCCAGGAACCTAGCTAATAAAATGGATGAATTGGAAATGTTAGTACATGAGGATGACATAGACCTTGTGGGAATAACAGAGACTTGGTTCGACCCCTCACATGACTGGCTGGCCAATATCCAAGGGTATTCGGTGTACCGGAAGGACAGGGTAGGAAAAAGAGGGGGAGGGGTATGTCTCCATGTCAAGAACAATATAAAGGTGATAGAGAGGAGTGACATTACGGATGGGATGAGCATGGATTTAGAATCTGTGTGGGTAGAACTCCATAGGGAAGGAGAAAAGGGAAAAGTAATTGTGGAGGTTTGCTATAGGCCACCTAACCAAGGGGAGGAGGTAGAGCTGGAATTTATAGCACTAATGGGTAAAGTGGCAAAATTGGGATCAGTCATCATATTGGGGGACTTCAATTATCCCGACATTGACTGGGATGAGGGGACTGCACACTCACAGAAGGCCCGTCTATTCACGGAAACCTTACTGGATAATTACATGTCACAGTTAGTGGATTCCCCTACCAGAGGAAACGCAGTCCTGGATCTATTGATCACTAATGACCCAGACATAATCTCGGAGGTAGGAGTCCAGGACTACCTGGGCTCTAGCAAACACAGGATGATCACATTTAGTATAAACAACAATATAACAAGGCAAGTGGGGAACATAAGAACCCTAAACTTCAGAACGGCAAACTTTCCAAAATTGTACTCATTGATGGAAAGGGTAAACTGGGACCAAACCTTGGGATCACTGACCACAGAGGAAAAAATGGGAATGCTTTAGGAACATATTAAGCAAATGCATCTTGCAGTGCATTCCTATGGGAAATAAATTTAGAAGAGACAAATCCAAACCTGGCTGGCTAAACCGTAGCATTAAAAAACTTATTAGGGGAAAAAAAATGGCCTTCAAGAAATATAAATCAGAAGGCACAGTAATCGGCTTTCGAGCAATACAAGGAGGCAAATAAGAAAAGTAAACAAGAAATCAAGATGTCTAAAATCAACTTTGAGAGACAAATAGTGGAGGATAGTAAAAAAACCCAAAGAAATTCTTTAAATATAATCAACAGCAAAAAAACTAGGGCAGAGCATATTGCACACATAATTAACAATGATGGGAGGATGGTTACAGAGGACACTGAAAAAGCAACTGTGCTGAATGCTTTTTTCTCCTCAGTCTTTACACAGGAAAAGGAGGGGTACACTGACCATGACTGTATGGTTAGTAGTAATACACAGGACTTGCCACTATGGCTAACAGAGGGTGAAATCAGGGAAAGGCTGGATATCTTCACACAAACAAATCACCAGGCCCGGATGGCGCACATCCGAGAGTACTCAAGGAACTCAGTAAGGTTATATCTAGACCACTGTTCCTGATCTTTGCTGACAGTATTAGGACAGGAGATGTACCAGGGGATTGGAGGAAGGCTAACGTGATTCCGATATTCAAAAAGGGCCAGAAGCATATCCCGGGAAATTATAGGCCTGTCAGTTTGACATCAATAGTATGTAAAATTCTGGAGGGGATGATAAGGGACTATATCGTAGAGTATGCTAAAGACAACATCATCAGCAGTAATCAGCACGGGTTTACAAATGGGCGTTCTTGTCAAACCAATCTCTTAACATTCTACGAGGAGGTGAGCTGTGAGCTAGATAGGGGCAGACCAGTAGATGTGGTGTACTTAGATTTCCCTTAGGCGTTTGATACAGTTCCCCACAAGCGCTTAATTTATAAAATAAGGTCTGCAGGTATTGACAGCAGGGTTTGCTCTTGGATACGGAACTGGCTAAAAGGGCGTGTCCAAAGGGTGGTAATAAACAGCGCATACTCAGACTGGTCTGAGGTAGTAAGCGGGGTGCCCCAGGGCTCAGTCCTGGGACCAACCTTGTTCAATTTATTCATAAACAGCATTGAGGACGGGATCAGTAGTTCGTTATCAGTTTTTGCAGATGACACAAAATTGTCCAGGGCAATAACCGCACAGCATGAAGCAGATATCCTACAGAATGACCTGGACAAAATAACGGAGTGGGCAACGACATGGCAAATGAGGTTTAATGTGGAGAAGTGTAAGGTTTTGCACTTGGGGACCAAAAACATAAAAACACAATACACGTTAGGAGGGGAACCCTTGGGGGAATCAAAAATGGAGAAGGATCTGGGAGTCTTGGTTGATGATAGATTAGGCAACAGCATGCAATGTCAAGCGGCAGCTGCCAAAGCCATCAGAATATTAGCATGCATAAAGAAAGGGATGTATTCCAGAGATAAGACTATAATCCTTCCACTTTATAAAACTCTGGTCCGACCGTACCTGGAGTATTCTGTCCAGTTCTGGTCGCCAGTCCTCAGGAGGGATGTGTTGGAGCTGGAGAGAGTCCAGAGAAGGGCAACTAAACTGATTAGGGGATTGGAGGACCTTAACTATGAAGAGCGGCTGCAATTGCTCGATTTATTCTCCCTGGAGAAGAGACGCCTGAGGGGGGACATGATAGCAATTTATAAATATCTCAATGGGGATCTCAGCTTAGAAAAAAAAGCTGTTCATTCGAAGGGATTGCATGAGGACAAGAGGGCATACAATGCGATTAGAGGAGAAGCGTTTTAACCTCAGGCAACGAGGGGGGTTCTTTACTGTTAGGGCTACACGATTGTGGAATTCTCTACCACAAGAGGTGGTTTCTGCGGGTAGTATGGTGGCTTTCAAAAGACTCTTAGACTTACATCTCAAGGATCAGGACATTAAGGGCTATGTGAGATGATTACAGCAACACACACACCCACACAGGTTAAACTGGATGGACTATTGTCTTTATTCAACCTCACCTACTATGTAACTATGTAACCATGTAGCATCTGTTTTCCGGAACGAGACCGTTCTGGGCAGCTATGTCTGTGGGAGAGACTTCATATCCAGATCATACCATCTAGGCTCCTCCAAGGCTGATTGAGAAGGTGAAAAGGCTGGGAGAACCGATTCCCAATTCCCAATTGCAATGAAATTCCGACGAGACTTTAGGAAGGGACTTCGGAGAAGGTCGTAACACCACGCTGTCCTGAAGGAAGGTGCAGAACGGCTCTTTGCAGGAGAAGGCCGCAGTGTCTGAGACTCATCTGGCTGAGACCAAAACTGTCAAGAAAACCGTCTTTTTTTTTTTTTTTTTTAAATCAGATAATTTTTATTTAGAAAACACTTTTCATTACAAACAACAGAAAAACAAAAAGAAAAAGAAACATCCATTACAATGAACTCCGGCCAGGTATCAATAGCACGTAACAGCAGACAGCAAGAGACATTGGAATAATAACAAGCATAAATTCTCCATTCCATAAAAAACATAAATGAATGAAATATGAATCATCCCTAAATTGGGGGTCCCCCCTAGGTTCAAGGAGAATGTACCAGTGCACATAACATTGTCGGCACTCTGATTCATGGCCAATCAAGGATCTTTGAAACCGGCCTCACCATATTGGAAAAGCATAATCGGACATATAGAGAGAAAGAAAAAGATAGAGAGGAAAGATAGAAACACAGAATCAGAAAAAGGACAAAAAGATAGTAGTTTGGTGGTGCAACCTCCAGTCATAAGGGGGAAAATCACAGAGAATTCCCTCCCCTCTCCCCACCGACTTCCCCACCATCCCTCCAGGTAAAAAGGGAGTATGTAGCCTGACCCTGTCCACCCCCACCCACAAGACAGTTATCCAGGCCCAATCTAGAATAAGTAATGAAATCCACAACAGGTTCAAGGGGCTGAGGAAACTACCCCCCCCAGGAATCTATTAGTGACCAGGTGCGGAGGAGCCAGTCCTGGCACGTCCAACCATGGTCCCCAGATGCGTTCAAACTTCATGTGGCTGCCCCTATGTAAAAAAGTCAAATGTTCCCTGGACAACAGAGACTTAACCTCAGCCGTCCATTCCGCATGTGTGGGAGCAGATGGAGATATCCATTTCCTCGCTATCAATTTGCGGGCGAGAAATAGGGTCCTGAGGACCGCCTCAAACACCCCTGGGGTTTACAATTCCTCGTCTAACCAGCCCAGAATACAAAGCTTCGGGTCCTGAGGGAGCTTCAGCCCCCATATAGTGTTAATGGAGCGAAGCACTTCAGTCCAGTAGCGGTGTAATTTTGGACATCTCCAAAGCATGTGGATTAGTGTTCCCTCCTGAGTCTTGCAGCGTGGACAGAACGGAGAATCCCTCCTGCCCCAGCTGTGCAGTCGCTGCGGAGTACGGTATGTACGATGCAATATGAATAGTTGCGTAAGGCGCTGTGAAGCCGACAGGGACACCTTGAGCACATTGTCAAGTATACCTGTCCACTCTTCCGACGCTAGTGATCCCAGTTCGTCCGCCCAGGCCGATCTGCACCTATATGTCATGGCCCTCGACACGTGTTCCATGAAGGAAGAGTATAAGGAGGAAATTTGCCCCTTCTTCACTGTAGAGTTTACTAGGCTCATAAGTATAACCGGGTGGCATAGACCCCACTGGGACTCCCTGGTTTGTGCCGCGATGGCATGTCGCAATTGTAAGTATTGGTAGAATAATGTGTTAGGCAGCCCAAATTCAGCCCGAAGTGCCTGGAAGTCTTTGAGAGTATTTCCCCTATACAGTTGGAAAATGAATCGGATGCCATAGCTAGCCCAGTTCAGGGTATCCCGGAGTCTATCCAGCTCTGGGTAGTTGGCATTACAAAGTATGCGGGAAAACCTGGAGAACCCCCTATAAGTAAAGTGATCTCGGGCCCTGCGCCACACCTTGTCTATCAATAGCAGAGTCGGGTGCTGGGGAAACGTACCCAGCTCCCCACTCTCTAACGATTCCACCAGCGACTCCCCCCCCAGATAAGCCACAAGTATCCTGCGGATCGGGTCGCCGTCGTCAACCCGGGACCAGCCCGTGAGATGCTGTAGTTGGGAAGCCAAAAAATAGTACAATGGGTTGGGGACCGCTAGGCCTCCACTATCCTTAGCCTCTTGTAGCGTCCCCAGGCGGATCCTAGGGGACTGTTTTTTCCATATAAGTGCCCGGTAAATAGTGTCAAACTGTTTAAAAATGTGGATCGGTATCCATACGGGGGCATTATGTAGAGCATACAACAGTTGTGGATTCCAAATCATTTTGATAAGATTGCACCTACCAACCACTGACAGCGGTAGTCGGACCCAGCTGGACAGTTTCTCCTTGAACCTTCCTAGTAATGGGGTTACATTAAGTTTGACATACTTTCTCAAATCAGGATGCACAGTAATACCCAAATACCGAAATTCGGACACCACCTGGACCTGAGACGCCAGGGGCGGCAGAGCAGCCCCCAACGGGTCCAACGGTAGCAGCACCGACTTGTCCCAATTGATTCGGAAGCCCGAGAAGGATCCAAACTTAGCTATCATAGTCATCAGTTCTACCAAAGAGCCCGAGGTATCACCAAGGAACAACAAAGCATCATCAGCATATAATGCAATTTTCTCTTCCCCCTCTCCCCTTCTGAACCCATGGATGGCGGGGTTGGCCCTAACTGCTGCCGCCAGGGGCTCCACCGCCAGGGCGAACAGCAAGGGCGACAATGGGCAGCCCTGCCGAGTGCCCCTGTGCAGCGGGAACACCGGAGACAGCATATTGTTGCCCCTCACACACGCCGTAGGGGCGTTGTACAATAATTTGATCCATGCTATAAACCGAGGCCCAAACCCCAGTCTTTCCAAAACAACCCAGAGATACTGCCACTCAACACTATCAAAGGCCTTAGCCGCGTCGAGTGACAGTATAGCCCTGTTCCCACAGTTATCTGGAGGAATCTGCATATTCAAGTACAGCCTGCGTATGTTAGTCGCCGTGGAACACCCTGGGATGAACCCAGATTGGTCCCCATGTACAATTTTAGAGATCACCTTAGAAAGGCGGTTGGCCAGTACCTTAGCAAAAAGTTTGAGATCCGACGTGAGGAGGGAAATGGGTCTATACGAATCAGGGCGCGTCGGATCCTTCCCGGGCTTCAATAGAACCACCACCACCGCCTCATACATAGAGGGGGGAAGCGACCCCAACTCCGATGAGAACTCAAGAGTGCGCAGGAGTTCCGGCAGCAGCACCCCACTAAAGGCCTTGTACAACTCAATAGGGAGCCCGTCCGCACCCGGTGCCTTCGAGTTAGGGTAACCCGCCAGTGCCTCCTGGAGTTCCTCCAACTTAATGGGGGAGTCCAGGAGAGCCCTATCAGCTGCGGAAAGTTGCGGCAACTGGAGGTCATGTAGGAATGCCAATAAGTCACTCGGGTCGTATGACACCTGGGAAGCGTAGAGATCCCTAAAGAATGTACTGAAGCCCTGCAGGATAGACGGAGTATCAGAAACCACATCCCCAGAGGGGAGCGTCAATCTGTGAATTATCGGGGGAGGCCTCTGCGCCCGTGAAATGGTTGCAAGCATATGCCCAGTCTTTTCCCCTTCTTCAAAGTATGCCTGTGACATGAAAAAACGTTTGTGTTCAGCTTGTTGCTGCTGGATGGAGCGAAAGAATCTCTGCGCCTCCAGCCAACAACCCTGATTATCCGCTGTGGGAGACGCCAGGAAAGCAGCCTCCGCCCGGAGCACCGCCTCACTGGCATCCCAAGCCCATTGCCTGCTCCGTGACTTAACCGACGAAATTTCTTTGATACAAATACCTCTAAGGAAGGCCTTCATGGTATCCCACACCATTCCCGGAGCTGCAGAGTGTCCGTTATCGGCAAAGAAATTAGTAAGATGAGTGGCGATTTGAGCATGATCAGGGAAGAGTGGAAGCCAAAAGGGGTTCAGCTTCCACTGCCTAGGCAGACTGGGACCAGGCAACCTGAGACTCACCAACATCGGGGAGTGGTCAGAGAGCCCACGCGCCAGATAGCTCACCACGGGTGCGTAAGAGAACAGTAGGTCAGATCCCAGGGCCAAGTCAATACGGGACAATGTAGAGTGTGACAAGGAATGACAGGAAAAGCCCGCCTCTAAGGGGTGCTTGCTACGCCAGATATCCAGAAGTCCCAGCTCCCCCAGAAACCTAGCAAAGGGAGTGGGAGTCCTGGAACCATCCGGGCAGAACCGTTTAAGTATGTCAAGAGTTGGGTCAAGGACATTGTTAAAATCCCCCACAGCCAACACCGGGAGTTGGGGGTGTGCACCAAGAAACCGGGACAGACACTCCAGCACCTCGAACGCGAACGGGGGAGGAACATATATGTTAGCAATAATACACTTAAGAGTATCCCACACCCCCACAAGAAAAATAAATCTCCCCTGCGGATCAACCAGAGAGGCAAGAGTCTCAAATCTTGTTGAAGCTGATACTAGAATGGATACCCCCCTAGAGTACTGGGTATGAGAGGAATGAAACTGCACCGGGTATTTAGAGGTGCTAATACAACCCATAGAGTCAGTAGTCAGATGGGTTTCTTGCAGGCAGACAATAGCAGGACTCTGGTGTGACAAAGAGGTCCATATGGCAGTACGCTTGCGAGGGTCCCCCAGGCCACGGACATTCCAGGATATCAAAGTGCCAAGTGGGCTAGCCATGATGGGTATCTAGCACTAGAGGAGTTGCCTGCGTTACATCAGCAGGCCAGGGGGAGATTTGCCAATAAGGAAATCCGGTGAGGGACAGCGACAAAGTCTCAAGGAGGTCCGTCAGAGACTCGGGTGAGTCGTGCTCAGCATATCCTAACAGTATAGGTCGTGGAGTTGCACCAAAACAGAAAAAAAATGATGAGGACAGGAACAACAAAAAAAAAGAAGAAGCAAACAAAGTACAGACGATGAGAGAGCACACTTTAGGCGGAGAGCCCGAAGGGCGACTCCCATCCAGACCCCGCAGGGAAACGTCCGTTGGCCCACAGGACCCAGGGGGGTGAAGTGAAGAGGGCCCGGACTCGCACAGTCCAGAACAGAAGGCCATTCCAAACAAAACTGCAGTCAGAACGGCAAACTTGAGAGTGCAAACTGTTGCAAACAAGGGGGAGACCGTTCAGCTCCCAACAGGGTGAGTATGGACCCCTACGCAAGGTATCGAAGCTCACGCCATCGTGTATCATCAGGCCGCAGCCTCCCGCAGCTGGCGTTCGTGGTGGTCCAGCCAATTAACCGCCATGGTGGGATTTTCGAAGAAATGGACAGCACCGTTAGCCACTACTCGCAATTTGGCAGGGTACAACATGGAGTACACCAACGGTATGGCACGCATTCGTTTTTTAACTTCCGTGAATCGTGCGCGTTGTTTCTGGAGTGCCGCAGAAAAATCAGGGTATATAGAAATCCGCGATCCTTGAATCTCCATACGAGGTTGTTGTCTGGCCAGTCTCAGGATAGTGTCTCTGTCCTTGTAGTGCAGAAGTTTCAGTAGAAATGGGCGGTCAGGGGCCCCTGGTGGTGGAGCCCTGAACGGCACCCTATGTGCCCTCTCCACCGAAAAGAAAGGAGAAAGGCTATCTTTTCCAAAGGTTGTTAGTAGCCATTGCTCTATGAACTCCACTGGCGTTTTGCCCTCTGCCTTTTCTGGTATGCCCACCAAGCGAAGGTTACTGCGGCGCAGCCGGTTTTCCATGTCCTCCAGCCTGGCCATTGCCTCAGAGACCCCAGAGGAGTTCATTCTGACATCATGTATAAGGGGTTGCATTTCATCCTCCACCACACTAACCCTGCCCTCCAAGGCCGTGGCCCGCTCCCTGATTTTTTGCATATCCTGCCGCATGTGTAACAGTCCCTCTTTCATACTTTTCACCTCCACAGTCAGGTCAGCAAGGGATGCACCATAGGTGTGCACAGCCGTTAGCACATCTTGAATAGTGGGGGCAGGTGGTTCAGAGTCCCCAGGGATATCATCCTCCCTCCGGAGCCCCGCAGGAGTACTCACTGTGCCGGCAGTGGAAGCCATGGCTGCATCATCCCTCCCAGGAGAAGGCAGCTGCGGTGCAGGAGAGTGGCCGGGTTGCTTGCTCGTCGAAGCTGCGGTCTGCTTGTGCTGCGCTCTCTGTGATGCCGGGACATGAGCGAACTGCTCCAGTCTAGAGAGCGCCGCAGGCACCTTGTCCTTGCCCGCCCGCTGTGGCAGCGTGGCGCCGCCATGTTGGATTTGTTTGGGCGCCGGCAGGCTCTCCTCCTTCTGCCTCGTCATGGCCACCGATGCGGTCCGGGACGCTGTGGACGGTGCCTCGGAAAGGCAGACACGACTGCGGAGCACTCGGGCGATGTTTCCGGTGGGTGAGGGTCCACTAACAGGATGATACAGTATCAGGATATCGGAGCCGAGGAGAAACACGTCCTTCTACATGAGCCGGTAAGCCACGCCCCCCCAAGAAAACCGTCTTTAATGTCAGGTACCATAAAGGACTGTCCAAATCTGGGAAAAAAGGGGCTTTTTAGCAACCCCGTTAATACTAACAGTAAATCCCACTTTGGAAAGAAAAGGACGAATAGGCGGGTATATCTTGATTGCCGCACGGAGGAATCCAACTACTAGAGACTCCTTTGACCATGAGGTATTGGTAAGGGCCAAAAGTGCTGAAAAATCAGAGTTAGAACTTACCGGTAACTCTGTTTCCAGGAGTCTTCCAGGACAGCCCTTGAGAGATGGAGCTCCTCCTACCAGACTGGAAACACATTGCCATCAGCTCTTTAAAAGGCGGTCCCTCAGGAGCCTGGTCAGTTTTATCCAAGAACCGAAGGACAGAGCTGAAAAACAGTTAAAACACAGTACGTAACAGTACATCAATTCATTTTATCAATGTAGAAGTAAAAGGGTGGGAACCTGCTGTCCTGGAAGACTCCTGGAAACAGAGTTACCGGTAAGTTCTAACTCTGATTTTTCCCCAGTCGTCTTCCAGGACAGCCCTTGAGAGGATTAACAAGTACTCACCCAGTTCTTTTTAGGGGGGGACCACTGCTTGGAGGACTTTCCTTCCAAACACCTGATCCTGGCTACCCATAACATCCAGACGATAGTGTCGGACGAATGTTGACATGCTTGACCACGTTGCGGCCTAGCACCGGCTCTTTCTGCCCAAGATGTGGCTAATGCCCTTGTGGAGTGTGCCTTGAGTCCCTCTGGCAGGTCTAGGTGCAAGATTTTGTATCCCTCTGAGATAGCCATCTTGATCCATCTGACTATGGTCCCTTTGGAAGCCTGCTTCCCCTTGCGTTTTCCTGAGAACAGGATAAACAGGGACTCAGATGTTCTGAAGCCCTTTGTGGCTTCTAAGTAGGCAATAAGGCACCTTCTGACATCCAAATGGTGCAGTTGTTCTTCCTTGTCATTGGATGGCCTATTGCAGAAGGAGGGTAGTGTTATGTCCTGGCTTCTGT
This sequence comes from Pelophylax lessonae, assembly GCF_965119305.1. Classification (NCBI taxonomy): domain Eukaryota; kingdom Metazoa; phylum Chordata; class Amphibia; order Anura; family Ranidae; genus Pelophylax; species Pelophylax lessonae. The sequence goes on from NC_138777.1 coordinate 140,845,573, forward strand.
GAAAGGTAGAGGCGACCTTGGGTATAAACGTTTGGTCAGTCCTGAGTATGACCCTATCCTCCAGAATCTGTATGAAGGGTTCTCTAACAGAAAGGGCCTGTAGTTCGCTGACTCTGTGAGCGGAGGTTATAGCGATAAGAAAGACTGTCTTCAGGGTAATCGCTCTTAAGGAAGCCTCTGATAATGGCTCAAAGGGTTCCCTAATAAGCGCCCTTAATACGATAGATAAGTCCCAAGTCGGAAACTTATGACAAGGTACTGGTCTAAGTCTAGAAATTGCCTTGCAGAATCTGCTAATGAGGGGATCCTGTTGTAAGGAAGTTTGTAAATAAACTGATAGGGCAGCAATCTGTACCTTAATAGTGCTTAAGGACAGGCCCTTGTCGATACCTTCCTGTAGAAATTCCAGAATTGTAGGCGAGTCCGACTCTCCTTTTTTGGATTGCGCCAGCCACAAGTTAAACCTCCTCCAGACCTTCTGGTAAATAGCTCTTTTGACTGGCTTTCGGCTCTGTAGCAAGGTTTTTATCACCTTGTCAGAGAGCCCTCTAGATTTTAAGATGTCCGATTCAGATACCAGGCTGCCAAGTTTAGCATGGCTGGCCTGGGATGAAGTACTGGTCCCTGCGACAGCAGGTTCCGGTTGGAGGGTAACATCTCATGAGTCCAAGTACTGACATAATCTCTCTTATTGAGTTTGGAAGGTTGGTCTGCAGTTCTGCTATTCTTTTATCTATGCGCCTGATCTTCTCCTCTGGAAGTATCATTACCTGCTCTTTTGAGCGGATGTTATATCCCAGGAACAGTATCTCCTGTGAAGGTATGAGATTTGATTTTTCGATGTTGATTATCCATCCTAGATGGGTAAGCCAATCCTGAGCCACTACTAGATCCTTGATCAGTTTTTCCTTGGTGGGAGCCATGAACAGCAGGTCGTCTAGATAAGGGATTATAGTTATGGCCCTCAGTCGTAGCGGAGCCAGAGCCTCTGCTAGGATTTTGTAAAAAATCCTTGGAGACGACGAGAGTCCGAACGGAAGAGCTCTGCTTTGAAAATGGTGGATTTTTTCTCCGATCTTTAATGCTATGCATAGATGCTTCTGGGATCCCTCCCTTATGGGGATGTGGAGATAGGCATCTTTTAGGTCCATAGTTGCCATAAAACAATCCCTTTGGAGCAAATTCCTTACAGAGTAAATTGACTCCATGCGTAATTTTTTGTACCTTATCGCCGCGTTCAGAGGCTTCAGGTTTAATATTAAGCGGAATTTTCCTGAGGGTTTCTGTACTAGGAACACATGCGAATAGAAACCCTTTCCTTCCTCTTGCTTTGGTACAGGAATTAAGACCCTCTGGTCTACCATTTCTCCTATAAGTAGTGGCAGGGCCTGTGCCTTTGCCGGGTCCCTGGGTAGTTTGGTAATTGTCAATCTCGAGGGGGGAATTTTGCTGAATTCCAACGCATAACCCTTCTCGATGACTCCCCTGACAAAACTGTTGGAGGTTAGTTTTAGCCATTGGGGGAAGAATCTCTCCAACCTCCCTCCCACCTGGCCTCCAGCGTCACTGGGTCTTGGGATTTTGGCCAGGAGGGTTAAAGAGCACATTTGCCTCGGTTTTCCCTTCTGCCCTGTCCAATGCTTCTTCGGTCTTCCCGTATCCGGGCGACCTCTGTCTTCCTATAGGGACGAAAAGTTTTCCTCTGAAAAACTCTCTTCTTGAACGGAAAGGTCTTCTTTCTATCTGCCGTCCGTTCTAAGGCTTCGTCCAATTGTGGGCCAAAAAGGAATTTTCCCGAAAAGGGGACGCTGCATAATCGCAGTTTTGAGGCTGTGTCTCCAGACCAGGTTTTGAGCCATAGTGCTCTTCTGGCTGAGACAGAAAGTGCCGCCGATCTGGCTGACAACTTTACTGCTTCTGTTGAAGCATCCAAAATAAAGCCTACTGCTTTAAAAAGCATAGGGAAGGATTTTAGCATCTCTTCCCTCGGGGTACCTGCCTTTAGGTGCTCCTGTAGCTGTTTTAGCCAAAATTCAAAATTTCTTGCCATACAAGTTGTGGCTAAGGCTGGTCTTAAATTGGCCATAGCCGTGTCCCATGAACGCTTCACGATGACATTGCTTCTTTTGTCCATGGGATCCCCTAGGTGTCCCATGTCTTCAAAGGCCAAGTCCGAATGCTTGGAAACCTTAGCCAAGGGAGCATCCAACTTTGGTGACTGGTTCCATACTGATTCCTCGTCGTCGTCAAAGGGGAATCTTCTCTTCAAGGAACCTGAAAAGAATGGTCTCTTTTCAGGTTCTGACCACTCTTTCAGTACAAACTCCGACATAATCTTATGTACTGGGAATACCCTAGCCTTCTTTTTGTTCAGGCTCTGGTACATTTTATTGTGTCTAGATAAAGGGATCTCCTCTTCCTTTATTTCCAGTGTCTCATAAATGGCTCCCAAAAGGTCATTGACTTCCTCTATGGAGAGCCTGTATCCGGTGGGTCTGACGGCCTCTCCCTGTCCTTCTTCCTGCCCAGAACCTGACTGGGAGGAGTCAGGGTCCGTGACCCTAGAGGGGTCTTCCCTGCTCCTTACTGGTTCCCCTGATCCCGAAGCTACGGGGGTAGGCGGGGAGGAAGGTCCTGGTGGGGTAGGGGGAGGTATTTGTACATCTGCGATTAGTTGCCTGAAGGACGCAAAGGTAGATTGTACCTCGTCCTTAAATGAGGAGAGAAACTTTGAAAAAGGTGAATCCTCCTCAGCTTTTAATACAGCCAAGATGCATGCTGGGCATAGGGTCTTGGAGTAATTGGAGGAAAGTTTTGTGGCACAAGAGGGGCACTTTTTCCTTTCCGTTTTAGAAGTTCCTTTGGAGGGTTCCTTCTAAGAAAGGGGTACATAGGCAGGGAATTGATTCACATGATATCAACAATAAAAAAAAAAACCCCTTTTCACCCCCACTATGCTGCATAGCAATCACAGGAATGAGATACTGGCAAGTGCCAGCCTACCTGTGCTGAGCCAGTGTTCGCTTCCCCTGCGGTGTGTGGAGCCTCCATTCCGTCAGGGACCTCCGTGGGATCACTGCTGCAGTCGGCATCTCTTGCAGGCTTCTCCTTTCTTTTAACACTGGCTCCGGCCCTCCCCTTCCTCTCTGCGCCCGGAGGCCGGAACCATGACCTCCGGCGCACAGCGATGACGTCACCGCCGCCGGAAGTGACGCCCCGCGTCTTCCGGTTTCCTGGTTGTATACAGTGAGGCCGCTGAGTGGCCCCGCCGCATCCACCGCTGGTGTGCGGTCATCGCTGCCCTCTCCCTCACCGGGCCCTGGAGAGAGGGGGGACGGGGAACTCCAACGTCTGTGGAGGGAACCCGAGGCCGTGCTTGCTCCTGGAAAAAATCCTATAAGGTGAGGGTCCCAGGCTGCGGTGTCTTCCCAGACAGTCCTGAGAAATGGAGCTCATCCAGCCCTCTAAGGTGGTTCCTCCTGGCAACATGTCTCCTCGGAGTGAGGAAACACAAAAAACTGACCAGGTGCCTGAGGGACCGCCTTTTAAAGAGCTGATGGCAATGTGTTTCCGGTCTGGTAGGAGGAGCTCCATCTCTCAAGGGCTGTCCTGGAAGACGACTGGGGAAATTTGTACTTTAAGCATGTTGAAGCTTAGTCCCGAGTCGAGGCCGTACTGCAGAAAATCCAATATATTCGCCACTGAGGGGAAACGGAAAGAAAATCCCTGTTGGACTGAGAAAGCCTCGAACCTCTGCCACACTCTATAATAAGTGGCCTTTAGTAGATTCTTTCCTGGATGACAGAATGGTGGACATTACTGAGTCAGAGAGATTTAGGTTCTGCAGCTTGCTCCTCTCAAATTCCATGCAGTCAAGGCCAGACAGGCCGAGTTGGGGTGAGTGTGGCCGTTGCAGATGAGAAGGTCCATAACCTGAGGGAGCCTTATTGGAGGACACACCGCCAGACGGCAAAGAAGGGGAAACCATGGCCTCCTCGGGCCGAATAGAGCTATCACAATAGCGGGTACTCCCTCCTCCATGATCTTCACCAATGATTTGAGGATCAGAGTAATTGGTGGAAATAGGTAGACCTGCTTGAAGCCCCACTTCTGATAGAGAGCATCCTGGGCCAGAGCTTGCGAGCAGAAGAAGTGGGGAAAAAAAACTTGACAGTTGAAATGTGTCGCCATTAAGTCTATCTCGGGAACCCCCATTGCTCGGCAAATATTTTGGATTTTGCATCCATCCTGTGTAGTTGGCGAAGTTCCTGCTCAACTGGTCTGCTAGGATATTCTGAGGGTCCGGGAGGCAATGCTGAACAGTCCAACAAGTGGGCTTCGGCCAAGGAGAAGATCTCCGCAGTTACCTGGAGAGGTTGCAGACTTTCTTGTCCTCCCTTGTTTCACAATGTACGATACTGCCGTTGTATTGTCCATGAGAAGTCTGACTCTCCTGCCTTGGATTACAGGCAGAAACGTCTTCAGCGCCTGGCCGCTGTTAGTTCTAGGAGATTCGAGGAACATGGCAAACTCTGGTCCCACACTCCCTGCACTTTCCGTTGTAGGCAATGCGCCCCCCAACTCTGGAGACTGGCATCAAAAGTCATTGTGATCCAGTCTCCAGGGCTGACGGGCCCGCCCAGGGAGAGGTTGCTCCTCTTGGTCCACCACAGAAGGTTGTTGGAAACTAAGCAAGGAACCTGGAACCTCTGGCTGAGAGAACCGTGGCGCCACTGGCTTAGAAGGCAGAACTGAAACCTTCTGTGCCACCGTGCCCAAGGCACTGCTGGGATACAGGCCGTTAGGAGACCTAAAAAAACTCATGCCTCGACGAACCGTGATTTCCTTTGAGGACCTAATCCCCTTTGTCCCCGCACAGACTCGATTGATCTTCTCTATTCACAGGAAAATCTTGTATTGGACTGTACTGAACCCCCTGCCCAGGTAGGTTAGGCATTGGACGGAACAAGTAGGCTCTTCTGCACATTCACCATCCACCCAAATTCTGATCGGGTCTGCAAGACTTGATCCCGGTGGTCTATGAGAAAATCCCTGGAGTGAGCCAACACCAGGATATAGTCCACATAATGCTCAGGATCCCAGGCCCCAGAAAGATGGGCATGACCTTAACTAGCACTGAACAGCTATCTAGTAATAAGTAGACTGAATTCAATTCTACTAAAACTTGACAAGATGAAAGCTCTCGAGAGTCCTGCAGGCCTTTAAGTCATTAACTAGCAGCAGTGCTCCTACGTCGCTCTAAGCAGGATATCACTGAGGAAACGAATGCCCTAAGGATAGATAGTACCTCCAGAAGGGTTCTGGGGTGGGGGCCGTGACCAAAAACATACCCGGACCGAGAAGGATGGACATGACCTTTCTCTTGCAATGAACAGCGATCCAGGACTTAAGTAGACTGGATTTGAATCTACTAAAAATTAACAAGATACTCCAAGATCTATAGGGTCCTGCAGGCTAAAACGTTACTTAGCAGCAGCACCCCTACTTCGCTATCCGCAAAATGTCACTTGAGGAAATAAATGCCATAAAGATTGATAGTACCCTCAAGAGGGTTCTGGGGAGAATGCCAACCAAAAAACATACCATGACCTAGGTCAAGTCATCGTCTGCTAGAAAAAACCTGAGTGCTGGCGAACCCAGACTATAGGAATATGTAGACTAGCGTTTGCTAAGTCCAGAAAAGGGCACCAGCCTCCCTTCCTTACCACCAGAATAATGGTTTTCCAGGATTCTGTAATAAAGACAGGAACCTTCATAAATACCTGTACGTGCTTAGCACTAAGATTAATCCAAAGGCCATCTGACATTTGTGACCCAAGAGAGGGAATGAATATTCATGCTCCACCTCTGCATCCGCATCAAAAGAATGCCCTGAGCCAAAAATCACGCCTTAAAAACTGTTGACAGATTGGTGGAGCATGGGAGCTATGGTAAGGAAGCAGGAAACTGCTGCAGGGATGAGAACATTAGCTATCGTTGATCCTCAAACATTTAAAAACGTCTTCCAGGGTATTGGAGGTAATGCAAACATTGTACACTGCTTTCTTTTTAAAATCTGCATCTGACCATAGCTCTAGAGTAGTGATAGCAAACCTCGGCACCCCAGAACCACACCTCCAACAATGCCCAACTACAATTCAGAGTGCATGAGCATCATGGGAAATGCAGCCCCAAAACATCCAGGGTGCCAAGGCTTCTGAAACCACAAACCCCCTGTTTCCTCTGCTTTGAGAAAGCATGCCTTTGTCTGTTAGACTTTGCAAAGCCTCAGAAAGCAGAACACACAAGGGCCCCCATGGACAGAGTGGTGAACTGTCCCCCACAGCACTGGGGCAGCTTGACACAGAACCCTAGAGAAGCTAAGTGCACAATTATCAGTATTACTGCCCTCTTCTGGTTAAGAGGCATATGTGCTGCTGTACAGAACTCAGTGTTCCCAGATGGTCCCCCATTCATCCACTAACCAGGTCTAAACCTACTTAGCTTCTGAGATCAAGCACATACAGGGTGGTGTGGTGTGACCATAGGCTAGCTCGACTAAGGCAACTCTGATGCTGTAGTCCTGGGCCATCCCCAAGAGCCAGGCAAACAAGCCTTTACCTGAAACTGAGAAAACTTAACACAAGTTTCCCAACCAGAGCCCTTTCTCCTCCACTCATGGAGAACCTTATCTGCCCTAAGCAATAAGGACTAATAGGATAGCCATAGGCTGCACATAAAGTGCCAGCTTATGCTGTTGTCTGTCGCCCACAAACAGAAGTAACCTTGTTGTTGTCTCTGCAGCAGGTAGCAACAGTATTGTAAAGCAGCGCAAGCTATACGCAAACACTTGGTAATGGTAACTACATCTGGTGTTCACAGTAACTTTGTGGCTACAAATAGTGGACAGGAGAACCTCTGACTACCCCATTAAGGCATAGACACGTTCTCCTTCCTGGCAACGTATCCTTCCAGCACCTCATTGTGCTAAGCATAATGAGAGGAAGATTTTGGACTATCTCCTTAAAGCGGTAGTATCCCGCTTTTTGACACTTTTACCTACAGGTAAGCCTATAATAAGGCTTACCTGTAGGTACAAATAATATCTCCTAAACCGGCATGGTTTAGGAGATATTTACAGTGCATTCAGCCGCTCTCGCGAGCGGCGCATGCGCTCTGAAGGTCCGAGGGGACCTTCAATTAATTTGCCGGGAGCTTGCCGGAAAATCATCGCGGCTCCGGCCAATCATCGCGCCGGAGCCGTCTCTTCCGGCCAATCACCGCGTCGGAGCTGCCGAACCCGGAAGAGACGGCGAGGGATCATGGCAGCGCCCGCAGCGATGTCCGGGGGTCCGTGTCGGGGCTTCGTTCTAAGGTAAGTTACACATAATGGGCTAGTATGCGATGCATACTAGCCCATTATGCCTTTGTCTTGCAGGTTTTTTTTTTTCTAGGGTTTACAACCGCTTTAAGGTATTGCTGACATATCCTCCAAATTAGTGATAAGATGATGTGAAGCATTCGCCAAGTGACGGCATTCACAGCCGTGTCAATATTTCAGTATGTGATCTCCTGTGGAATTAAAATCAAAGTTGCAGGGTGCTAGTTTATATTCATCCCCACTACATTGTGGCTCCACACTTGATCAGGTCCATTCAGAGTGATCAACTGACGAAAATGTATTCCGTCCTGGCCACATACATTATCTTTTTTTGAAAAAAAAAAAAAGAGAGAGCAAAGAAAAACAAAAACGCATTCCTTCCCAAAAAAATCTTCAGTGCTTTGAGGCTGGCAGCAGCTTTAGACAAAAATACCCCAAGCTTCAACACAGGCAAAGTAGACCAGGATGTGCATGTACTCACAGTGAGGGCAGCAGAGACCCAGTTACACACAGTGTATTGGCCACAGAGGAAAAGGAAGCCAGCTGCACCTGCAGACTGCCTCCACTGATTAACCAAAAGCTCCAAGGTGATCAGAGGAAGCCTGGGCTGGCCCCCTCCCCCCACACTGGAGCATGCAAAAGCACCATCTCTAGTGAACTACAAGAGCCAGCAAGCATGTTTAAGGGGAGAAAAATACAGCAAAAAAATTGCCAGCCAGCTTCCTATCATCATTCATACTGTAACAACAGCGAGGAAATAACCTCCACTGTAAAACAGCATCTGTGTCAGTTTTGACTGTCAATTAATGGTATCAGTATGAAATGCAGCAATTTATACTGCAATGTAACTTACCCCCAGCACCAAGGGGAACCCACCATCGAGGGAGATTTACAGCCCATAAGAGGGGGTCTTCTTTACCCAGGAGAGAGGCTGAACCTGGGAAGGCCACAAGGAAGGATAACACATTATATATATATATATATATATATATATATATATATATATATATATATATATATATATATATATTTATTTATTTATTTATTTATTTATTTTTTCAAGGTGTCCGGAGCGAGGATGAAAAAAAGAACACCTCCACCAGGTACTGCCTGCCTTTTATGCTATTTCAGGGATGTCCTATGGGGGTCAGAGGGGCGGAGTTGACCTGTAGTATGATGGCATGACGCAGAGCCAGGAAATATATATATGCTACTGTTTTGTGAACCACAATAAAGTTCCGGGTGTTCAGATATAGCTCTCTCTCTCTTGCAAATTCTCTGCCATTTCATATCTACTGAGCATGCTCACACACTTTGCCATTTTCTGCATTTTTTAGATAAACCACGCATGCAGTGGCGTCGGCAGGGGGGTGCTGACAGGGGCTATAGCCCCGAGTGGGTCCCCAAAAAGCCCCGAGTCTTGTGTGGATTGTTTATTATTATTAGCCCCGAGTGTCACTGTCCAATATGGTCCTCCTCCTTCTCTTCCTTGGGTCTCTAATGCCTGGCCTGTCCCCGTCACACTGGTTGCTAGTATAGCCTGCCGCTTGGCGTCTAGCAACCAGTGATATCACTCCTCAAGTGACAGCAGCAGGAGAGGCTCCCTGTGTTCAGAGCGGAGAAGGATTTCAAATTCCTCCTCCGTGCCTAGAATTAGCTCCACCTCCTCCACCTAATTCTCTCTTCTCTGGGGCCAGCAGCACGGATAGTGACAGGCTAGCCGGCCGGGTGTCCACTCCATAACGACTCCACCTGCCAGCACCTGCAAAAGGTATGTTACTTACCACAAGTTGGGGGGGGGGGGTCAGGCGGGTGGGCGGACTCCTGGTGCCGCTCCTCCATGACAGGAGTGATCGTGATTTCACTCCTGCAGCCGCCACACTTGTTGGATGGAGGATTAGGCTTTCTCCTCCCTCCAGCCTGCAGGGGGAGATAGAAAGCTGGCAGACTTCCCTTCCTCTCTCCCCTTGTCATTTCATTTATCACATGACTGCAGAGAGGAAGGAGAAGTTGCCTTAATTTAAGAGAGATGTGAGTACAACTGGGGGGTGACATGGATGGTGTCACTTTAAGGCTGGCTCCACCCAGGAGTGATGACAAGGGTCAAGGGGCAGAGTGGCCATCTTTAGACACATGTAGAGATGTATTGATATACAGAGCTGTCCTGTAATGCTGTACAGTGAGTCCTGAATAAACAACCGTTGTTCCAGACCAGAGTCCTGTGTCTCTCACAACACGGAGAATATAACAGTGGCGACGAGGATGGGATTTACAAGGTTACTATCCGTGTGAGAAAGGAAAGGAAGAAAAAAAACTCTGGATTGTCAGGAATACAAAACCCACAGAGCCCAGCAGGAAAATGTCATTGATCGGGACATTAAGTGAATTTGATGGCGAACAGACAACGTGGATTTCTTGGATTGAAAGATTAGAACAATATTTCTGTGCAAATGCCATCCCAGACGACAGGCAAGTAGCAGTTTTTCTGACACTGGTTGGTGCTAGGACATATGACACTCTTAGGGATCTCCTTTTCCCTGAAAAACCAGCAACTAAGACTTTGGCAGAGCTCCTGACACTGTTAGGGAATCACTTCCAGCCTAAACCACTAGAGATTGCAGAAAGATTCCGGTTCTATCAGCGGCAGCAGCAGCCGGGTGAAGATATTAAGGCTTATGTGCTCGCCCTTCGCAGACTAGCCTCAACCTGTTCTTTTGGGGAGTATTTACCAACTGCACTGAGGGATAAGTTTGTCATGGGACTGAATAGTGAGTCTAGCCAAAAGAGACTGTTAACAGAGAAAGACCTTACCCTTACAAAGGCAATTGAGATAGCTTCAGTGATGGAAATGGCTGTGAAAGATACAGAAGCTTTGAACCCCCAGAGCAGAAGGGGAGAGGTTAAAGAGGAAGTTTTCAGAACAGCAGTCAAGCAAACTGCAGCTAACTGTAAATATAGAACCTCACCAACCAGGACGTCAGCTTGCTACCGTTGTGGGAATACAGACCATGATCACAAAGTCTGCCGGTTTAAGGATCAGCTCTGTCATAATTGTGGTAAGGCAGGCCATCTGAAACGAGTCTGCCGTAGTAAGAAGGTGCGAAATAAACAACCTCTGAACCCCAGGACAAAGGCATATATGGTGGGAAGATATACATCGTCATCTGAATCAGAGGATGAGGAAGTGCTCCACAGATTGGACATACATCATATGCATTCAGCACCCTCAGCAATGACTGTAGAGGTAACCGTGGAAGGAAAGAAACTCAAGATGGATGTAGACACAGGAGCAGCAGTTTCAGTTATCACCCAGAAACAATGGAGAAAACTTCTGATCCGAACAACTGTCCGTCCAACACCAATCAAACTGCAGACATATTCAAAGCAGATACTCCACCCACTGGGGTACGTGAAAGTACAGGTATCCTACAAGGGTCAGACAAAGAGAATGCCATTATATATCCTAGAACATGGGGGACCCCCTCTTTTTGGGAGAGACTGGATTGCTCACTTTGGCATGCCAGACATCGCCATTAACCCCTGCAACAGCGTGACCATCCCATCAGGGGATGAAGAGGGATGGGTGAAGTCCCTGAAACAGCGATTCCCGCAAGTCTTTGATAACCATTTGGGAAAAATAAAGCATGACTGTGTGAGACTCAGGCTGAAACCCAATGCCCAGCCTAGGTTCTTCAAAGCTCGGACGGTACCTTTCGCACTCCGAGCAGGTGTGGAAGCTAAACTAAGCCGGCTGGAGGAACAAGGTGTCATCTCAAAGGTAGAGCACAGCGAGTGGGCATCACCAGTTGTACCAGTAAAGAAAGCGAATGGGGACTTACGCATTTGTGGCGATTTCCGCATGGCACTAAATTCTCAACTGGAGATAGACCAGTATCCCCTACCCAGAGTAGATGACATTTTTGCCTCTCTTGCAGGAGGTCAAAAGTTCACCAAGCTTGATCTCAGGCAAGCTTATTTACAGTTTGAGGTCCACCCTTCGTCCCGCAAGTTTCTAACAATCAACACTCACAAGGGACTGTATGAATACAATCGGATGGTGTTTGGGGTAGCCTCCGCCCCAGCCATTTGGCAACGCAAAATGGATGAGATTTTGGCGGACATTCCTTTCACACAGTGCCTGTTAGATGACATGCTCATCACGGGCCTGACGGACCAGGAACACAAGCATAACGTGGAGCTTGTGTTGGCGAGACTGCAAGAACAGGGTCTAAAAGTGAACTTGGCGAAATGCCAATTCATGGTACCTAAATTGGAGTTTTGTGGCCACCTTGTGGATGCAGAGGGTATACACACCACGGAAGCCAAAGTTGATGCTTTAGTAAAAGCTCCAGCCCCGACCAACGTCCAGCAGCTGCGATCATACCTGGGCTTGCTGAACTATTACCACAAATTCCTGCCGGATCTAGCACACACTTTGTTTCCATTAAACAAGCTTTTGGAGACACACTCCAGATGGAACTGGTCGGCTGCATGCCAACGTGCTTTTGAAGTTTCTAAGCGAAAGCTGTTGGCGTCACGCATGCTCGTGCACTATGACCTCCAAAGGCCTCTCACCTTGGCTTGTGATGCCTCACCCTATGGTCTAGGGGCTGTACTATCTCACGTTTTACCAGATGGGTCAGAGAAACCTGTGGCATTCGCCTCCAGGTCCTTGACAAAAGCAGAAAGCAATTACTCTCACATTGACAAAGAGGCTCTGGCGCTCATATGGGCAATTAAGAAGTTTCATCTTTACCTGTATGGTAGGGATTTCATACTGACTGATCATAAACCACTCCTTCAGATCTTTAGCCCTGACAAAGGCATCTCCCAGACGACTGCAGCCCGTCTTCAACGCTATGCCCTATTCTTGGGAGCATATAACTACAAAATCCAGTATCGCAGCCATGATGCCAACGCTAATGCAGACGCCATGTCCCGTCTGACAAGGACATTAACAGACTCTTCTCCACCTGTCAAGAGTTGTCGTTACACCAGCTTGTCCTTTCTGTCTTCCGGGGAAGTAGCAGCCCATACAGCCAAGGATACCTTCCTTAAGACAATACTCTCCTGGGTACGGTACGGTTGGCCTGCAACTGTCACACAGGATTATGAGCCTTACTTCCGTAGGCGTCTGGAATTAACTGTGTCTGGCAACTGTGTTTTATGGGGAGACCGAGTGATCGTTCCACAGACCCTCCGGAGACACATTCTGGAATTGCTACATACTGGTCATCCCGGGGGCACACGTATGAAACAAAAGGCCCGAGGCTATGTGTGGTGGCCAAACCTCGACTCCGATATCACGACATATGTGAATGCGTGTGCTGGATGTGCACAAACTGCGAGAGACCCTCCTCGAGGGTGCGTCCAGCCCTGGACTTGGCCCACGGTTCCCTGGTTTCGCCTACACTTGGACTTTGCAGGCCCGATCAGAGGACACACCTTTTTGATCATTATTGATGCCCATTCAAAGTGGCCTGAGGTCGTTCCTGTTACTCAGCCAACGACTAAGGTGACGATTTCCATACTGTTACATCTCGCTGCTACGTTTGGATACCCCAGAGAAATTGTCACAGACAACAGTGCACAATTCACAAGCCAGGAGTTTCAGGGTTTCCTGACTGCCCACAACATCAAACACAAGTTGACCGCACCTTACCACCCGGCTACAAATGGTCAAGCAGAAAGGTTTGTACAGACCTTCAAACGCTATTTCAACGCTACTGTGGCTACAAGTAAACAACAGTCCCTGTCACCCCAGCAGCTGGACTCCTTCCTTTCTGCTTACAGAACCACACCACATGCAACCACTGGGAAAACTCCAGCTGAACTTCTTTTGGGTCGGCAGCCATGGACTGTTTTGGATATGCTCCGCCCTCAAACGGTCCAGGAACATGTACGGCAGTCCCAAGACAAGAGGGTCGAACACGACGAGATTCCCCGGTTTACAGCCCAGCAAAAGGTATGGGCCCGATCTTATGGCGCTTCCAACACTCGTTGGCTTCCTGCTATCGTCGCAGAGACTTTAGGACCCAAAATGTATAGGGTCTGCCTGGAAGATGGTTCCATTTGCAGAAGGCATGCGGACCAATTGCGTCCTCGTTCTCAGCTGCCCGAATCCCTGACATCGGCTGCACCTCCAGTGTCTCAAGGATCTGCTCCTACCGGATCAGGAGGCATTGAGACTGATGCTTGGGGAGACTCTGAACTTTTGAACTCAGCTCCAACAGAGCCCTCCAGCCCTGGTCCAGAGGTCTGCTCACCCTCTGAGCTAGGGAATCCCCTCTTGGCCCCGCCGGTGTCCATTCCGGCCAGCACTGCTTCCTCCAGCCCCGAGTCGCTGGGTGCCCGTCCTCAACGACACTGTCGCCCTCCTGACCGGTTTCAAATGCAAGACCGGTTACGAGACTTTCGACGGGCCCGCCGAAAGTGATCCGCTGCCATTTTCTCCCCGGAGCTTCCCTGGAAGTTGTTCTCACATCCGGACATGGAAGAAACCATGTAAATCTCCTGAGTTGGAGGACTGTATTGGACAATTATGAGTTACTGTTTTATGCCTGTTCTCGTTTTGTTGTTTTTTTTTTTTTGTTTTTTGTTTTTTTTTTTAGGTATGGATGGAAGGTGTTATACCTGAAGGGTTTCACATGTACTGTCACTTTAAGGCTGGCTCCACCCAGGAGTGATGACAAGGGTCAAGGGGCAGAGTGGCCATCTTTAGACACATGTAGAGATGTATTGATATGCAGAGCTGTCCTGTAATGCTGTACAGTGAGTCCTGAATAAACAACCGTTGTTCCAGACCAGAGTCCTGTGTCTCTCACAACACGGAGATGGGGACAGTGTGATTGGAGAATGTGATGGGGACAGTGTGATGGGACAGTGTACTGGGGACAGTGTGATTGGAGAATGTGATGGGACAGTGTAATGGGGACAGTGTGATTGGAGAATGTGATGGGACAGTGGAATGGGGACAGTGTGATTGGAGAATGTGATGGGGACAGTGTGATTGGAGAATGTGATGGGGACAGTGTGATGGGGACAGTGTGATTGGAGAATGTGATGGGGACAGTGTGATGGGGACAGTGTGATTGGAGAATGTGATGGGACAGTGTGATGGGGACAGTGCGATTGCAGAATGTGATGGGGACAGTGCGATTGGAGAATGTGATGGGGACAGTGTGATGGGGACAGTGCGATTGGAGAGTGTGATGGGGACAGTGTGATGGAGACAGTGTGATTGGAGAATGTGATGGGACAGTGTGATTGGAGAATGTGATGGGACAGCGTGATGGGGACAGTGTGATGGAGACAGTGTGATTGGAGAATGTGATGGGACAGTGTGACGGGGACAGTGTGATTGGAGAACGTGATGGGGACAGTGTGATGGGGGACAGTGTGATTGGAGAATGTGATGGGACAGTGTGATGGGGACAGTGTGATTGTTGAATGTGATGGGGACAGTGTGATGGGGACAGTGTGATTGGAGAATGTGATGGGGACAGTGTGATTGGAGAATGTGATGGGACAGTGTGATGGGGACAGTGCGATTGGAGAATGTGATGGGGACAGTGCGATTGGAGAATGTGATGGGGACAGTGCGATTGGAGAATGTGATGGGGACAGTGTGATGGAGACAGTGTGATTGGAGAATGTGATGGGGACAGTGTGATGGGGACAGTGCAATTGGAGAATGTGATGGGGACAGTGTGATGGGGACAGTGCGATAGGAGAATGTGATGGGGACAGTGCGATTGGAGAATGTGATGGGGACAGTGCGATTGGAGAATGTGATGGAGACAGTGTGATTGGAGAATGTGATAGGGACAGTGCAATTGGAGAATGTGATGGGGACAGTGTGATGGGGACAGTGCGATTGGAGAATGTGATGGGGACAGTGTGATGGAGACAGTGTGATTGGAGAATGTGATGGGACAGTGTGATGGGGACAGTGTGATTGGAGAATGCGATGGGACAGTGTGATGGGGACAGTGCGATTGGAGAATGTGATGGGGACACTGTGATGGAGACAGTGTGATTGGAGAATGTGATGGGGACAGTGTGATTGGAGAATGTGATGGGGACAGTGTGATTGGAGAATGTGATGGTGACAGTGTGATGGAGACAGTGTGATTGGAGAATGTGATGGGGACAGTGTGATGGGGACACTGTCCCCATCACAGTGTCTCCATCACACTGTCCCCATCACACTGTTCCCATCACAGTGTCCTTCACACTGTCCCCAATCCATCACACTGTCCCCATCACACTGTCTTTATCAGTGTCCATCACACTTTCCCCATCACACTGTCCCCATCACACTGTCCCCATCACAAGAGAATGTGATGGGACAGTGTGATGGGGACAGTGCGATTGGAGAATGTGATGGGGACAGTGTGATTGGAGAATGTGATGGGGACAGTGCAATTGGAAAATGTGATGGGGACAGTGTGATGGGGACAGTGTGATGGAGACAGTGTGATGGAGACAGTGTGATGGGGACAGTGTGATGGAGACAGTGCGATTGGAGAATGTGATGGGGGACAGTGTGATGGGGACAGTGCGATTGGAGAATGTGATGGGGACAGTGTGATTGGAGAATGTGATGGGACAGTGTGATGGGGACAGTGCGATTGGAGAATGTGATGGGGACAGTGCGATTGGAGAATGTGATGGGGACAGTGTGATGGGGACAGTGTGATGGAGACAGTGTGATTGGAGAATGCGATGGGACAGTGTGATGGGGACAGTGCGATTGGAGAATGTCATGGGACAGTGTGATGGAGACAGTGTGATTGGAGAATGTGATGGGGACAGTGTGATTGGAGAAGTAGTGTGATGGAGACAGTGTGATTGGAGAATGTGATGGGGACAGTGTGATGGGGACACTGTCCCCATCACACTGTCCCCAATCCATCACACTGTCTCCATCAGTGTCCATCTCACTGTCCCATCACACTGTCCCCATCACACTGTCCCCATCACATTCTCCCATCACAGTGTCCCCATCACATTCTCCCATCACACTGTCTCTATCACACTGCCCCCATCAGTGTCCCCATCACAGTGTCTCCATCACATTCTCCCATCACAGTGTCCCCGTCACAGTGTCCCCATCACACTGTCCCCATCACACTGTCCCCATCACACTGTCCCCTTCACACTGTCCCCATCACAGTGTCTCCATCACACTGTCCCCATCACATTCTCCCATCACACTGCCCCCATCACAGTGTCCCCATCACAGTGTCCCCAATCCATCACACTGTCCCCATCACACTGTCCCCATCACACTGTCCCCATCACACTGTCCCCATCACAGTGTCCCCATCACATTCTCCCGTCACACTGTCTCTATCACACTGCCCCCATCAGTGTCCCCATCACAGTGTCTCCATCACATTCTCCCATCACAGTGTCCCTGTCACAGTGTCTCCATCACAGTGTCCCCATCACACTGTCCCCTTCACACTGTCCCCATCACAGTGTCTCCATCACACTGTCCCCATCACATTCTCCCATCACACTGCCCCCATCACACTGCCCCCATCACAGTGTCCCCAATCCATCACAGTGTCCCCATCACAGTGTCCCCATCACACTGTCCCCATCACAGTGTCTCCATCACAGTGTCCCCATCACAGTGTCCATCACACTGTGTGATGGAGACAGTGTGATGGGGACACTGTGATGGGAGAATGTGATAGGGACACTGTGATTGGACACTGTGTTGGAGAGTCGGGACACTGATGGGACACTGTGATGGGGGACACTGTGATGGGGACAGTGCGATTGGAGAATGTGATGGGGACAGTGCGATTGGAGAATGTGATGGGGACAGTGCGATTGGAGAATGTGATGGGGACAGTGTGATGGAGACAGTGTGATTGGAGAATGTGATGGGGACAGTGTGATGGGGACAGTGCGATTGGAGAATGTGATGGGGACAGTGTGATGGAGACAGTGCGATTGGAGAATGTGATGGGGGACAGTGCGATTGGAGAATGTGATGGGGACATTGTGATGGGGACAGTATGATTGGAGAATGTGATGGGACAGTGTGATGGGGACAGTGCGATTGGAGAAAGTGATGGGGACAGTGTGATCGGAGAATGCGATGGGACAGTGTGATGGGGACAGTGCGATTGGAGAATGTGATGGGGACAGTGTGATGGAGACAGTGTGATTGGAGAATGTGATGGGGACAATGTGATTGGAGAATGTGATGGGGACAGTGTGATTGGAGAATGTGATGGTGACAGTGTGATGGAGACAGTGTGATTGGAGAATGTGATGGGGACAGTGTGATGGGGACACTGTCCCCATCACAGTGTCTCCATCACACTGTCCCCATCACACTGTCCCCATCACAGTGTCCTTCACACTGTCCCCAATCCATCACACTGTCCCCATCACACTGTCTTTATCAGTGTCCATCACACTTTCCCCATCACACTGTCCCATCACACTGTCCCCATCACACTGTCCCCATCACAAGAGAATGTGATGGGACAGTGTGATGGGGACAGTGCGATTGGAGAATGTGATGGGGACAGTGTGATTGGAGAATGTGATGGTGACAGTGCAATTGGAAAATGTGATGGGGACAGTGTGATGGGGACAGTGTGATGGAGACAGTGTGATTGGAGAATGTGATGGGGACAGTGTGATGGGGACAGTGTGATGGAGACAGTGTGATTGGAGAATGTGATGGGACAGTGTGATGGGGACAGTGTGATGGAGACAGTGCGATTGGAGAATGTGATGGGGGACAGTGTGATGGGGACAGTGCGATTGGAGAATGTGATGGGGACAGTGTGATTGGAGAATGTGATGGGACAGTGTGATGGGGACAGTGCGATTGGAGAATGTGATGGGGACAGTGCGATTGGAGAATGTGATGGGGACAGTGTGATGGAGACAGTGTGATTGGAGAATGTGATGGGGACAGTGTGATGGGGACAGTGCGATTGGAGAATGTGATGGGGACAGTGTGATGGAGACAGTGCGATTGGAGAATGTGATGGGGGACAGTGCGATTGGAGAATGTGATGGGGACATTGTGATGGGGACAGTATGATTGGAGAATGTGATGGGACAGTGTGATGGGGACAGTGCGATTGGAGAATGTGATGGGGACAGTGTGATTGGAGAATGCGATGGGACAGTGTGATGGGGACAGTGCGATTGGAGAATGTGATGGGGACAGTGTGATGGAGACAGTGTGATTGGAGAATGTGATGGGGACAATGTGATTGGAGAATGTGATGGGGACAGTGTGATTGGAGAATGTGATGGTGACAGTGTGATGGAGACAGTGTGATTGGAGAATGTGATGGGGACAGTGTGATGGGGACACTGTCCCCATCACAGTGTCTCCATCACACTGTCCCCATCACACTGTCCCCATCACAGTGTCCTTCACACTGTCCCCAATCCATCACACTGTCCCCATCACACTGTCTTTATCAGTGTCCATCACACTTTCCCCATCACACTGTCCCATCACACTGTCCCCATCACACTGTCCCCATCACAAGAGAATGTGATGGGACAGTGTGATGGGGACAGTGCGATTGGAGAATGTGATGGGGACAGTGTGATTGGAGAATGTGATGGTGACAGTGCAATTGGAAAATGTGATGGGGACAGTGTGATGGGGACAGTGTGATGGAGACAGTGTGATTGGAGAATGTGATGGGGACAGTGTGATGGGGACAGTGTGATGGAGACAGTGTGATTGGAGAATGTGATGGGACAGTGTGATGGGGACAGTGTGATGGAGACAGTGCGATTGGAGAATGTGATGGGGGACAGTGTGATGGGGACAGTGCGATTGGAGAATGTGATGGGGACAGTGTGATTGGAGAATGTGATGGGACAGTGTGATGGGGACAGTGCGATTGGAGAATGTGATGGGGACAGTGCGATTGGAGAATGCGATGGGACAGTGTGATGGGGACAGTGCGATTGGAGAATGTCATGGGACAGTGGGATGGAGACAGTGGGATTGGAGAATGTGATGGGGACAGTGTGATTGGAGAATGTGATGGGGACAGTGTGATGGAGACAGTGTGATTAGAGAATGTGATGGGGACAGTGTGATGGGGACACTGTCCCCATCTCACTGTCCCCATCTCACTGTCCCCATCACACTGTCCCCATCACATTCTCCCATCACAGTGTCCCCATCACATTCTCCCGTCACACTGTCTCTATCACACTGCCCCCATCAGTGTCCCCATCACAGTGTCTCCATCACATTCTCCCATCACAGTGTCCCCATCACAGTGTCTCCATCACACTGTCCCCATCACACTGTCCCCTTCACACTGTCCCCATCACAGTGTCTCCATCACACTGTCCCCATCACATTCTCCCATCACACTGCCCCCATCACAGTGTCCCCAAATCCATCACAGTGTCCCCATCACACTGTCCCCATCACACTGTCCCCATCACACTGTCCCCATCACACTGTCCCCATCACATTCTCCCATCACAGTGTCCCCATCACATTCTCCCGTCACACTGTCTCTATCACACTGCCCCCATCAGTGTCCCCATCACAGTGTCTCCATCACATTCTCCCATCACAGTGTCCCCGTCACAGTGTCCCCATCACACTATCCCCATCACACTGTCCCTCTCACACTGTCCCCATCACAGTGTCTCCATCACACTGTCCCCATCACATTCTCCCATCACACTGCCCCCATCACACTGCCCCATCACAGTGTCCCCATCACAGTGTCCCCATCACACTGTCCCCATCACAGTGTCTCCATCACAGTGTCCCCATCACAGTGTCCTTCACACTGTGTGATGGAGACACTGTGATGGGGACACTGTGATGGGGACACTGTGATGGGACACTGTGATGGGAGAATGTGATAGGGACACTGTGATTGGACACTGTGTTGGAGAGTTGGGACACTGATGGGACACTGTGATGGGGGACACTGTGATGGGGACAGTGTGATGGGAGAATTCATGAATGGGTACTACCAGCAGATCAGGGGCACTTCGATGGGGGCCCGTGGGCTCCGGCCTACGCGTGCCTCCATCTTGGCCTCTGGGAGGAGCAGGTTATCTACCCATCCTCAATGTACCTCAGCCACTCACACATGTGGCTGAGGTACATTGATGATGTCCTGCTCCTCTGGAAGGGTACCTCTGCTGAATTGGACCGATTCATGGGCGACCTAAATCAGAATGACCGCAATATACGGTTAACATACACGGCAAGTACTAATAGTCTCCCTTTCCTTGATCTCCTTATCTCTGTGGATAATGGGTAAATTAGGACCAAAACCTATCGGAAAGACACTGCGGCCAATACTCTTTTGGCCGCAAGTAGTCATCATCCCAAACACCTGGTTAACAGTATACCGGTCGGGCAGTTCTTACGCCATAAAAGGAACTGTTCGAAACCGGCTGATTACCAGGAAGAGGCAAGGCAGCTGCACCAAAGATTCAGGGAGAGGGGATACTCTCATAGTACAATCAAGAGAGCACGGAAAAGAGCAACGTTAAGACCAAGATCCACTCTACTTGGTGACCAACAAGCAGGTACCCCACGTGTGACGACTGTTGGTGACAAATGCCCTCGTATTATCACCCAGTACGGCACACAATGGGAAGAAGTTAGGACAATTCTAACTAAACATTGGCAGGTCCTCACGGTATCCCCTCTCATTGAAAAACTGGTAGGCCCTAGGCCCCTACTTACAGCTAAAAGGGCAAGAAATTTAAAAGATACACTCTGCCACTCAGAATTTGTCAAGTCACGAAGTAACGATAATTGGTTAACTTCTCTACCACGTGTAAAAGGAATGTTCCCGTGTGGCCACTGCCAGATGTGCAAGTTGGTTATAAAGTCAAAAACCTTTACAAGCTGTAATGGGCAAAATAGTTTTACCATCAATGACTTTATTAATTGCCAAACAGAGAGAGTCATATATGAAATTATATGTCCATGTCAAAAATCATATATTGGCAAGACTAAACGTCAACTCAAAACACGCATTCTTGAACATGTTGCTGACATTAAAAAGAAAATAGATAAGAGGACGATACCCCTCCACTTCATAGAACATCATGATGCCAATCCCGAGGGGCTAAGGGTCAGGGGGATTTATGCCCTTAAATTGCCTGCAAGGAGGGGAGACTTTGACAAGATCCTCCTCCAGAAGGAGAAGATGTGGATCTTTAAGATGGGATCCCTATCACCAGTGGGACTCAATGTGGAATTCAGTTTACAGCCCTTCTTGAACCCCTGAACCCTTGGCTCCCTGTGACTGGCATCGTGATGTTATCTGGCTTCCCTCCCACTGAATCAATCATGTTTTGCCATACATTTAGCATAAACATCGCTGCCTGCATGAGGTTCCAAGTATCAACTTTTCCTGGGAGTATTTTTACCTGTCAAAGGTCCCTGACATTATATATTTGTAAAATGGGGGATAGAATATTAAACTTTGAGGATGATAGAGAATGGGGGAAAAATGTCCCTTTAATATAGACCATGAAGATAGATGGATAGTCATTATGTCAATGATAACCATATCTTCTACTCTTATTGGACCTCAATGAATTCAATAACAACATCAATAACAAGTTAGGAGCTAGGTCCAAATTAAAAACTAATATAGAGTGAATTTAGAGGTTCTCCCCCCTTCCCTACTGTCTTTATCCCCAACTATCTAATAATCCATACTAAATCCAATTATGGTTTTCCATATTGAAGAATGCAGATCCTATTAGTTATTTACATCTTCTGATGTTTAGTATGCTGTGTAATTTTTAATAACTTGTAACTACATGTTCACTTTATTTATTTCAAAGATTTGGCACTGTCTCCATGGTGATGTACATGGAGATAGTGCTATTAACTTTGCTGGCAGAATGGCAAGGTGCATCGAAGTAGTACTCCGCATTGTTATTAAAGAGTGAGGACATCTTGTGGAAGTGTGTGGTAATGCATTTCCCTTTAGTCCCGCACATCAGTGAATGATTAATTAATTATTGCCAATTAGGGGCGGTATATATCGATGCATCTTGAGTACATTCAGTAGCTCTGAGGAAACCAACTTGGTTGGTGAAACGCGTCAGCGTCCAGCATTGTGCATTGAGCACCCATGCACTAGCGACAATCGAGTCCCCTGTACAGGATCCAATACCCATCGCTCCCCAGGCTGTTCCCCGTGAAGGCGTCCGGCTGATCGGCTCTACAGGAAGTGACGACCGGGAGGATACCTTTGACCCGGAAGTCAATCTCCGCAGCCGCCGGTTCAGCCACATGGAGGGGTAGAACGCCAACGGGTTTGAGTGACAACTACAGGTTAACTGGCCCTGGGGGACCGTGCCGCAAAATACCGCTACTCATCCTCCCTCTCTATATGATCAACACACTGGCATACAAAGAAGTTCATGTTAAGGTAACTCTATGACCCGTTGATTCCGCTTACACGGATGGTGTGTTTTCATCTGCATTAACTATCTACCCCATTTATATTGACTGGCTATTTGAGACCCACCTTGAATTCCATCAAGTGATTTCTGCGGTTCCCATTTGTTCCCAATATCAAGGACTTTCCTTGCTTTGATGATTTAATTTTGAATTCTTCGCAGACCATCAAGTTTACATCTTTCAACGCCTTTTAATGTTTGTGGGGTCACCCACCGCAGTCAACTAATTAATTTTGGACAATCTTGTCGGCAGTTAATTGCAGGTTGGAAGGTTGGAATTCCTTTACACCATCAATATTCCCCTCAGGAAATATCTTATTACATTGAGTCTACAATTTTGGTGAATTCCAGCCAGGTCCGTTCATTATGATCGTTAGAGGGGTACTCCATAACATCTGAGGTCCTCACACTGTACCTTGCGAATTATCCAGCCTACAAGGTATGCTGGTATTCGCAGGGTCCAAGTGTTCATGATTGAATGGTATGTTATAACATGCATGGGTGCCTAATTGTTGATTTTAATTTTTTGTTGTTTTTGTAGCACCATGGTTCACAACCTTATTGTCTGTTTCTGTCTTGAATTTGCATTCCAAGGCATACGTGCCTAATAAATTTATACCTTTTAACAATAATACACGTCTGTGGTGCCCTTAGTTGGCGGTTGGGATAGTGAGTAACAGCTCTCATCTGTATTCTCATGGTCTCCCAACCTCTTGTCCTTTTTGTTTTGATACTTATGCTTATATGCCAAAGGTCACCATTCAGATCAGGGTAACCCATTGAGGTCTGTTATCTATTAATGATGTGGTGTCCACTATAGTTCAGTGAACCCCCCTGAGCCCTCTATAGAACACTATTTTTTGCTTTTTCTTATAAGTGTGATTGGACACTGTGTTGGGGAGTCGGGACACTGATGGGACACTGTGATGGGAGAATGTGATGGGACACTGTGATTTGGGACACTGTGTTGGGGACACTGTGATGGGGACACTGTGATGGACAGTGTGATGGGACACTGTGATTGGGACATCTGATGTAAAGAGGGACTCTGATTGGGATACCTGCTATTGGGATACCTGCACCCTCCCTGTGTTGAGTTCTCGAGTCTGAACAAATGCTGTGCCCATTATGAGGGTTTCCCACCTTCCCTGTAGTGAGTTCCTGGGTCTGTACACCTGCTGTGCCCATTATGAGGGGTTCCCACCATCCCTGAGCTGAGTTCCTGGGTCTGTACACCTGCTGTGCCCATTATGAGGGGTTCCCACCATCCCTGGGCTGAGTTTCCGGGTCTGTACACCTGCTGTGCCCATTATGAGGGGTTCCCACCATCCCTGGGCTGAGTTCCCGGGTCTATACACCTGCTGTGCCCATTATGAGGGGTTCCCACCATCCCTGAGCTGAGTTCCCGGGCATTGGGCAGGGGGGGTATTGGGTGGAGCTTGGGCGGGACTTACTTTAAAATGTGGGAGGGGTTATCAAATTTACCTTCGGGCTAAAGCCCCTGGTCTTTTTTTCACCTAGCAACGCCCCTGCACGCATGCTACAAACCTTTGCAATAGATCCCTGTTTTCACCTCCCACTCTAATTCAAAAAGTCAATACATCTAGCTAATACAGCCAGAAATGTCGTAAGATACAAGTGGTTAGGGGATCGGGCTTCCAAGCCTCAGTTTCTATGTTCGAATATGGAACCTAGCATATATAAATTATGTCCAGGGCCGGACTGAGCATAGGGCACAGCGGGCATATGCCCGGTGGGCCGCCGAGGCCTCCGCTCCGAGTCTGGGCGCATTATGTATTCTAATGGAAGACAAGACACTAGTGTCCGGCCGTTGCTTGCCTCTCCGCGGCCGATTCCGCGGAGTCTGAGGGCCGTGGCCGCTGCATTACGGCAATCTGGCCGGCCGCTATCCCCGACTCCAGTCCCCACTCCTTGCTAACTTTGCTCAGCTGGCCTGGCAGCTGGCTCCGCAGCGGCATCCAGGCACCAGCGTAGCTCAGGAGGGGGTGGAGTCGGTGGGCGGACCGTGTGACCGTCATGTGAGTAAGGCCGGGGGTGGAGCTAGAGGCCGGCGGGGACCCCATGCTGCCTTGTCACAGGAAGAAGCAGGAAGTGAGCCGGCCGGCGCCGCACACCGCAGACAGACACTGACAGTGTGTCTGAGTCTCAGTCTGAGAGTGAGGCAGTGAGTCAGAGTGTGGACTGTGGAGGAGTCGTCAGAGTGTCAAGTCTAGTGCCTGCCTGCCTGCCCTGGAGCTGCATTAACACCAGCACTGAACCACCCACCACCAGGACAGGAGCCAAGGCCTCAACAACAGGTAAGGAAAGAATGGCAGCAGGCCAGCAGCACAATTTACAAACACAGTGACAACACCACAGACCACACATCACTGTCACCGCTGGGATTTGTGGTTCTGGGTGGCCTCCGGCAGAGCAGTGTTCTGGTCTGGAACTTCTGGCTTAGCAGCAGGCAGGCCACAGGTGTAAAAAACAGATAACAGCTACACACTGTCACAGCACTGCTAGAAAACATGTGCCATGCCAGTTTGCTTGTTACATGTGATGTGACAGCCAGGTGCACATTTTCAAGTTGGAAATGTGCACCTGGCTGTCACATCACATGTAACAAGCAAACTGGCATGGCACATGTTTTCTAGAAGTGACAAAGTGTAGCTGTTTTCTGCTTTTTATGCCTGCGGCCTGCCTGCCTGTTGCTAAGCCAGAAGTGAGCAATGCTCTGCCGGAGGCCAGAACCACAAATCCCAGCGGTGTTGTGTTTGTTTTTGTGCCCTTTCCTTACATGGCACATGTTTGCTGGCAGTGACAGTGTGTAGCTGTTTTGAAACAGCTACACACACACACTGTCACTGCTAGAAAACATGTGCCATGCGGCATGCCAGTTTGCTTGTTACATGTGATGTGACAGCCAGGTGCACATTTTCAACTTGAAAATCTGCACCTGGCTGTCACATCACATGTAACAAGCAAACTGGCATGCCGCATGGCACATGTTTTCTAGCAGTGACTGATTTGAGGTGTAACAGTGCAGGAATTGGGGTGATCTGAGGTGAGAAAGTGCAGGAATTGGGGCTGATCTGAGGTGTGAAGGTGCAGGAATTGGGGCTGATCTGAGGTGTGAAGGTGCAGGAATTGGGGTGATCTGAGGTGTGAAGGTGCAGGAATTGGGGTGATCTGAGGTGGGAAGGTGCAGGAATTGGGGTGATCTGAGGTGTGATAGTGCAGGAATTGGGGTGATCTGAGGTGTGAAGGTGCAGGAATTGGGGTGACCTGAGGTGTGAAGGTGCAGGAATTGGGGTGATCTGAGGTGTGAAGGTGCAGGAATTGGGGTGATCTGAGGTGTGATAGGGCAGGAATTGGGGTGATCTGAGGTGTGATAGTGCAGGAATTGGGGTGATCTGAGGTGTGAAGGTGCAGGAATTGGGGTGATCTGAGGTGTGAAGGTGTAGGAATTGGGGTGATCGGAGGTGGGAAGGTGCAGGAATTGGGGCTGATCTGAGGTGTGAAGGTGCAGGAATTGGGGTGATCTGAGGTGTGAAGGTGCAGGAATTGGGGTGATCTGAGGTGTGAAGGTGCAGGAATTGGGGTGATCTGAGGTTGGAAGGTGCAGGAATTGGGGTGATCTGAGGTGTGATAGTGCAGGAATTGGGGTGATCTGTGGTGTGATAGTGCAGGAATTGGGGTGATCTGAGGTGTGATAGTGCAGGAATTGGGGTGATCTGAGGTGTGAAGGTGCAGGAATTGGGTTGATCTGAGGTGTGAAGGTGCAGGAATTGGGGTGATCTGAGGTGTGATAGTGCAGGAATTGGGGTGATCTGAGGTGTGATAGTGCAGGAATTGGGGTGATCTGAGGTTTGATAGTGCAGGAATTGGGGTGATCTGAGGTGTGAAGGTGCAGGAATTGGGGTGATCTGATGTGTGAAGGTGCAGGAATTGGGGTGATCTGAGGTGTGAAGGTGCAGGAATTGGAGTGATCTGAGGGGTGAAGGTGCAGGAATTGGGGCTGATCTGAGGTGTGAAGGTGCAGGAATTGGGGTGATCTGAAGTGTGAAGGTGCAGGAATTGGGGTGATCTGAGGTGTGAAGGTGCAGGAATTGGGGTGATCTGAGGTGTGATAGTGCAGGAATTGGGGTGATCTGAGGTGTGATAGTGCAGGAATTGGGGTGATCTGATGTGTGAAGGTGCAGGAATTGGGGTGATCTGAGGTGTGAAGGTGCAGGAATTGGGGTGATCTGAGGTGTGATGGTGCAGGAATTGGGGTGATCTGAGGTGTGAAGGTGCAGGAATTGGGGTGATCTGAGGTGTGAAGGTGCAGGAATTGGGGTGATCTGAGGGGTGAAGGTGCAGGAATTGGGGCTGATCTGAGGTGTGAAGGTGCAGGAATTGGGGTGATCTGAGGTGTGAAGGTGCAGGAATTGGGGTGATCTGAGGGGTGAAGGTGCAGGAATTGGGGCTGATCTGAGGTGTGAAGGTGCAGGAATTGGGGTGATCTGAAGTGTGAAGGTGCAGGAATTGGGGTGATCTGAGGTGTGAAGGTGTAGGAATTGGGGTGATCTGAGGTGTGAAGGTGTAGGAATTGGGGTGATCTGAGGTGTAACAGTGCAGGAATTGGGGTGATCTGAGGTGTGAAGGTGCAGGAATTGGGGCTGATCTGAGGTGTGAAGGTGCAGGAATTGGGGTGATCTGAGGTGTGATAGTGCAGGAATTGGGGTGATCTGATTTGTGAAGGTGCAAAGCTCACTTGATTTCTTACTATTATTCAAGTGGTTTACAGCAGTTACTTTATATGAAGCTGACAGTTGTTTTTTTGGTATCTGACACTCCCAATTTCTTTGAAAACATTTTTCGGCACACTGTGGCCAGAAAGGTTGTCTACCCCTTGATTAGAGTAACCCTCATCTTGTGCTGCTTCATAATATTTTTAGGACTCAACCATTAAAACAGGATTTAAAGTAAGACAAAAAAAAAAAAACACATCATATGGCGGCTCTGATCTAAATTGGACCCAGTCTGTCAGATTAAACTAAAAAAAGGAACCGTAATCGAATCCAAACATCCTGGAACATTAAATTCTGTCATCAACCATCCCGATGAACGTCACGCCCCCCTCACGCCCCCCTCCTGGGCTGCTCAGTCCAAAATGCCCGGGCCTATTTTTTGTCCCAGTCCGGGCCTGATTATGTCTGTCTTTCTACCTTAAAAAAGACGTTTTTATTTTTGTTGGTTTCCTTTTTGGAAAACTACTTTCATGAATTATGTTGCATTTTTGTTGCTTTTAGCCCAGGACACACACAGTTAATTGGTCTTCTGGGCGTTTCCTTTACTGGGTGTGTGTTGTCTGAGCTATTTTATAAAAAGCTGTGGGAGATCATGGATGTCTTGGCCTGTGAAAAGATCAAATATCTTTATGTGGGGATATTTTTGTTTTGTTTTGGAGAGTTTTGCTGCGTTAGCTGTCATGTCTAATGACACATACCCCAGGGCTGTATTTGGGGGAATGAATACTTGACCCTCTGTAAGTCCCCGTTCACACTAAGGCGACCTGTGAGGCGACCCGGTCGCCTCACAGGTCGCCGTAGGTCGCCTTCCATAAGGAAGCTGCGGACCCGTTCTAATAGGAGCGACACAAGTCGCTCCGACTTAGAAAAAGGGTCCGGAGTTTCTTTGGGGCGACCCGGAGCGACCGTCATAGACTTCAATGTTATGAAGTCCGTGCCGGCCGTTCCGAGGTCGCGGCACGCTGCTCGCACCGCGACCTCGGAGGTCGCCCCGGGAGGTAGCGTCGCTTGTATGTGAACGGGGCCTTTAGGTTTGTTTTGTTTTGGTAAATTGTGTTTTGTACTGACAATCTGTACATGTATATTAATCTTACTGGCTCTTTGTGCATGTATGTTTTATGTATTTTCTATTGCTGTACTTGTAAGTAGTTTATTTGCTAAATTCTGTCAAGCTATTATGGCTTGAGGCTTGTATATTGTCTAAAAAAAATGTCCTACCTGAATAGTTTTAGCTTTGTACTGTGCTTTAAATAAACATTGATGGTGGCCATTTTTAAAGAGTCTGCTAAAAGAATTTCTTATGTGTTCAATAAAACTGATTTATGGTCTACCCAAACGTTTGTTTTTCTTTTTCTATGTATTCTATGTAATTGTGTCTGTTAGATGCGTTTGGTGTAATGTACATCTGTATCTTGGACATGCATTGTGTATTTTGAATGATAGCAATTGTTCCCGCTTAATCGCGAGCTCACGTTCGCAAACAGCGTATACGTGATCTCACGTTTGCCACCCGGAACCAGAAACAACAATATTAGAAGGTGCACTAGTTTCCAGGAGCTGTACAGTTCCTCTCGCAATCCGGCTCCCTCCCTGTTCACTGCTGAGCACGTGGCATTCATTAGCAAGGTATGTTGTGTGTGTGTGTGAAATTTTACACATAATATTCAGTGTTGGGGAGTAACTAGTTACATATTACGTAATTTAATTACAAAATAAATGTAACAGTAATTCGTTAGTTATTGTCCAAAAACGTGTAATTCAATTACAGTTACATATGAAAATCTGAAAGATTACAAATAGGATTACTCTCGTGTTCAATATTTTATAATTATTAGCCACATTCTGTGCTGGCTGCCTGGGCCTCACCTGGCTCTCTCTCTACTTCCTGGCCTGCGCTGCGTGCCGGATACACTGGATGTGTCACGTCAGCATCGTCAGACTCAGGTCAGGTGACTGTGACAGGCAGCACAGCAGCCAAATCGCCTCCCAGCAGAGGAGGATTCCGCCTCTGCGCCTATAAAGTCTCCACCCACCGACGGCTACCTCCTCCCTCCTCTCCACTCCAGGCATAGCAGCGCGCATCTCAGCTTAGAAGGGAGGACCTGAAGAAAGCGTTGCACTGGCGTGGCGCCATTTTCACACATGCGGTGCTCTTCAGTGCTCCAGGCCAGGCTGCCTCCACCCTCCAAGACCACAGGACTAGTAGGACCAGACCGACCAGGAGCTGGGGTTATCGATCATTATCCAACGATATTTCACACACACCAATGTGCTCCAGCAGGACAGAGCTGGGTTAACATACATCAAAAAAGTAAATCATCATGATCTTTGTGAGGAGGGGTCAATGGAATGGCATGTGTCACTCACTGTATAAAGGTGCTGAAAGGGTAATACCGGTCCCTATGAGTTGCTTGCTTCTAAGACTTAGACAGCTCAGCTTTGTGTGCAAATTTGCAATTAGCCCCCCTCAAAAAAAGTTAAATATTTTTTTCCAGCATTTTAGTCCTAAAAATGTAAAGTATCAATATCATGTATGTAAATGTGAAAATGTCACATACTCTCTTCTTTATCTTTACATTATGTTTAATTAGGAGTAGGACTAAATTGATAAAATGCTGGAAAAAATATTTAACTGCCTTTTTTGCACTCAAAGCTGACTAGTCTGTCTTAGAAGCAAGTCATTTCCTTTCAGCAGCACTTTTAGACACCATTGACCCCTCACAATATTTGGACACCTCAGAACATTGCCTGCCTGAGCAGAGTTCACTAACTGTTTCTGTCTGTCATTCTGCACCTAGGATATCAGAGAGACCCCAAATCTTTGCCACAACTGGCAACTGTGACTGTCATTCAACAGCACTTCAGAAAATCACTGAGGCACCAAAGTCTGTCTACCCACAACTCTAATTGAAAAGGTAAAGGTGTACTGACTGCCCTCCCGCCTCTCCGTATATATTAAAAATGAACTATGTATGTCAGATTTAATGGGCACAGATGTTACGGAATCGCATCTGCTGCAGATAGGTAAATTTATAAAAAATAAGTGGTTTTAAAGTGTCTTAGTGGAAACATTATAAGATTATTACCACACATATTAGTCTTCAGTAAAAATTAAAACAATGTCACACTGTCACTAAACCAAGGAATCGCATAGAAAATAAATATACGTGTAATAAATGCCAAGATCATTTATATTAAGGTGCTTACTGCTTAGTGTCAGTCTTTGCAGATGACACCAAGCTTTGCAGTGGAATAACTTCCTTACAGGATGTCTCCAACTTACAAGCTGACCTCAATGCATGGTTTCATTGGGCAACACTATGTGGCAAATGGCAATTGATGTTTAATGTTGATAAATGTAAAGTTATGCACTTGGGGCTAGGAAAATGCATGCATACTAGGGGGAGTAGAACTTGTTCTGACATCAGCCCCCTTTCATTGGTCAAACTAGATGGACTTGTCTTTTCTCAACCAGACTATGTACCTATGATCCTGCCTATGTCAGCGGATAAGGGGGGGGGGGGGGGTGATTGGTTGGCAATGTGGGGATTGGGAACCACCAGCAGATGAGGCCCGGTTGTATGCTTTATGCTTATATGACCTATGTGTGTCTTCCCCACAGACTTAAGAAGTAGCAGTCAACGCCCTCCTCAAAGACCACTGGGACTGTGCAGCGTGTGCACCTTAGATCATCCATCTTCCTGGTCTTCAAGTGCCTGTGCCGCCCACCCATCTGATGTGTGATGTGCACAAGGGGACTTCCACTCGGTGAGTTTCTCACTTTTCTCCTGCCACCATCTTCCTGCACCTCTTGGGTCAGGTACACAACATCCCAACCCTTGGGATAGCATTGTACAGGTATGCTCTCTAGAGATTTAGGTGAGCCTTGGCAGGAAGGCACAGCCCAGGGAAGAGGGTGTTAGGTTGGCAGTGTGGTGAAGCCACCAGCAGACGAGGCCTTGTTGTGTGCTCTGTGTGTCTGACCACCGGTGTGTGTCTTCCCCCACAGACTGAAGAAGCAGCAGTCAAAGCCCTCCTCAAAGACCACTGGGACTGTGCAGCATGTGCACCTTAGATCCTCCATCTTCCTGGCCTTCAAGTGCCTGTGCCGTCCGCCCGTCTGATGTGTGATATGCACAAGGGGACTTCCACTTGGTGAGTCTCTCACTTTTCTCCTGCCACCATCTTCCTGCACCTCCTGGGGCAGGGGACACAACATCCCAACCCTTGGGCTGACATTGTACAGGTATGCTCTCTAGAGACTTAGGTGAGCCTTGGCAGGGAGGCACGGCCCAGGGAACATTGCACATTGAAGAACAGCACCAAGGCCTTCAAGTTTGAGGGATCTTCCACTCGGTAAGTCTCCCACTTCTTCTGGCCCATCTTCTAGCACTTCCTAGGGGACACTGGACACACCATCTCGATTCTCGACCCACAGGGCTGAGTCTGACGTTGTTGATATCCTTTAGAGCCCTACGTTAGTGTTGCCAGTCGACATGGCTGGTGGCGGTGGTCCAGGGAGGGGGTGGTCGGTTAGCACTGGTGGAACCACCAGCAGATGAGGCCTTGTTGTGTGCTCTATGTGTGTGTCTGACCTGTGTGTGTGTGTGTGTGTGTATGTGTGTGTGTGTCTTCCCCACAGACTGAAACAGCAGCTTAAACCCTCCTCAAACAAACACTACTGTGAGTGCAGTGTGTGCACCTTGAAGAACAGCACTGAGTCTTTCAAATGCCTGTGCCGCCTAATGTGTCATATGCGCAAGGGGACTTCCAGTTGGATTCTACTAGCCGGCCGGCGGCTTTTCTTTTATGCTACACAGTGAAGTTTTTTATGTAAGTGTCTCTACCTTTTTTTAATTAAATTGTTTGACGGTATGCACTATGGAGCCCTTTATGTTTATCTTCCATAATGGTGCCCACTAATCCATGTACCTGACTGAGGCGCACATCTAGTGCGGGGTGGTGTTGTATTGTCTACAGTCTACAGAGGATCCTGATACTGCTGGTGGTCACTTCAAGCCCTGCCTCTCTCTACCTACGTATCTGGTTGATCGACGATGACTGAGCCTGTTATATTCTGGCTTTTGGTAAGCAGAAGCACAGTTGGTGGTGGTGGTGGCACTGTGACTGAGCACTGGTGTGGGAATGGGATAACATTCATTCATTTGGCACTGTTGTCATCGTTTGGGATTTTTTGGACATTTTAAGTCTTTTTTGGCACTTCATTTGAGACTTTTTTCTTTGGACACAACACAACCAACTATATTTCAGCACTGTTGTTGCTTCACTTGGGATTCCCTTTATACATTTATGCACATCATAGCTATTATATTATATATATTTATTCTTAAGATTTCATTATTCAATTCTCATATTGAGTGTGTTTATTTGCACTTTTTTATTATTGTAGCGCAGCTTATTTGTTTTTTTTTCGTGCTATCTCACTGCCACTGGAAGCTGCTGCTTTCTATTCTTGTTTCTTACTAGCGCGGTTATACTTTTTGCTGATTCTACTCTCTTCTACTACCACTACCAGTTGACTAAGTTGACACAAGGACATTCGTCAGCACCGGCGGGCGTAGCATCATGAACAGACAGCCTCACAAAGGGATGGTCACGCGCCACACCCGGAAGTGACGTCACAGGCCTGGCAGAAATGGCGACACTGACTGATGTGAAGAGGGCAACCCGACGATCACATCCAGGGAGACAAGTCAAATACAGAGAAAAGCCAGCAGCAGAACTACATGTTTCAGGGCCACGCCCCATATTCAGGTTAAACTGCCTCAGACTACAAGTTGTCAGAGAGTTGCCACCATGGTGAGTGATAAGAATGCCTTTTTATTGCTGGAAATGTAAAAATAATTTCATCCTGAAGTCCAAAAAGGGTGCAAATATAACAGTTCAGTGCAAAATTTGTTTGCCAGCTGTAAAAATGCTTTCGACATCAAAGGTTTTAATGTCGAACCTGAGGAAGCATCTGCAGGTATGTAACTTAGCCTTTCTTTACTTTATTTTATAAAATAATATAGTTTTTGTCATTATTGTGAGTGTACAGAAATAAAACCAGAGCCTTTAATTTTGAATGACGTTACGGATTACTTGTTTCTGTATAATAAAGTGACGGTCCAGTCAGACGACGATTTACTGTACCTGCAAGTGCAACGTGGAAAAAAAAAACCTACTCCCGCCCATATTTGCAGCGGCAAATATATATTTTTTATTATATAAAAAATATATATTTTTTACTACAGTGTAATGATCTAGAATTGTGTTTTCTCTTAAATATAACTAAAAATAAACCATCTCTGTTATTTTAGAGGAAACATCCAAGAAATTTATTGATGCAAGCCACAACATCGAGTCAGCATGATGTGATGATGGAAGGTGCATCAGCAAGCTCCAGCTCCTGTACCCCTGTTGTTTCACAACTTCCTTTGAAGCAAGCAAGGATAGAATCAGGGCTTAGCGTGTCACAGCAACGTGTGAACCAACTGGTGTTCAACTTTCTGGTTGATGATGTACAGTGCTTTTCATTGGTGGAGCAGCCATCCTTTAAAAAATTGATTGAGGGGATCAGTGGCGGAAAGAAAGTAATGTGCCGAAAAACTGTGATGCAGCGCATTAACAGAGAGTTTGCTGTAATGAAGGAATCTATCATCTCCAAGCTTATTAATGTCGACACTGTCTGCACAACAGCAGACATTTGGTCAGCACAAAACCGCAGTTTCTTCGGAGTCACATGCCATTGGATTGACAAAGACACGTTGGAGAGACATTCTGCAGCATTGGCATGTACACGTCTCAAAGGTCGACACACCTATGATGCAGTTGCTGCAAAACTAAACAAAATCCATGCAGCATACAGGATTTAAAACCAAGTCAAATCTACTGAGACTGACAATGGAAGTCATTTTGTAAAGGCATTCCGTGAGTTTGGTGTAAGAGAAGTTGAGTCAGATGATTGCAGTGATGAAGTGAGATTTTTGGATATGAGATGTCTTCGTCATGAAGATAGAGATGGAGAGCAGTTTTTTCTTCCACAGCATCAGCGTTGTGCTGCTCATACATTAAATCTAATTGCCACCAATGAGATACACAAAGCAGCATCAAATGGGCCATAACGTAAGATATACAGAAGTGCCATGGCTAAATGCTCATCTATCTGGAATAAAGCACATAGATCTTCATTGGCCACAGAAGTGATTCTGGAGATTGCCGATATGCATTTTACTGTCCCATTAGTCACAAGATGGAACTCAGAGTTCAGGGCTATCACAAAACTTGAAGGGCTCCCAGAAGAAAAGCTGAGGAAGATCTGTGATAAACTTGATGTGCCAAAGCTTCATCCACAAGAGTCTGCATTCCTTAAAGAGTACACCGAGGTTCTGAAGCCTTTAGCTGTTGCCATTGACATTCTCCAGGGTGAACGCAAATGTTACCTAGGATTTTTAATTCCTACTTTGCTTAGCCTCAAGACAAAGCTATTTGAAAAGATGCCTCATTTGCTCTATAATGCACACATTGTCACCAGTATCAATGAGGCCATAGAACAGTGCTTTGGATCAGTGTTAGCCAGCCATGAAGCAAAGATGGTAACCACAACCCTGCCAAAGTTCCACTTAAGCTGGCTTAGCCCTGAGAAGAGAGAAGACATGAGGAGAACCTTACTTCAGAAAGCTATTGCTCTGGAACCACTGCACAGTCCAGCTGCAGTGAGAGATGACAACTCTGTGAAATCTGATAATCTCCACACAGAATGAGTGATGACCACATGGAACAGGTCTTACTGCTCCGTTACAACAAACAGCACTGTCCCACTACTGACCTAGCCCAAGATGACTGATGTGTGGTGTGGACACTTTATCTGTCGCTCTATTGTCCAGTTGGAGTTTTGGAGGATAAAGAGCACACACACACACACAGAGACCCCAGATGTAAACAATTTCTTTCCCTAATTGCATTGATGGGTATGAGACACCAGTGTTTTTTTTATCTTTTATTAACGGTTTTAATAACTGTTTTATTGCCTATTTGGGTTTATGTATATGCTCAAGTTTTTTTTTTTTTTTCAAGCCACTGTTACTTGCAACTTGCCTGTGTGTCCTGACTCCTGTAACTGTTATAGCTATGCAAAGAGTTGATTCCTATCCTCAAACAGTATTAAAAAATTTTTTGGTTATGAACTCTGGTAATTGCTGTGCTTTATTAACGTGATCTTAATTCAAGTGATGAAAGATTTTGAAATTCTAACAGTAAACAGAGTTGAGTACTACTATAACATTAACCCAGCCTGTTATAAACATTTGGAAATAGTTGAGTTGAAAATATCTATTAGAAACGTAAAAGTAATTAAAAAGTAGTTAAATGTAATCAGTTACTTTACTTTTATAAAGTAATTGAAAAGTTATACTACTTATTACATTTTAAGTAGGGTCATTTGTAATCTGTAAACTTTTACATTTCCAAAGTAACCTTCCCAACACTGATAATAATGTGGGATGTATGTCTCTGTTAGCTAGTGGGGGGGGGGGGGGGGGAGTAGAGTGTTCTTATAGTGCAGGTTGACACACATGCACTTCCTGCCTAGTACACGTCATTTCCCAATTGCAGTGACTTCTTGCATGTGAACCTGTTCCTGTATGGCTGGATATAGCTGTGTGTGTGTGTGTGTGTGTGTATATATATATATGTATATGTGTGTGTGTGTGTGTGTGTGTGCATATTATTATTATTATACAGGATTTATATAGCGCCAACAGTTTGCGCAGCGCTTTACAGTGTGGGGGAAGACAATACAGTTACAGTACAATTCAATACAGGAGGAATCAGTGGGCCCTGCTTGTTAGAGCTTACAATCTAGAAGGGAGGGTCAGGTGAAACAAAAGGCAGTAACCGAGGGGGATGGGCAGATGGATAAAATGGAGGTAGAGTTGTTAGGTGTGGGTAGGATAGGCTTCACTGAAGAGGAGGGTTTTCAGAGATCGCCTAAAAGCTAATAGAGTAGGAGATAATGGGACAGATAAGGGTAAGGAGTTCCATAGGATTGGAGAGGCTCTGGTAAAGTCCTGGAGGCGAGCATGGGAGGAGGTGACAAGGGAGCTAGAGAGCAGGAGGTTTTGAGAGGAACGGAGAGAGCGATTATGTTGGTATTTTGAGACTAGGCTAGTGATGTAGTTGGGGGCTAAGCTGTGGATGGCTTTGTAAGATGTTGTTTAGTATTTTGAATTTGATTCGTTGGGTGACCGGAAGCCAGTGGAGGGCTTGACAGAGAAGAGCAGCGGACACTGAGCGATTGGTAAGATGGATGAGTCTGGCGGCAGCATTAATGATGGATTGAAGGGGGGATAGCCTGTGTAGAGGTAAGCCAATGAGAAGGGAATTGCAGTAGTCGAGGCGCAAGATGACCAGGGAGTGAACTAGGAACTTTGTTGTGTCTTTGGTTAGAAAGGGGCGTATTTTGGAGATGTTGCGTGGGTTAAGGCGGCAAGATTTGGACAGCGATTTGATGTGGGGCTTGAAGGAGAGTTCAGAGTCCAGGACAACACCTAGGACCTTGGCATGCGGGGATGGGCTGATAGTAATTCCGTCGATATTGACAGAGAGATCAGGGGAAGGGGCACGTGGTGGAGGAAAGATTATTAGCTCGGTTTTGGAGGGATTGAGTTTGAGGAAGTGGTATGACATCCAGACCTATATATCAGATAGTAAATTAGTGATACGTGCGGAGACTGAGGGAGAGAGCTGAGGGGTGGATAAATAGATTTGGGTATCGTCAGCGTAGAGATGGTATTAGAAGCCATGGGAGGCTATCAGCTGACCCAGGGAGGAAGTGCAGATTGAAAATAGGAGGGGTCCAAGAACAGAGCCTTGGGGGACCCCAACAGAGAAGGGAAGAGGAGAGGAGGAAGTGGAATTGTAAGTAACGCTAAAGGTGCGGTTGGATAGGTAGGAAGATAACCAGGGAAGAGTACAGTCATGGAGACCAAAGGCATGGAGTTTATTGAGGAGGAGGGGATGGTCAACCATATCAAAGGCAGCAGAGAGGTCCAGGAGGAGGAGTACAGAATGGTGTCCATTAGTTTTGGTCATTACTATATCGTTTGTCAGTTTTAGGAGAGCAGTTTCAGTGAAGTGTTGAGGCCGAAATTCAGACTGAAGGGGATCAAGGAGGCTATTCTCGGCAAGGTGGTCGCACAGTCGGTTGTAGACCAGACGTTCAAGGAGTTTGGATAAAAAAGGGAGCAAGGAAATAGGGCGTAGGTTGTTAAGATCGCTTGGGTCCAGTGAGGGCTTTTTAAGTATGGGGCTGACTAGTGCATGTTTTAGAGAGTTGGGGAAGATGCGAGAAGAGAGGGAGAGATTGAAGATGTGGGTTAGAGAGCGTAGAATAGGGCCAGAGGGTGAACGTAGCATTTGCGAGGGAACAGGATCCAGAGGGCTGGTGGTTAAGTGGACATTAGCAAGTAATTTAGCAACCTCGTCTAAAGTGGTGTGGTTGAATGAGGGAAGTAGTGATCGCACCTGTGGGCATGAGGCTTAAAGGATGGAAGGTATCTGAACGGCAATGATCTCATTACGGATTGTATCAATCTTTTGTTTGAAGTGGTTGGCAATCTCCTGGGCAGTGAGTGAATCAGTGGATGGAGGCAGTGGAGGAAGGAGTAGAGAATTAAATGTAGCGAAGAGTTGTCGGGGGCGAGATGACAAGTTATTAATGAGAGTGATAAAATAGGTCTGCTTGGCAGTGTGGAGACTGGAATTGTAATTTTGGAGGGCAGATTAATATTGGTTGAAATCTTCCTGAGACTTAGTCTTATGCCATAGGCGCTCAACAGCACGGCTATGCTTTTTCAGACTTCTAGTGTTATCTGTTTGCCAAGGTTGAAGGGGTCGGGTCTGATTCGGTGTGTAGTGAGGGGGGCCAGAGAGTCCAGGGAGGCTAATAGTGAAGCATTTTAGACAGAAGTGGCTAGGTTGGTGCAGGACAGGGGTGTGATTTTGTCATAGAGGCGGTTGGTAGCAGAGAAGAGAAGGGTTGAGATGGCATAGGTTTCTGCGGGTAACTGTAAGGTAGCTTGCGGGAGGTGGAGGAGAGGGAGAGAGTGAAACTAATAAGGTAGTGATCAGAGAGAGGGAAAGGATTGTTTGAAAGGTTGTGCGGAGTGCATAGGTGGGAGAAAACAAGGTCAAGGATATTGCCTTCAGAGTGAGTAGAAGCATGTATCCATTGCTTCAGGTCAAAGGAGGAGGTTATACTGAGAAGTTTGGAAGTGGCAGGAGTGTTAGTATTAAACGGGATGTTGAAGTCGCCGAGAATGATTGTGGGGATTTCAGAAGAGAGAAAGTAGGGTAGCCAGGTGGAGAAGTCGTCTAGAAAGGTCGATACTGGTCCAGGTGGGCGTTAGATCACAGCTATCCTTAGAGAAACAGGGGAGAAAAGACGAATACAATATACCTCAAATGAGGAGAGTGACAGAGAGGGAGGAGGGTGAAGTACTTGAAAGGTGCTATGTGGGGCTAGAAGGATCCGAACACCCCCTCCCTTGCGTCCATTGGGTCTGGGGGAGTGAGTCCATAGAAGACCACCTTGGGATAGGGCAGCAGGAGACGTAGTGTCAGATTCATGAAGCCAGGTTTCGGTGATGGCAAGTAGATTAAAAGAGTTAGTGATAAGAAGGTCATGGAGAGAGGTGAGTTTATTACAGACAGAGCGGGCATTACAAAGGGCGCAAGAAAAAGGGAGTCTGGTTTTAGGAAGAAGAGAGATGGAAATTAGATTGTGCTGAGTGCGGCTGCAGCCAGAGGGTGCAGGGTAGTGGGGGTGTTGAGTACAGGTAAATGATGGAGGCCCAGGGTTTGGGGATATGTCTCCAGAGGTTAGGAGAAGCAGAGAGGTGAGGGTGGTAATATGAGAGCGTGATTTATATGAAGGGACATGCCCCAGTGTCCTGGAAATTTTGTGTGCATGTGGATTTAGAAATAGCAGGAGATGGAATGTGCAGTAATAAGGAGAGGACAGTAGTGAGGGTGAAATATGTAAGCTGTGAGGTGGAAAAGAGGGGTGAAGGAGAGAGAGTTTAAGGATAGAGGACATGGCTGTAACAAGAAGTGGTAGAGAGTGCGTGTTACAAGGAGCAAGAGCTGATAGGGTAAATTAGGTCACCTGCAGTCTATGTGGTGTTTATCTCAGCCTTTCCTTTGTTCAATCTCTGAAGTGCAGAATAAGAAGTGCGTCCACTTATCGAAATCGCCCCACTTTGAGAATGAACCCCCAAAAAGCAAACGTGCCCCCCCTTGCAAACATGCCTTCCCCAAGAGATGCTCTACTTATATACTGTTAGACCTGGGGTGGGGGCTATCCAATTAAGCAATCAGGAGTTGATAAATTAGGGCTGGATAGACAGAGCAGGATTTCCACTTCAGAAAGATTTACAAACAGACAAGAGATACCTCTAAATTAAAATATATGTGTATGTGTGTGTGTGTGTGTGTATATGTATATATATGTGTGTGTGTGTGTATGTATCTATGTGTATATATGTATACAGTATATATATATTTATGTGTGTGTGTGTGTGTATGTATATGGGAAGGCGGAGCCTGGAGTTGTTATTTAAGGTCGGGGCCCCCCGCCTCTTCTGGGCTGGTGCAGGGATTGCTTATTTTTTCGGTCATGCCCACTACCAGGAGTCTGCCGTACGCCGCCATTCACCAGCAGCAGCACCACCTAGAAGGACGCTTCCGGATCAGCCAGCAGGTGTGAGCACGGGGGGGAGGCTGGGGCTCGATCTCTCCCCCCTCCCCCTCCGTTCCCCCTCCACCAGCCGCACAGCCTCCCTGCTCCCTCCTTCACTCACGCAGTGTGGACTGCAGCTTCCCTCCCCGGACCTCCCCACTATCATGAGCTGCTGCAGGCGGGGGTCTCGCTCCGGCTGGTCCTGCCCTTTCTGTGTTGTGATCATGTCCGCACTCCCTGCGCTGCCTGTTACATAGTTACATAGCTTGTGAGGCTTAAAAAAGACATCAGTCCATCCAGTTCAACCTATGATGTGTGTGTGTGTTTGCTGTTAACCGTACATTGTATACCCCTGTATGTTGCCTGGAAGCGGCCTCCCTCTCTCCTCCCCGTCATCCATGGGGTTTGGGCCAGCCCGCACTTTCACCGCCCGGCCATCCGTCTTCACCAAGTCCGTTATGTGCTGCAACTGTCGAACACTGTGTCACACGTTCCCACCGTTCACATGCACGTTCTATATTCATTCATCCTCTGTCTCTGCCATGGTTGTCCATCCCAGTCTGTTCCCTTACTCTCTTGCAGTACCGGCTGTGTGACAGCCTTCACATCACAGCTCCAACAGGATCATCCGGGTCAAGTTTCACTAAACTTCCATACTAACTTTCACAGCAGCTCCCCTCTTTCTTTAGTGATAACAGACTGTGTTTTACGGGTACTGGTGACACCTAGTGTTCTTGTAAAAAATTACACCATGCTGCAGCCTGTTCACTTTTGTCATTATTCTGCAAGCCTGTTTTAGGAACCTTTTTTTTTTGGGTAATTTGTTTCTTCCTTTGTTTCTTATTTCCTGGAACAGGTCACATACACATGCTTTGAGGGGTAGGATTCAGAAACTCGGCTTTCACAAAGTACTTGGGGGGCAAGTTCTCCAGTTACATTACCTAGATACTAAATTTCCAAATCAGCAGTCCTTTCAAATTCCTCCGCCATTCCGCCCCCCCCCCCCCCCCCCCCCCCCCCCCCAGTTTGGCACATCTCAGATGCAATCCCTGATTGCCATCCAGATGGTTGGTTGCTGCATCAAAAAAAAACAAAAAAAAAAACATTTATAAAAATCTCATGGGAAGCAACTTTGAGTTAGGTAGGTCAATTCCAATTAGCCCGAGACCAACACCCATCCTCACGCGGAGGTTTTGGCCCATCGGTCCAAATCATATCTAGTGTCTCGGCTACCCCACTAGTGTAGAGAGGGCATCACCTTCCCAGAGGCCTACACCCCGCCATTTCATTACTTGGCATAGTGCAGGGCCAACTCATAGACAGCGTCTCTACCTGCCGCTGGGTTAGTTAGGGCCTCACATCCTGCTCGCTAGTGGGGGGACACGCGCTTGGGGGGGGGACACGCCAGTCAAACGTGTTCATCCGCTTATGTTTCATGACCTTTGCCTTCATGTTTTCCAGGTTGTCCCACGCGTCAGACATAGGGGATCGCTCCTCCCTACCTAGTACGCCAGTCAGGCCTCCTAAGCCGGTTCCGGTCCCCACCACAGGAGGAAGCCAAGGCTTGACAAGCCCTGGCCGTTGAGCTCTTGGACTATCCCAATGATCACCACCGAAATAAGATGGAGAGGAATTCAGTTTCCGGCCACCGTCAGGAAGGCGGAACATTTCAGGTTTTGTCGACCTATACAGTTCCGCAGTTGGGGTCCGGCTCGCAGGACAATGTGCACGATACCTTAGTCAGGATCCAGGCCACTATGGCATCCCTCTTATCCTCCATCAACAGCCTGAATCAAAGGATGGAAAAATCTAGAAACCCCGGCTCCCGCCCCCTCATCCCCGGGTTTCCCACCCTCCCAGGTTGCTGCCCCAACAGTCTTCAGCATGTCGTTGCAGGTACTCCTACCTCCCCGGCCGCTATTGCATATATCATCACGCCAGCTCACATGGTCCCTCCCAGCATCAAGAAAGACATCCTGGAGGGAAAAGTCGTTTACCTCATGTCCCTGTTGTTAGCATCCTAGGATGTCGTAGGAAGTAAGACCCATAACCACGGCGATCCTGTCTGGGGTGCTCAAGGCCAAAAAGCCCAGGTTGAACAAGGATTTGTCCATCCCGGAGTTCGTGTTGGCTTTTGGTCTGGTTAAGGATTGTGATGTGCTTTAATTTCCCAAACCGCAGGAGGGGGATTTGTACTTGCACAGGGTAGTTGATTTGGGGTACAAGCAGTGGTGTATTTAGGTTATGTGCTGCCCTAGGCCAGACTAAAATCATGCACCCCCTAATTTAACTACGACCCACCCCTTCCTGTCAAGACCACACCCCTTTCTGTTTCACGCAGCAGAGCCAGCCTGCCGCAGTAAAACTGCAGCAGGGGGTTGGCAAGTGGTTAACCATTTGCTGACCGCCTACCGCAGAATTACTGTGGCAGGCTGGCTCCGCTGCGT
The DNA here is from genome assembly GCF_965119305.1 of Pelophylax lessonae. Classification (NCBI taxonomy): domain Eukaryota; kingdom Metazoa; phylum Chordata; class Amphibia; order Anura; family Ranidae; genus Pelophylax; species Pelophylax lessonae. Next base: position 140,888,407 of record NC_138777.1, read on the forward strand.
GAATCGACATATGTGTACATCGGTTCGTGGGAGCGCTCCTGGGGGTAAGCGCGCACTCTTGGGGCCCCCACTAGGCAGTAGAGATGCCAATCCACAGGGCCGGAAGCCGCAATTTGCTACCGGGCACACACGATCGCTCCCCGCTGAAAGAGAAGGACGGTCGGATGTTGTAAACACAGCTGACCGTTCTTCTCCCTGGAATGATCACAGAGCGCCTGTGATCCTTCTATTTAGGATCACAGGTCTCTGTGGTCATTTCACAAGTCCCTCCCCCATACAGTTAGAAAACACTCCCCTAGGCTCACATTTAACCTTTTGATCATCCCTGGTGTTAACCCCTTCCCTGCCAGTGTCAAAAATGTCAGGGGCCCGATCTGTCGCCGCAATGTCGCAGTCCCGCTAAAAATCGCAGATCGCCGCCATTACTAGTAAAAAAAATGAAATAAATAAAAATGACATAAATCTTTCTCCTAGTTTGTAGATGTGATAACTTTTGCGCAAACCAATCAAAATACGCTTATTGGGATTTTTTTTACCAAAAATATGTAGCAGAATACAAAATGGCCTAAAAGGATAAAAATTTTAGATTTTTTAATTTTTTTGGGAATGTTATATAGCAGAATGTGAAAAAAAAATGTTTTGCTCTTTTTTTGTTTATAGCGCAATAAATAAAAATTGCATGGCTGATCAAATACCACCAAAAGAAAGCTCTATTTGTGGTGAAAAAAAGGACATCACATTTTTCAGGGTACAGCATCGCACGACGATCGCGCAATTGTCTGTTAAAGTAACACAGTCCTGAATTGCAAAAAATGGCCTGATCATTAAGGGGGTAAAACCTCCAGTCCAGAAGTGGTTAAAGCTTGGAGCAGTTTGCAATACATGAACTTTCACTGCATGTGAACTGTCAAATGAGTTTGCATTGATTTCAGAATGTATGGAGCACTTTCAACACGCTGAAATCAATGCAAACTCATTTAACAGTTCACATGCAGTGAAAGTTTACTGCAAAAATTTAATTTAATTATTATGTAATTCTAGCAATGCCAATAGCAGTGGTGGTAGTGGTAAGTGGTAACCTAAAATCGTTACTCAGTCCTACCTGCTATCAGATGTCCTGGTGGTTTGGCTGGGGGTTCCCTTGTCCTCCTTGAGTCCTCTCTCTCTCCTCCCGCTCGATATATAGACCTCGCCCCGCAGTGGGGAGAAGTTAGTATCCCACATGCCGTGCTGAGGAGGGTAGGCGGAGCATTAGGCTCCCCCCCACCCACTGTTTGAAAAGCAGCCGCTCACTGCGGCTCTATGGGGGCGCTAGTCCCTCCCTCCCTGGCAAGTACGCCCCTTCACTGTGTGTCTGGGAGGCGGCGGGACGGAAGGACAAGGTGAGTGACGGCGGGAGCAGACAAGGGGGAGGCAGCATATAAGATGACTGCAGAGTGCAGACAGGTCTCAAAGATCGGATCGGGGTTTTTTTTATGCGGGGGGTGGCTTTTTTGCCGCCCCCCGAAAAGTGCCGCCCTAGGCCTAGGCCTTGTCGGCCTAGGCCAAAATACAGCAGTGGGTACAAGTACGGGGGCTCAGCATTCTACGTTACCATTGTTGTTTTTCTTTTTTTTTTCGGCCAAGGCAGCCGCCGCCTTAGCCCAGTTCAACGTTCAGGGCAGACTGGGGCCAGTTGGACAATGACTTGTTCTGCCACCACTTCGCCGAGCTCGCTCCTCCAACCTGCGCCAACTGTGCCTTCCCATCCCACCAACTTGTTTTACTCCAATCCAATCCAAATCCTCCACCATCAGCGACGTCAACCCTGGTACCAGCAGAGTCAATCACAGAGCTTCCAGAGACAGGCTAGACAGGTATCGTGTTCCCGGACAAGACGCAGGTTGCAACAACTTCAAGGCAGGAGGTTGTAGGTTCAACGCCGCAAGTTGTTGCATGTCTGCTCTACCTGTTTCCGGGTGCACGCTAAGACCATGTGCCCCAACCGACTCTTTCCAAAGGAATTACTGACCAAATGACACGTTGACACCCGGGCTTTCTTCCTGGAGTTCCACCCTTCTCAAAGATTTAGTCAAGTTTCTTACAGGGCTTCCCAGAAGGGTTTCAGTCGGGGCCAGTCGCTCTACCGGCAACTACGGTGGAGGGTAACAATTTACAGTCTGCCTTATCTGACCCTTCCGCAGTCAACACCGTTGTCACAGTCGGAGGTTGACAAAGGTTTTATGTTTGGGCCTTTTGGCACGCCGCCTTTTTGTTTTTTCTTGTTGGCGTACCAACCCGTTGGGCTCACCACCGGAAAGTACAACAATAAAAATGCTTGATTATTGACCTTTCGGTGGCTCATTCGGTTATCACGCCTAGCCTCAATTTTCTCCTCCCCGCTAAGGAATTTTTTCTCTACAGTAAGCCTCTGTGGACAATGCCATCCAGGCGATCTTGCAGGCCAGTGATGCTGCCTGGCTCAGCTGGACGGACATATCCGATGCCATCAAACTACGGCCCATTCACCAGTCGTTGTGGCACCTGCATGGTGTCAGGTGGGAAGGGTCTTACTTTTCGCTGTCCGCTTGACCTTTGGGGCCAAGAACAGCCAATTAATGTTTGACATGTTAGCAGAAACGCTGTGCTGGCTCCTTTGAACGTCAGCCGGCGCCCAATGGTAATTCATTAACTAGATGATTTCCTGACCATGGAAGTTGCACTTTCAACATCAACTTTCAAGCGCTTTTGTGTACCGACTTCTCAGTCATCCCCCGGGTCTTCAGCGCAAGGGCAGCTTTATCTCACAGGACGGTCAGGCCAGGACTGACTTGTCTATGTGGGATGAGTTCCTGGCCCAATGGTAAGGCATGAACATGGTCATTGCCGTAGTTCAGACTGCTCTCCAGTGTTATGGACTGACAGGGCGGGCCATGCCGGGTTTGTGGCCATTGTTGGGACAACAGGTGGTTCAGGTATAGTTATCCACCAGAAACGTTAAATCTGCCATCTTTCAATTCCACCTTGGCCCTTTTCTAATATTACCCCTCAATGGCTGCTGCTAGAAAGGGGGGGCTCCTTTTTGGGCGGGCCAAACTGCAAGTGCTTCACCGGCAACGGGGCAACAGGTGACTTCATCAACGGGGGTGGTCCTCCTCCCTCGCCATCAGGAGTTTAGTCAGAAGGTTTACTTGGTTGGCCGACACATTGCACTTTCACCTGGTTTGCGAGCATGTGCCAGGCGTTCTTAACACAGCAGCTGATGCCCTTTCTCGCTCCAAAAACTTACAGGTCTTCCTCCGGGCACATCCCACGGAAGAGGAAATCCAGGACGAACCACCACCATTCCAGGAACTCATCCTGGATTAGCTATTTTCATGGCCCATGGGTTTATGCTAGCCCAGTCAGCACTGTCACCCAACACCAAACGCTCCTACGTGCGAGCTTTGATCGTCTTCAGGTTAATCACAGAGTTCAATATTTCTGTTTGGACCCGTTGTCGTTAGAAACCATCGGGGTGTTTTCTTCCTTTTGCCATTTAAACTTGGAACTGGTGCACAGTACAATTAAACTATACCTCTCCGGAGTTCAGTTTTACATCAACACGTACCCCAGTCGCGGTACCTTCATGGCATCAAGGCCCATCAAGAACATTCCAAAAGGCATCCTTCAGTTGGGAGGCCGCAAGCCTAAGTTTCGTCAACCAATCGACAGCTGCAGGTTCTGGGCTTTGTCCGACTTGTTGGACACTAAGCCGTTTGAGGAAGGGTCCTATGATGCCATCAAGACAGCCATGTACCTGGCCTTCTACAGGTTCCTGCTGCCAAATGAGTTCACCGTGGGGACTCGCTCAGTACCGCCACATGTCGAGGGCAGACCTAGTTAAGGTGGACGTTCACTGTCCTGAAACTCCAACAGTCCAAGACCAATCAACTGGGGCCACCAGTCGACATACCACTGTATGCTTCTTTCAACAGATTGTGCCCTGTGCAGTTGCTGAATTGTCTTATCTCCGTGGGGCAGGTTAGTGATGCTCCCCAGCTGAGCCTCTATGGCAGGACTCTCGCCACGCCCAGGTTCGTCAAGTACTTGAGAACCCTGCTGGGTAAGTTAGGGTGCGATCCTGCCGCCCTCTCCGGTCAATCCTTTCGCTTAGGGACAGCCATGGCAGCCTCCAGCCTTAGCATTCCTGTGCATATCTTCAAGAGACCAGGGCAGTGGGAATCCCCCGCTTACTGCAGTTGCATACCCCAATGCGAAGGCGAGCTCAGACAGGAGTTACCCAAATGAGTTTTGGTTTGTTTCTTTCCTTTTGCATACAATGCACTTGTATTAAAAGTTTCTCACATGCTCTCTTTTTGCCCTCTTTGTTTTACAGGCCTGTTTCATGATCTCTATCTCAGCTCATTTCTCTGAACACAAATGGGAAGGCGGAGCCTGGAGTTGTGGGAGGGGAGGAGCCATCTATTTAAGGCCGGGCCCCCCGCCTCTTCTGGGCTGGTGCAGGGATCGCTTATCCCTCCCACCACTGCCCCTTTTCTACAACATTCCCTTTTTCTTCCTTCCTTCTTGGCAGGCCCTCTTTATTTTACAGGCCTGCCCGAATGACGGTTTTGGCACGCTACTACCCTAGTTATTTAATTCTTGTCATGTTCTCTATCTCGGCTCATTTCCCTGACCAAAAAAAAAAAAATATATATATATATATAAATGTGTGTGTGTGTATATATATGTGTGTGTATGTATGTTCAAGAGAGGGTGCTTGTTTGGGTATGTGTGTACTAGACACCTTCCAGAAAATATTTAGATATCTTTATTGATACACCCAACCTAACCCTAAAAAGATATCTATATAGAGATATGTCCCAAAAATGAGTGTTTTTATAGTGCAGGTTGACACACATGCACTTCCTGCCTAGTACACGTCATTTCCCAATTGTAGTGACTTGAATGTGAACCTGTTCCTGTATGTCTGGATACAGCTCTGTGTGTTTGTGTGTGTGTGTGTATATATATATATATATATATATATATATATATATATATGTGTGTGTGTGTGTGTGTGTGTGTGTGTATATATATATATATATATATATATATATATGTGTATGTATATGTGTGTGTGTGTATATATATATATATATATACCCAAACACACACATATGTATATGTGTGTGTGTGTGTATGTATATATGTGTGTATATACAGTTGTGTTCAAAATTATTCAACCCCCAATGCTGTAAAGGGTTTTAGGGAATTTAGTGTACATTTGTAATTGTATTCAGAATGAAATCCTACAAGGACTTCTTAAGGAACCATATGCAACTAAAATGACATCAATTGGTTTTGTAATACAGTAGTAAATGTTTCTTTTGTGAATTCTTCATTGACACAATTATTCAACCCCTTAAAGACTACCACTCTGAAGAACAGAGGTTCATTGAAGTGTTTTCAATTAGGTATTGAAAACACCTGTGGATGTCAGGGAGCAGCAATAAAGCATAATAAGCACCAATTAGGCATCTTTAAAATGACTGATACTCAGCTCCTTCTAGACATTTACTGGTGTGGTTACAAACATGGTGAAGTCAGGAAGACAAGAGAAGAGGTGATTACTCTTCACAGGAAGGGCTATGGCTATAAGAAGATTGCAAAGATGTTAAACATACCAAGAGACACCATAGGAAGCATCATTCGCAAATTCAAGGCAAAGGGCACTGTTGAAACGCTACATGGTCGTGGCAGAAAGAAGATGCTGACTTCAACTGCTGTGCGCTACCTGAAGCGTAGAGTGGAGAAAAGTCCCCGTGTGACTGCTGAGGAACTGAGAAAAGATTTGTCAGATGTGGGTACTGAAGTTTCTGCTCAGACAATACGGCGCACACTGCGTAATGAAGACCTCCATGCCAGAACTCCCAGGCGCACCCCCTTGCTGTCTCCAAAGAATAAGAAGAGTCGACTGCAGTATGCCAAAAGTCAAGTGGACAAACCACAGAAGTTTTGGGATAGTGTTCTGTGGACTGATGAAACAAAATTAGATAAAATAGAAATTATTGCGCTAACTTAAAAAATGTAAGCAGCTGACATCAATCACTGAACTAAAGAGAGTGATAAATCAATACAAATACAAAAATATGTGCAGCGCTAGAAGAAAAATTTCCCAACAAAATAAATTGTCCAATCGCAGGAAGCATTCCACAAGTAACATAGACAATGGGTGGTGAGAAAAAGTCCAATATATAATGGTGCAAATCATATAAGTGCAGCAAATCCTGTCACCAGTGAAGGTAGAAATATATTGCGCTCACCAGATGGATGGGACCCCAAAACACCTTATAGTGTAGGAGTCAAACAGGCTTAAGAATGATGAAGTATCCCCACAGATTTTTTCACCGATTCCAACGGCAACCATGCAAATCTCCGGTAGATGAAATAATTCAGAGATTCCCCTGTCCCTCCTTATCCTTCCTCATTCCTCATGTCTGCATTCTGGAATGCAGACATGAGGAATGAGGAAGGATAAGGAGGGACAGGGGAATCTCTGAATTATTTCATCTACCGGAGATTTGCATGGTTGCCGTTGGAATCGGTGAAAAAATCTGTGGGGATACTTCATCATTCTTAAGCCTGTTTGACTCCTACACTATAAGGTGTTTTGGGGTCCCATCCATCTGGTGAGCGCAATATATTTCTACCTTCACTGGTGACAGGATTTGCTGCACTTATATGATTTGCACCATTATATATTGGACTTTTTCTCACCACCCATTGTCTATGTTACTTGTGGAATGCTTCCTGCGATTGGACAATTTATTTTGTTGGGAAATTTTTCTTCTAGCGCTGCACATATTTTTGTATTTGTAGAAACAAAATTAGAACTGTTTGGGCCCATGGATCAACGCTATGTTTGGAGGAGGAAGAACAAGGACTATGAAAAAAAGAACACCTTGCCTACTGTAAAGCATGGCGGGGGGTCAATCATGCTTTGGGGCTGTTTTGCTTCTGCAGGTACAAGGAAGCTTCAGCGTGTGCAAGGTACCATGAATTCTCTTCAGTACCAGGAGATATTGGATGACAATGTGATGCAGTCCGTCACAAACCTGAGGCTTGGGAGACGTTGGACCTTTCAACAGGACAATGATCCCAAGCATACCTCCAAGTCCACTAGAGCATGGTTGCAGATTAAAGGCTGGAACATTTTGGAGTGGCCATCACAGTCACCAGACTTAAATCCGATTGAGAACCTCTGGTGGGACTTAAAGAAAGCAGTTGCAGTGCACAAGCCTAAGAATGTGACTGAACTGGAGGCTTTTGCCCATGACGAATCGCTGCAAGACACTTGTGTCAAGCTATGCTTCACGTTTAAAAGCTGTTATAACTGGGGGGCGTGGCCTGGCGCAGCATGCGGTGAGACGTGAGTAGCTGGAGCTCCGTCAACCGACTATCCTGTTACACTGATCCTACACCCTCTCAGCTCGCCACGAACCGCCGCTCCCTCCGGTCCACACCCGGCTACCTGCAGGCCATGTCACCGCCGAAGAAACCCACCGAAGCGGTGGCTAAATTGGACAAATATCGGGGGCAAACCGAGGCGGCTCAAATCCAAGATGGCGCCGGCCCGGACATGACCGCAGGACCGGCGGGAGGAGCTGATACAGCAACTGTCCTGGAGGCGATCTCAGCATGCCAGGCCACCCTGACCTCCAAAATAGATGAAGTCAAGGTGGACATATCGCTCATCCGCCAAGACATGAAGCAGCTGCGGGAGAGGGTTGCTGAAACTGGGCACCGAATCGGGGGGCTGGAGGATTCCTTGCCTTCACTGCAACACTCCACTGCCCGCCTACAGGATCAGGTCTCCCAGATCCTCTCCAAACAAGACGACATGGAGAACCGCCTGAGGCGCTGCAACCTGCGATTTATTGGTCTCCCTGAAGGCTCGGAGGGTAGGGACCCCTCCACCTATTTGGAAAACCTTCTGACGCAGACGTACGGCCGGGAGTCTTTCTTCCCACATTCGTGGTGGAGAGGGCCCACCGCCTTTCGGGCCGCCCGCCACCTCAGGGAGCACCCCCCGAACATTCATAGCCAAGTTTCTGAATTATAGGGACCGACACGATACTCCGCCTGGCAAGGGAGAAAGGGAATATCCCAATTGGCAACGGCAGGGTGGCGATATTCCCGGACTACTCGGCTGAAGCCCAAAGGAAGAGGAAGAACTTCATGGAGGCTAAGCGCAGGCTCCGGATTAAAAACTACAAGTATGCAATGCTATACCCCGCTCGGCTCCGGGTCGAGGGAGGAGATCGGGTACACTTTTTTGAGGATCCGGAGGTGGCCATAGCGTGGCTGGAACAGCTCGAGACCCGAGACTGACCCGGGGTCTCCTGTTTCTCCGAACCCTGATGCTTTCTCCTGAACCCTTTTTCCGCACTGTTTTTTACACCACAACTGTGAGTACGGCCCAGACTGTGGCTGCTTCCCCCCTTCTTTTTATCCTGATGCTGATCTCCTTTTTCTACCTGTGTCGGGACAACCTTGCCTATCACCATAGCCCTCCTGCGGCTGAACTGTGGACTTTCACCTTTTCTGGCTGTGAGGGTCTCTCATTCGAAGACAGTTGACGGAGCATGGGAGTCTAGCTACAAGTTACCATGCCTCGTGCCCCGAGAGTGGTCCGCGGCAGGCTGGCCAGCGTTGTTTCGCCCCCAGCACCTGCCGGGGCCAGGTGCGCGGCCCCTGTTGAGCCAGTCCCCCCTATTATTTTCACTATGTTCCTGCTGACCTCCCTCATTCTCCCTTTCGTCTAGTGCCTGCTCGCAGGCACTGCACTGCACGCTGTGCAGATATGGGGGTCATGGTATACTGCTTCACAAGTGGACTCTTTTCCCCTTGATTATTTTTTGCTGGCTGTAACGGGGGCCATGTTTTTGTGTTGTTTGGGACATTATGCCCGCACAAGTTGGGGTGGGTGCAGGGCGGGGTGGAGGGATGGGACATTTTTTGGATTGTTTTTTGTTGCTATTGTTTATTGGACTGTGCATGCTCATTACCCACTTACAAAATGTGTTTTTATCTATTCCCTCAGTGAGGGCCCGGCTGCGACATGGTGTGTCTCCCCTCGAAGGTCACCTTTTCCAACATGTCCGCACTCCGGTTCATCACGTGACGGGATCTCTCCCGAGACACCTGACAGCGCTCAGAGACCTTTGCAATGTTTCCCACTATGGCTGCCATTAAGTTACTAACATGGAACGTTAGAGGTCTGCGAGATAAGGTTAAACGCTCTGCGGCCTTCACTACTTTAAAAAAGCACAGACCTGATATACTGATCTTGGTGGAGACTCACCTGGAGGGCAACCTACACCTATCGCTTAAACGCCCCTGGATAGGCTGGGTATACCACTCTGCCCACACTTCCCAGTCACGGGGGGTGGCGGTTCATTTCCAGCTGCAGGGGTCTCGGGTGGATCCTCAGGGACGGTATGTTTTCCTGTATGTTTTACTATATGGTGAACCCTGGCTGATTTTGGCATTCTACGTGCCCCCACCGTTTGCGATGTCTGTGGTTACGGAGGGGCTATCCTACATGGCTCAGTACCCGGGCACGCCAGCGGTCTGGCTCTGAGACTTTAATAACGTTCTGAACCCGACCCTGGACAGGGTGCAGACGAACCCCCGTCTAGACGGCTCCCCCACCTCCACTAGATTCGCACGTCTGTTTGAGAGTGTGGGTCTGGTGGATACGTGGAGAGCTAAATTTCCCCTGCGACAGGAATTCTCTTGCTTTTCTACTACCCATCACACAATGTCCCGTATCGATCTGATCCTTATCTCAACCTCCCTCCTTCCTAGGCTGGTGTCGGCGGGCTTCCTTCCCAGGTCCTTGTCGGATCATAGCCCTTATTGGGTCTCGATTGGGTTGCCTCATGCCAGGTCCCCCCTGGCGTGGGCCTGCAACCGCTTTGGCTATCTCTGCTGCCGGAGGAGGCCTCGCTCGACACCCAGTGGGAACGATTCTTCAACGAAAATGCGGACACTGCCTCTCCCCTCGCGGTGTGGGAGGCTTTCAAGCTGCATGCACGTGTTACCTTAAAATCTCAGATGAAATCCTGCAAGGCGAACTCCGCGGCGGCTTACGACCGTGCGGTGACGGACCTTCAGGAGGCAGAGGCTGCCTTTATGGCGGACCCTTCTGCTACTGGGGCTTCGCGCCTGAGATCGTTAGCGGGGGTGGTTGCCCAAATAGAGCTCGAACAGGCCACTAACAAATTGTTCTTCCAACGCCAGAGGATTTTTGAACATGGGGAGCGGGCCGGGAAACTGCTGGCATAATATCTAGTGCATTGTGAAGACCGACCCCCAGTGGTTATCTCACTACAGACTGAGACAGGGGACCTTGTCACTGACCCTTCAGAGGTGGCGGATAGATTCCGCTCCTTCTTCGCGGATCTTTACAAGACTAGAACCTCCAGTGACCTAACTGACATGCATGTACTACTTGACACTGTGCAGTTTCCTAGACTGACGGAGGAACAGGTGGCTGGGTTGGAGGCTCCGATAAGGGGGGATGAGATTGCGGAGGCCGTGTCTGGCTTCCCCAGGTCCAAGTCTCCGGGCACCGATGGCCTACCCATTGAATTCTATGCCCAGTATTCCGAACTTCTCTTGCCGCAGCTACTGAAGTTGTTTGAAGAAGATAGACTGCCTATGTCTATGACGGAGGCGCTCTTTGTACTGATCCCCAAACCGGGCAAGGACCCCAGGTTCCCGGTGTCGTACCGCCCGATCTCGCTCCTACAGGTAGATATCAAAATACTGGCAAAGGTCCTGTTTCTCCGACTTAATCGGGTCATTTTGTCCCTGATTCACGAAGACCAGACTGGGTTTATGCCCGGCAAAAACACTTCCTTCAACCTTCGTAGACTATACATGAATATACAAGCACGGCATGAGAACTCGGGACGCAGGGTGGTGGTGACGCTGGACACGGCCAAAGCTTTTGACTCTGTGGAGTGGAGCTTTCTCTGGGCTTGCCTAGAGAGGTTCGGGTTTGGCCGCGGTTTATTAAATGGGTTCGCCTGATGTACAGCGCCCCGGTTGCCAAAATCCTGGCGAACGGCAGGAACTCTGCGCCGTTCCTGTTGACAAGGGGGACGAGGCAGGGTTGTCCGCTCTCCCCTTTGTTGTACGCCTTGGCGGCCGAGCCACTGGCCATTGTCATTCGAAACCACCCTGACATAGAGGGTGGGACCCCTGACCGAAAAACTCAGTATGTATGCTGACGACACACTACTGTACCTAACGGACTCAGACGTATCCCTCACTGAGGCCCTGTCCCTGATAAATTGCTTCGGCAAATACTCTGGTTTACAAATGAACTGGGATAAATCACAAATACTACCCCTGGATGGCGCCCCCTCGCCCCGGGGATCTACACCCTTGCCCCTACAGCGGGTGTCAAGGATCAAATACCTGGGGGTCTTGGTTACTTCCAACCCCCGGGACTACATCCAAGACAATATCCAACCTCTATGTGCCCTGATCAAGGCCAAAACCCAGGTCTGGGTGAAGCTGCCTGTCACGTACCTGGTAGAAGAGCCTGATACGGTGAGGAAAGCCTTTCTTACACCTCTGACTCGGGGCCCCTGATAGAGCAGACAGGTAGCACAGGAGTGCAGAGGGGCACGAGTGCCTATTGGTCTTGATAGTAGCTTAGCCGGACGAACTGTCAGGATCAAGCAGGGGAAGACTGTCGGTGGACGGCAGCGGAGCAGGAGTGCCATATGGACACCACTGAACAGGAGACAGGAGCAGGCTGGGTCTGTCAGTAGGTTGCAGCAGAGCAGGAATGCTGGATGGACACCACCGAGCAGGGGACAGGAGAAGGCCAAGTCCGTCAGCGGGTTGCAGCGGAGCAGGAATGCCGGATGGACACCAGTGAAAAGTAGACAGGGACTAGCAGCAGGCAGTCCAGCAGGATAGTAGGCAGAAACAGGGTCAGGCAAACCGGGTCATACACTGGCAGACGGATCAGGTGCAGATGTACAGGCAGAAGCGTGGTCAAGGACAAGCTGGGGTCAATGCAGGCAGAGTTCAGGAAAAGTCAAGGCAAGCCGGGTCGATAACAGTAATCAGATGCAGGTTTACAGGTAGCAGGTTTACACAGAAACGCTGTAGACAAGACAGCACTGAAGCACAGCACAGGCTCAGTTTAAATAGCCCCCTTGATGACCATACAAGCAACAGGTGCACGCACTTGTGCAATGGGCGTAGCCTATGCACAGCAAGCTGTCTAGAAGAGCCATTCTGTCTATGGGAATGCCCTTCCTGACACTGCCTCTGGGAGTCATGGGGAGAGTAAATCTCATAAAAATGGTTCTGCTCCCAAAAATATTATACGTGTTGTGGCATTTCCCGGTCTACCTGCCCTTAAAGATCTTTATGCAAATTGGGTCCCTCCTTAAGGCCTTCGTGTGGGGTCAGAATAGGCACAAGCTTTCTTGGCGTAAGCTTAAAAATCCCTCTAACCTAGGCGGAGTAGCTTTACCCGATTTTAATCTATATTACTTGGCTGCTCAACTGTCCCACCTATTCCATATAGACAAATCCGACAGGACCCGTTTCCTCCTCCTCCTTTGCCCCAGGTGGACCCAGCTGACTGTAGACCCCCTGACTGCGATACTCCGAGGGATGCGGGGCCCCGGGGGCCCGGGCGAGACTGGTTCTATGCTGTACCATTATAGTAGGCTCTGGGAGGTTGTCATGACTAAAATGAAGTACCCGGCTGTGCACACCCATACCCCTCTGTGGCATAACAGGAATTTGGCGGAGTTCGGGTCTATGTCGGACCCTGAGATCTGGTGTGGGAGGGGAATATACCTACTCTCGCACTTACTCCAGGGGGACACCATACGTTCATTCGACGACTTGAGCTCCGCCAACTCCCTCCCGAGATCCATGCTCTTCCGCTACTATCAGATCAGGCACGCATTCGGAGCTCAGTTCCCTCCCCCCCTCCCCCCCTAGAGACCCCGTCCATGATCGAATTCATCAAGAGCACAGATCCCCAGCACCTGATCTTTATTCTTTACGCAGAACTTCACACCCCCAGCTCCACAGTCATTTCTTACGCTGCTAAAACCCCCTGGGAGGTGGATATGGGCGCTATAGAAGACGATGAGTGGGATGACGCCTTGGGGACGTGCAAGGCGGTATCCCCCAAACTGTCTGACAGACTCACCCAGCTGTTCCTCCTCCACCGAACGTATCTGAATCCCTCTGGTATCCAAAGATACAGGCCTGAACTGTCACCTAATTGCCCAATGTGCAGGGTGGGGGAGGGCACTTTTTTCCACCTCCTCTGGAGCTGTCCCCAGCTCCAGGGGTACTGGAAACAGATTGTCACATTCCTTCATGACAAGATGGGCTCCCCGGTCCAGCTGATCCCCAGACAATGCCTACTGGGTATCTACCCAGATGAAGAAGTGGACAAAGGCATGCTCGCTTTCCTACAGTATACTTTGTTTATAGCTCGGAAACTTATTGCCAGAAAGTGGATGAGGGACTCCCCACCTGTGTTTGGGGAGTGGAAGGCTGCAGTCAATAATGTCATTCCATACCATAAAATTATGTATAAAAACAGGGGCAATATGGCCAAGTTTACCAAGATCTGGGACAGATGGGTTCGGTGTCCGGACACTGGGAGTTGAGACCTCCGGGTCTCGGGATGGAGTTCCCTTAGGCGGCAGAAATCCCACTTTACGCTGAGTCCTAACAATGTCACTTACTCTACGTGTAATCAGCTTTACTACTATTTGCATGCATGGTCCTAGTTGATGCTTGTTGTTTTGATATGATCATTGATGTGATTTGTTGTATATTCTGTTTTTTAGTTCAATAAACTCACTGGTTTAAAAAAAAAAAAAGCTGTTATAACTGTAAAAGCATGTTGTACTAAGTACTAAGATTGAATGTCACTTGGGGGTTGAATAAAACTGATAATGATGTGAGCACAGAAAAGACATTTGTGGTTATTTCATTATAAATGTTATGTTATATTTGTCTGACCTACACGTGCCTCTTTGATTTAATTGTAAGCAGGATGACTGAATGATCAAAATCAATGTCAAACTGGCCAAAACAATCAATTTCATTGGGGGTTGAATAATTTTGAACACAACTGTATATGTACGTGTGTGTGTGTGTGTATATATATATATATATATATATATATATATATATATATATATAATATGTGTGTGTGTGTGTGTATATATATATATATATATATATATATATATATATATATATATTCAAACCTAAAAACAAGCTACATATCGATCTTAAGAAAAATATCTATCTATATATATATATATAAACACAAATATATTGACCATTTTCAACATTATATGAGCAAAATATATATGAGAAATAAAAAAAAATTATATATAACTATAGATATAAACACTGCTCTTGTTGTCTACATGTATTCCTGAGTTTCAGGATCATAAGATGTCTGAGCACATGTCTATCACTGCAAACGCTGAGCAGCTAATTAGTTCACCTGTGATGTATATGAGTGACTTGGCAAACCTGGCCTGTTCATGTCTCCTAAGGATTGGAGTTGATAAACACACCAAAAAACAAGGCTATTAGACCTGTTCCGAAACAAATGGATTTCAGATCCTATAGCAAGGGACTTTCCTAAACCCACAAATGTGTCACAGTGTCATTCATATGTGCATGTTTGAAAAGGAAGGTGGGCACAGACAAAATACCTTACAGTCACCTTGTTAGACTGGGTCAAGAGGTGTTAGGTCAAAACTGTCAAGGCATCATTTGCTTTTCAAATGATGTCTGTGTGTTTGCCTTAGTCTGTTTAGAAAATGACATGTTATCTTTCACATGTGTGACAAAACATTGCATAGGTAAATATTACAATATGTGTAAAGAGTGACTTTTGACTGTACAGTAGGAAATCCCCAAAAAATACAACATCTCTCAAACACCATGACACCAACAATGCAGATGGTGGCATTTGGTACTTGTCTAGCTTTTAAGGGAATAAATATGCCAAAAGGTTGGCTCAGGCAATGTCATGGGTTCCCCCTTACCCCCAAATCTAGAGACGACCTGTCATCACTAACCCAAAGCAGCTTGTCCATATCTTGATAGGGACATGACCCTTCTTTCCTCAAAGCCCCCTAAAGGCTTGGGTCACGTCTGTGGCTAAGAGACTTTGGGATGTCGGAAGGTCTCCCTTAACAAGTGTGTTCCCATATCATAGGCCCTCCCTATTTGGAATGGGGGGGAGTTTTACTCAAACATACATTGCTGTTTCCACAGGTCCTCCTCCTTCAAGGCTATGATAAGCCAAGGCTGTGATAGGCTATGGTTATCATAGCCTCCTTCAAGGCTATGATAATCCACCTTCACGCTAAGCCCACCATGATGCGTCAGCTCCGGATGAAGCTGTGGCCGAGATTTCCCTTCCACGCCCAATTAGTGGACCTGCAGCGCTCTTGGATCGATGTCAAGAGGCGCAAGAGTGCTGAAGAAGGCAGTGGAGCAAATCTCCGGTAAGTCAAGATGTGGATTACATTTGAACAGATATGTTTGTTTTGTTGTGGGCGGGCCTGTGTTTAGATGTGCCACAATACCCCCCCCCCCTCCATCAATTGCCCAGAATTACAAGGAGGGCCAGGGCCATGTGGCCCATGAGGAGGAGGGTGGCCAGGATGATTGGGGAGCAGACATCAGTGAAGAGGAGGAAGAGGACAGCTGCCCTCAAATGGAAAGTACTCTACATGTGTTTGTGTCTTCAATGGGCCCTTGTAGTTGTAAGGGCTGGAATGTATATTTTTTTCTTTGTTTGGGGTTATGTAGCATCAGACATTGATGATGTTTGTTGTGGAGGACAGGGGAAGAGGGCCCGCTGCTTACCCAGTCCACTGTAACTACTACCTTCAATGTTTAGGGGCTACTTTCTGCATGCCTTTACAAAATAGCTGTTGTTAACTGATTGTATTCTTGTCTTTGTGTTCTAGGATCTCCAACATCAAACATCCCATGCAGGGTGTGCGGAATTGTCACCCCTCCAGGGGTGGAGGAGGATAATCCTCAGTCAGTGTTGGCCGGCTCCCCTGAACCACACTGTAAGTACATTGAATGTGATTTTGGATCTTCAAAGACTGACCAATATTTGCAAGGTTATTTTGCACAACACTGTCAGCGTGGAGAGACTAGTTCTTAACTTTCACATTTGGAAAGTGGTATTGGGGAGCATTACTGGACATTTTAGTCTTTCTTTGCTTTCTGAGGCCACCCTCCTCTAATTTTGTGTTATTTTTCCCTACAAAGGACATGGCGTTTTTTGGAATTCTATTTTCTTTGGGGCCATGTTAATTTAATCTTGTCCTGATATTTTGAACATTTAAAATGTGGGTGGCTTGGCTTGAACATTGTGTGTGTTTTCCAAAATGTAATAAATGTTCAACCCCCTGGAATGTCACAAATCTGAGTTCACATTTTGGTATGGTTTTTTTTGGCAGCTTCTGATGACCAAAGGCCACCCAGTAGGGACGGCCAAAGCCAAATTGGTCATGGTAAGTAATGTGTGCTTTTGCTGCAATGCGTCTAATTTCTTAGTGTAGGAATTCAAAATGTATATGGCCCAGATCAGGCTTAAAGTAGTTGTAAAGGCAGCAGGTTCTTTATGTTTATGTATTCTAGGCATTAGGATTACAAGTCTGTGGTGTGCATCTGCCCCCTTATACTTACCAGGGACCTTTCTTACTCCAAAAATTTAGCATGAGACACTTGTCTGGTGCTGACTCCCCTCCTCCTTAGCTGAAATTAAAGCATGCCAATATTGCCTCCTGATGCTGTCAGTCCAAATCATTGAGACTATCGGAAGAGAGGGGGGCCAGGCTAGCTCACAGCCTAGTGCCTGAACAGACACAGGGCGCTTGGCTTCATCTCAGGTGCCTCCAAGCTGCTTGCTGTGGGGGCAATCAAGAGGAGGGAGGTGCCTAGAGGGGTGTAGAGGGACCATGTGAAGAGGAAGATCAGGACTGCTCTGGTCCAAATCACTAAACAGGCAACAGCGGGTAAGTATTACCTGATTTTTTTTTTCCAGCCATCAAAAAAAGAGATTGCCCAAATACTTTGAAAAGGCAGGGCTGAGGCAGAAACAACATCTGAGAAACACCTTCAGCACAAAAGCATGGAGTACTTATCTTTAAGGCTACAAGCTTCACCCAGAAGCATGAGGCTTGCAGTGTAGAAATCAGCCTCACCACCGAAAATGTTCAAAAAGTGCCCTTTCAGGGGAGTGTGGAGGGGGAAGGAGTGGGTGTTTGAGCTTTTTCCTGACTGTCTAACCTACATTTTGTGTGAGTAAATTCTTTGCTAAACTTTGTACTCTCTCTTAACACAGTTGTGCTGGACCAAAGTGGGTCTGGGGAGGAGAGGAATCAACCGCTAGCACCATTCGCCATCCATCTTCCAAGGGGTGAGTCTCTACAATGTGTCTGTTTCGATCTATAGACAGTAAGAGGGAGAGAGAACTCAATCCAAAACAGTGGTGGCTGGTGCTCAAAATTTTTTGGGGGGCGCAAAAAGAAAAATGTAATAGGTATTGCTTCGCGGCAAAAAATGCGGTAAAAAATTGCGTGACTTTGAGGTCATGGTACAGGCATGGCACAGGTGATGGTACAGGCATGGCACAGGCATGGCACAGATGATGGTATAGGCATGTCACAGGTGATGGTACAGGCATGTCACAGGTCATGTCACAGGTCATGGCACAGGCATGTCACAGGTCATGTTACAGGTCATGGCACAGTCATGGCACAGGTCATGTCACAGGTCATGTCACTTACCTGCTCTTGGGCTGGCTCACTCGACCGGACCGACTGCTGTGCTGTGGGCTGCTGAAGACGGAGACACGTCGCTCCTGGGTCCGGAGGCACAGCTCCCCCACATGGTGCTCCCCCCGCAGGTTCAGGCCATGAGGGGGCGACACGCCGACACTGGACAGCCCGACTTCTCTGGGCACTGCAGGCAGCTCCTCTTTTGCAGATCCCTGGAGGTGAAGAAGTGACAGGATGGGATCCTCCTGCAGAGCGCAGACTGAAGGTTATTCTGTGCCAACAGCTGCAGCGGGGCGGGCGGCCTCACGTTGTGAATGATTGGTCGGCTCGATCGGATCGTGCAGAGATAATCTGCGATCAGACTCAGAGATCTGATCGCAGATTATCTCTGCACGATCCTATCGAGCCGACCAATCATTCACAACGTGAGGCCGCCCACCCCGCTGCAGCTGCTGGCACAGAATAACCTTCAGTCGGCGCTCTGCAGGATGATCACATCCTGTCACTTCTTCACCTCCAGGCTCCTTGGGTACTGCGCTCTGGCTTCTCCGGCGTGGTGGCGACTGGCGACTCCTCGGTCGTCCCGGCTCTCGGCTTTGTTCTCAGCGGCGGCTCTCGCTCTCCTGTCCTGTGTCCTCTCTCTGTGCTGGCCACACGTCACGTCACCAGGTCCATGTCCTCCTGTGATTGGTCCAGGCTGGAATCTGGACCAATCATAGACCGGACATCAGTAAAGAGGGGAGTGTCGGGCGCATTGCTCTGCGCCCCGATGACCCCCAGAAGAGCGCCAATCGGCACCTCTTCCAGCCGAAGATGGGGTCAAAAACCCCACCCCCCATACCCAGCACTAGGTCCGGCGCCCCTAGTGGGCAAAAATTTACAATTTTTTTTATTTAATCTTTTTTTTTCTTCTTCTTTTTTTTTTTTTTTTGGGGGGGGGGCGCAGCCACTGATCCAAAATCTGATGGTAATAGAGAGAAATGTGTGCACATGTATCCTGGGAAGCAATTGAACACAACGCATTACATTGTTCCAAATGTTTGGTTGTGTTGACATAGAAAGCCTTTTACATTGCTTTGGTGGAAATGCTGCTAACATTCAAAGCCATCTTGTGGAACCTTTCGAACAATTTGCCGTGGAAGTTTGAGTTCAAGGTTTAGGTCCTCTTAAAGCTGTAGCACCTAGGATTTATCTGTTAACACCAACAAAGTGCTTCCTCCACTGTGATCTCTACAATCTTCAGGCTTCAATGCTAAGAGATGAAAGAGCACACCTAAGCTTGCTAGGAGCTAGGCCTCCTCCCTTCCCAAACTTGTGATTACTCAAACCACCAGCCCAATAGGGAAGCTCTGATCCTATTTGTATGCAATTGGATAGCATTCCCTAACAAGCTATATCCAAAGAGGTTGAAGTAAAAAATATCTTCTGGTTGACCATGCAATTCACCTTACAGCTGCCCAAAACATGTTTGTGTATTAAGCTTTTGAGTGTAACTATGTAGACCAGCAATCTATCATATTTGCTCCAGAATGTTGAGAAAAGCCGGCCAATCTACTCCAATGCATATTTGTTAATGCACATTTTTTACAATCGTTGTTTTCATCATTTTGCCTCAAGGTAATTATCCTGCCTTTTTCTACCCAGGACACACACATATGACCATTGAGGTGGCCAGGCGCTACCTCAGATGGTGCGGGATCCATCTAGCCCTCTTGGAGCAGAGGTTGGGGGTTGATCCTGATCCAGAAGACCCCTTTATTCGGGAGCATGCCCGTTTCTGAATTTTTATTTGTTTTCACTTTTTTTTACTGTTTTAAATTTATATTTTTAAAGTTGCACGTTGCAACGCAAGTTGTTGGAATTTTATAATAATAAATATTTATATATTCTTTTAAAATGAGTTTAGTTTATTCTATGTGGAAAAACACACAAACAAATACAACACACAACATATTCAAAGTTGTGTGTTCTGTAATTGTTTGCATGTTGGCTTTGGTTTCTGTTCTCCATGAGAACTGAATTCCGGGTAAATTAAAGGTGAGACCTTTTAGTATTTGATTGAGTTTAGCAATTAGAAATGTAAACACATGTTTGGAGATAGAGAAACACCTGTGTAGAAAGGCCTACATTATCTAGGCAGGGCCATTACTTATCCAACATCACCCAAATACAAGAGATCAAACCAAAAGAAATCTATGGTATACTAGATTTATTAAACATAAATATCCAAATGAGAAACAGAAATGGGAAACACAAATATACACCCCGCCCCAAAATACAAAACAAAGGGCCAGAAAATTTATAGCCATTTCCTGAAAAACATAAATAAATCAAAAGAAAATAAAAAAATAAAACATACAAATAAACATACAAATATACATCAAATCAAACTTATGGTGGTGGCTCAGCAGGTGCGGGGGGATGAAGCGCCAGCAACTGTTCCCACATATTGGGATTTGCATGCAGTATCTACAGGACCAGTCTCAGGTCAGGCTGCTGTGGCTGATGCTGCTGCGGCTGCTGCGGCTGGTGCTGGTGCTGCTGCGGCGGGTGCTGGTGGTGCTGTTGTGGCTGCTGTAGCTGTGGGTGCTTCTGCTGTGGCAGCTGCTGCAGCCGGGGGACATTCTGCTGCTGCTGGGGTTGTGAGGGGAGTGAATATGAGGGAGTGAGGTGTGGTGTTGAGGTGGGGGGCAAGGTGGAGGGTTGACATAGGAGGGGCTGTGTTTGGGAAGAATGGAAAAGGGCTACGGAGGAGTAGTGAGAGGAAGCTGAGGAAGGCGTGGACTGAATGGGGATGCATTGAAGGGGGAGTGTGGAACCAGAGGAATATTGATATGGGTTTGTGGGTTGTGAGTAAGTGGTGGGGAAGGAGTCTTGCTGGTTGAGAGGTGGAAGATTGGGAAGGGACTGTGAAGTGCTGGGAGTGGCTCAAGGAGAAATCGTCACCTCCCCAGCTGGCTGCCCAGTGGGCAACACTGCCGTGGCCCTCCCACTAACACTATCTGCTGGGGCTGGCAATTGTGCTGGTTGGGGGGGCTGTAACAATGTTACATAGTTACATAGTACATAGTTACATAGTTAGTGAGGCTGAAAAAAGACACAAGTCCATCCAGTTCAACCTATGATGTGTGTGTGTGTTTGCTAACCGTACATTGTATACCCCTGTATGTTGTGGTCTTTAAGGTGTCCATCCAATAGTTTTTTGAAACTATCAAGGCTCCCCGCTGATACGACTGCTTGCGGAAGAGAATTCCACATCCTTACTACTCTTACAGTGAAGAACCCCTTACGCACTTTAAGGTTAAACCGCCTTTCCTCAAGTTTTAGTGAGTGGCCACGTGTCTTATTGTATTCCCTTACTCTGAATAGTTTGTTCCTTATGCTAGGGTCGCCAGTACAGTATTTGTACATTGATATCATATCCCCCCTCAATCGTCTCTTCTCCAGAGAGAATAAGTTCAGTGCTTGTAGTCTTTCCTCATAGCTGATGTCCTCCATTCCCCTAATTATTTTTGTTGCCCTTCTCTGGACTTTCTCCAGTTCCAGCACATCCTTCCTGAGGACCGGTGCCCAGAACTGGACAGCATACTCCAGATGTGGCCAGACCAGAGTTTTGTAGAGTGGAAGAATAATCTCTTTATTTCTGGAGTGAATCCCCTTTTTTATACAACCCAGTATTCTGTTGGCTTTGCTTGCAGCGGCTTGGCATTGCATGCCACTTCCAAGCCTGTTGTCTACCAGTACCCCCAGGTCCCTTTCCATCCTAGACTCACCCAGAGGTTCCCCCCCTAGTGAGTAGCTTGCTTTCTGGTTACTGGCCCCCAAGTGCATTACTTTACATTTTTCTACATTAAACCTCATCTGCCATGTAGTTGCCCACCCCGTTATTTTGTTCAGGTCTGCTTGCAAGATTTCCACATCCTGTATAGAAGATATTGGCATGCCTAATTTAGTATCATCTGCAAATACTGAGATTGTACTAGATATCCCCTCCTCTAGATCATTTATGAATAAATTAAACAGGATTGGTCCCAGGACAGAACCCTGGGGGACCCCACTTTCCACACCCGCCCACTCAGAGTACTCCCCATTAATCACCACCCTCTGGACTCTCCCCTGGAGCCAGTTCTCTATCCAGGTACTCACCTTATGGTCCATACCTACCTTCCTTAGTTTGTACAGTAAGCGTTTGTGGGGAACGGTGTCAAAGGCCTTTGCAAAGTCCAGATACACCACATCCACAGGCTTACCTTTATCTAAGTGGCAGCTCACTTCATCGTAGAAGGTTAATAGATTGGTTTGGCATGAACGATTTTTCATGAATCCATGCTGATTACTACTTATAATACCGTTTTCATTACTAAAGTCTTGTATGTGGTCCCTTATCATCCCCTCCAAAATTTTGCAGACTACTGATGTTAGGCTGACCGGCCTATAGTTACCCGGGATATATCTCGGCCCCTTTTTAAATATTGGTACCACGTTGGCTTTTTTCCAATCAGCTGGCACCATACCTGTCTGTAAACTATCCTTAAAGATCAAGAATAATGGTCTGGCAATCACCTGGCTGAGCTCATTAAGAACCCTTGGGTGCAAGCCATCCGGTCCCGGGGATTTATTTATGTTAAGTTTCTCTAGTTTAGCTCTAAGTCTATCCTCTGTTAGCCATGGCGGCACTTCCTGAGGTGTATTATTTAGTTCGGCCTTACAAGCTGGGTTCGTGTAGCCCCCCGATTGCTTTGTGAAGACTGAAGAAAAGAAATTATTTAACACTTCCGCCTTTTCTCTGTCCTCTGTGGCCATTTTTCCTTTATCATCTTTTATGGGGCCAATGTGTTCTGGCCTCGCTTTACATTGCATCTTGAGCTCCAAACAGGCGGTGACGACATGTTGCTGATCCCATTGCTGCTGGTCTGCCAAGATGATCAGGCTGTCACGCACATCCTGTTGAACCTGTAGCAAAGTGTTGAGGCTAGTAATCAGGATGTTCTAATGACGAACAACTTCCGCCTGATTATTCGCCAACGTTGCTACAGATTCCTGTATGAGCCCCAGCAACCGTACCAACTCACTTGATTCAGCAGGCCTCCTTGTCTCATTTTGGATCTCATACTGAGCAAGCAGCCTCTCTGCCACATCGTACAGAGATGGACGAGGTGGGAGAGGTGACAATCCAGCTGCATCCAATGCTGGCTGAAAGAATAAGAAAAAAAAAACATCTTTAGAAAGCTTAATTAGAAAAGAGTTAAAGATTAGTTACACAGCATAAACACCCGAAGCAGACCTTAGAACAGTTGAAAATTGTAGGGAAGAGGGATGGCGCACTGCAGTGTGAAGAATAGCCATACCTCATGAGTCAAAACACTGGTAAAAAAGTGTTAATAAAAAGGTATCAAGGAAGTTTAATAAGTGAAGATTAAAACCAAACCAGTCCTGGAGTTTCCGGTGTCACTCTGGGGTGCTGTGGGAATCCCATGCAATGAGGAGCAGGATAATCCAAACACAAGGATGGTAAAGGGGGTGAGTGTGGAATCCCGGGGGTCCAAAGGAACGCCAATGCGGATGGAAGTGATGGTTCGGGTACTGTGTGCGGCTGCTACACAGACCGAGAGCCGGATCTGCAGCTAACACTGGGAATGCCCCCTGGATAACATCACCGGATGTGACGACCGGAACTCTGACCAGATGTAGGAGATGAGGCGAAAGCTTCTGGTTGCCGTAACTACATGTTTCGCGCACATGCGCTTTGTCAAGTTACACCAACAGGCAACCAGAAGCTATTTAAAGCCCAGGTCCCGCGAACCAATCAACCAATTACAGAAAAAAGAGGAAAAAACAAAAAATGTAAATGAAGGGAAAGGGAAAGAGGGAAAAGGGGAGTCCTAAAGCAGCCCTGAGAATACGAAGGCTTCAATACAATATATAATAAGATACAATGGCGTACTGGAGAGCAACATCATAAATCAATAGATGAATATAATACATATACATACACATGGATTAAACCCCTTTGTATAACCCATATGTGGGATAGAGCTAAAACATAGAACTCGCATGAAAAAAAAAAAATTTAAAATATTGATTAAAAATACTACTCATAAATAACTGTAAGTGTGTTAAAAAAAAAAAGAATATTATATATATATATATATATATATATATATATATATATATATATATATATATATAGGATATACATAAAGGTAACGATTTTATGGAAGAATACTGTTATATACCCCGCCTATGTGTATGTATACCCACAGGTATGCCCACCCATATGTATACAATAAGTTCTGATCCGGGGAACAGTACTCGAACCTCATGGTGACATAAACCATAAAATTGGGAATATAAACGTTATTATGAGTAATGTATATATATGTGCAATAATGTATTAAATATATAAAATTGTGTAAAAATACATATAGAAAGGAAGTACCTAGTATCGTAAACCTAAACTACCAACACATAAAGCAAATGGAACCTAAACAACACTATTGATTTCCAACTCCTCGTTCAAGCCATTGGGCGCCAAGGAATTGAATTTATAGATCCAGAATACCTCTCTTTTACAAGGGAGGGTAAAACGTTCATTATCGGTGAGCGTGCCTTTTGGTATGGTTTCAATTGCCATAACTTCAAGGCACTTGAAGTTTTTATTGTGCATTTTAAGGAAGTGACGGGGAACACTATGTTTGTCACACCCTTTCTGGATTAGTCTGCGATGCTCTCCATTTGTGTAGTGTACGCATGGTGCGCCCAACATATAATAAACCACAGGGACACCTCAAGACATAAATAACGTATTCCGTGGAACACGTAATGAAGTGCTTGATGGAAAAGATTTCACCCTTGTTGTTCATGGTGGTGCATGCATGAACAACAGACTGGCAAGTTAAACAACCTAGTTTTCTACATTGAAAAACACCAGTTCTATTATCAAAGTAGGATCTGATGGCATTAGAGATCCGTGTGTGGGTTTTCAATTTACTAGGGGCCAAGATGTTTTTTATGGTTCGTGCCCGCTTAAAAGTGACCTGTGGAGTAGGGGGCAGATTAGGAGCCAATCTATTCTCTAACAGAAGTATATTGAAATGTTTTTTTTTATTATATGTGAAATGGCTCTATATTGGTCATTAAAACCTGTAGTGAACCTCACTGTATTCCTATTCTCATTAATAGTACGTTTTGTGGAGGGAATGGGATCGAGAAGTCCCTGAAAGGCGCTCTCGACAAGGGATGAAGGATACCTCTTGTCTGCAAAGTACATCATCATCTTGGGGCCCTGGTTCAGATAATCGTCCAGATTCTAGCAATTCCTCCGGAGCCTATGGAACTGGCCCCCGGGGATATTGCGCTTCCAGGCCGGATGGTGACAACTGGAATAGTGAAGATAAGAATTGCCACTTGTGGGTTTAGTGTGGTTACTACTGGTGATAAGGGGACCATCATGGGATAGGACCAAATCCAAGAACACCAACTCCTTGGGGTCAATCACATGTGTGAAAGAAAGACCCAAGGGGTTGATATTGCAATGGACGACAAAGGAGTTGAATGCCTCAACGCCCCTGCTCCAGATGAGAATAACATCTTCAATGTAATGCCCATAGAAGACGATATGGCGAGCAAACGGGTTATTGTTCCAAATAGACTGTTCTTCCCAAAGACCCATAGTTAAATTGGCGTATACTGGGGCGAAATTTGCGCCCATGGCAGTACCCTTGACCTGTAAATACAACTGGTCTAAAAAGGAAAAATAATTATGCTGCAAACAAAATTCAGTACCCTCGACTATGAAAATGGATTGTTCTGAATTGAAGGTACCTGACTGGATCAGAAAATGTTGTATAGCCCTCAGTCCTACCTCATGTGGAATGGAGGTATACAGTGACGTAACGTCCAATGATGCCCACATATAGTCGTCTTCCCATATATAGGACCCTAAGGTATCAATAACCTGGGATGAATCCCTAATGTATGAGGGTAGCTGGCACACAAGGGGTTGAAAAAAAAATCAATGTATTTCGAAACGCCACTAGTGAAACTATTAGTACTGGCGACAATCGGCCTCCTAGGTGGATGTTCTAGCGATTTGTGTACCTTGGGTAGATGGTAAAAATACGGGGTACTACATTCCAACGGGAGTAAAAATGTATTTTCTTTATCATTGACTATCCCTTGGCGCCACGCTCTTTCTATTAGGAGTTTCAGTTCTTGTTGAAAGCCAGGGAGTGGGTCTCCAGAAAGTTTAATGTAAGTGTTAGTGTCGGCTAGAAGGCGACTGGCTTCTTGGAGGTAGTCCGCTCTGTTTTGAACGACCAGACTACCCCCTTTATCAGCTTGCTTAACAATGATCTGTTTGTTGTCAGTCAGATCCTTAAGAGCTTTTTTTTCTATCTTATTGAGATTGCCTCGAAAAGCATCTCTAGGGGACTTGCAAAGTTTACTGAGATCCTTATACACTGCTTGAAAATATGTTTCTATATAAGGACCTTTGGACTATATGGGATAAAAGGTAGACATTGGTTTAAGGTTGGTGTGTCTTATTTCAGGGTCCATAAATAGAGCCATAGAAGACTCTAAAGTGTTGTTGTCAGACCATAATTCTTCCAGTATCTCAAGAGCCGGATCAAACAAGACAACTGAAGAATCAGCTCTGGAGGCCTGGGATGGAAGCAATTCTGTTGGGTTGGGCACAACCTTATTAGTATGACTATTGGCATAGTGTCTTTTGATAGTCAACTGACGTATAAATCTGTTCAAGTCCTTGAACAGACTAAAATCATTGGGACCTACCGAGGGAGAAAATCCAAGTCCTTTCCTGAGAAGTGATGTTTCTGCTTCGGAAAGGATGTGGGATGATAAGGTAAAAATTTTGATAGTGTCGTAATCTATTGGGACCCCGTTCTTTCTTTTTTTGTTTGTCCCTGAGACGACTGCCACCTCTTCGACCTCGTTGAGTTTTCTTTTTTCTTTCGTGGCTCCCTTTGGAGCCAGGACCTGAAAATCATGTTGGCTGTTAACATAACCATTATTTATAAGTCTAATATCTTTTGGTTTAGTTGTAATATCCGAGATCCTAGGGCGTCCTCCCTCTTTGATAAAGCCATCCAAATCTCTAGTTAGTGGGCTATATCTATTGTGAATGAGTATTGATACACAAATTGGACCGTCCGTGTTTGGAATGGTAGTTGTTGACACAATTATGGGAGAACTCGGACAATCTCTAAAACTGGTATTCAATGTATCGATATTATCTATGATATTAGTACCTTTAGACTTGGCTCTATTGTTAATTGGCATATCTTTAACCACCAAATTATTAGAATGTGCATTGGCCATACTTAGAGTTGGAACAAAGAGCGGATGATCTATTATTTTCTTGGGATTGTTTCCTTCTCCCCAAAGGCTTCCTATATGTATTGTTCGCCTTTTTCGAAGGGAGTGGCTTGGGATGTTTAGAGAAATTCTGAACAGAAGATCCCTTGGTGTTTATATGTTTATTTTTGGGCTCATTCCATTCAAAAATGCGATTCATTTTGTAATCTGCTATATCTCGTTCTAACTTCTTCATTTTGGTGTTAACCAAATCATCCTCATGACGTTTCATGTTTTGTTCCAATGTTGTAGACCATTTAGAATAAAGGCAAGAGGATTCAAACTTATGTACAGTATTGGTCCTATCTAGCACTGTTTGTTGGGCTAACTTTAGTTTCCTGTGCAGTGCAGTTTTTGGATGAGGATTTAACTAAGGAGTGGAGATTCTTGGCAGAATTTTGCACTACCAAGTGGATAAAACTTATTATCCAACAGAGAGAAAGGAAATTGGCGTTCCTTTGGACCCCCGGGATTCCACACTCACCCCCTTTACCATCCTTGTGTTTGGATTATCCTGCTTCTCATGGCATGGGATTCCCACAGCACCCCAGAGTGACACCGGAGACTCCAGGACTGGTTTGGTTTTATTCTTCACTTATTAAACTTCCTTGATACCTTTTTATTAAGACTTTTTTGCCAGTGTTTTGATTCATGAGGTATGGCTATTCTCCACACCGCAGTGCGCCACCCCTCTTCCCTACAATTTTTCTAAGTTTACACATCATCCTGTGTCAGGGATTTGGCAGCCTAGGTGTAAGAGCATTTATTGGTTCTACTTTTACATCATAGCCATTTTGTATTATGACTCCACAAGAACACATCCAAAGGACTAGCGCCTGGACCATTTTTTGTTTGACTTAGAACAGTTGGATGTCCTTCTAATAAGCACTTGCTCATAGTAATAGTAGCCAAGCTAGCAACACTTCTAATAATGGGTACATGTTATGGGATGATTGAAACAGTTTCTACATTAAACAGTTCAAAAATGGCCCTGATCTGGTAGCTTCATTCTTCTAATTTCTACAGTGTCCTACTACACCACTGACTTGCAAAATTTAACGAACTAGTCTAAAATATGGCCAAAGAAATGCTCCATGACACCAAAAAACAAAGCACACATGAAGTTTGACTTAGAAAATTAAAGGCTGCCAGGAATGAAAATGGCCTGGATGTTAAAGAACCTTTTGGGCCCCTAGAAAATATACAAGGGGCATGTGTGACCATCTGAAGATGGTCGTGTGAGCAGTGAGATCCGTCCACCTCCATGAGTACCTCCTTGGGTGGCAATGATTGGCAGAAGCAGCAATGGCTTACCTTGATGAGTTGCAGGTGCACTGATGGATAGATCGAGCTCCCAGCATGGAGTGAGCAGCATAGGGCGTGCAGCCGCAGTAGTCTGACCCATGCCCATGTCGCATGCCTTTGGTCGGTGATTCCTAACCTCCTGGCTCTCAGCTCCAGGCTCCGGTCTTCATCTCCACTCTCTACCTTGCTCCCTACTTTGCAAGCTAATCCCGGTTCCCGGACCCCGGACCTTGACCTTGCACCCTCTACCCTGCACGGGTCTCTTGCATCGGCTTTTCCATCGGCTCCTGGTGTACCTCCTGCTGTACCCGCTGTACCTTTTGCCTGCTGCTATACTATACTATATGGTGCGGCCGGGCAGCTGCTGACCAGCTAGTGATCGGCTAGTGACCGTTGGACACCCAGCGGACGAGGGGAGCAGAGGAAGGAGATAAGTGAAGATAAGTGAAGAGGTCCGGTGTACTACTCTACTGTGTTTCTGCTGTGTCTGTTTGATTAAGCCGGGGGAGTATGCAGTATGCAGCTTGTGGAACCCTGTTTGACCTGCTCGGATTGATCCAGCAGCAGCATAGAAGCCAAGACTGACAGATGCTATGTGAGGGTGAGATTTGGTATTTCAACAGTACATGTACATATACATATAGTATATAGTACATAGCTCAGATAGCTCATATAGCCCCTCTTACTGCCAGACTTTGTTCAGCCTAATCCTCTCCCTCCCTTTGGGAAATCAACTTTAGTATCAATCCTCAATCATTAACTGTGTTAACTATATTTTTTTCACTGCTAAGTTCAATACCTTGCTGGTCTAGGGGCACCAATGCAAAATTTTACTGAGGTACCAAGGCTTGATTGAGAATACCTCTTTATAGTGATTATCTCTTGGAGATTTTGGGACTGGCCGGTGTTAAGACAATTAAGCGGGATCAGAGAGAAATAAGAAATTGAGAATCGAGGAAAAAGGGGAGGTGAAAAAAAAGGTGAAAATAAGTGAAAGGTTAAAAAGGGGAAGGTCAAAAGGATAATGTTTACAAGGTTGCAGGCTACGACTTATTTTGCCTCCCACATCACCATTCATACTACCCATACCTCTGGATCTACCCGTGACCCCCCTCTCGCTTTTGCTATTTCTGCCACTAACATTATTAACTCTACAAGTGTCTCAAACTCTGACATTACTTCTATACCCACATTGACTCCTATCTTTGACTCTGCTCCAGTTTCTGACCAACCAGTCTCCTCTGAGAAATTTGGAAAAACACCAAGGCAATCATTAGAAGATAAAGAGGTGCCTAGACATCACAAAAAGCAACCCCCCCCCCCCCCAGCGACTAACCGATTTCTTTCCATTGACTACAATGGCTCCCTCCGGGTCATTATTGGGGGCAATGGGAGGAGAGGAACCCAGGATCTCTGGGACCATCATTACAGATGAGAGAGACCCTATAATGTCAGATCCTATAGCCCCAAACGATGGCCATCTTTTGAACCAATCAACCAAGTGCCCAGCGGAGGAACTGCTGGACCTTAGGGAAAATTCAACTCCATTTACTGTCAACTCTTCCAAATCCTCCAACCCTCCTATCCCTTGGGACGCTATATCTGAGCCCTCTGACCCTTTGTTTAATACAGGAGCCAAAGGCCACTATGGGGAGGATCAACCTGAAGCTACAATACTTAATTCAGACATTAATACCCAAAATGATCGATCTTCACCATTATTAGGAGTAGCTAAGGAAGGTCTGATTGAGGGGTTTCCTACCTCTGACCAAGCAATATCTGAGACTACCATGAAAAAAAATGGTATTGTCTTTGAGAAAAACTTTGTTTTCTGATATTTCTGACATGGTAACACCTTTGAGTAAAACTACACAACTGCATAGCGATAAGATTGTACACCTAGAAACAAAAATGTCTGATCTATATGTTGCGCATAATGAACTTGTGGATGCATATGCAGATCACGAAACAGAGATTCAGCACCTTCAGAATAAATTGGCGGATTTGGAGGATCGAGCAAGGAGAAACAATATAAAATTTAGAGGAGTCTCTGAATCGGTTCTTCATAGCGACCTGATTTGTGCAACAATATATGAAATCTCTTATCCCTGCGCTGAGTGATGTTGAATTATATGTAGATAGAGCTCATCGTATCCCCAAACCAAAGTTTCTGCCTGACGCAGTTCCAAGAGATATTCTTATACGAGTGCATTATTATCATGTAAAAGAGAAGGTAATGATAGCGGCAAGGAAAAATCCAGGACTTCCCGAACAATTTAAAGGGATATCTCTATATTCTGATATTTCGCAACAGACAGCAATGAACAGGAATAAATTGGCCCCTCTTACCAAGATAAGAAGAGGTTTGCTCGTGGCAGGTGATCCAAATAGCTGTGCCACATCCCTAATATAGTTAACACAGGAAAAGTTCCCCTGGGTTCGGGATTTTTTAGGCACACAAATGTAGATGCAAACATTATGCAAAAAATATAGTTTATTAACGTGTAGAACAAATAAGTGTAAAAAAGCATAAAAAAAATTACAGGCATTTGAATATCATCAAGAACATGACCATAACCATAAGATGACAGGAACCAATACCCAATATATTTCGGAAAATCAAGTTTCCTTCTTCAGGGGAGGTTCAAACAATACCCTCCTTTACAAAGGATACAATACATTTCTTGAGTAAGGTTGAAGGCGTTCCGATTTCTTCCATGGCAGTACTTGTGACAATCGACGTAGAAGCTTTATACAGCTCTATACCCCATGAAAAAGGTATAGCTGCAATCCAACATATTATTTCACAAAAAGGACCTAATAATGCCCACAGTGAATTTATAGTCAGCCTCTTACGTTTCATCCTTACGCATAATATTTTTATGTTCAATGGCTCCCACTACCTCCAGGTGCAGGGCGTAGCGATGGGCACATGTTGCGCCCCATCCTACGCCAATCTGTACCTGGGGGAGTGGGAAGCATCCTTCCTAGATGATGAGACCTTATCCTTGTACACGGACCACATTTTCATGTGGACCTGTTACATAGATGACGTGTTCCTCATCTGGGAAGGCCCCATTGAACTACTATACACATGCCTGGAAAGAATGAACAGGAACGATTTCAACCTACTCTTTACTAAGAATTGGGATGCCAACCGTGTGTAAGATTCTGGTACCCTTGGTACCCTTATTTTCCATTTCTACCTTAATATTGCGTCCCACCTTGCTAACTAGGTGGAACGCATACACCTTTAATAACGATGACATCATCGCCGAGCGCCGCTATGAGCGGCTATTTCAATCGCCGGTTTTCTCTCACTCATTGCTCGTTCAAACCGCATGCTTGACCAGTCTTGTCCTATGCTGCCGGAGCTTCTAGCTATTCCTTTGCCTGAACAAAACCGGAACCTCGCTACCGATCCCGTATCTCGTTACCGGATCACTCTCCTGCTACTGGACCTTGCTACTACTAACCCAACTAGTGATAAGTACCCCACAGGGGATTTCTTCCTAACTAACTTACACTATCTACTTCTGCATACTAAAGGACTGTTACTATGTAAGCACTATTTCTATCATCTGCATAACTTCATAGATTGCTAGCTCTTGAGCCTACCATCATCTACATCATTGCACTAGGTTACTCTCTCTTGTATACTTCATCTGCTGTCCCCTACCACCTGTTACTATACATGATTGCTAAACCTATCTGCATACTACCTATCATCACCTACCACTCTCCTGAATATTACTACTGAGTACTCACCATTTCTAACGCCTGTCTCTCACCTCTATACTATCATATACATCCTATCACTCCAGGAACATCATATTGAGTGTATGTATATTTGCATAAAGCAGGCTGTGCACGGTGATGAGTCCTGAGAGTTGGATATGTTTGTTCAACACATCTCTACATGACTACTGAGTGTAATAATTCTGCAGCTGCAAATCCATTCACTAACAAAAAACGCAAGAGCGTTACAGATTGAACAAGCCCTAAAATATGGATTCAGCAGAATTACCCACTCAAGTAATGCAATTAAAACAACAAGTAGATGCATTGATACTTGCTCTTACAGAGGTAAAAAACGAAAATCAGGCTTTGAGACAGCAGGTTGGCCGTCTTGCACAGCTCTCTGCTGCTCAGCCCCGTGAGCCTAAGATAAACCCTCCTCTAGTGTTTACAGGTGATCGGAAAAAAATTTAGTGAATTTAAAAACGCATGTCAATTGCTTTTCTTGTTAAAACCTCGTACCTACCCTACTGACCAAATTAAAGTCTGTACCACTATTTCCTATATGACGGGTGATCCCCGTGCCTGGGCAGACTCTCTCTTTGAGAAAGATGATCCACTTCTCAATTCCTATCCTTTATTCCTAGCGCAACTCGCTAGTTTATATGAAGAATCCCAATAGGCAGAGTACTGCTGATACCCAATTGAGGGCTTTAAAACAAGGAAGGAGACCTGTTGAAGACTTTGTGGCAGAGTTCAAGAGATGGACCCTTGATTCAGGGTGGAATGATACATCTCTAAGAACTCAGTTCAGACTCGGCCTATCACAAGCCGTTAAAGACGAGCTCGCCCGAGCGGATTTACCTGACACCTTGGATGCTCTGATACAGACCAGTATCAATATTGACAGACGACTGCGAGAAAGAAAGGCTGAGAAGATGGGATTGCCATTGTCCAGTCCTTCTCGGATGTCGGCTGTTGACCCTACTCCTATGGAGGTAGGAATGATACGTCCACCTTTATCCTTTACCGAACGTGCCAGGAGAAGATCCGAACATCTCTGCATGTACTGCGCCTCCCCGGATCATTTGTTAAGCGGCTGTCCCCTTGTCCGCAAAAAAGAGGGTGAGTGTTCAGATGTCTTGCTAGGGGGACTGACGACTTCCTTTTCTGATCCTTATTTTTTGTTCATTTGACATTGCAGTGGGACCAAACTAGGATCACCACCAAGGCTATGATCGACACAGGATCTTGTGGGAACTATATCGATACTTGTTTTGCTACCTTAAATAAAATACCTATTATTTCAAAACTCAAACCTGTCTCTGTTAGTTTCATTAACGGTATTCCGTTATCCTCTGGTCCAATCACCAAACAGACACAAGCACTCCTTGTCACTGCCAATGAGTCTCATATGGAGACTACCACTTTTGATGTACTAACCTCACCACATTTTCCCATTATTTTGGGACTTCCCTGGTTACACATACATCGACCAATCATTGATTGGAAAACAAGAACTCTAACCTTCTCTTCTCACTATTGCGAAACCACGTGTAATCTCTCATCATATGGAAAGATCCTGTCTGTGGTGACAGATGAGATTATACCACTATGTTACCAGGATTTGTCGGAAGTCTTCCTTGAGGAAAATGCTCAAGTGTTGCCTCCCCATAGGGACTATGATTGTTGTATCGATCTACTCCCTAATAGCAAGTTGCCTTTCGTTCATGTTTATCCTCTTTCACAGGATGAACTCTCTCATCTCAAGGAATACTTGGATGAGAATTTGGCGAAAAGGTTTATCAGACCTTCTACTTCCTCTACTGCTGCAGGACTCTTCTTTGTCCGCAATAAGGATTCAAGTCTCAGGCCTATTATTGATTACAGGCAATTAAATACCATTACAATAAAGGATCGCTATCCCTTACCACTCATTCCTGAACTTATTGAACAGGTGCGCGGGGCTACCTACTTTTCGAAATTGGACCTAAAAGGGGCATACAACCTAATCCGAATCCGTGACGGGAATGAGTGGAAGACAGCATTCAGAACCAGATACGGATTGTTCGAGTACCTTGTGATGCCATTTGGGTTGTGTAATGCTCCCGCAGCCTTTCAACGATTCATAAATGACATCTTCAGAGACTTACTTGATGTTTGTGTTGTAGTATATCTGGACGATATACTTATTTATTCTCAATCTTTATCTGAACACATAAAACATGTAAGACTCGTGCTGTCCAGACTACTTGCACACAACTTATACGTAAAATTAAAAAAATGTTTATTTCATAAAGAAGTACTATTCCTAGGATACATCATATCTAAAAATGGAATCAAAATGAATATGAGCAAGATATCCTGTATTCTAGATTCCTCGAATTTTCTAACTTCTATAGGAAGTTCATCAAGAACTTCTCTGCTATTGTGAGACCTCTCACACAACTCACAAGTATAAAAAAAACATTCAAATGGTCAGAAGAAGCAAATGGAGCTTTCCGCTTGTTGAAATCAATGTTTACTTCTGCTCCCATACTACGCCATCCAGACCCATCCCTTCAATACATCCTGGAGGTAGATGCGTCAAATATGGCAGTAGGAGCAGTTCTCTCCCAACGACCAACAAATACTTCACCACTTCACCCAGTTGCTTTTTTCTCAAAATCACTAAGCAGCCCCGAGGTGAATTACCCAGTGGGTGAAAAAGAGTTGCTTGCCATAAAATTGGCATTGGAGAATTGGCGACACCTACTTGAGGGTACTCGATTACCAGTTCTCATATACACAGATCATAAAAATCTTCAATACCTTCAGACTAACAAGACTCTTTCCCACCGGCAGGTACGATGGTCCTTATTCTTTTTAAGATTCAACTTTTTGGTGACCTACACTCCTGCAGACAAAAATAAAAAGGCGGATGCGCTGTCACGATTAACCGAGGATAACTACGCCGAAATACCTTCAATTCCTATAATACCCTATGAACGTATTGTCGGTGTTGTTCGTTCCCTGAAGGAAGAGATTTTGCACAGCATAGGACTGGATTCACCTCCACCACAACTAAGTGCTGATGCAGAAGGCTTCCTCTATTACAACGACAAACTTTACATACCCCCTACTATGCGTACCAAGATTTTGGAATTGTCGCATGATGTGCCTATGGCAGGACATATGGGTATGACTAAAACATTCAATTTACTTACTAGGCAGTTTTGGTGGCCTGACATGAGGACGACCGTACAAAAATTTGTTTCTTCTTGTGACATCTGTGCAAGGTCCAAAATTGACACTACAAAACCATCTGGTCTACTTTGTAGTCTACCAATACCCCAGGTTCCATGGGAAGTTGTGTCCTTAGACTTTATAGTAGAACTACCACCTTCCAAAGGATTTAACACCATTCTAGTGTCAGTGGACCATCTGACCAAGATGGCACATTTCATTTCTATTCGAAGATTACCTTCATCCAAGCAAACAGCGGAATTGCTAGTGAAACATGTCTTTAAGTTACATGGTATTCCAAAGACCCTTCTGTCTGACCGTGGTTCACAGCTCATCTCCAAGTTTTGGCAAGCTCTATGTCAGATACTACGAATAGAGCGAAATCTTACTTCTCCTTACCACCCTCAGACCAACGGACAGACAGAAAGAGTCAACCAGTGCATTGAGCAATATCTACGTTGCTATACCTCATACCTACAGGACGATTGGGTGGACCTCCTCCCGCTGGCGGAATTCGCTTATAACAACGCAACCCACAGTACTACTAAGCAAAGTCCATTCTACTTGAACTATGGGTTTCATCCCACTCTTCTTCCACCACGCATCCTTCCATCAAGTAACCCAGTGGCCTCTGATTATCTCACCCAAATAAAGGACTCTCTGGGTTTACTCAACACCACCATATCACATGCCCATAGTCAACAAAAAAGGTACTACGACCTACGTAGAAAACCCTCTCCTCAATATGCTATTGGGGATCTTGTTTGGCTATCTACAAAAAATTTGAGATTAAAGATCCCTAGTAAAAAACTTGGACCTTTATTTCTGGGACCCTTCCCAATTAAGAAACTCATTGGAAAAGCTGCAGTGCAACTCACCTTACCGGCAGATCTCAAAATACATCCCATCTTTCATGTGTCGCTACTAAAACCACATGTTCCTAACCAAGGAATAAGGCCTACCATCTTGCCTCCACCTCCAGTACAAGTTGAAGGCGGAGAAGAATATGAGATCAAGGAGATTCTGGATTCTCGTATCCACAGAGGAAGACTCCAATATCTCATAAGATGGAAGAACTATGGACCCCAAGACGACACCTGGTTGGATACTGCTGATGTTCACGCACCTAGGCTTATACGAACATTTCACTCGAAATACCCGGAAAAACCAGCGCTATAGGCCTTCCGGAGCCGGCCTTAAGGGGGGGGGTACTGTAAGATTCTGGTACCCTTGGTACACTTATTTCCCATTTCTACCTTAATATTGCGTCCCACCTTGCTAACTAGGTGGAACGCATACACCTTTAAGAACAATGACATCATCACCGAGCGCCGCTATGAGCGGCTATTTCAATCGCCGGTTTTCTCTCACTCATTGCTCGTTCAAACCGCATGCTTGACCAGTCTTGTCCTATGCTGCCGGAGCTTCTAGCTATTCCTTTGCCTGAACAAAACCGGAACCTCGCTACCGATCCCGTATCTCGTTACCGGATCACTCTCCTGCTACTGGACCTTGCTACTACTAACCCAACTAGTGATAAGTACCCCACAGGGGATTTCTTCCTAACTAACTTACACTATCTACCTCTGCATACTAAAGGACTGTTACTATGTAAGCACTATTTCTATCATCTGCATAACTTCATAGATTGCTAGCTCTTGAGCCTACCATCATCTACATCATTGCACTAGGTTACTCTCTCTTGTATACTTCATCTGCTGTCCCCTACCACGTTACTATACATGATTGCTAAACCTATCTGCATACTACCTATCATCACCTACCACTCTCCTGAATATTACTACTGAGTGCTCACCATTTCTAACGTCTGTCTCTCACCTCTATACTATCATATACATCCTATCACTCCAGGAACATCATATTGAGTGTATGTATATTTGCATAAAGCAGGCTGTGCACGGTGATGAGTCCTGAGAGTTGGATATGTTTGTTCAACACATCTCTACATGACTAATGAGTGTAATAATTCTGCAGCTGCAAATCCATTCACTAACAAAAAACGCAAGAGCGTTACACCGTGTCACGTTCCTAGATGTTGAGATCTTTAGAGGTGAGGATGGTACCCTACACAGCAGCCTGTATCGCAAGCCTACTGCTGGGAACACCATCCTCCATGGTTCAAGTTTTCATCCTGAACCACTAATCCGATCGATTCCCACTAGCCAATACTTGCGCCTAAGACGCAATTGCAGCGACTTGCAATCATTTCAAGTCGCTGCAAATGACTTGCGTGCTAGACTAACACGAAGAGGATACTCCAAAATGTCTCTTAAAAAGGCATATAAAAGGGCTCTTCTTAGTGATAGACGGGAACTTTTAAATCCTTCCAAACAGAATAACAGCAAGGACAACAACTACATTAGGATAATTACCCCATACATGTACCAACACAAGAAAATAAGAAAATTAGTGACCAAACATTGGCACTTATTAACTTCAGATCCTATTTTAGGACAATATTTACCCAACACACCAGGATTTACCTACAAAAGAGCCCCAGCACTCCGTGACAAGCTTGTCCGGAGTGAATACAACAGCAGGGATCTAATGTGTTGCAAATATAAGCGTACTTACATATGTGGTTCATGCCACTATTGTGGCTACATGCTGACTAAGAAATGTCCCAGTCTACCCAAAGGCCAAATCTTCAAGGCACGACATTTTGCGAACTGTCGCACGATCGGTGTTGTTTATTTACTCCTATGTACATGCGGATGCTTTTACATAGGAAAAACTAAACAGGAGTTCTGGCGACGCGCATATCGTCACATCCTCAGTATGCGCAAACCAGACCCTGAGCTTCTATTGGGACGTCACATTGCTTGTGTCCATGGGGGACAATTCCCCAAAATCAAATTCCTCATTTTGGATTGTATCCATCCCAGCTCCAGAGGAGGAGACTGGAACAAAAGTCTCCTCCAGCTTGAGCTGAGATGGATACACTCCTTAAAAGCCACTGAGCCCCCTGGTTTGAATGGAACAATGTCCTTCAAGCCATTTTTGGAGGGATTTGCTTCAGGGGAATGGAGATCTAGTTCTATTTCACCATAACGTATATTTTTTGTCATTACCTCTCTCTCATCATCTCCCCATAATTGTCATATATATCATCTCCACAATATCAAATGTTGTTACATAAATGAATCTCTATTCTATATATTTGTCAAAGGAGTGGCTAATCCCCAGCTGTTTCTCGCTGCACATGTGTATTCACTGCCAAATTATCTGCAGCCCTTTTCTTCTTTCGTTTATATCACTCAAGCATTTATTTATTGGTAGTTCCAGATGATTTTGGGACTATCTATGCACCTATATATATGATATCAATTCATCATCAAAAACATATACATTGTCGGATGATTCTTGTGTGTTTTCCCCTTCTCTCCTCTCCTCTGTGACCCCCCCGGCACGGGGAGACAGGGCGCCTATTGGCGCTCGCTGTCGTTGGCTGGCCCTGCCCACTGCACTCTGTTGCAGACCGGGGCTGGGCTGACCAAGTGTGAACCGGATGTGGTTATCCACTTCCGGTTTCGCGACCCGTGCCGGTGGAGCGCGGACGCCATTTCCGGTTCCGCCGGCGCTATGACGCTTTTGTCATGTGCATTCCACACGGCGGGGCGGTCCTGGCGTCCAC
This sequence comes from Pelophylax lessonae, assembly GCF_965119305.1. Taxonomy (NCBI): domain Eukaryota; kingdom Metazoa; phylum Chordata; class Amphibia; order Anura; family Ranidae; genus Pelophylax; species Pelophylax lessonae. The sequence continues at coordinate 140,927,563 of NC_138777.1, forward strand.
GGTCCGGGAAGCCCCACAGGCTTAATGCCAGCTGATGACAATTGGACCCATTATAAGGTATCATATAAACTCATTCATTGCATTTGCCATTCCTCTGTTGTTTGAATTGCGCTGGTTGATCCCCAGGTGTGGCATCCGCCATCCTATCATCATACAGGTAATCATTATCCCTTCACATTTTCCCCTGAGACACATTGGACTTCATCTCTCTGATGATCCGACTGTCTGACCTTGGAGTCTTTTCTAAAAAACTTACTTTGTAAGGAATATATTCCTTATCTATCATATATTCCCCTTTTTTAGTTGGTCCACACGGTCAGCCTCCTGGCACCACGGCCTTTACATTGGGACTTCAGGTGGCCACACTGTTTTTGGAGACGGGGGTCCTGCACACAGAATCATCCTGCGTTCCATTCAATTATAGTGATCTGGCCGAACCATTGGGATATATCTGCTTATGATAGTGAATCCGCATCTGAGGTGAAGCAGCTGTGTTTTTAGCCACCCTACAGGCTTTATACTTATCACAAGACAAACCATGTAAGTGTTCTATTTTGTTGGTCATCTCAAAACAGATATACAGGTTATTTATAAATAAATAATAACAATATACCTATGTAGTACTGTACCAATGACGTTACTGTATAGTATATATGCATATTTTCACATTGTACAAAGATATAACTATATTCTTGTTATTTTCTGTTGTTAGAACACTCCCTATTGTTTGAACCTCCCCTGAAGAAGGAAACTTGATTTTCCGAAATATATTGGGTATTGGTTCCTGTCATGATTATGGTCATGTTCTTGATGATATTCAAATGCCTGTAATGTTTTTATGCTTTTTTACACTTATTTGTTCTACACGTTAATGAACTATATTTTTTGCATAATTTTTGCATCTACATTTGTGTGCCTAAAAAATCCCGAACCCAGGGGAACTTTTCCTGTGTTCTCTTACCAAGATATTGCGATCTCATAATGTTATTTATAGGTAATAGGTCTCTTCTGGGTTGAGTAGGTTGGTGTTATAAAACACCGTTAAATTGTACCCCCATTGTAAGCAGTAATAACTGCCCATTTGCCTGCAATGGTTCAGGTTTTTCTTTTTTATTACTATTATGTATTGTGCATATTCAGTTTTTTCGTTTTTTTTAGGTTTCATTTTTTTCCCTTCCTCTTCCCTTCCCTTATCCTTATCCTATTACCCTTCCCTTTCCTTCCAGAAGGACAATTTATAGGGATCCTAGGGGTATACTTGGAGAAATGGTTTGATAAGAATACAGATAGCTGTATAAAGCAAATTTGCGTACAAAAAAAAGTTGAAAGTAAGCGACCCTAGCGGCAAAAGAGCAAATGGTTTATATACCTAATGCCATTGACTATTGTTTCTATAAACACTAAAGGCCTTAACAGTCCTTATAAAAGAGCAGCACTACTGAGGGAAGCTAAATTGCACCAAGCTGATGTAATTTTTGCCCAGGAGACGCATTTTGCTGCCTCTAGGTGTCCACTTTTGCAGTTTGAACATTTTCCACACATATTTATGGCTAATGGTCCAAAAAAGACATGTGGAGTTCTGATTGCGATTCAGGATTCAGTTAAATTTGAACATATCTGCACTACCCAAGATCCCTTGGGACGATATATAATATTAAATATGCAAACTCAATAACTCAGTTTTTACATTGTTAAATCTCTATACTCCAAATACAGGCCAACGTAGATTCTTATCACCTCTATTAAGTAAAACCATGGAGGAGAGGAAAGGTGCTTTAATGATTGGAGGGGACTTTAATACAATCTTAGACATAAAATTGGATACTTCAAACCCCACTAGAAGAACTCCCTCCCAACTATACTCCCTCTAATGGCAAAATATGAACTATTTGATATTTGGCGCTCTATACATGGAGCTGAAAGAGATTATACTTTCCTTTCCCCTGTTCATTCTGTTTATTCTCGAATAGATTTTTTCCTTACAGACAAGAGGATGCTACAAAACATTCAGAGAGCTGAAATTGGTACGGCTGGATGATCTGACCATGCACCGATTATTTTGACGGTGGATGCTAAATTGTCTAAAACTCCGTCCCCACAAAGGAGATTGAATACATCATTACTTCAGAATATCCATCTGTGCCAAAGAATGATTTATGAGCATAGGGAATACTTTAAATATATGACAACTCAGAAATTAATAAATTTGTACTATGGAATGCGTACAAAGCATATATGAGGGGCATTTTGATTAAAATGTCATCATATATTAACCGCTTCCATACAGAGCAGTTAGACCCCCTTCCTGCCCAGACCAATTTTCAGCTTTCAGCACTCTCACACTTTGAATGACAATTGCTCAGTCATGCTATACTGTAACCAAACAAAATTTTTATCATTTTTTTCACACAAATAGAGCTTTCTTTTGGTGGTATTTGATCACAACTGGGTTTTTTTTTTTTTTCGTGATATAAGCAAAAAAGAGCAAAAATTTTGCAAAAAAAACACTTTTTTTTAGTTTCTATTATAAAATTTTGCAAAAAATTAATTTTTCTTCATACATTTGGGCCAAAATTTATACTGCTACATATCTCTGGTAAAATTAACCCAAATTAGTGTATATTATTTAGTCTGTGTGAAAGTTATTGAGTCTAGAAGCTATGGTACCAATTACTGAAAATTTATCACACCAGATGTACTGATGGCCTATCTCCTTTCTTGAGGCCCTGAAATGTCAGGACAGTACAAATACCCCCCAAATGACCCCTTTTTGTAAAGTAGACAGTCCAAGGTATTTAGTAAGAGGCATGGTGAGTTTTTTGAAGTTATAATTTTTTCCCACAATTCTTGGGAAAATGAAGAAAACATTTTTTTTTCTTTTTTTTTCCCAAAACGTTGTCAATTTATAAGCTATTTCTAACACATAGCATGTACACAGCAAAAATGACACCCCAAAATTCATTCTGCTACTCCTTCTGAGTATGGTGATACCACATGTGTGAGACTTTTACACAGCCTGGCCACAAAAAGAGACTCCACGTCCAAGTAGCACCATAAGGCGTTTTAGGAGCATAAATACACATAAAACTTTCTTACTACCTATCACACTTTTCAAGGCCCTAGAGCACCAATACAATGGAAAAGTCCACAAAATGACCCCATTTTGGAAAGCAAACACTCCAACGTATATTCTATGAGGCATTATGGGTCCTTTGAACATGTCATTTTTTTCCACAAGTTTTTGGAAAATGTGGGAAAAAAATAAAAACTTTTTTTTTTACACAAAGTTGTCAATTTATAGAATATTCCTAACACATAGCATGTACATAGCAAAAATGACACCCCAAAATACATTCTGCCACTCCTCCTGAGTATGGCAATACCACATGTGTGAGACTTTTTCACAGCCTAGCCATATAGAGGGGCCTAAACATCCAAGGAGCATCATCATGCATCCTAGCGACTTGCCTAGGCCTATTTTTGACATTTGGTGTTTACAAGCTAAAATCAGTTGTTTTTGCTAGAAAACTACTTAGAACCCCAAAACATTATATATATATTTTTTTAGCAGAGACCCTAGAGAATAAAATGGAGATTATTGCAATATTTTTTATCACACCGTATTTGCGCAGCGGTCTTCCAAACGCAATTTTTTGGGAAAAAAATCACTTTTTTTAATTAAAAAATAAGAAAACAGTAAAGTTAGCCCAATTGTTTTCCATAATGTGAAAGATAATGTTACGCCGAGTAAATAGATACCCAACATGTCATGCTTCAAAATTGTGCACGCTCACAGAATGGTGACAAACTTTGGTACTTAAAAATCCCCATAGGCGACATTTTAAAAATTTCTACAGGTTGCTATCTTAGAGTTACAGAGGAGGTCTAGGGCTCAAATTATTGCTCTTGCTCTAACGATCGCGACGATACCTCACATGTGTAGTTTGAACACTGTTTACATATGTGGGCGGGGTTTCCGTATGCGTTCGCTTCTGCGCGCGAGCTCGCGGGGACAGGGCGCTTTAATTTTTTTTTTTTTTTTACTATTTATTTTATTTATTATTTTTTATTTTTACACTGTTTTTTTAAAAAAAAAAAATTGATCATTTTTATTTCTATTACAAGAAATGTAAACATTACTTGTAATAGAAAAAGGCACGACAGGACCTCTTTTTTGTGAGATCTGGGGTCAAAAAGTCCTCAGATCTCACAAGTACACTAAAAGATAGAAAAAAAAAAAAAAAAAATTAAAAAAAAATTAAATAAAATGAAAAAAAAAAAAGGGACCTTTAAACTGGTTGCTAGGCAATGACTTTTGCCGTAGCTCCGGTCCTCCAAGACCATAGAGTCAAGTGAGGGCAAGCTTGCCCTCACTCGACATCCTGTCTGTGAGGATCTGGGACCGGATCGTTTTCCCTGCTGCCGGCGGGTCCGGTAAACGGGGAAAAGGACCAGAATGCAGCGGGAGGGGGGGCACCTCTTCTGCCACCCCGGAAGGGTGATCCCGCAGCGAATCCGCCGCTGGGACCACCCTTATCGGAAAGCCAACCGTCCACCGTTTAAAAAAATACCAGGGTTATGGCAGCTATCTGCTGCCATAACACCGGTATTTAGGTTTAAACGGACGACGTATATAAACCTTTTTGGACTTGGACATGGTGGCTGTATGAAGGGTGACAGGTACTCGGGTACTTTGCTGGGCAGGTGACAGGTACTCTGGTACTGATGAGCAAGTGGCAGGTACTCGAGTACTCCGATAGGCAGGTGACAGGTACTCGGGTACTCTTATGGGCAGGTGACAGGCAGGTGATAGGTACTGATGAGTAGTACTGATACTGATAGGTGATACTGATACTGTACTGATGATGGGTACGGATGATCAGTACTGATACTAATAGGTGATAGGTACTGATGAGTAGTGATGGGTAATGATGAGCAGGTGGCAAGTACTCGGGTACTTCAGGTGTCAGGTACTCTGATGAGCAGGTGGAAGGTACTCGGGTACTCTGTTGGGTAGGTGACAGGTACTTGGGTACTCTGATGGGTAGGTGACAGGTACTCGGGTACTCCGATGACGGGTACTCAAAGTACCAGAGTACCTGTCGTCAGAGTACCCGAGTACCTGTCATCAGAGTACCCGAGTACCTGTCATCAGAGTACCTGAGTACCCGTCATCAGAGTATCCGAGTACCCGTCATCAGCGTACCCGAGTACCTGTCATCAGAGTACCCGAGTACCCGTCATCAGCGTACCCGAGTACCTGTCATCAGAGTACCCGAGTACCCGTCATCAGCGTACCCGAGTACCTGTCATCAGAGTACCCGAGTACCTGTCATCAGAGTACCCATCATCAGAGTACCCGAGTACCTGTCACCAGCCCATCAGAGTACCTGTCATCAGAGTACCCGAGTACCTGTCATCAGAGTACCCGAGTACCTGTCATCAGAGTACCCGAGTACCTGTCATCAGAGTACCCGAGTACCTGTCCTCAGCCCATCAGAGTACCCGAGTACCTGTCATCAGAGTACCCGAGTACCTGTCATCAGCCCATCAGAGTACCCGAGTACCTGTCATCTGAGTACCTGATGGGCTGGTGACAGGTACTCGGGTACTTTGATGGGCTAGTGACAGGTGCTCTTTATTGGGGGGGGGGCAATCAGTGTGTTTGGGGTGCACTGTAGTTGGTAACTAGCTGTTACCACAATCTCCTCCTCACACAGGATCAGTGTGTGAGGAGGAGAACACGGTGACAGCTAGTTACCGTGTTCTCTGATGACATTTGTGACCGGCTGTGATTGGACACAGCCGGTCACGTGGTAAAGAGCCAATTTAATTGGCTCTTTACCTAGATCGGGGATCGACTCTGTCCGAGGGACGAGCCTCGTCCCCGATCGCCGCGCTGCGCGCCCCCGGGGGCGTGCATTAAGGAAGGAACGAGCGGCTCGCGCTGGAGCCGCTCATGTGATCGGCTGTGATTGACACAGCCGATCACGTGGTAAACAGCCAATTTCATTGGCTGTTTACCTTGATCAGGGTTGGGCTCAGTCCGAGGGACGAGCCTCACCCCCGATCGCCGCGCTGCGCGCCCCCGGGGGCGCGCAGTAGCGGGGAGATCCGGGCGCCGTCATATGACGTCCGCCCGGATCGAGAAAGGATTTGTGCCGACGTCATTTGACATGACGCGGTACGGAAGGGGTTAATCGCCAGAGGGAAAAAAAGATAGATAGGAAATATTCTCGATAGCATAGCTTTAGGGGAAAAAACTAATAAAGAAAATCCTACTCCACAATGTACACAGACTATACTGAAACTTAGACAAGAACTAAGGTTACTATTGTTAAATAAACAGGAATATCATCTGAAGGTCCTTAAAGCTAAAGAATATGGCCTGGGTAATAGGGTGGACGCTGGTTAGCTAAAAAAGTGAAAACTAAACAACTTGGTAATAAAATAGAAGCACTTTTACACCCTCACTCACATAAGAGGTTAACAAATCCTAGAGATATTGCTAACGCTTTTGCAGATTATTATCAGTCATTATATGATCTTCAAAAGAATACAACTATTCCCTAACCTACCACAGAGATTATCTCAAACTATTTGGCACAGATTTCGTTACCTAAACTTAAAAAGGATCAATTGAGCTCAATATCTCAACCATTCTCAACTCAGGAAATTAGCTCAGTTATCAACAAACTCCCCAATCAGAAATCACGGGGGGAGGATGGTTTTCCTATTGAATTCTATAAAAGTTTATCTACAGAGGTAGCTCCCCACTTAAAATCAGTATTTGAATTAGCAGCCTCCACTGGTACATTGCAGATGATACTAAACTAGGCTTGCCAATATCTTCTATGCAGGATGTGGAAACCTTGCAAGCGGACCTGAACAAAACAACGGGGTGGGCAACTACATGGCAGATGAGGTTTAATGTTGAAAAATGTAAAGTAATGCACCTGGGGGCCAGAAACCAGAAAGCAAGCTACTCACTAGGGGGGGAACCTCTGGGTGAGTATAGGATGGAAAAGGACTTGGGGGTACTGGTAGACAACAGGCTTGGCAGTGGCATGCAATGCCAAGCCGCTGCAAGCAAAGCCAACAGAATACTGGGATGTATAAAAAAGGGGATTCACTCCAGAAATAAAGAGATTATTCTCCCGCTCTACAAGACTCTGGTCCGGCCACATCTGGAGTATGCTGTCCAGTTCTGGGCACCGGTCCTCAGGAAGGATGTGCTGGAACTGGAGAAAGTCCAGAGAAGGGCAACAAAAATGATTAGGGGAATGGAGGACATCAGCTATGAGGATAGGCTACAAGCACTGAACCTATTCTCTCTGGAGAAGAGACGATTGAGGGGGGATATGATATCAATGTACAAATACTGTACTGGCGACCCTAGCATAAGGAACAAACTATTCAGAGAAAGGAGATACAATAAGACACGTGGCCTCTCACTAAAACTAGAGGAAAGGCGGTTTAACCTTAAAGTGCGTAAGGGGTTCTTCACTGTAAGAGCGGTAAGGATGTGGAATTCTCTTCCACAAGCAGTCGTATCAGCAGGGAGCATTGATAGTTTCAAAAAACTAGTAGATGGGCACCTTAGAGACCACAACATACAGGGGTATACGATGTACGGTCAAAAGCAAACACACACACACATCATAGGTTGAACTGCATGGACTGATGTCTTTTTTCAACCTCACTAACTATGTAACATTTCCATCGGATATGTTGAAGGGATTAATTGTCACAATCCCCAAGCAAAAAAAGGATACTGAGGATCCCTCATCTTATAGGTCAATCGCCTTATTAAATGTAGATATTAAAATCTTTGTTAAGCTCTTGGCAAGTAGATTGCAGAAGTTTTTACCCCAGTTGGTACATGCAGACCAGGTGGGAAATGTGCCAGGACGGCAGGCTCCTGATGGCATGAGAAGACTTTTGAATCTGCTGACACGGATGGGATCCTGTCGGACGCCTTACCTGCTACTTTCTTTGGCTGCGGAGAAGGCGTTCGACAGAATCCGTTGGGGATATTTGGAGACGGTGCTGCATAAATTTGGGATTCTGGGTTGGTTAAAAAAAAATATAATGGCTCTTTATTCTAGTCCAACAGCAAACATACTCACATCGGGAATATTATCTAACTCGGTTGGGATAACCAATGGGACTAGGCAGGAATGTCCCCTTTCTCCAGTTGTCTTTGCGTTGCTTATAGGGATGATCAAACTTTTCAAAAGTTCGGTTCGACCAGAACACCCGAACTTCCCGAAAGTTCGGCCCGGATTTCAGAACCCCATTGAAATCAATGGGACCCGAACTTCGGTAATCAAAAAACACCATTTTGAAGCCCTAAAACCCAATAAATTCCCCTAAAAAGTGCCTAGGGTTCTGGATCATGCCCCAGGGACTATTAATCACACAAAAAAAGTTCTTAAAAATTGTCATTTTTGATAGAGAGCCAATTATTGAAAAAATTATTGGAAAAAAAAAAGAGATTTCTTTGGATTTCGTGTCTGGGGGCTCTAAAAGGTGTACCTGTGAAGTTTCAGCTCTGTAGCATGTCCAGAACCAGAAAAAAAAGGTTGTTTGTATTAGAATCAATATAGAACAGGGATATGGCTCCGCTATTTTCACACCTTGCCGGTTTTGTAGCAAGCGTTTTTTTGGGCATTTTTTGGGGGACTTTGGAGGCAGGCATAACATCAGAACTTCTGTGTAGGGGTATATATACATACACCCATGTCTGTATATATACACATACACATATATAGGTGTGAAAGTAGCAAAACCCTATGCTTACGCTAATGAAATAATTAACACCAATATGTCTCCGCTCCTATAACACCTATATGTGTGTATGTGTATAAATACATATAAGTGTGTGTGTATATATACCCCTATACAGAAGTTCAGATGTTTTGCCTGCCTCCAAAGACCCACAAAAAATGCCCAAAAAAAAACACCTGCAACAACACACCTGGGCATTTTTTTTTGGCGCAGGCATTTTTTTGGGCATTTTTGGGGGTCTTTGGAGGCAGGCATAACATCAGAACTTCTGTGTAGGGGTATATATACATACACCCATGTCTGTATATATACACATACACATATATAGGTGTGAAAGTAGCAGAACACTATGCTTGCGCTAATGAAATAATTAACACCAATATGTCTCCGCTCCTATCACACCTATATGTGTGTATGTGTATAAATACATATAAGTGTGTATGTATATATAACCCTATACAGAAGTTCAGATGTTTTGCCTGCCTCCAAAGACCCCAAAAAAATGCCCAAAAAAAATGATTGCGCCAACAAAAAATGCCCAGGTGTGTTGTTGCAGGCGTTTTTTTTGGGCATTTTGTGTGGGTCTTTGGAGGCAGGCAAAACATCTGAACTTCTGTATAGGGGTATATATACACACACAGGGATCACAGATCACCCATCTATAGGATTATAGATTACATCAGATATCAGTGAGAGTATTGGTAATTGGTCACTTGTGTACATCTATAACCACCACAGCTCATCTATAGGGCTATCAATTACATCATACCAGGTCATTGAGTATCTATTGGACAGTTGCGTATACCCTATATTGATCTGTATCAACATCATGTCCAAAAGGCCAACAAGGAGAGGCCAACGCTCACAGGCCATGAAAAGGGGGCAAGCAGCCTCTGTGTCCATTGTGAAAAGTGATGGTCACATTCGACATAGTGCATCCTCTGCAGCCGTCCTTTATTTCCATTGCTGCCCGTGCTATTCATCCACAACATGTGGAAGAGTCGGTGGAGTGGATCAATAAGCCATCCTCATCCTCCTCTTCCTCTGACACCCACGCTCCCAGTAGTTTGCCTTCCACCGCAGCTGCCAAAGCGGCCCATTCCACAGGCTCCTTCTCCACAGCTACTTCTTCAGTTGCCCCACCATCATGCACGGAGGAGTCACCTGAACTATTCGATCATAGTGTCAGTGACAAGCTCCTGGAGGATGCGCAGCAATTTGAAAGCTGTGATGTTGTTTCCCAGGCTGATGAAGGGAATAACACGAGACTAAAGAGAGGGGTGACAACGATGGACAAGAGACCAGCAGTCATGTTACCACAGCTGAAGCATATTGCCAAGTTTGCTCCAGTGACGAGGAGGGAGGGGATGCATCAGATCACTTCTTGGTAGAGGCCAAAATGCTGAGAGGGCTTCCCTTGCAGCTCGGTGCGAATCACCCCTGGAAGTGGGACAGGAGGCGACGGGTCCCAAGGAGCACTGGATGCTTGTGGAGTGCAGGTAAAGGTTCACAAGGGTATCCGGAACAACTTTCAGGGCCTCCAGGGAATCAAGCAATGTGCAGGTAAAAGCCAGGCCGAGGGTCATACACAGGTATCAGTCCAAACAGGCGCCAAGACAAGGGGATTTGAGCAGAAACAAGTCCGTTGAGCAAGCCGGGATCGGTACACTAGAAGTCAGGCAGAGAGCAAAAGAGCAGGGATGGTCACACAAGCCGAGGGTCAAACACTGGAGCAGGATCGGATGGTCAGACGAAGCTGGGGGTCAAAGCCAGGAGAGAGAGAGCAGACAGGTCAGGAACAAGCCGGGTCAAACTGGAATCCAGGAAGTAGCAATGTTCAGGAAACAGGAAGAGCTGAAGACAATCCAGCAATCTGATGGGCTGAGCAGAGTCCTTTTATAGGCCAGTGAATTAGTCTATGGCCTGAGTCCATTGCGGCCATGAGAAGTACTGGAAAAGTTGCCAGTTGCAGCACAGCCATTTCACTGACAATGAGTCTATGGCCTGAGTCCATTGCGGCCATTGGAAGTACTGGCGGAGTTGCCAGTTGCAGCATGGCCATTTCGCTGACAGTGCCCCCCCCCCCCCCCGCAAGGGGCAGCCTCCGGATGCCCAACCGGGCCAAGCTTCCCGGGAATCTCCTCTGGAATTCCTGTACCAGCCTGGGGGCATGCAGGTTACTAGCGGGTTCCCAGGAATTGTCTTCAGGGGGGGTAACCTTTCAATTTAATAGGATACTGTATGAGCTCACCCCTTCTTCGACTATCCAGAATGGTTTCCACTTCATATTCAGGTTCGCCCTCCACTGAATCTGGAGGTGGAGGCAATTCTTCCCTCCCTGGGAAGGGGCTAGAAATTGCAGGCTTAAGCAGGGAAACATGGAATACAGGATGGATCTTGTATGAATTAGGTAAAGTTGGTTCGAAAGCCACAGGGTTTATCATCCTTTTGATTCTAAAAGGCCCAATAAACCTTGGTCCCAATTTTTTAGAAGGGCAAGATAGTCGTAGGTTGTTTGAGGAGAGCCACACCTTATCCCCGACCTTATACATAGGCTTTTCCTTTTTCTTGCGGTCATAAAATTTCTTGTACTCCAGTTGGGCTTTGGATATGGAGTCCTGTAGCAACCGGTAGTTATTCCTGATAGCCATTATCCGGTCTTGCACTGCAAGAACCAATGTTTCTGAGAAAGCACTGGGCAAAAAAGAAGGGTGGAACCCGTAATTCACCCAGAATGGGGTCTGGTTGGTTGCAGAATGCAGGGCGTTATTATACGCGAATTCCACGCACGGAAGTAAAGAGACCCAGTTATCCTGGGAGCAAGTGCAAAAGCAACGTAGGTATTGTTCAAGGGTCTGGTTGGTCCTTTCCGTTTGACCATTACTCTGCCGGTGGTAGGCTGATGATAGGCATATCTCAATGGACATGGATTTGCAAAGCTCTATCCAGAATTTGGAGGTGAACTGGACGCCTCTGTCCGATACTATACTGTCTGGGAGACCGTGTAGCCTGACCACTTCTTTAATAAACTTGTTAGCTGTTTCCATGGCAGAAGGTGTGCCAATCATAGGCAAAAAGTGCGCCATCTTCGAGAGATGGCCCACCACCACAAGGACAGTAGTGAAACCTTCTGAAGGTGGTAATTCCACTATAAAATCCATGGATAGTTACTTCCAGGGCTGTTCCCGGATGGGCAATGGCCTCAACAGGCCCCAGGACATGCTCTTAGCCCCCTTGTTACGCTGGCACGTAATACAAGAACCCACATAGGATTTACGGTCCCGAACTAAATTGGGCCACCAAAAGCGGCGCTGAATGAGTTCACATGTCTTCCTGACCCGAAGTGCCCGGCAAGCTTGTGATCAATCAAAGTCTTTAGGACCTGTAGTCTGATTTGTGAAGGAACAAATATCCTTTCTTTAAACCACAAGAATCCCCCGCGTTTTTCCAAGGAAGTGGTCCCAGGCTCGAGACATTGAACTGAGGCTTGCTTAATTGCTGATTGTAGATCCGTTTGAATAAGCAAAACATTTTGAGCCGAGAGGATGGTGTTAGGTTCGGCTGTGTTTGGGGTATCTGGAAACATTCTGGACAGGGCGTCTGCTTTCCCGTTCTTGGACGCTGGCCTGTAAGTCAGATGAAAGTTAAACCGGGAAAAGAACAAGGCCCATCGAGCTTGACGGGGTCTCAGGCGTCTTGCTGTCCTGAGGTATTCCAGGTTTTTGTGGTCTGTGAATACCATAATGGGATGAGTAGCCTCTTCCAGCATGTATCTCCACTCTTCCAAGGCACATTTGATGGCCAAGAGTTCCCGATCCCCTACATCATAGTTTCTCTCCGGAGGTGTCATCTTCCACAGGGTGCAGAAGAGTCTTCGGCCTTGTCTTTGAGATAAGATTGCTCCAGTGGCTATTTCTGAAGCATCCACTTCAAGCACATAAGGTAGGATTGGATCGGGATGCTGGAGAATAGGTGCTAAGGTGAACAACGTCTTCAGTTTGTCAAAGGCCGTTTGAGCTTCCTGTGACCAATGGAAGCGGACCTGTTGGCGGGTCAACTGGGTAATGGGCGAGATAATCATAGAGAACCCCTTCACGAACCTCCGATAGAAGTTAGCAAACCCCAAGAAGCATTGAACTCCTTTCTTATCACAGGGGGCTGGCCAATCGAGAATTGACTGCACTTTCTGTGGATCCATGGAAATGCCGTTTGTTGAGATAATGAGACCCAGGAATTGAATGGAGTCTTTCTCGAATTCGCATTTCTCTGGTTTCACATAAAGTCAGTGTTTCCTTAAAGTAAATAGTACCTTTTTAACATGGGTCCGGTGGAGTTCCAGAGTGGAGGAAAAAATGAGTATGTCATCTAGGTAGACAATCAGAAAGAGATCCAGGAATTCCCGAAAAATGTCATTAACTAGATGTTGGAAGGTAGCAGGGGTGTTACACAGCCCGAAAGGCATGACCAGGTATTCAAAATGGCTAAACCACGTTCGTAACGCCGTCTTCCACTCATCTCCTTTTCTAATGCGAACAAGGTTGTAAGCTCCACCGAGATCCAATTTGGTAAAGATCCGAGCTGCCCGGAAACGTTGAAACAGTTCTGGGGTAAGAGGTAGAGGATACCGGTTTTTAATAGTAATTTTATTAAGCTCCCAGTAATCTACACAAGGTCTTAGTGTGCCATCCTTCTTTTCGACAAATAATATCCCGGCCCCTGCAGGTGAGGAGGAGGGGCGGATAAAAACCCTTTTCCAAATTTTCGTTAATATAGATCCGGGGGGTTTCCAGCTCCTTCTCGGATAACGGGAATATCCTTCCGAAAGGAATCTCGGCTCCGGGCAGAAGTTCTACAGGGCAATCATAAGGCCTGTGAGGAGGTAGAGCTTCGGCCTTTTTTTTTTTTATCAAATACGCCCATGAATTCCTCATAAACTGCGGGGACATTTTCTAGGAGATCATGTACTGCTCGGACGGCCAGGCAAGCAGCAGAAGTATCAGATCTGGGTAGGAAACAATGGTTCAGGCAGTAATTAGATGTGAAGGAGATCCTTCTCTTAACCCAGTCAATCTGTGGGTTGTGGGCCTGTAGCCAGGGAAGTCCTAAAATAATGGGAAACATTGGTGAGGAAAGGACGTCAAATCGGGGGAATTCCTGGGGAAGAGAATCTGTCGTGGTGGAGATGGGGCACGTCTCTTCAGTAACAGGCCCGGAACTAGGCAAAGAACCATCAGCCAGAAGAATATGGAGTTGCTGTTCCTTAGTTTGTACGGGGACACCCAGTCTTTGAGCTAAAGAACGGTCCAGAAAGCAACTACATGCCCCGGAATCAACGATCGCCAGAAGCCGAATCTTCTTTTCTGCTACCTGTAGGGAGACAGGGAGAATAAGATGAGCAGGGGATGATCCGGCGATTTGACAATTCAGCAGTGGCCGTGAATAGGACTTACTGGGTCTCATAGGACAATTGCGTAGGAAGTGGCCAGATTCCCCACAATAAAGGCAGAGGTTAGCTTGACGGCGACGTTGTCTTTCCTCGGGGGTCAAGGCAGAAGGGATTAGACCAATCTGCATGGGTTCTCCTTCTGATCCCCCGGAGACAGAAGGCCCAGGATGAGGTGAAGCAGAAAGTGGGACTATCGGGAGTACCATTGAAGGCGCCCTTCACTGCCCTGTAACAGTGTTTACTATATACAGTGATTACCGATCACTGTATTAGTGTCACGGGTGACACAACGTAGGCTAGTTAGCGTCAGGGTCCCACTACACCAGCGTTATTTAGCGTCAGTTAGAGTCAAGTACACTAACACACATACACACACACACCTCCATTACTATTATAGTGTTTCAACAGATCAATATCTGATCTGATCAGAACTATACTAGCATCCCCATAGTTTAGTGCTCCCAAAACGCAGTGTTTGCACAATCAGCACTGAATCCTGCCAGCACCTGCGTTTAGCCCCTCCGCCCAGCCCACCCTACCCAGGCAAGTGTAGTAATCAATAGATTACTGTTACTTCCAAAAAACACAAATCACACAAAACCGCTGCGTTAGCAGAGTCAGGCCTGATCTCTACATTTTTGTAGCGACCAAATAGTCCTGGACAACCAGGTGCTTTTTTACCTGTTAGTCACACTACTGTACCAGTAAATTTAGTTACTAAAATGACCAAATGTTGGTACAGTAGTGCAGAGGCTTACAGTATACTGACCATGTCAGATGAAAGCAATGGGGAAGCCTCACTGGCAGAATCAGGGTCAGTATACGAACCTGTAGACAGCAGCGGATCCCTGACAGATAGCTCTGGTGACAGAGGGGTCCCTGCTAAGGTCAGGCATACCCGACCCAATTCTGGAGTTGCTGAGATGCAAGAACCGGATGTTTCTCGTATGCAGCAGAGTGCCAGTACTAGTGCCGCTCACACTTCTGGCAAGCACGAGCGGCCTAGTACACCCTGGACATAGTACAACCAGCACTGCAGTAAGACTTGGTGACGTGGCGAGTCCCATAAGTGCAGTTGAAGCTGGTGCGGTGGCTAGCACGAGTAGTGGCCTGCAGCCACCGCATATTGGAAGACAGGCCCGTAGAGCCCATAGTGCCCTCCCTGAAGCGCTGGCATATCCTAATTGGCAGCCCACAGATTCCACAGCGCCAGTACTTCTCCCATTCACTGCCCAACCCGGAATCCAAGTGGAAACAGCTGGTTTTAATCCCATTAACTTTTTTGAGCTGTTTTTCACTGAAGATCTTTTCAGATCTATCAATCAAATTTATACGCACAACAATTCATCGCCGCCAACCCAAATTCACCCCTTGCCAGACCATTCGGCTGGAATCCTATAAAGATTCCCGATTTTAAAATCTTTCTGGGCCTATCCTTCAACACAGGCATTACAAAAAAGAATGAATTGCGGTTATATTGGTCCACTGACCCAATTCATCAAATGCACGTGTTCTCTGCTGCTATGTTCAGGGCTCTATACGAACAAATATTTTGGTTACATAGTTACATAGTTACATAGTTAGTGAGGTTGAAAAAAGACATAAGTCCATCCAGTTCAACCTATGATGTGTGTGTGTGTTTGCTTTTAACCGTACATTGTATACCCCTGTATGTTGTGGTCTTTAAGGTGTCCATCCAATAGGTTTTTGAAACTATCAATGCTCCCTGCTGATACGACTGGCTCAACTGGTTCATGCATTTTAGCGAAAATGAACTCTGTCGTCCTTGGGGAGACCCTGAATATGATCGGCTCCACAAAATTCGGACCCTCGTAGACCATTTCAATCAGCAGTTTGCAGCCTTGTTTACCCCCCAAAGAGATGTCTGCGTTGACGAGTCCCTGATTAAGTTTACTGGCCGCCTTGCTATCAACCAGTATCTCCCCAGCAAGCGTGCCAGATACGGGGTCAAGTTGTATAAGCTGTGTGACAGGGCCACAGGCTATACAGTTAGTTTCCGTGTCTACGAGGGAAAAGATAGCTCTGTGGACGACTGCCCAGACTACATAGGGAGCAGCGGCAAGATAGTTTGGGACTTGGTGTCACCCTTATTCGGAAAGGGGTACCACTTGTACGTGGACAATTTTTATTCAAGTGTGCCACTTTTTAGACACCTCTTTCAATTGCAAATTGGCGCTTGTGGCACCGTGCGATCTAATCGCCGGGGCTTCCCCCAACGGCTTGTAAATGCCCCACTGAGCTCGGGGGAGAGAGCCTGCTTGAGGTGCAATGAATTGCTTGCAGTGAAGTGGAGTGACAAACGGAACGTTTTCGTTCTGTCCTCCATTCACCCAGACATGGCAGTCGAAATTACAACGGTCACCGGTGTTGTTGTTGAGAAGCCCCTCTGTGTCCATGACTATAACCGTAAAATGGGAGGGATGGACTTCAACGACCAGATGATGGGACCGTACTTAATTGCCCGTAAGGCCAGACGCTGGTACAAAAAAGTGTCTGTATACCTATTTCAGTTGGCTATTTACAACGCTTTTGTCTTATACAAAGCGTCTGCGGAACATTATCCTTCTTTCAATTCCAAGAAGAGATAATCAGAGCCCTTCTGTATCCAGCTGGTGCTCCTGCCCAAATTCCCCAACCAGATGCAGTGAGCCCGGCTGCATGAGAGGCATTTTCCGGAATACCTCCTGAGTACCCCTACCCAAAGATACCCTCAAAAAAGATACCGTGTCTGCAGCAAGCGCGGATTTTGTTGTGACACCAGAAATTATTGTCCCGACTGTCCTGACCGACCTGGTCTTTGCCACGGTGACTGTTTCCGTCGCTACCACACACTAGTAGTTAATTAGCGTAGGGTACAGCACGTTACAGTTTAGGGCACATTTACACAGGGTCTAAAAAGATGTTCGATGGCTATGTCATTTTGAGAGACCATAACCTGGAACCTGGAACTCTAACGTTTGAAGAAAAAAAAATACATAAAAACATAAAAAGCCATAA
Source organism: Pelophylax lessonae (assembly GCF_965119305.1). Lineage (NCBI taxonomy): Eukaryota > Metazoa > Chordata > Amphibia > Anura > Ranidae > Pelophylax > Pelophylax lessonae. The sequence goes on from NC_138777.1 coordinate 140,944,817, forward strand.
ATAGTTTTCGTCTAAGTTATTTTTATGTTCTTCCACACTTCCTACTGTACTTTTACTGTACTTTGTTTGTTTTTCATTCTTTTGTGAACCTGTTTCTCTTGCAGGTACCCGTCGGCTGCCACATTGATTTTATATATTCTGACACAAACAGTGTTTGCGTACAGCATATATGGATACCTCTGATGGCATCAGCTGTCATTTTGCTCAGCCCACAGTCTGCATGAAAAAAAAAAAAAACCTACACTACATGCCAAAAAAGGACCAGCAATGTACTGGTTATACCAGGATGATACCTGCAGATTTAGGCATCATCTTGGTATCGTTTTTTACAGCCAGCGGTCGGCTTATATGTGAAAGCAATCCTACTGGATAATTGGCCGCTAGACTGCTTTTACATGCAGTGGGAGGGGACTCCCCCCCTCCTGCCGCCTTCCGCCGCCTTCCATGGTTTTTCTCGGGCTCTCCTGTCCCACCGGTTAACCAGAGAGTGCAGTCGAGGTTCAGTTATCTAACCATAGAACTGATTGGAGATGAGAATGGCTCCAATCATCTCTATGGCCTAAGATAATCGGAAGCTACGAGCAATTCATGACTTCTGTTTCGCCAGAAATAAACAGCGCCATTGGGAAATTGGGAAAGCATTTTATCACACCAATTTTGGTGTGGTCAGATGTGTTAAGGTCAGAGGAGAGATCTAGAGTCTAAAAGACCCCAATTTTTTTTAAAAAGAGTACCTGTCACTACAGATTGCTATCATAGGGGAAATTTAAATTCACTGTGATAACAATAAAAATGAAAAAAAAAAAAAATGAAAGAAAAGGTGTCAAAATAACATAAAAAAGCAAAAAAAAAAAAAAAAAATTAAGCCCCCCTGTCCCCCCGTGCTTGCGCGCAAATGCGCACACAAGCGTTGGTCTAGTGTCATATGTAAACCGCAATTGCACCATGCATGTGAGGTATCGCCGCGAATGCCAGGTCAAGGGCAATAATTCTTGCAGTAGACCTCCTCTGTAGGGATGATCGAACGGTTCAGGTCGACCATTGGTTCGACTCGAACATTGGGTGTTCGAAATTCGGCCGAATTCCGAACTTTTTGCGGTAAAAGTTCGGAATTCGGTCACCAGAACCGCCCAAAATGCAATGGGAGAGGAAGTGGGCTTTAAAAGCCCGTGATTGGCCCAGAAACGTCAGTAAAAGCCAATGAGGGGGCAGGAGTCTGCTAGGAACGTGATTGGAGTGACTATAGGGACCAGAGGCCAATCAGGAGTGAATACGCCCCCCAGTATATAACATAGCCCTGCCTAACCTCTAGCACTGTAATACAGAGGCTTTGGAAGAGAGTGGAAGCATTTGTGTTTCTCCTGCTGTGTTAAAAAAAGTTGCTGCATAGCCGGTTGCTTGTAAAGCTCCATATCAGCAGAAGAGCAGTCAGCTTACAGAAAGATTGTCAGTGTAGTTAGAAATACAGCGATTGTGCTGTGTGAGTTAGAAAAAATAAATAAAATTTAAACGGACAGTGTCAGTTAGAAATGATCTTCTGCTGTAGGGAGCTGTTCTTTTAGTGTGAGGAAAGGGATATGCAGTGTAGTAAGGGTACTATATACCACTATAGTTAGATTCAATAATCTAGTTTTTGTTGGGATACTTTTAAGTGTCAGGGTTCCGTCTAGCGAGCACGTTGCACTGCTGATATATCTACAGCAGGTATACGTGCTTGCTAGTCAGCTATTGTGCAAAATACATTTCAGCGATACACACATCTGCTGTATTTAGCGACAACTTTGGGTCGCATTGCAGTGTGCGTTTTGCAGGTGAATTTCACCGCGCAGAGTTGCCAAAGCCTCAGTGACAACTTAACAGCTGTTCTTGTTGTAAGCGTTAAGTCCAATGCAAAAGGCTTTGCTACTCTGCGTCACACACATCTGCTTTATTTAGCGACAACTTTGGGTCGCATAGCAGTGTGCGTCTTGCAGGTGATTTTCACATCGAACAGTTGATAAAGCCTCAGTGACAACTATATATAAATTAAAATTCATCACAAAAAAAACAGATTATTTTTCTTAGAATTTCAGTAGCGCAGGGATGGTGTTACCCTCCTTTCATAAAGTGCAAATAAATAAAGTGCATAAATAATCCAAAACATCCAACTAAGCAAGAACAGAGTCCTTCAAAAGTCTTTGTTCATGTAGTGCCAGAGCAATACACAGTGCCTTTAATGCAGGGTCATTGGTGTCAGTTATAGGAACCACCGTACAATGTCACCACTACCAGCTCTGGCACTACATAAATAAAGACTTTTGAAGGGCTCTGTTCTTGCTTAGTTGGATGTTTTGGATTATTTATGCAATTTATGCACTTTATTTATTTGCACTTTATGAAAGGAGGGTAACATATAAAAGATGGTGATTGATTTTCGGGGTCCCGTACACAGCTGGGCTCCCAAAAAGTCTCACACATTTGGTATTCCCATACTTAGGAGCAGCGGCAGAATGTATTTTGGGGTGTCATTCCACATATACCCATGTCATCTGTGAGAAATGTATCTTTTAGTGACAACTTTGTGATAAAAAAAAGTGTAATGTTCCGAAAACTTGTGGCAAAATATAAAATATTCCATGGACTCACCATGCCTCTCAGCAAACAGCTTGGGGTGTCTACTTTCCAAAATGGGGTAATTTGGGGGGGTTTTGAGGTATCTTGTCATTTCAGGGCCTCCTAAACCGTTATAGGTAGTAAGAAAATGCAATGAAAAATGTACGCTCTTTGAAATTCTGATGGTGGGGATTGGTTTTTGGGGTCCTGTACACAGCTAGGCTCCCAAAAAGTCTCACATATGTGGTATCCCTGTACTAAGGAGAAGCAGCAAAATATATTTTGGGGTGTAATTACACATATACCCATGGCATGTGTGAGCAATATATCATTTCAATGACAACTTTGTGTAAAAAAAAAAAAAATTTTTTTTAGTCACTTTTCAATGAGTTTAACATGCCTCTCAGGACATTCCTTAGGATGTCTACTTTCCAAAAAGTGGTAATTTGGGGGGGGGGGGGGGTTTGTACTGCCATTTTAGCACTTCATTAAATGAGATAGGCAGTCAGAAATTAAAGCTGCGTAAATTCCAGTATTTACACCATAGTTTGTAGACGCTATAACTTTTGCGCAAACCAATAAAAATACGCTCACTGAGATTTTTTTTGTCAAAGACATGTAGCTAAATACATTTTGGCCAAAATATATGACATAAATTGAGTATATTGAATATTTTTTAAAAGACAAAGTTGAAAATTTCATTTTTTCTCAAAATTTTTTCTTTTTTTTTATTACTATCGCAAAAAATAAAAAGCGCAGAGGTGATCAAATACCACCAAAAGAAAGCTCTGTTTGTGGGAAAAAAAGGACGTGAATTTAGTTTGGGTACCACATTGCATGACCGCACAATTGTCAGTTAAAATCACGCAGTGCCGAGGTGCAAAAAGTGGTCTGGACGTAAAGCAGGAAAATCCTCCGGTGTTAACTCACCCCTAATGTGATGGCTGCAACTAATTCTCTTTAGTGAGGTGTGTGATGTTAGCTGGTATTGATGATGTTGCTACTGGCAACTGGTTTTCCATGTTTTCCCCCCTTAATGCAGAGTGATTAGTGCCCCATCAATGCAGAGTGATGAGTGCCCCCATCAATGCAGAATGATTAGCGCCCCAATCAATGCAGAGTGATTAGTGCCCCAATCAATGCAGAGTGATTAGTGCCCCCATCAATGCAGAGTGATTAATGCCCCAATCAACGCAGAGTGATTAGTGCCCCAATCAACGCAGAATGATTAGTGCCCCAATCAATGCAGAGTGATTAGTGCCCCAATCAATGCAGAGTGATTAGTGCCCTAATCAAGAATTAAATAAAGGCATTCTCCTCAAGGTGGGATTTTGTCGGCAAACAAGACAAAATATATAGAAATTATGTGATAAAATCATTTATTTTATTAAATAACATGAATTTGCAATTAGGTATTACATGATTTACATACAATAGAAAATGTATCAAAACGCATTAAAGAGCTAATGACGTGCATGGATCAAGAGAAAATCCTTGGGGTAGTGAGCCCCTACAGTTGAAAGTGAGAAAAAGTCCTACTCCAACGCGTTTCAAACTTTTGGAACTGACAGTTCCGTTCTTCCTCAGGGAAATGGACTTAAACTCTAAAAAAAGAAAGAAGAGACATGGTATAATGATGTAATATAACTGCATATAGTGGGTAAGGCACATTCCTCTGTGAGTGCCAATATATGTATGGATATAAGCCAAGATTGTTAGACTGACCATATGAAGAGGGGGGGGGGAGAAAATATGTGGAAAAAACATCCCAACAGATCCTTTATCCTTCAAAAAATTTGTACCCATAAATGCATTTCCAAGGCTTGTATATTTCCCCAGTGCGTGTCTTACATCCTCCTTTTAAAGGGATCAAATCCATGCCTCTATCCTGTAGGACCGCAGGAAAAAAGAAAAAGTAATTACCAAAAGACCGGCAACTCTTCTGTATGTTATAAAAAAGCATATATCTATGTAATTCCCCTGGTTTCAAAAAGCAACAGAGAAGGGGGGGGGAGGGGAGAGAGAAAACCCCCGATCAAAACAGGACTAAATCAACATGAAACAACGATGGTTCTAAACAAGTTGATCAGTGTATTACTGAAAGGGGAGGGTAGAAAAGGGACCCTCTGTGTCCAAGTGTAACATGTAAAAGTGATCCGACCTATCCTAGGGAGGATCCAAAAACATGCCTACCGGACAAATTATCTCAAACAGGAGTTATATATATGGAACCCAATTCCCAAAATAAAGATGTACTTACTCTCCCAGAGGCCAGGAAGGATTCCAGCAAAAAGAGCCAAAAAGGGGATTCCCAGATATGGGATCTATTTTGAGAGAAAACCTTCAAATTCCAAAAGAGGGGGGGACTTCTCAACCATGGGGTCCCCAAGCACAAAATTCTCCCATCAAAACAGAGCACCCCTCCGATGAGGGGGAGCTCCGGGAGATCACAGCCGATCACGGACCTCGGCGTCCTAAAAATGAGCGCCAGCGTGGAGAACGCCGTGTTGAGCCCGCCCCTCCTTCTGCCGGATGTGACGTCATACATGGCGTCCCCACCGGAATTCGGTCAGGACACAGGAAGCGGCACGCCTCGCGAAAGCGAGGCTGTCGCTACGTGTCTGACGTTGGAGGAAGAAGGACCAATGGCCGCCGGCGCGGGTGCTGGTTAGCCACCACGACCCAAATGGGAGGAGAAGGGAAACAATTCCCCTCTCCGTCCCCAGGGACCCTGGAGGTAAATCCCGCCCACATATGCAGAGACACTCTGCAGAAGGGGCGGGACACCTTCTCACCCGCGCCGGACAGGAAGAGGCATGGAGCAAACCAAAAACCAGGAAAAGTGGAGGCAACGCACCGGCCGATGTATCTATATTTGAAACATTAAATTCACTGACTAGGCTGATACCTAGAGGACCCCCCTAAAATTGGGGGTACCCCCACAATCTCCAAAATGGTCAAAGACACAATTTGCAGGAGAGATTAAAAATTAAAAAAGGAGAGAACATCCCCTTAGTCGGTGGCAAGGACTGGTGTATCAAATCTCCGCCCCCAGGAGGAGACAGAGAGATGTCAAAGGGGGAAATATCCAAAACAACCAAGGCAAAAAAGATGTAAGGAATCCTACATATATTGCCCACCCTATGCAGTCATTGTATCACATCAAAAGCACATGATTTGTCACATATGCACAGAATCGCCATCCACGATAACAAATCCATACAAAAATACCCTTATTGACAAGGGGACATTTGATATTGTATATGTGCATAAGTGTGTCTCTATATCAATATGAAACAAAAAATAATAATGAAGCTTGAATCATTATATAAATTCTGAAAACTTTTTACAGACAAATATTGCAGAAACATATATTACAGAGAACATATATTGCAGAAAAAAACACCCTGCTTGATCCTGAAAAGACAGGATTGGTATGTACAGCAACATCAGAATCACACATATAAAATAAAATAAAAAAGGGGAATAAATTGAAAAGGATTGAAAAAGTGAAAAAAGGAGGGGGGAGAAGGTAAGGGGGGGAGAGGGGGAGGGAGGGAAGGTTGGGTAGAAGTGAGGTAATGGTTAATCTGTCTTGCCTGAACTGAAGCCCGACAGAACGGGTCTGAAACTCTCGGTCTCATTGAGACCAGGGGGGAAGGTCGCTCGGAGGGCCCTGATCCAACGTGCCTCCTTCTGGAGGAGGACCTTGTTCCAATCGCCCCCCCCTTGATGGAATGTGAGTGCGGTCCAGGACAGTGAAGTTCTCCGAGGGCATCTGGTAGCCATGGGGGCCAGCAACATGCCTCCCAAGAGGCAAATAGGGGTTGCTGACCCTCATGCTGGCCAGATGTTTGCCCACCCGGTCATGGAACTCCTGTCTGGTTTTACCCACGTAAAAGGAACCGCACTCACACTCCATCAAGTAGACCACCATCCTGGTCTTGCAGTTGGCAAAATGCCTTAATCTGAAGGGCTTGCCATTGGGCAAAATGAAGGTAGTGCGTTGTTGGATAAAGGGACAACTGATACACGATCCGCAGGGGTAGGTGCCCCACACCCTGCATGGATCACGGGGTGAATCACCCCTGAACTCGCTGTGCACCAGCTGCTCACCAATTGATCCGGCCCTGCGATGCACTATTGATGGATTTTTAGTAATGAACTTGGAAATAGTGGCATCTTCAGTCAAAATATGCCAATGTTTTTTTAAAACCTTAGCAATCTTCTGGTGCTCATTGGAGTATCGTGTAATCAATCTTACACTTTCCTCTTTTTTCGGGACATTCTCTCTGAAAATTAGATCCCTCCTATTTAACACTCTCACTTTGTTGAAGGATCTTTTGAGAGCCGAGTTAGTGTATCCCCGAACTAGCAGTCTCTGTGTGAGCTTGTCTGCTTCCATCTGAAAGCTTTCAAAGGTGGTACAGTTGCGCCTAAGTCGCAAAAACTGACTGTAGGGGATAGACTTAAGTAAGGGCTCGGGATGGAAGCTACTAGCATGGAGGATGGTATTGCCAGCGGTCTCCTTCCGGAAGAGACTGCTGGTCAATTTTCCATCCTCCTTCTTGCGTATGGTGAGATCCAAGAAATCAATATGATGGGTGTTAAACACCATAGTAAAGAACAGATTGAAATTGTTCTTGTTGAGGCATTCCAAAAATTCCCTCAGCAAGGTAGGAGATTGATCCCAAATCAAGAATACATCATCGATGTATCTCTGCCACATGAGAATGTGGCAGGTATACATCGCAAGGCTCTCATCCGAGAAAAGAAAACGCTCCCACTCCCCCAGGTACAGGTTGGCATAGGTGGGGGCACAGCAGGTGCCCATGGCCACCCCCTGTACCTGGAGATAGTGGGAGCCTCCGAAGGAGAAAATATTATGCCTGAGAATGAAATCCAACATAGTAAGCATGAATTGATTAAAAGCCCAATCCTCCCGACTGCTTTGGTTGATTACCCGAGCCACCGCCTGGATCCCCAAATCGTGTGGAATACTATTGTATAAGGATTCCACATCGATGGAGACCAGGACGGCTGACTCAGAAATCTGGAGGTTCTCTATGGTTTGGAGCAGATGTAGGGTATCCCTGGTATAAGAGGGCAAACTGACCACATGCGGTCGTAGAAAGTGGTCCAAAACCTCACTTATGTTTTCTGATATACTCCCATTGCCCGATATAAGGGGCCTGCCTGGGGGGTTGCTAAGGTTTTTATGCACCTTAGGCAGGGCATACATCGTCGGGAGCTTCGGGTGCCTGGTGCGTATGAAGTCCCATAATTCTTTAAAAATGATGCCCTGTGTCCCAGCCTCATCTACCAAACAGTAGAATTCCTGGTTGAAAGTATCAACCAGGGAGGCTGGTACTCGTTTGTACCACTTGTGGTCCCCTAGGATTTTAAGACACATGCTCTCATAATCCTTATTGTCCATCAGAACAATATTGCCCCCCTTGTCGGAGGGCTTGATTGTGATGGATGAGTTGTTCTGTAAGGATCTGAGGGCATGTTGCTGGGCTGTATTTAAATTTTATTCCCCTTTTTTATTTTATTTTATTTTATATGTGTGATTCTGATGTTGCCGTACATACCAATCCTGTCTTTTCAGGATCAAGCAGGGTGTTTTTTCTGCAATATATGTTCTTTGTAATATATGTTTCTGCAATATTTGTCTGTAAAAAGTTTTCAGAATTTATATAATGATTCAAGCTTCATTATTATTTTTTGTTTCATATTGATATAGAGACACACTTATGCACATATACAATATCAAATGTCCCTTTGTCAATAAGGGTATTTTTGTATGGATTTGTTATCGTGGATGGCGATTCTGTGCATATGTGACAAATCATGTGCTTTTGATGTGATACAATGACTGCATAGGGTGGGCAATATATGTAGGATTCCTTACATCTTTTTTGCCTTGGTTGTTTTGGATATTTCCCCCTTTGACATCTCTCTGTCTCCTCCTGGGGGCGGAGATTTGATACACCAGTCCTTGCCACCGACTAAGGGGATGTTCTCTCCTTTTTTAATTTTTAATCTCTCCTGCAAATTGTGTCTTTGACCATTTTGGAGATTGTGGGGGTACCCCCAATTTTAGGGGGGTCCTCTAGGTATCAGCCTAGTCAGTGAATTTAATGTTTCAAATATAGATACATCGGCCGGTGCGTTGCCTCCCCTTTTCCTGGTTTTTGGTTTGCTCCATGCCTCTTCCTGTGCGGCGCGGGTGAGATGGTGTCCCGCCCCTTCTGCAGAGTGTCTCTGCATACGTGGGCGGGATTTACCTCCGGGGTCCCTGGGGATGGAGAGGGGAATTGTTTCCCTTCTCCTCCCATTTGGGTAGTGGTGGCTAACCAGCACCCGCGCCGGCGGCCATTGGTCCTTCTTCCTCCAACGTCAGACACGTAGCGGCAGCCTCGCTTTCGCGAGGCGTGCCGCTTCCTGTGTCCTGACCGACTTCTGGTGTGGACGCCATGTATGACGTCACATCCGGCGGAAGGAGGGGCGGGCTCAACACGGCGTTCTCCGCGCTGGCGCCCATTTTTAGGACGCCGAGGTCCATGATCGGCTGTAATCTCCCGGAGCTCCTCCTCATCGGAGGGGTGCTCTGTTTTGATGGGAGAATTTTGTGCTTGGGGACCCCTTGGTTGAGAAGTCCCCCCTCTTTTGGAATTTGGAGGTTTTCTCTCAAAATAGATCCCATATCTGGGAATCCCCTTTTTGGCTCTTTTTGCTGGAATCCTTCCTGGCCTCTGGGAGAGTAAGTACATCTTTATTTTGGGAATTGGGTTCCATATATATAACTCCTGTTTGAGATAATTTGTCCGGTAGGCATGTTTTTGGATCCTCCCTAGGATAGGTCGGATCACTTTTACATGTTACACTTGGACACAGAGGGTCCCTTTTCTACCCTCCCCTTTCAGTAATACACTGATCAACTTGTTTAGAACCATCGTTGTTTCATGTTGATTTAGCCCTGTTTTGATCGGGGGTTTTCTCTCTCCCCTCCCCCCCCCCCCCCCCTTCTCTGTTGCTTTTTGAAACCAGGGGAATTACATAGATATATGCTTTTTTATAACATACAGAAGAGTTGCCGGTCTTTTGGTAATTATTTTTTCTTTTTTCCTGTGGTCCTACAGGATAGAGGCATGGATTTGATCCCTTTAAAAGGTGGATGTAAGACACGCACTGGGGAAATATACAAGCCTTGGAAATGCATTTATGGGTAAAAATTTTTTGAAGGATAAAGGATCTGTTGGGATGTTTTTTCCACATATTTCCTCCCCCCCTCTTCATATGGTCAGTGTAACAATCTTGGCTTATATCCATACATATATTGACACTCACAGAGGGATGTGCCTTACCCACTATATGCAGTTATATTACATCATTATACCATGTCTCTTCTTTCTTTTTTTAGAGTTTAAGTCCATTTCCCTGAGGAAGAACGGAACTGTCAGTTCCAAAAGTTTGAAACGCGTTGGAGTAGGACTTTTTCTCACTTTCAACTGTAGGGGCTCACTACCCCAAGGATTTTCTCTTGATCCATGCACGTCATTAGCTCTTTAATGCTTTTTGATACATTTTTTATTGTATGTAAATCATGTAATACCTAATTGCAAATTCATGTTATTTAATAAAATGAATGATTTTATCACATATTTTCTATATATTTTGTCTTGTTTGCCGACAAAATCCCACCTTGAGGAGAATGCCTTTATTTAATTCTTATATGTATCTCGGGATAGTGGCAAACCTTACCAATCTCAATCTGTAAAGTTTTTCCACAGTTTCTTGGGTGGATAATACACCCTCTCCTCCTTTTGTATTTCAGATTGGGCTTGGTAATCCCTGTTTTATCAGCTTTTTTCTTTTTTGTCTATGTGTTGATGTGATAGTTTGGATCCACACGACCATAAGGTCTATATTTCTAGAACACATCACCGCATATAGGAAGGGAACACCCCCATTCTTATCAAGAAGGGGTTTTTTGGTGATCCCTTGACTATTGGATAACCAGGCTATTTGGCATTCAGCCGAGTCTGGAAAATGTTAGTCTAGAACTGTAACTTCAGGTTGATATTGACCAGCATCATATGTGATTAACCATATATATATCATATATTTTTTTTTTCCTCTCTCTTTTCTTCTTTTCCTCATCGTTTTTTCTCTCCTCATTTGACATCATGGGGGATCTTATGGGCCATGGTTGGGAAGCCTTGATAGCCAACATCCAGAAGGAATACAAAAGTAAGGAACAGGTAGGCACTGATTTATCTTGTCTTTTCTCCAACCTCACTAGAAGTTTAGAGAAAAAAATGTCTTTGTATATGCATATCAGCTCCTTTGACAGATACATTGGGGAGGATTTGAATCCAATTGGACTCCGTATCCAAATATTTCCTATCCTGGACCATGTTTCCCCTGATTTAAAGAAAAAATGGGAATTGGAGCTCAACACATGTTCCCAAAACTTAATGAAGCTGTTACAAGCTGAATACCATAGCCAACTTAAAAAATTGGAAACGGAGATAGAGAGTATATACAAACAATTAGCTCCCTTAAAAACTCACGAGGAGTACGCCAACTACGAAACCAATCTTAAAAAACATATCGAAAGATATGGAAAAACTATCCTCCAGAAGGAGGACAGAAAATTCTGGAGAGACAAAAATGCCTTCAGGGAGGGAAAGGCGTACAGGTGGCATAATGACACTAAATTCCCTAAAAGAAAACCTGGGAATCAAAATAGACTTTCCAATTCCATCTCGGGTGATTACACCTCAGACTCCCAATCCAGCCAATCCTCCTCATCAGCTGCATCATCGGGGGACCGTCGTCCAACTAAAAGGAAAGGGAATCCCTTCAAAAGCCATGATAGGGAAGGAAATTATCAGGCCCACAAACGACATGTGGGAGGTGGACCCACTATGGGAACCCTAGATCAGGGAAATAAGGGGAATCCCAAACATCCAAAACCATCAACACATGGCAGTGGTCCCAAACTAAATAAACCTAATGGCGGGTGGCAGAGCTGGAGCATGCGCCCTCCCCCAGCTGCCAGGGGAGGGACGGCTCCAGGAAGAAGGGGGGCCGTAACTCAGGAAAGGTTAGAAAGGTTGTGGTAGTTGGGGACTCAATTATCAAGAGGACAGAGAGGGAAATCTGTAAAAAAGATCGCGTGAACCGAACAGTTTGTTGTTTACCGGGCGCCCGAGTTCGGCACATCGCAGATCTGGCAGACAGATTGTTGGGCGGGGCTGGGGATGACCCAGCGGTCATGGTGCATGTGGGCACTAATGACAAAGTTAAAGGTAGGTGGAGGATCCTTAAGAACGATTTCAGGGACTTAGGTAATAGATTGAGGAAAAGGACCTCCAAGGTGGTTTTCTCTGAAATACTGCCTGTACCTCGAGCCACACAGGAGAGGCAGAAGGAGCTTAGGGAAGTTAACAAGTGGCTGAGGAATTGGTGTAGGAAGGAGGGGTTTGGGTTCCTGGAGAACTGGGCTGACTTCTCAGTCGGCTACCGGCTCTTTAGTAAGGATGGGCTGCACCTTAATGGGGACGGTACAGCTCTTTTGGGGAGAAAGATGGCCACCGAGTTGGAGGGGCTTTTAAACTAGGAGACGGGGGGGAGGGCTCAGAAATAGAATCAGTCAGGAGGGAGCAGAGGACTGAAGGCAGTTGTAGGGTCAATAGCGACAGTAGGTCAACAACATCAATTGGCGGGTCTGTGCGGGAGAACAGCAGACCAAACAGAAATAAACAAAACCGCCAATCACGTTTAACTTCCGTAAAACTAAGAGGGGTATATGCTAATGCCAGGAGCCTAGCTAATAAGATGGATGAGTTGGACATGTTAGTACATGAGGAGGACATAGACCTTGTGGGAATAACGGAGACTTGGTTCGACCCCTCACATGACTGGCTGGCCAATATCCAAGGGTATTCGGTGTACCGGAAGGACAGGGTAGGTAAAAGAGGGGGAGGGGTATGTCTCTATGTCAAGAACAATATAAAGGTGCTAGAAAGGAGTGACATTACGGATGGGATGAGCATGGATTTAGAATCTGTGTGGGTTGAACTCGATAGGGAAGAAGATAAGGGAAAAGTAGTTGTGGGGGTTTGCTATAGGCCACCTAACCAAGGGGAGGAGGTAGAGCTGGAATTTTTAGCACTAATAGGTAAAGCGGCAAAACTAGGATCAGTCATCATATTGGGGGACTTCAATTATCCCGACATTGACTGGGAAGAGGGGACTGCACACTCGCATAAGGCCCGGCTATTCACGGAAACCTTACAGGATAACTACATGTCGCAGTTGGTGGATTCCCCTACTAGAGAGAATGCTATCCTGGATCTATTGATCACTAATGACCCAGACATAATCTCGGAGGTAGGAGTCCAGGACAACCTGGGCTCTAGCGATCACAGGATGATCACATTTAGTATAAATAACAATATAAAAAGGCAAGTGGGGAACATAAGAACCCTAAACTTCAGAAGGGCAGACTTTCCAAAATTGTACTCATTGATGGAAAGGGTAAACTGGGACCAAACCCTGGGATCACTGACCACAGAGGAAAAATGGGAATGCTTTAGAACAATATTAAGCAAAGGCATCTTGCAGTGCATTCCTATGGGGAATAAATTTAGAAGAGACAAAGCCAAACCTGGCTGGCTAAACCGTAGCGTTAAAAAACTTATTAGGGGAAAAAAATTGGCCTTCAAGAAATATAAATCAGAGGGCACCGTATCGGCCTTCCAGCAATACAAGGAGGAAAATAAGAAGTGTAAACACGAAATCAAGATGGCTAAAATCAACTTTGAGAGACAAATAGCGGAGGATAGTAAAAAAAACCCAAAGAAATTCTTTAAATATATCAACAGCAAAAAAACTAGGGCAGAGCATATTGCACACATAATTAGCGATGATGGGAGGATGGTTACAGAGGACACTGAAAAAGCAACCGTGCTGAATTCTTTTTTCTCGTCAGTCTTTACGCAGGAAAAGGAAGGGTACACTGACCATGACTGTATGGTTAGTAGTAATACACAGGACTTGCCACTATGGCTAACAGAGGGGGAAATCAGGGAAAGACTGGATAAACTTAACACAAACAAATCACCAGGCCCGGATGGCGTACATCCGAGAGTGCTCAAGGAACTCAGTATGGTTATATCTAGACCACTGTTCCTGATCTTTGCTGACAGTATTAGGACAGGAGATGTACCAGGGGATTGGAGGAAGGCTAACGTGATTCCGATATTCAAAAAGGGCCAGAGACATATCCCGGGAAATTATAGGCCTGTCAGTCTGACATCAATAATATGTAAACTTTTGGAGGGGATGATAAGGGACTATATTGTAGAGTATGCTAAAGACAACAACATCATCAGTAGTAACCAGCACGGGTTTACAAATGGGCGATCTTGTCAAACCAATCTCTTAGCATTCTACGAGGAAGTGAGCTGTGAGCTAGATAGGGGGAGACCAGTGGATGTGGTGTACTTGGATTTCGCTAAGGCGTTTGATACAGTTCCCCACAAGCGCTTAATTTATAAAATAAGGTCTGCAGGTATCGACAGCAGGGTTTGCTCTTGGATACGGAATTGGCTAAAAGGCCGTGTCCAAAGGGTAGTAATAAACAGCGCATACTCAGACTGGTCTGAGGTAGTAAGCGGGGTGCCCCAGGGCTCAGTCCTGGGACCAACCTTGTTCAATTTATTCATAAACAGCATTGAGGACGGGATCAGTAGTTCGTTATCAGTTTTTGCAGATGACACAAAATTGGCCAGGGCAATAACTGCACAGCATGAAGCAGATATCCTACAGAATGACCTGGACAAAATTACGGAGTGGGCAACGACATGGCAAATGAGGTTTAATGTGGAGAAGTGTAAGGTTTTGCACTTGGGGACCAAAAACATAAAAACACAATACACGTTAGGAGGGGAACCCTTGGGGGAATCAAAAATGGAGAAGGATCTGGGAGTCTTAGTTGATGATAGATTAGGCAACAGCATGCAATGCCAAGCGGCAGCTTCCAAAGCCAACAGAATATTAGCATGCATAAAGAAAGGGATGTATTCCAGAGATAAGACTATAATCCTTCCATTTTATAAAACTCTGGTCCGACCGCATCTGGAGTATTCTGTCCAGTTCTGGTCGCCAGTCCTCAGGAGGGATGTGTTGGAGCTGGAGAAAGTCCAGAGAAGGGCAACTAAACTGATTAGGGGGTTGGAGGACCTTACCTATGAAGAGCGGCTGCAATCGCTCGATTTATTTTCCCTGGAGAAAAGACGTCTGAGAGGGGACATGATAGCAATTTATAAATATCTTAATGGGGATCTCAGCTTAGAAGAAAAGCTGTTCATTCGAAGGAATTGCATGAGGACTCGAGGACATACAATGCGATTAGAGGAGAAGCGTTTTAACCTCAGGCAACGTGGGGGGTTCTTTACTGTTAGGGCTACAAGATTGTGGAATTGTCTACCACAAGAGGTGGTTTCTGCGGGTAGTATGGTGACTTTCAAAAGACTCTTAGACTTACATCTCAAGGATCAGGAGATTGAGGGCTATGTTAGATGATTACAGTCACACACACCTACACAGGTTGAACTGGATGGACTATTGTCTTTATTCAACCTCACCTACTATGTAACTATGTAATCAATCTACTCCTAGAGAGGTCACTACTCCCTCCACCAAACGGGATCTGGGGGCAATCTCCAAAACTGGTAATCCCAATGATGGCCTTTTTTTAGGCCAGGAGAAGGGTGCAACAGGGGGGAAGCCAAGCTCCCAAAAGGGAATAGCCACGTACATGATACAGAGTCCACTACCCACACTGCCAACACCATCTCAAATCTAAGCATCATTAACTTATCCTCACATGTCCTCACTGTGGAGGAAAGCAAGGTTTTGTCTTTGGGCCTCTCCTTCTGTCCTGCACGTCCTGCTGACAAGTTTGAACTGGTAAAGGATATACATTTATTTGCACGACGCTTGATGTTCAAGTGCATGTATTCTAAACCTGAGACCCCAAGTCCTGCACTACAGCCCAATCTCACCATGGCCGACCTTAGGGCCCTTAGAGACCTCAATCTCTTATTGATGGAGGGAGGTTTTGACAGCTCCTCTGGGGAGGAGGATGAGGACGGGGGAACCCCCGAACCCCAGATGGAGACCCCACAGACAACCGACTTCACAAGTTTTTGTAGAAGTTCAGCAAAATTCCCATCTTTCAATACTAATCCAGCCCTGGCCTTGTTTGTTAGACAGACTACTCGGGAAATAGAAAACATGGCCAAGGAAAAATCCCAGGGAAATTTAAATACAGCCCAGCAACATGCCCTCAGATCCTTACAGAACAACTCATCCATCACAATCAAGCCCTCCGACAAGGGGGGCAATATTGTTCTGATGGACAACAAGGATTATGAGAGCATGTGTCTTAAAATCCTAGGGGACCACAAGTGGTACAAACGAGTACCAGCCTCCCTGGTTGATACTTTCTTTTTAAACGGTTTTTATTGAAGGCAAAAGAAACATGGTACAGTAACATGCAGTAGAATGATTTGGTACATGCCGTGATACAACCAGTCACAGTAAATATAGAACTACAGCATATAACATTCGAAGAATAGGTAACAATGTGATACGCATAAGAGATCGACTCGGCATCCCGACTGAGAAGCAGTAATGGCACTTACAAATTGAAGGTGTGGCCGAGGTCACAATGCATAGATGGGCCCCCTCATAGAAGGGGTCTCAACCAAAACAAAGGTATAACACTGAATGAGATATGCCAGGGGCCGAGTGGGGAGAGGGGGCTGGGAAGGCAGGGTCGGGATGAAATCAGGGTAGGTAGGGGAGGGTTACGGGGGGGAGGTAACAGCAGGTAACCGGGGGAAGCCTCAACCCCCCCCCGGGGCCCCAGTGGGGAAAGAGGGTCGGTAAGGAGGACTTCCCAATCAGGTGAGTACAAGGCTGTCGTCGTGACCTGGTGGTAGGCAATGGTCAACCCAAGGCCGCCAGAGCCATTCGTAGGGGGTCAGTTTATCCAATAAAATTGCTTCCGTTTTAGCATGCAGCATGGCTTGGGTAACTCTGTGTAGCATGGTCAGATGACAGAGCGTGGGGGTTTTCCATGCTTTCGCGATGGTCTGCTTAGCAGCAGTCGTGACATAGAGGTAGAGTTTGAATTGACGGTGGGTGAGGTTCGGTGGCTTGCGATTCAGGAGAGCTGAAGGCGGGTCAAGGGCAAGAGAGGTGCCAAACATGGTAGTCAGGGTATCGTGTTCTTTGGACCAGAAGGCTCGCACCACAGGGCATTCCCACCAGATATGTGCGTGGGTGCCTGGGGAGTCGCATCCCCGGAAGCAACGGGGGGAGTACTGAGGTACATATTTAGAGATCCTAGTGGGAACCAGATACCATCTGGTAAGGACCTTGTAATTGGTTTCAAGTGCTACAATATTCGGGGATGCCGATTTGGTAGCCTGCCAAATTTGCATCCAGTCCTCATCGTCAAGCGTGATATGTAGATCTCATTCCCATTTGGCTGTGTATGCGGGCGGGGAGGTCTCCTGAGCAGACAGGAGATGGACATAGAGGTCAGAGAGGAGCCCCCGTCTGTGAGGGTCAGTATTGCATGCGCGTTCAAATGTCGAGAAGGTGGTGGTGCTCTCTCTAACCGGAGTAGCTTGTGTAAAGAAATGTTTGAGTTGTAGGTAGCGGAATATTTCCCCAGATGGGAGATTGTGCGTTTCTCGCAGGGTAGGGAATGGGTAGAAGGTGCGCAGAGTGAAGAATTGATGGGCCCGTATCAGACCAGCACTAGTCCAGGCGGAGAAGGAGGTCCGAGAGGACCAGGCCGGGTAGAAGGATGGATTGCGGAGAAAAGAGAGAAGGGGGTTATGAGGAGATTGCAGGTGGAAGCGTCGGCTAAGTCTGTCCCAGATAGTCAAGCTATGTTTCGTGATTGGGTTAGTAATACTCCTCCGTTGCGAAGGCAGTAGCCAGAGTAGGCTGGCCACGGATAATGGATCGCTTTCCACTGCTTCAAGGGAAACCCACAGCGGAATTTCCTTCGTGGCATGGTATTTAGGGAGCTGAGCAAGTTGTGCTGCGTAATAATATTTGGCGAAATGTGGTACACCCAGCCCGCCGCGAATACGTGGGCGGTATAGCGTCTGTCTCGGTAGACGAGGCTTAGAGTTGCTCCAAATAAAGTCCAAGGCCCGTTTCTGTAAGATACGTAAGTAGTAAGCCAGCACCTGTATGGGGAGTACCCGAAAGAGGTACAAGATTTTGAGTAAAATGGACATCTTAAGCACTGTGATTTTCCCCATCCAAGATAGGGGCAGGGAGGACCATTTAGACATGAGGTTCGATAGTGTAGACAGCATGTGGGGGTAATTAGCGGAAAAGAGTCCAGCAGGGTCTGCTGTGAGTTTAACTCCCAGATAAGGGATATACGAAGACGCCCAAGGGAACGGGAGTGAGGATCTAAGGTGGTCGTGGACATCGGTTGGGAGAGATACATTTAAAGCTAGTGATTTTCGAGGATTAACTACCAGGCCTTACACTGAGCCAAAGTCCGCTAGGGTGCTTAGGAGGCTAGGAACCGACAATAGGGGGGCAGTGAGAAAAACGAGGACATCGTCTGCAAAGAGGCAGAGTTTATGGTGATGCCCACCCAGTTCAAGTCCCTTAATATCGGGATTAGCGCGAATAAGCATAGCAAGGGGTTCAATAGCTAGGGCGAATAGAAGGGGGGAGAGGGGGCAGCCTTGTCGCATGCCCCTTTCAATGGGGAAGGAGTCCGATCGAAAGCCTGAATAGTGAACATATGCTCTAGGGTTCCGATAAAGGGCATTCACCCATTGCATAAAATGCGAGCCGAATCCCCAACGACCGAGGATCGAGGTGAGGTAAGGCCAGGATAAGGAGTCGAAGGCTTTGCAAATGTCGAGGGAGAGGAAACAGGAGGGAATGCGTCGTTGTCTAGCGATGTGGGCTAGGAGAGTAGCTCGTCTGACATTATCACCAGCTTGGCGGGACGGAATGAAGCCCGTTTGGTCAGCGTGAACTAAAGTTCCGATAACGGTGTTGAGACGGGTAGAAAGGGCTTTGGCTAGTAGCTTAATGTCTATATTCAGTATGGAGATGGGTCTAAAGTTAGACCAAGAAGTGTGGTCGGAGTTGGGTTTAGGAATCATGGATATCGCAGCCGTAAGTGACTCCTCCCTGAAGGGGTGCCCATCGAGCAAGGAATTGAGCGCCCCTACCAGAGGGGGGAGCAGAATAGGTGCAAAGCGTTTATAATAAGTAGCGGAGAAGCCGTCTGGGCCTGGGCGCTTACGTGGTTTCAAAGACTTTATAGCCTGATGCAGTTCTTCAGCTGTGAGGTGCTGTTCCAGCATTTCCCTATGGGCGGATGACAGGGAAGGGAGTTGGACGGAAGACAGGAGAGCGTCCAGCTGTGACTGATCGAACCCTGAGGGATTCTTGTAGAGTGTTGTGAGTTTGTCGCGAAATTTGCGTAGGATTTTAAGGGGATTGCTGGAGTAGGTGTCCTTGGATAGTTTAAGGCGTATGGGTTTCAGAGTGTAGTCAGCCTTACGCAGTGTCAGAGCCAGGAACGTATCAGGCTTATTCGCTTTCATATAAAGAGTGTGTTTAGATTTTCGGAGCGTTTGTTCCGCCGATTCCGACAGGAGGAAGTCTAATTCCAGACGTGCTTTGTCAAGAGCCTGTTTAGTGGAAGGCTTGGGTGTCTCCTGAAAGTCCGCTGAGGCCTTGTAAAAGGCTGCTTCAAGCTTGTGGAGCAGAAGACGCTTTTCTTTGCGTATGTAGGAGGCTCTGCTAATGCAAACCCCTCTAATAACGGGTTTGTGGGCTTCCCACAAGGTCAATGGGGATGTGTCTGGTTGAGAGTTAGTAGTCAGGTAGTCGGTGATGGCTCGCTCGATTTTCTGGCGATGAGTAGGGTTGGCCAGCATGCTGTCATTGATTTGCCAAGTGCGAAGGTTAGGTTTCGGCACCATGGAAGAGAAGGAGGTGAGCACCGCATCATGGTCAGACCAAGAGCACGGTATAATGGTAGAAGCGGTGATAAGTGGAGACGTGCCCATGTGGGTAAGAATGTGGTCAATCCGGGAAAATACTTTATGTGGATGAGAGTAGTGAGTGTATTGCCGCCGCATGGGGTTGTGCTCGCACCATGTGTCTAAGAGTGAGTGTTGGCTCAGGAGCTGTTGAAAAGAGAGTCGTTGTGGAGTCGTCGGGGTAGGGGATTTGTCGAGCAGGGGATAGAGCATTTGGTTCGAGTCGCCGCAGAGCAATAGCGTACCGCTCTTGTGCGTGTCAGTGACGGACAATAGGTGGGAAAGAAAGGCCTGGGGATTTTTGTTAGGGGCATAGTAAGATACGACCGTGACCTCAGAGTCAAGAATTTGACCCACCAGGAGGAGGTACCGACCCTCTGGGTCTTTAATCTCTTTTCGAGGCGTGAAAGGAGTAGTTCTATGAAACGCTATCAGTACGCCGCGTTGCTTCGTGGGGGCAGAGGCCGTATAGACCTGTGGATATTGGTGACCAAAGTGTTTGGGAGTAGATTGCGATGAGAAATGCGTCTCCTGAAGGCAAGCCACATGAATGGATAGTGAAGAAAACGACCGGAAAGCTTTTACTCGTTTAGAAGGGGAATTGAAGCCTTGTACATTTAAGGTAAGCACATTCAAGGTTGACATGGTGAAGATTGGAAGTCGTGAGAGGGACGTAGGAGTCGGGTTCCAGGGGTAGGAGGCTCCCCCCGGGGGGGGGGGGAGGAGGACGGGAAGGGAAAGTAGACCAGAAGGAGGGGGGTAGGGAAGCTGGGAAAGAGAAGCTTAGGGAGCGTTTAAAGCTTAAGTAAACCTATAGGGGTCCTCCGGAAGGAACTGTGGTCCTGTGGTCCCGTCGGTAGGAATCAAAGGGTCCAATAGATGCCAATCCAGACAAGGCTGGCTCTAGTGGACAAAAAGTGGGGTGCAGTGAGCAGTCCCTGGGACTAGGACAGCCTAAGAAAACTTATAATGTAATGATGTAAATAATTCGAGTCATTTATACAGTAAACTCTGAACAGTAAAACTAATTAGGGTGGAAAAATATACCCAACTATATCAACATAAGTAGGCAACCAGGGTATCTAGCCCCGAGTGTCTACAGCATACCAATGCACTCAGAACAGGCAGTGATGGTGTTGGGGGAAGAGAAGATGGCATGGCTGACTGTTAGTAAGCTTGCTTAGCAGGCATAGCGAGAATCACTATGACCCATCTGTGGGTAATGTACGACCAGTATGAGGGGGGGGGTCAATGCGGGGGCAAGTAAACAACCATAAATGCCTGGTATGAGTGCACTGAGCAGCATAACTGGCTGCGTAGTGTGAAGGGAAAAAAAAAAAAGGGGGGTCATAGTTACTGAGTCTAGGGGACACCAGAACCGTGGTACCCAAAGGGGTCGGCAGAGCTGCAAAGCACTTGCCGAGGCATTGGAACGCTGGTGAACGGCACAGTGTCCCATCAGTCCATGGAGTCTTCTGGAGCTTGAGCAGGACGTGGAGTTGGTGAAGAATAGCGGCCTCTCTTGTGGATTCCTGGTTGGGCATCTTGACCAGCGTGGGCTTGCGATTTCTGTGGTGAGGAGGATGTAGCTCGGCGTTTAGAGCCTTCTGGCGAGTGTTCTGGGGGCGTCAAGTGGAGTTCACGGAAAACGTGTAGCAGGTCTTCTGATGTTTTACATTGGTAGGAAGTACCTTTGTAAGAAAAACGTACCGCAAAGGGGAAGATCCAGCGGTAGATGATCTTATGGTGTTGCAGGGTTAGCAAGTGAGGTTTCATAGCTTTGTGCTTAGCAAGGGTGGCTTGTGATAGGTCTTGAAAAAACTGGTAGCGATGACCTTGAAAGATTAAGGCTTCCCGGTTGCGGGCTGCAGCCATGAGTTGTTCTTTGGAGCGGAAATAATGAAGTTTCACTATTATGTCCCTTGGGGGTCCTTCGTCTGAGCGAGGGGCTAGGGATCTATGAATCCTGTCCATTTCCAATCGTTCAATTGGTATAGAGGGGGCTACTTCTTGAAAAAGCGCTGTTATGGTGGATTGAAGGTCCTCAACCGATTCCGGGATACCCCTGATCCGTATATTGGATCTCCTGGCCCTGTTTTCAAAGTCCTCCAAGCGGGATTGCAGGGTCAGGTTCTCCTCTCTGAGAGTCTCAAGCTCCTCAGCATGGTTACCTGTCGCTACCTCTAGTTCATCAGTACGCTGTTCCAGTACAGTCGTGCGGTGGCCCACTTCTCGGATTTCATGTGTGAGCCTGTCAGTTATGGTATCAGAGGTAGTTTTCAGGGCTCGGGTGAGCATCCGCTCGAATTGCTGGAGGAGGTCAGCTTGTGAGGTGTCGCCCCTGAGCATAAGTGGGGTCAGCCCAAAGTCAGGGTCAAGGTCCCCCTCCTGTGGATGGGCAGAGGAATGCGCACGGGGGGGAGTGTGAGGTGATCTGAAAGATGACGGGCCCGCCATCTTGGAAGATGATTTGAGTAGCACGTCCCGGATGGATTTAGTCTTTATCTTAGACTTGGTGCCTCCGTATACCATCGCAGGTAGGTCAGACAGTTGGGTCTGTTTGTGGTAAGGTAGGTATCGATGACTCGAAGTGGCTTGGCTGTCCTATCCCCAGAGATGCGAAGCTCTAGGCTGTCATGTCTTGCCTAGAAGGCTCCGCACATGCCGCCATAGGAACGGTGGAGTTGGTAGCTGAGGGGGATATGATACTTTGAGCGCAGAAACAGCTGTATAGGACCAGAAAAGTAAACGTCCTGAGGCAGAGAGTTAGAGCTGGGAAGAAGGGCTATTGTCGTGACACCTTAAGCAGCCAAGATGGCGGGTGGCTCCCTAAAAACCTGAGGGAGTGATAGGTCCCAGAGTGGGGTGTGCCGCTGGGTAGTATGGCAGAGGAGCGGAGGGTGGAAACATAGGGCTCCTGAAGGGGGATCACTGCTGATTATCAGATCGCGTTGCCTGTGAGGAAAGGCCGCGGCTGCGGCTGCTGTGTAGGCCCTGGATCCGGTCCAGGTGCACCTGAGAGTCTGCCTCCACCAGAGGGGTCCGTGACCAACGTAGGTGGCACTGATGGGTCTCTTGGGGAGTGTTGAGAACTGAAGATGGCTAGGGGGTACTGTAGTGGCACTATGGGCTCCCCCGCCGCGATCGCTGCGTTTTCAGGCAAGGCCGCGGCTCGGATCTTGTTTGCAGGCCTCAAAGGGAGTTCATGGAGTAATCTCCCATTATGCACATAGGCGTATGGTCCGTTGCGGAGAATGATCGGTTCCCGCTCCAGGGGGTGCCCGTGGCGCTCCGGATGGTCTGGCGAGGCCGCGGGCTTCGCAGGCGAGTCCGTGGCTTCCGGCTGTTACTAGGCCGCACTTTCCCCGGGAGAAAATCGGGCTGCCGATGTCGCTGAAAAGCCTCAATATATGTAGGGGGCACTCGGGAGAGTCTGTCTATATGCTTTGAAAGGCTTTTTTTGTGTCCGAGCTTGCGGATGGCAATAGATTGGATTGCCTGTCACGGAGCTCTCTCACAAGCGTCCTCCTCGGACGGCTTCCAGTCACCCCCTGGTTGATACTTTCAACCAGGAATTCTACTGTTTGGTAGATGAGGCTGGGACACGGCATCATTTTTAGAGAATTATGGGACTTCATACGCACCAGGCACCCGAAGCTCCCGGCGATGTATGCCCTGCCTAAGGTGCATAAAAACCTTAGCAACCCCCCAGGCAGGCCCCTTATATCGGGCAATGGGAGTATATCAGAAAACATGAGTGAGGTTTTGGACCACTTTCTACGACCGCATGTGGTCAGTTTGCCCTCTTATACTAGGGATACCCTACATCTGCTCCAAACCATAGAGAACCTCCAGATTCCCGAGTCAGCCGTCCTGGTCTCCATCAATGTGGAATCCTTATACAATAGTATTCCAAACGATTAGGGGATCCAGGCAGTGGCTCGGGTAATCAACCAAAGCAGTCGGGAGGATTGGGCTTTTAAACAATTCATGCTTACTATGTTGGATTTCATTCTCAGGCATAATATTTTCTCCTTCAGATGCTCCCACTACCTCCAGGTACAGGGGGTGGCCATGGGCATATGCTGTGCCCCCCACCTATGCCAACCTGTACCTGGGGGAGTGGGAGCGTTTTCTTTTCTCGGATGAGAGCCTTGCGATGTATACCTGCCACATTCTCATGTGGCAGAGATACATTGATGATGTATTCTTGATTTGGGATCAATCTCCTACCTTGCTGAGGGAATTTTTGGAATGCCTCAACAAGAACAATTTCAATCTGTTCTTTACTATGGTGTTTAACACCCATCATATTGATTTCTTGGATCTCTCCATACGCAAGAAGGAGGATGGTAAATTGACCAGCGGTCTCTTCCGGAAGGAGACCGCTGGCAATACCATCCTCCATGCTAGTAGCTTCCATCCCGAGCCCTTACTTAAGTCTATCCCCTACAGTCAGTTTTTGCGACTTAGGCACAACTGTACCACCTTTGAAAGCTTTCAGATGGAAGCAGACAAGCTCACGCAGACACTGCTAGTTCGGGGATACACTAAGTCAGCTCTCAAAAGATCCTTCAACAAAGTGAGAGTGTTAAATAGGAGGGATCTAATTTTCAGAGAGAATGTCCCGAAAAAAGAGGAAAGTGTAAGATTGATTACACGATACTCCAATGAGCACCAGAAGATTGCTAAGGTTTTAAAAAAACATTGGCATATTTTGACTGAAGATGCCACTATTTCCAAGTTCATTACTAAAAATCCATCAATAGTGCATCGCAGGGCCAGATCAATTGGTGAGCAGCTGGTGCACAGCGAGTTCAGGGGTGATTCACCCCGTGATCCATGCAGGGTGTGGGGCACCTACCCCTGCGGATCGTGTATCAGTTGTCCCTTTATCCAACAACGCACTACCTTCATTTTGCCCAATGGCAAGCCCTTCAGATTAAGGCATTTTGCCAACTGCAAGACCAGGGGGGTGGTCTACTTGATGTCGGGCTTCAGTTCAGGCAAGACAGATTAACCATTACCTCACTTCTACCCAACCTTCCCTCCCTCCCCCTCTCCCCCCCCCCCTTACCTTCTCCCCCCTCCTTTTTTCACTTTTTTCAATCCTTTTCAATTTATTCCCCTTTTTTATTTTATTTTATTTTATTTTATATGTGTGATTCTGATGTTGCCGTACATACCAATCCTGTCTTTTCAGGATCAAGCAGGGTGTTTTTTCTGCAATATATGTTCTCTGTAATATATGTTTCTGCAATATTTGTCTGTAAAAAGTTTTCAGAATTTATATAATGATTCAAGCTTCATTATTATTTTTTGTTTCATATTGATATAGAGACACACTTATGCACATATACAATATCAAATGTACCCTTGTCAATAAGGGTATTTTTGTATGGATTTGTTATCGTAGATGGCGATTCTGTGCATATGTGACAAATCATGTGCTTTTGATGTGATACAATGACTGCATAGGGTGGGCAATATATGTAGGATTCCTTACATCTTTTTTGCCTTGGTTGTTTTGGATATTTCCCCCTTTGACATCTCTCTGTCTCCTCCTGGGGGCGGAGATTTGATACATAAGTCCTTGCCACTGACTAAGGGGATGTTCTCTCCTTTTTTAATTTTTAATCTCTCCTGCAAATTGTGTCTTTGACCATTTTGGAGATTGTGGGGGTACCCCCAATTTTAGGGGGGTCCTCTAGGTATCAGCCTAGTCAGTGAATTTAATGTTTCAAATATAGATACATCGGCCGGTGCGTTGCTTCCCCTTTTCCTGGTTTTTGGTTTGCTCCATGCCTCTTCCTGTCCGGCACGGGTGAGATGGTGTCCCGCACCTTCTGCAGAGTGTCTCTGCATATGTGGGCGGGATTTACCTCCAGGGTCCCTGGGGACGGAGAGGGGAATTGTTTCCCTTCTCCTCCCATTTGGGTCGTGGTGGCTAACCAGCACCCGCGCCGGCGGCCATTGGTCCTTCTTCCTCCAACGTCAGACATGTAGCGGCAGCCTCGCTTTCGCGAGGCGTGCCGCTTCCTGTGTCCTGACCGACTTCCGGTGTGGACGCCATGTATGACGTCACATCCGGCGGAAGGAGGGGTGGGCTCAACGCGGCGTTCTCCGCGCTGGCGCCCATTTTTAGGACGCCGAGGTCCGTGATCGGCTGTGATCTCCCGGAGCTCCCCCTCATCGGAGGGGTGCTCTGTTTTGATGGGAGAATTTTGTGCTTGGGGACCCCTTGGTTGAGAAGTCCCCCCTCTTTTGGAATTTGGAGGTTTTCTCTCAAAATAGATCCCATATCTGGGAATCCCCTTTTTGGCTCTTTTTGCTGGAATCCTTCCTGGCCTCTGGGAGAGTAAGTACATCTTTATTTTGGGAATTGGGTTCCATATATATAACTCCTGTTTGAGATAATTTGTCCGGTAGGCATGTTTTTGGATCCTCCCTAGGATAGGTCGGATCACTTTTACATGTTACACTTGGACACAGAGGGTCCCTTTTCTACCCTCCCCTTTCAGTAATACACTGATCAACTTGTTTAGAACCATCGTTGTTTCATGTTGATTTAGCCCTGTTTTGATCGGGGGTTTTCTCTCTCCCCTTCCCCCCCTTCTCTGTTGCTTTTTGAAACCAGGGGAATTACATAGATATATGCTTTTTTATAACATACAGAAGAGTTGTCGGTCTTTTGGTAATTATTTTTTCTTTTTTCCTGCGGTCCTACAGGATAGAGGCATGGATTTGATCCCTTTAAAAGGAGGATGTAAGACACGCACTGGGGAAATATACAAGCCTTGGAAATGCATTTATGGGTACAATTTTTTTGAAGGATAAATGATCTGTTGGGATGTTTTTTCCACATATTTCCTCCCCCCTCTTCATATGGTCAGTCTAACAATCTTGGCTTATATCCATACATATATTGGCACTCACAGAGGGATGTGCCTTACCCACTATATGCAGTTATATTACATCATTATACCATGTCTCTTCTTTCTTTTTTTAGAGTTTAAGTCCATTTCCCTGAGGAAGAACGGAACTGTCAGTTCCAAAAGTTTGAAACGCGTTGGAGTAGGACTTTTTCTCACTTTCAACTGTAGGGGCTCACTACCCCAAGGATTTTCTCTTGATCCATGCACGTCATTAGCTCTTTAATGCTTTTTGATACATTTTTTATTGTATGTAAATCATGTAATACCTAATTTAATAAAATGAATGATTTTATCACATATTTTCTATATATTTTGTCTTGTTTGCCGACAAAATCCCACCTTGAGGAGAATGCCTTTGTTTAATTCTTATATGTAACTCGGGATGGTGGCAAACCTTACCAATCTCAATCTGTAAAGTTTTTCCACAGTGCCCTAATCAATGCAGAGTGATTAGTGCACCCCATCAATACAGAGTGATTAGTGCCCCCCTTAATGCAGAGTGATTAGTGCCTCAATCAATGCAGAGTGATTAGTGCCCCCATCAATGCAGAGTGATTAGTGCCCCCCTTAACGCAGAGTGATTAGTGCCCCAATCAATGCAGAGTGATTAGTGCCCCAATCAATGCAGAGTGATTAGTGCCCTCATCAATGCAGAGTGATTAGTGCCCCAATCAATGAAGAGTGATTAGTGCCCTCATCAATGCAGAGTGATTAGTGCCCCAATCAATGCAGAGTGATTAGTGCCCCCCATCAATGCAGAGTGATTAGTACCCCCCTTAATACAGAGTGATTAGTGCCCCCCTTAATGCAGAGTGATTAGTGCCCCCCATCAATGCAGATTGATTAGTGCCCCCATCAATGCAGAGTGATTGTTGCACCCATCAATGCAGACTGATTAGTTCCCCCATCAATGCAGAGTGATTAGCGCCCCCATCAATGCAGAGTGATTAGTGCCCCAATCAATGCAGAGTGATTAGTGCCCCAATCAATGCAGAGTAATTAGTGCCCTAATCAATGCAGAGTGATTAGTGCCCCCCTTAATGCAGAGTGATTAGTGCTCCAATCAATGCAGAATGATTAGTTCCCCCATCAATGCAGAGTGATTAGTGCCCCCATCAATGCAGAGCACATGGGGATTAGAGCACCTCCTGATTACACACAGAGCGGGTTCTTCTACTTACCCGGCGAGGGCGCTCTCATACAAAGTCACGCCTCCTGGACCGACTCCTATGATAGATGTCACCACTGTGCTGTCTATCATAGGTAGGAGGCGTGACTTTGTATGACAGCGGCCGCGCCGGGTAAGCAGAGGAACCCGCTCTGTGTGTAATCAGGAGGCGCTCCCCTTCCCCTCCGGAGGCAGCCCAATGGCAGGGCCGAATCAGATGGCTTCGGGGGCCGCATACAGCCCGCTGGCCGTAGATTCCCCACCCATGCTCTAGATCAAAAGAACCAACTGACACCGTCTACAGCGCATGCACAAACCCTTCTGCGACTAAGGGAGGAACTCCGTCTTCATCTTATGCAGAAATACGACGTGCACCTTAGACGGATGAAACTCACAACTTATGCTAATGCCAACAGAGCTGGCAAGTATTTGGCTAACCGTCTGAAATCCGCCAGATTAAAAAATAAAATCGCATACCTCATACACCCCTTGTCTAAACAAAAAATCCATAACCCCCAAGATATCGCGGATCATTTTGCCTTTATAATTTAAAAGACGATACCTCCATGTCTCATCCTGTTGAATCCCAAATTTCCGAATTTCTGGCTAAACTTAACCTCCCTTCCTTGGCCCCAGATCAATTACAAGTATTGAATGACCCTATTTCCGAGCAAGAAATCAGTAGAGTTATAGCGTCTCTCCCACAGGGTAAATTCCCAGGTCCTGATGGACTACCTAATGAGTATTATAAATTTGTTTCCATGCTCCTTACCCCATATTTGTCATCGGTTTTTGCCCGGGTGGCTGCCTCTTCCGCTTTCCCTGAAGAAATGTTACAAGCCTATGTGATAACTATACCCAAACCGGAAAAAGACCCAACCACACCGGCTAATTTCAGACCCATATCCCTCTTAAACTCAGACGTCAAAATCTATGCAAAAATTATCGCCCTTAGATTATCAGACATTATCCCACTTTTGATTAAAACTGACCAACAAGGTTTTGTTAAGGGGGGGCAGCCCTCGGACGCAACAAGAAGAATTTTGAATGTGATACATTGTGCAGAAACCTACCAAACGCCTTCTCTGTTGTTATCCCTTGATGCAGAGAAGGTGTTCGATAGAATGGAATGACAATACATGAACATGGTGCTTTCTCGTTTTGGGTTTTGTGGAGGGATCAAATCCGCTATAATGGCCTTATACTCCTGCCCCTCTGCTAGAGTGTACACGTCTGGCCTACTTTCTAAACCTTTCAAAATTTCCAATGGCACCTGCCAGGGATGTCCACTTTCACCTACCATCTTCGACCTCATGATCGAGCCACTGGCCGAGTCCATTCGCCAACATCCTTCGATATCTGGATTCCAGGTCGGGGATGAGGATCATGTGGTCAGCCTTTTTGCTGACGATGTGATCCTCCTCCTGACCGAACCAGAAAAGTCCCTGCCAGCAGTGACCAGTTTGCTGGATTCCTTTAGCCTTATATCATACTACAAAATTAATTATTCTAAATCTCTCATTCTTGACTTGGGAATAACTCCTCGATCAAAACTAAACCTTCAGTCTTCCTACCCATTCACATGGGCGAAGGACTCTATCCCTTAATTAGGGATCACATTGACCCCCAAATTACGGTTAATGGCCCGTGCAAATTATGAACCCCTGATAAATAACATTCACTCACAACTGAATAACATGTCACGTTCCGCCATTTCATGGGTAGGTAGAATAGCTGCATACAAGATATCTATCCTTCCGCAGATTCTGTATTTCTTTAGAGTTCTCCCTCTTCCTATTCCAAAAAAAATATATTATGACCCTTACAAAATCGCTGACCCAGTTCATTTGGTTACACAAAAAACCAAGGTGTGCAAAGAAAAACCTTATCGCCCACAAAAAAGTGGGTGGTATGGGACTTCCAGATCTTAATGACTAAAGGTTAGCAGCCATCATAGACCAACTGGGTTACTGGTTTCAGACTTCCGATAGGCCATGTTGGGTTGAGATGGAGAGGTCATTATGCAATGTTCCGGACCTGGCTTCCGTACTGTATATGGATTTTCTAGTGTCTGGCAACACTTCCTCTCTCTCTCCGACCATGGAAGCCTCCATATTAGCTTGGCGCCATCTCCTGACCAACGCCAACGGGGAACCCCCTATTGATGTCCCCCCAATACCAATACAAAGATTGGAATCCAGAATACCTTTTCTATACACCAGACCTTTACTTTGTTACGAAATTAAATATATTCAGGACTTTTACTCCGATGGTGTTCCCCGCAAGTGGCCAGATATGCAAAGCCATTTCTCCCTTCCCCCCAAATTATATTTTCTTTGTTTTCGTATTTCACAATATTTGTCAAAACACCCCTTACCTTCCCTATCCGTCTTTCCTTCTATCTGGGCTTTTCTCACGGCTCCAACACATAGGAAAGGTGGAATCTCCCTTGTCTATAATGCTCTCCAATATAAATCAGAATTTCAATTATCCGTAGCCATTCAAAAATGGAACACAGACCTGGACACGCCATACTCACTGACAGACTGGCAAGGGACCGTTCAGTCTAACTATCGTTTTTCTAAATGTGTAGGACACTGGGAAACAATGCTCAAACTGCTTCACAGATGGCACTATACGCCATATAAACTCTCTAAGTTCTCGCCCCATCATTCTGACCAGTGTTGGAGACAATGTGGACAGGTGGGTAATCTGACTCATATTATGTGGGATTGCCAATGTTTAACGGGATATTGGAAACTAGTCTTTCAAATGATTTCTTCCTTAACAGGGGTTATTACAAAAACCCTCCATGGGCTTGGCTCTACTCAACCTTGGGATTGATAAGTTCCCATTATCCATGCGACAAGTTGTATGCCACATTTTATTAGCAGCTCGCCACAATATATTAATCAACTGGGGTACTCAAAATTCACTTAACTTATCAGATGTCAAATTAGCGGTCAATCGCAATCACTTGTTTGAGCGATTACTTGCAATTAATCAAGGCTCATGTGCAGCCTTTGACAAAAGGTGGAAGATCTGGGTTACATTTAGAGGGTAGAATTAACTGATTGCTTAGTTCATCATTCGGGAGACTGTATCTTATCATGGTGCAAATTGGTTGGGAGACCGCCGCTCCCTCACCTCCCGTACAGTTAGTACCCATTGGGGGTGCGGGGGGTGATGAGACAACGGAGGACTGACCAGAGCACCGCCTGCCCTTCCAATGGTCTACTTTATAAGGTAATAATAAAAATTTTTTCATACCCACGTTTAACCACTTAAGCCCCGGAAGATTTTACCCCCTTCCTGACCAGGCCCTATTTTGCGATTCGGCACTGCGTGACTTTAATGGACAATTGCGCGGTCGTGCAACGCTGTACCCAAATGAAATTGACGTCCTTTTTTCCCCACAAACAGAGCTTTCTTTTGGTGGTATTTGATCACCTGTGCGATTTTTTGATTATGCGCTATAAACGAAAAAATAGCGACAATTTTGCAAAAATAACAATATTTTTCAAATTTTTTTTATATGAAATTCCCCCCCAAAAAATGTAAAAATCCAAATTTCTTAACATTTTAGGCCAATTTGTTTTCTGCTACATATGTTTGGTAAAAAAAATCGCAATGAGTGTATTTTGATTGGTTTGCGCAAAAGTTATTGCGTTCACTAACTAAGGGAAAGATTTTTGTCATTTTTTTTTTTTAACGAGTAATGGCGGCGATCTGCGATTTTTTTTGCGGGACTGCGACATTGTGGCGGACAGAACGGACCCTTGACTGACATTTTTGACACTTTTGGGAGTACCAGTGACATTACTACAGTAATCAGTGCTAAAAAAAATGCACTGTTACTGTAAAAATGACACTGGCAGGGAAAGGGTTAACTTTATTGGAGAAGAAGGGGTTAAGTGTGTCCCTAGGGGCATGCTTCTAACTGTGAAGGAATGTGGCTGTTTGTGTAACAACAGAGAAATACGATCCTGCATAGCAGGACCATATGATCTCTGTTCTTACACAGGGAAGAATGACAGGTGGCTTTGTTTACATTAGCCGCCTGCCTTTCTCCCTCTGCAGCGGGAGATCGCGAGTGACCGGTGGACATCGAGTCCGCCGGTCACACGCGCAGACTGCTTAGGGAACAAGTGGGGGCAAGAGCGCGCCTCCGGCGGCGCGCGATCGCCCCCTATAGGCTCACAGGCTAGTGACGTACCCCTACGTCACTTTGCCTGTGAGGGGCTGACCGCCGCCGTAAATAGTCATGCGGCTGGTCGGTAAGTGGTTAACTCTGATAAAATACGGACTGTAGGGAGATATAAAGGAAGTGTGAAGATTGGTGGTGGCGCTACCTCTGAAATAAAAAATGCCCCTTGTGAAGTGTAAGGGAAAAGTATACTGGTAAACAATAACCCACAAATGGTGCAATATCTAAAAATAGTAATAAATGGATAACAAATAGGGTTGAGCGAACACCTAGATGTCCGTGTTCGACGGGTTCGGCCGAACTTTAAAAAAAAGTCCGGGTCCGTGTCCCGGACTTTTACCGAACTTTTCCCGGACACCGAACCCCATTGAAGTCAATGGGGACCCGAACTTTAAGGCACTAAAATGGCTCTAAAACACCAAAGGAAAGGGCTAGAGTGCTGCAAATGGCAGCAAAACGTAATTAAGAGCATGGCAAGTGCTCTGCAAACAAATGTGGATAGGGAAATAACTTAAAACAACAAAAAAAAAACAGAAAAATAAAACAATGTTCTTCTTCATCTCTGAAGGACGAGGCCCATATGGAGTAGGAGGGAGGTTGAGGTGGTGGTGGATGTGGCGGTGACATAGGCGTGCGCACAGGGTGTGCTGGGTGTGCCTGGGCACACCCTAATCACCTAGGGCACATAGCATTGCCAGTGAGGAGATGGGAAAGATCTCCCTGGGACCTGCTCTGCTCTATTTCTCCTTGCCTACAGGTACATGGCCCCGATACATTACTCTCCCTGCTGGCAAACACATGCATGTGTATTTCAACTTTGGGGTGCACACCTTAATGCAATAGGCTGCGCACACCTATGGGCGGTGTAGGTGGAAGCGGCGGTGGAGGAGGACCAGGGCCGGATTAACAGCATCATGGGCTTGGTGCTGAGGATTTTGAAGGGCCTTAAGGGCCGTGCCTTGCCATGCACCCAGAGGAGGAAGGGTGCAGCCATGCATGCCTAATTCAACATGGGATGCTGTCTCTGAAGCCCATAAACACATCCATGCATCGTCAACTGTCCCTCCTTGTCCGGCCTTCACGCTGTGTGGGGAGGTTCTGAGGGTGCTGCCTGGGGAAGCGAGCATAGAAGCCAGACTTCTGTGTTTACAAGTGACAGAAGAGCGGTAACAGTGAATATGGCCAACCCGGGGCCTATATAAAAGGTAGGGGCCTGGAGCTGCAGCTCCAATAGCCCCTACATTAATCTGGCCCTGAGGAGGAGGACGAGGTAGCCAACACTGCTTCTTTTCAAAAATTTTAAATGAGGGTACACCCCAAAAGAGTGAGAAAGAGCAAAAATGGAACAATGGGTGGGTAAGGTCGGTATCCATTGCTATTCTGCATAAGGTACGGAAAAGTCCCGTGGGATCCATGCCTGGTTCATTTTAATGAACGTGAGCTTGTCCACATTGTCTCTGGACAGGCGGCTGCGCTTGTCTGTTATAACGCCCCCAGCCGTGCTAAATACCCGTTCAGATAATACACTGGCTGCAGGGCACGCCAGCACCTCCAAGGCGTAAAGGGCAAGCTCAGGCCATGTGCCCAATTTGGAGACCCAGAAGTTGAAGGGGGCAGACCCGTCATTCACTACATGTAGGCGTGTGCACACATACTGCTCCACCATGTTGGTAAAATGCTGCCTCCTGCTAAGACGTTCCATCTGAGCTGCTGGTGCTGCTGTTTGTTGTGGCGTGCTGACAAAGCTTTTCCACATTTCGGCCATGCTAACCCTGCCTTCTGAGGTGCTGGCGGTGCCCTGGTTGCGTTGGCGACCTCCTCCTCCTCCTCCTCTGCCTTGTGCTTCCACTGTGGCCCCGCTGTCAGATGGGAATGCCAGCAGCATGGCGTCTACCAGCGTGCGCTTGTACTCGCGCATCTTGCGATCGCGCTCCAGTGAGTGAATTAAGGACGGTACGTTGTCCTTGTAACGGGGATCCAGCAGCGTGGCCACCCAGTAATCAGCACAAGTTAGAATGTGGGCAACTCGGCGGTCGTTGTGGAGACACTGCAGCATGTAATCGCTCATGTG
This sequence comes from Pelophylax lessonae, assembly GCF_965119305.1. Taxonomy (NCBI): domain Eukaryota; kingdom Metazoa; phylum Chordata; class Amphibia; order Anura; family Ranidae; genus Pelophylax; species Pelophylax lessonae. The sequence continues at coordinate 140,978,913 of NC_138777.1, forward strand.
TGCCAGGCTGCCCAGAGGCGACGAAAGGCTGTCCTCTGTGGGAGGTGTATCGTCCGTGTCCTCTGTATCCCCCCAGCCACGCACCAGTGATGGCCATGAGCTGGCCTGGGTGCCACCCTGCTGTGAACATGGTTCCATCTCCTCCTCCAGCTCCTCCTCCTCCTCATCCTCCTCATCCTCCAGAACTGTGCCCCTGCTGGACAATTGCGTCCCTGGCGTTTGCGTGTGCAGGAACCCACCCTCGGAGCCCCTTGCGAATGACTGCCCTGAAAGCCTTGGAAATGTTACCTCTTCATCCTCCTCCTCCTCCTCATCCTGTGCCACATCCTCTTCCATCATCGCCCGAATTGTTTTTTCAAGGAGGCATAGAAGTGGGATAGTTAAGCTGAGAACGGCGTCATTGCCACTGGCCATGTTGGTGGAGTACTCAAAACAGCGCAACAAGGCACACAGGTCTCGCATGGAGGCCCAGTTATTGGTGGTGAAGTGGTGCTGTTCCGCAGAGCGACTCACGCGTGCGTGCTGCAGCTGAAACTCCACTATGGCCTGCTGCTGCTCGCACAGTCTTTCCAGCATGTGCAAGGTGGAGTTCCACCTTGTGGGCACGTCACATATGAGGCGGTGAGCGGGAAGGCCGAAGTTACGCTGCAGCGCTGCCAGGCGAGCAGCAGCAGGGTGAGAACGCCGAAAGTGCGCACAAACGGCCCGCACTTTCTGCAGCAGCTCTGACATATCGGGGTAGTTTTTAAGGAACCTCTGCACCACCAAATTCAGCACATGCGCCAGGCAAGGGATGTGCGTCAAACCGGCTAGGCCCAGAGCTGCTATGAGATTTCGCCCGTTATCACACACCACCAGGCCGGGCTTGAGGCTCGCTGGCAGCAACCACTCATTTGTCTGCTGTTCCATGCTCCTCCACAACTCCTGCGCGGTGTGTGGTTTGTCCCCCAAACAGGCAAGTTGTAAAACTGCCTGCTGTCGTTTACCCCTGGCCGTGCTGAAGTTGGTGGTGAAGGTGTTACGCTGTCCGGATGAGGAGGCGGTAGAGGATGAGGAAGCGGAGTAGGAGGAGTTACGAACAGGAGGCAAACTGAAGCGCCCTGCAATCCTCGGTGGTGGAAGGACATGCGCCAAATTGCTATCCGCCTCAGGCCCATCCGCCACTGCATTTACCCAGTGTGCCGTTAGGGAGATATAACGCCCCTGACCGTGCTTACTGGTCCACGTATCCGTAGTTAGGTGGACCTTGGCACAGATGGCGTTGCGCAGTGCACACCTGATATTTTCCCCCACTTGGTTGTGCAGGGAAGGGATGGCTTGCCTGGAAAAGTAGTGGCGGCTGGGCACGACGTACTGTGGGACAGCCACCGACATAAGGTTTTTAAAACTGTGCGTCTCCACCAGACGGAATGACAGCATTTCAAAGGCCAATAATTTTGAAATGCTGGCATTCAGGGCCAGGGATCGCGGGTGGGTAGGGGGGTACTTCCTCTTCCTCTCAAGTGTTTGGGAGATGGAAAGCTGAACGCTTCCACGGGACATTGTGGAGATGGTTGTTGGTGACCCAGGTGGTGGTGTTGCTGACAGATCGTCTGTTTGCGGGGTGGCAGGTGCCGGTATCACTACAGATGTGGCTGGAGCGGCCGAGACTGCAGCAGAAGAGGAAACAGGATGAGCCAGAGACGTTTCTTGGTTTTGAAGGTGTGTACTCCACTGCAGCTCGTGCTTTGCACTTAGATGCCTGATCATGCAGGTTGTGCTCAGGTTGAGAAGGTTCATGCCTCGCTTCAAGCTCTGATTGCACAGGGTGCAAACCACTCGTGTCCTGTCATCAGCACATTTTCTAAAGAACTTCCACGCTAGAGAACTCCTTTGAGCTGACTTTGGTGCGCTCGTTCCCTTGCTGCGTTGGGCAGTAGCGGGCGTAGTGTCTAGGGCACGGCCGCTCCGCTTCTGCACCCTGCTCCCTCTTCTGCTGTGCTGGTGGCTCTGTGCGACCACCGCCTCTTCCTCCAAACTACTCAGGTCACCTGCATGACGTTCATTCCATGTGGGGTCGAGGACCTCATCGTCCTCCACATCATCTTCCACCCAGTCTTCACCCCTGCCCTCCTTGTCGGTCTCCACAATGCTGAACGCCGCAGCAGTTGGCACCTGCGTTTCGTCATCATCGGAGACGTGCTGCGATGATCCTTGCATGTACTCATCTTGAGAAATAAGTGGTTGGGCATCGCTGCACTCAATCTCTTCCACTTCTGGGGCAGGGCTAGGTGGATGGCCCTGGGAAACCCTGCTGACAGAGTCCTCAAAAAGAATAAGAGACTGCTGTATGGCTTGGGGCTCAGACTGCTGGCCTGATTTGCAAGGGGGTGAGGTGAAAGACGGTTGGACATTGGCTGCAGGTGCCAACTCTGACCTTTCTGCAGTAGACTGGGTGGGAGACAATGTGAAGGAACTGGAGGCACTGTCAGCAGCAAACCAATCTACTATCGCCTCAACTTGTTCTGGCCTCATCACTTCTAGGGGCGTTTGATGCCCTACCAAATACTGATGCAGGTTCTGTCGCCTACTCACACTTGAGGAAGGTGTTTCACTTGTGCGTGTAGCTGGCACAGATCGACCATGTCCTCTCCTTGCAACAGGAGCTCTACCAGCAGCACCACGACCCAGGCCACGGCCCTTATTTGACGGTCTCCTCATATTTCTGTAATTTAAGATCTTGCCCTAGAAAGGTTTTTATTGAATAGCGGAATAGAAAATATGATCCAAAAAAAGTGTATGTATATCACACGTACACAACCACACTAGGCCCCAATTACTATTGTTTGTACCCCTAAAAGGCTAGATGAGGAGTAGGGGGAGTATGGAACAGGCAGCACCCTCAAACCTTCAGAAGTATGAGATGAACCCCAACAACTTGGAAAGGTGGATCTCTCTCACACGTACCGACACAGACTATCCCGCAATTCAATTGATCCTCAAAGGTTTTTATTGAATAGCGGAATAGGAAATATGATCAAAAAAAGTGTATGTATCTCGCACGTACACAACCACACTAGGCCCCAATTACTATTGTTTGTACCCCTAAAAGGCTAGATGAGGAGTAGGGGGGGTATGGAACAGGCAGCACCCTCAAACCTTCAGAAGTATGAGATGAACCCCAACAACTTGGAAAGGTGGATCTCTCTCACACGTACCGACACAGACTATCCCGCAATTCAATTGATCCTCAAAGGTTTTTATTGAATAGCGGAATAGGAAATATGATCAAAAAAAGTGTATGTATCTCGCACGTACACAACCACACTAGGCCCCAATTACTATTGTTTGTACCCCTAAAAGGCTAGATGAGGAGTAGGGGGGGTATGGAACAGGCAGCACCCTCAAACCTTCAGAAGTATGAGATGAACCCCAACAACTTGGAAAGGTGGATCTCTCTCACACGTACCGACACAGACTATCCCGCAATTCAATTGATCCTCAAAGGTTTTTATTGAATAGCGGAATAGGAAATCTGATCAAAAAAAGTGTATGTATCTCGCACGTACACAACCACACTAGGCCCCAATTACTATTGTTTGTACCCCTAAAAGGCTAGATGAGGAGTAGGGGGGGTATGGAACAGGCAGAACCCTCAAACCTTCAGAAGTATGAGATGAACCCCAACAACTTGGAAAGGTGGATCTCTCTCACACGTACCGACACAGACTATCCCGCAATTCAATTGATCCTCAAAGGTTTTTATTGAATAGCGGAATAGGAAATATGATCAAAAAAAGTGTATGTATATCACACGTACACAACCACACTAGGCCCCAATTACTATTGTTTGTACCCCTAAAAGGCTAGATGAGGAGTAGGGGGGGTATGGAACAGGCAGCACCCTCAAACCTTCAGAAGTATGAGATGAACCCCAACAACTTGGAAAGGTGGATCTCTCTCACACGTACCAACACAGACTATCCCCCAATTTAACTGATCCCCAAAGGTTTTTGATTAAATAGCGGAATAGAAAATATGATCCAAAAAAAGTGTATGTATATCACACGTACACAACCACACTAGGCCCCAATTACTATTGTTTGTACCCCTAAAAGGCTAGATGAGGAGTAGGGGGAGTATGGAACAGGCAGCACCCTCAAACCTTCAGAAGTATGAGATGAACCCCAACAACTTGGAAAGGTGGATCTCTCTCACACGTACCAACACAGACTATCCCCCAATTTAACTGATCCCCAAAGGTTTTTGATTAAATAGCGGAATAGAAAATATGATCCCAAAAAAGTGTATGTATATCACACGTACACAACCACACTAGGCCCCAATTACTATTGTTTGTACCCCTAAAAGGCTAGGAGTAGGGGGAGTATGGAACAGGCAGCACCCTCAAACCTTCAGAAGTATGAGATGAACCCCAACAACTTGGAAAGGTGGATCTCTCTCACACGTACCAACACAGACTATCCCCCAATTTAACTGATCCCCAAAGGTTTTTGATTAAATAGCGGAATAGAAAATATGATCCCAAAAAAGTGTATGTATATCACACGTACACAACCACACTAGGCCCCAATTACTATTGTTTGTACCCCTAAAAGGCTAGGAGTAGGGGGAGTATGGAACAGGCAGCACCCTCAAACCTTCAGAAGTATGAGATGAACCCCAACAACTTGGAAAGGTGGATCTCTCTCACACGTACCAACACAGACTATCCCCCAATTTAACTGATCCCCAGAGGTTTTTGATTAAATAGCGGAATAGAAAATATGATCCCAAAAAAGTGTATGTATATCACACGTACACAACCACACTAGGCCCCAATTACTATTGTTTATACCCCTAAAAGGCTAGGAGTAGGGGGAGTATGGAACAGGCAGCACCCTCAAACCTTCAGAAGTATGAGATGAACCCCAACAACTTGGAAAGGTGGATCTCTCTCACACGTACCAACACAGACTATCCCCCAATTTAACTGATCCCCAAAGGTTTTTGATTAAATAGCGGAATAGAAAATATGATCCCAAAAAAGTGTATGTATATCACACGTACACAACCACACTAGGCCCCAATTACTATTGTTTGTACCCCTAAAAGGCTAGGAGTAGGGGGAGTATGGAACAGGCAGCACCCTCAAACCTTCAGAAGTATGAGATGAACCCCAACAACTTGGAAAGGTGGATCTCTCTCACACGTACCAACACAGACTATCCCCCAATTTAACTGATCCCCAGAGGTTTTTGATTAAATAGCGGAATAGAAAATATGATCCCAAAAAAGTGTATGTATATCACACGTACACAACCACACTAGGCCCCAATTACTATTGTTTGTACCCCTAAAAGGCTAGGAGTAGGGGGAGTATGGAACAGGCAGCACCCTCAAACCTTCAGAAGTATGAGATGAACCCCAACAACTTGGAAAGGTGGATCTCTCTCACACGTACCAACACAGACTATCCCCCAATTTAACTGATCCCCAAAGGTTTTTGATTAAATAGCGGAATAGAAAATATGATCCCAAAAAAGTGTATGTATATCACACGTACACAACCACACTAGGCCCCAATTACTATTGTTTGTACCCCTAAAAGGCTAGGAGTAGGGGGAGTATGGAACAGGCAGCACCCTCAAACCTTCAGAAGTATGAGATGAACCCCAACAACTTGGAAAGGTGGATCTCTCTCACACGTACCAACACAGACTATCCCCCAATTTAACTGATCCCCAGAGGTTTTTGATTAAATAGCGGAATAGAAAATATGATCCCAAAAAAGTGTATGTATATCACACGTACACAACCACACTAGGCCCCAATTACTATTGTTTGTACCCCTAAAAGGCTAGGAGTAGGGGGAGTATGGAACAGGCAGCACCCTCAAACCTTCAGAAGTATGAGATGAACCCCAACAACTTGGAAAGGTGGATCTCTCTCACACGTACCAGCACAGACTATCCCCCAATTTAACTGATCCCCAAAGGTTTTTGATTAAATAGCGGAATAGAAAATATGATCCCAAAAAAGTGTATGTATATCACACGTACACAACCACACTAGGCCCCAATTACTATTGTTTGTACCCCTAAAAGGCTAGGAGTAGGGGGAGTATGGAACAGGCAGCACCCTCAAACCTTCAGAAGTATGAGATGAACCCCAACAACTTGGAAAGGTGGATCTCTCTCACACGTACCAACACAGACTATCCCCCAATTTAACTGATCCCCAAAGGTTTTTGATTAAATAGCGGAATAGAAAATATGATCCCAAAAAAGTGTATGTATATCACACGTACACAACCACACTAGGCCCCAATTACTATTGTTTGTACCCCTAAAAGGCTAGGAGTAGGGGGAGTATGGAACAGGCAGCACCCTCAAACCTTCAGAAGTATGAGATGAAGCAGGGGAAATACTAAAGTATTGAGCCGGAAGTGGGAGGAGCAAGCAGCAGCGAGCAGCCGGAGGAGTGTGTGTAGAGGAGAGCGTGGAGGAGAGCCGGGTGACACGTGCGGGGGAGCCGCACTAGGTCACCAGAAGCCGGCGCGAGTGCAGGGGACAGGGGACAGAGAGACCGGAACAGAGAGCGGGACCAGGACGTGAAGGACCGGGACTGGAAGCCGCGGCCGTAGACGGCGGAGCGGCGGCTGCGGCGGTGAACGGACACCACACAGTATTGAGGAGGGAGGTTCACGGAAGCAGGGGAGGAGGAGCAGCGGCGACTGGTGAGTATCTCCCTGCAGCTGTGTGACGTGCTTTGGGGACCTGTGACTGACGGACTGACAGACCATCCTGTGACTGACTGACCATAGGGATCTGTGACTGACTGACCATAGGGATCTGTGACTGACTGACCATAGGGATCTGTGACTGACTGACCTTGCTTGCGACCGTCAACGACTGACAAGACTGTTCTGCGACTGACAAGACTGTTCTGCGACTGACAAGACTGTTCTGCGACTGACAAGACTGTTCTGCGACTGACAAGACTGTTCTGCGACTGACAAGACTGTTCTGCGACTGACAAGACTGTTCTGCGACTGACAAGACTGTTCTGCGACTGACAAGACTGTTCTGCGACTGACAAGACTGTTCTGCGACTGACAAGACTGTTCTGCGACTGACAAGACTGTTCTGCGACTGACAAGACTGTTCTGCGACTGACAAGACTGTTCTGCGACTGACAAGACTGTTCTGCGACTGACAAGACTGTTCTGCGACTGACAAGACTGTTCTGCGACTGACAAGACTGTTCTGCGACTGACAAGACTGTTCTGCGACTGACAAGACTGTTCTGCGACTGACAAGACTGTTCTGCGACCGACAAGACTGTTCTGCGACCGACCGACGGCGCTCTTGACTGATCGACCGTGAGTATTTTAGAGACTGGTGAGTATCTTAGCGACTAGTGAGCATTTTGCGACTGGTTAGCATCTTGCGAGGGTTAGCATCTTGCGACTGGTGAGTATATTTGCAACTGGTGTGTATCGGGTGAGTATCTTGCGACTGGTGAGTATCCTTGCGACTGGTGAGTATCCTTGCGACTGGTGAGTATCCTTGCGACTGGTGAGTATCCTTGCGACTGGTGAGTATCTTTGCGACTGGTGAGTATCTTTGCGACTGGTGAGTATCTTGTGTCTGTTGGATCTTTGCGACTGGTGAGTATCGTTGCGGTTAGTGAGTATCGTTGCGACTGGTGAGTATCGTTGCGACTGGTGAGTATCTTTGCGTCTGTTGGATCTTTGCGACTGGTGAGTATCTTTGCGTCTGTTGGATCTTTGCGACTGGTGAGTATCTTGCGTCTGTTGGATCTTTGCGACTGGTGAGTATCTTAGCGACTGGTTAGTATATTAGCGACTGGTGAGTACCCCAGGTTTAGTACCAGGGAAGTTAGAGGTAGGGTAGGTAAGGAAGAGCAGGTCGTTAACATTATCCCCATAGAGTAGAGGGTAATAATGTCCGACAGGATTGCGGATGCCACTCAGTGCACTTCTTGCTGCATGTATGCGTTCCTTGATGAACCATTCGAGGGCGAATACTGCTGTGCAAGATGTGAGCAACTTGTTGCTCTGGTAGACCAGATCCTGGACCTACAGAACACAGTGGCAACACTGCGTGGCATCAACAACCTGGAAAGGAGCTTGGACATTACCTATCAGGCGCTGGTAGGGGCCAGCATAGAGGAGGGAGGAACAGAGGAGACGCAAGAAGCAGAGGTACGCAGCTGGGTGACTGTTAGGAAGGGTAGAGGGAGGAGAGCCAGGGAGGCCAATCCTGAGTTGGTACACCCTAACAAATCTGTCGAGTTGCAGGTTGAGGGGGATATCAGCTCAGGGGTGGCAGAGCTGGAGCATGCACCCTCCCCCAGCTGCCAGGGGAGGGACGGCTCCAGGAAGAAGGGGGGCCGTAACTCAGGAAAGGTTAGAAAGGTTGTGGTAGTTGGGGACTCAATTATCAAGAGGACAGAGAGGGAAATCTGTAAAAAAGATCTCGTGAACCGAACAGTTTGCTGTTTACCGGGCGCCCGAGTTCGGCACATCGCAGATCTGGCAGACAGATTGTTGTGCGGGGCTGGGGATGACCCAGCGGTCATGGTGCATGTGGGCACTAATGACAAAGTTAAAGGTAGGTGGAGGATCCTTAAGAACGATTTCAGGGACTTAGGTAATAGATTGAGGAAAAGGACCTCCAAGGTGGTTTTCTCTGAAATACTGCCTGTACCTCGAGCCACACAGGAGAGGCAGAAGGAGATTAGGGAACTTAACAAGTGGCTGAGGAATTGGTGTAGGAAGGAGGGGTTTGGGTTCCTGGAGAACTGGGCTGACTTCTCAGTCGGCTACCGGCTCTTTAGTAAGGATGGGCTGCACCTTAATGGGGACGGTACAGCTCTTTTGGGGAGAAAGATGGCCACCAAGTTGGAGGGGCTTTTAAACTAGGAGACGGGGGGGAGGGCTCAGAAGTAGAGTCAGTCAGGAGGAAGCAGAGGACTGAAGGCAGCTGTAGTGTCAGCAGCGACAGTAGGTCCACAAGGTCAATTGGCGGGTCTGTGCGGGAGAACCTCAGACCAAACAGGAATAAACATAACCGCCAATTGCGCTTAACTTCCTTAAAACTAAGAGGGGTATATGCTAATGCCAGGAGCCTAGCTAATAAGATGGATGAGTTGGAAATGTTAGTACATGAGGAGGACATAGACCTTGTGGGAATAACAGAGACTTGGTTCGACCCCTCACATGACTGGCTGGCCAATATCCAAGGGTATTCGGTGTACCGGAAGGACAGGGTAGGAAAAAGAGGGGGAGGGGTATGTCTCTATGTCAAGAACAATATAAAGGTGACAGAAAGGAGTGACATTACAGATGGGATGAGCATGGATTTAGAATCTGTGTGGGTTGAACTCCATAGGGAAGGAGAAAAGGGGAAAGTAATTGTGGGGGTTTGCTATAGGCCACCTAACCAAGGGGAGGAGGTAGAGCTGGAATTTTTAGCACTAATGGGTAAAGTGGCAAAATTGGGATCAGTCATCGTATTGGGGGACTTCAATTACCCCGACATTGACTGGGAAGAGGGGACTGCACACTCACAGAAGGCCCGCCTATTCACGGAAACCTTACTGGATAATTACATGTCACAGTTGGTGGATTCCCCCACCAGAGAAAACGCAGTCCTGGATCTATTGCTCACTAATGACCCAGACATAATCTCGGAGGTAGGAGTCCAGGACAACCTGGGCTCTAGCGATCACAGGATGATCACATTTAGTGTAAATAACAACATAACAAGACAAGTGGGGAACATAAGAACCCTAAACTTCAGAAGGGCAAACTTTCCAAAATTGTACTCAATGATGGAAAAGGTAAACTGGGACCAAACCCTGGGATCCCTGACCACAGAGGAAAAATGGGAATGCTTTAGGAACATATTAGGCAAAGGCATCTTGCAGTGCATTCCTATGGGAAATAAATTTAGAAGAGACAAAGCCAAACCTGGCTGGCTAAACTGTAGCGTCATAAAACTTATTAGGGGGAAAAAATTGGCCTTCAAGAAGTATAAATCAGAGGGCACAGTATCGGCTTTCGAGCAATACAAGGAGGCAAATAAGAAAAGTAAACAAGAAATCAAGATGGCTAAAATCAACTTTGAGAGACAAATAGCGGAGGATAGTAAAAAAAACCCAAAGAAATTCTTTAAATATATCAACAGCAAAAAAACTAAGGCAGAGCATATTGCACACATAATTAACAATGATGGGAGGATGGTTACAGAGGACACTGAAAAAGCAACCGTGCTAAATGCTTTTTTCTCGTCAGTCTTTACACAGGAAAAGGAGGGGTACACTGACCATGACTGTATGGTTAGTAGTAATACACAGGACTTGCCACCATGGCTAACAGAGGGGGAAATCAGGGAAAGGCTGGATAAACTTAACACAAACAAATCGCCAGGACCGGATGGCATACATCCGAGAGTACTCAAGGAACTCAGTAAAGTTATATCGAGACCACTGTTCCTGATCTTTGCTGACAGTATTAGGACAGGAGATGTACCAGGGGATTGGAAGAAAGCTAACGTGATTCCAATATTCAAAAAGGGCCAGAGGCATATCCCGGGAAATTATAGGCCTGTCAGTTTGACATCAGTAGTATGTAAACTTCTGGAGGGGATGATAAGGGACTATATTGTAGAGTTTGCTAAGGACAACAACATCATCAGCAGTAATCAGCACGGGTTTACAAATGGGCGTTCTTGTCAAACCAATCTCCTTACATTCTACGAGGAGGTGAGCTGTGAGCTAGATAGGGGGAGACCAGTGGATGTGGTGTACTTGGATTTCGCTAAGGCGTTTGATACAGTTCCCCACAAGCGCTTAATTTATAAAATAAGGTCTGCAGGTATCGATAGCAGGGTTTGCTCTTGGATACGGAACTGGCTAAAAAGGCGGGTCCAAAGGGTAGTAATAAACAGCGCATACTCAGACTGGTCTGAGGTGGTAAGCGGGGTCCCCCAAGGCTCAGTCCTGGGACCAACCTTGTTCAATTTATTCATAAACAACATTGAGGTCGGGATCAGTAGTTCGATATCAGTTTTTGCAGATGACACAAAATTGGGCAGGGCAATAACTTCACAACATGAAGCAGATATCCTGCAGAATGACCTGGACAAAATAACAGAGTGGGCAACGACATGGCAAATGAGGTTTAACGTGGAGAAGTGTAAGGTTTTGCACTTGGGGACTAAAAACATAAAATCACAATACACGTTAGGAGGGGAGCCCTTGGGGGAATCAAAAATGGAGAAGGATCTGGGAGTATTGGTTGATGATAGATTAGGAAACAGCATGCAATGTCAAGCGGCAGCTTCCAAAGCCAACAGAATATTAGCATGCATAAAGAAAGGGATGCATTCCAGAGATAAGACTATAATCCTTCCACTTTATAAAACTCTGGTCCGACCGCATCTGGAGTATTCCGTCCAGTTCTGGTCGCCAGTCCTCAGGAGGGATGTGTTGGAGCTGGAGAGAGTCCAGAGAAGGGCAACTAAACTAATTAGGGGATTGGAGGACCTTGACTATGAAGAGCGTCTACAATCGCTCGATTTATTCTCCCTGGAGAAGAGACGTCTGAGGGGGGACATGATAGCAATTTATAAATATCTTAATGGGGATCCCAGCTTAGAAAAAAAGCTGTTCATTCGAAGGGATTGCATGAGGACTCGAGGGCATACAATGCGATTAGAGGAGAAGCGTTTTAACCTCAGGCAACGTGGGGGGTTCTTTACTGTTAGGGCAACAAGATTGTGGAATTCTCTACCACAAGAGGTGGTTTCTGCGGGTAGTATGGTGGCTTTCAAAAGACTCTTAGACTTACATCTCAAGGATCAGAACATTCAGGGGTATGGGAGATGATTACAGCCACACATGCCTACACAGGTTGAACTGGATGGACTATTGTCTTTATTCAACCTCACCTACTATGTAACTATATGTAACTATGTAACCCCAACAACTTGGAAAGGTGGATCTCTCTCACACGTACCAACACAGACTATCCCCCAATTTAACTGATCCCCAAAGGTTTTTGATTAAATAGCGGAATAGAAAATATGATCCCAAAAAAGTGTATGTATATCACACGTACACAACCACACTAGGCCCCAATTACTATTGTTTGTACCCCTAAAAGGCTAGGAGTAGGGGGAGTATGGAACAGGCAGCACCCTCAAACCTTCAGAAGTATGAGATGAACCCCAACAACTTGGAAAGGTGGATCTCTCTCACACGTACCAACACAGACTATCCCCCAATTTAACTGATCCCCAGAGGTTTTTGATTAAATAGCGGAATAGAAAATATGATCCCAAAAAAGTGTATGTATATCACACGTACACAACCACACTAGGCCCCAATTACTATTGTTTGTACCCCTAAAAGGCTAGGAGTAGGGGGAGTATGGAACAGGCAGCACCCTCAAACCTTCAGAAGTATGAGATGAACCCCAACAACTTGGAAAGGTGGATCTCTCTCACACGTACCAACACAGACTATCCCCCAATTTAACTGATCCCCAAAGGTTTTTGATTAAATAGCGGAATAGAAAATATGATCCCAAAAAAGTGTATGTATATCACACGTACACAACCACACTAGGCCCCAATTACTATTGTTTGTACCCCTAAAAGGCTAGGAGTAGGGGGAGTATGGAACAGGCAGCACCCTCAAACCTTCAGAAGTATGAGATGAACCCCAACAACTTGGAAAGGTGGATCTCTCTCACACGTACCAACACAGACTATCCCCCAATTTAACTGATCCCCAGAGGTTTTTGATTAAATAGCGGAATAGAAAATATGATCCCAAAAAAGTGTATGTATATCACACGTACACAACCACACTAGGCCCCAATTACTATTGTTTGTACCCCTAAAAGGCTAGGAGTAGGGGGAGTATGGAACAGGCAGCACCCTCAAACCTTCAGAAGTATGAGATGAACCCCAACAACTTGGAAAGGTGGATCTCTCTCACACGTACCAACACAGACTATCCCCCAATTTAACTGATCCCCAAAGGTTTTTGATTAAATAGCGGAATAGAAAATATGATCCCAAAAAAGTGTATGTATATCACACGTACACAACCACACTAGGCCCCAATTACTATTGTTTGTACCCCTAAAAGGCTAGGAGTAGGGGGAGTATGGAACAGGCAGCACCCTCAAACCTTCAGAAGTATGAGATGAACCCCAACAACTTGGAAAGGTGGATCTCTCTCACACGTACCAACACAGACTATCCCCCAATTTAACTGATCCCCAAAGGTTTTTGATTAAATAGCGGAATAGAAAATATGATCCCAAAAAAGTGTATGTATATCACACGTACACAACCACACTAGGCCCCAATTACTATTGTTTGTACCCCTAAAAGGCTAGGAGTAGGGGGAGTATGGAACAGGCAGCACCCTCAAACCTTCAGAAGTATGAGATGAACCCCAACAACTTGGAAAGGTGGATCTCTCTCACACGTACCAACACAGACTATCCCCCAATTTAACTGATCCCCAAAGGTTTTTGATTAAATAGCGGAATAGAAAATATGATCCCAAAAAAGTGTATGTATATCACACGTACACAACCACACTAGGCCCCAATTACTATTGTTTGTACCCCTAAAAGGCTAGGAGTAGGGGGAGTATGGAACAGGCAGCACCCTCAAACCTTCAGAAGTATGAGATGAACCCCAACAACTTGGAAAGGTGGATCTCTCTCACACGTACCAACACAGACTATCCCCCAATTTAACTGATCCCCAAAGGTTTTTGATTAAATAGCGGAATAGAAAATATGATCCCAAAAAAGTGTATGTATATCACACGTACACAACCACACTAGGCCCCAATTACTATTGTTTGTACCCCTAAAAGGCTAGGAGTAGGGGGAGTATGGAACAGGCAGCACCCTCAAACCTTCAGAAGTATGAGATGAACCCCAACAACTTGGAAAGGTGGATCTCTCTCACACGTACCAACACAGACTATCCCCCAATTTAACTGATCCCCAGAGGTTTTTGATTAAATAGCGGAATAGAAAATATGATCCCAAAAAAGTGTATGTATATCACACGTACACAACCACACTAGGCCCCAATTACTATTGTTTGTACCCCTAAAAGGCTAGGAGTAGGGGGAGTATGGAACAGGCAGCACCCTCAAACCTTCAGAAGTATGAGATGAACCCCAACAACTTGGAAAGGTGGATCTCTCTCACACGTACCAACACAGACTATCCCCCAATTTAACTGATCCCCAAAGGTTTTTGATTAAATAGCGGAATAGAAAATATGATCCCAAAAAAGTGTATGTATATCACACGTACACAACCACACTAGGCCCCAATTACTATTGTTTGTACCCCTAAAAGGCTAGATGAGGAGTAGGGGGAGTATGGAACAGGCAGCACCCTCAAACCTTCAGAAGTATGAGATTGTGTTCACTGTACCCCACAAAGATTGAGTTCACTGCACCCCACAATGATTGTGTTCACTGCACCCCACAAAGATTGTGTTCACTGCACCTCACAAAGATTGTGTTCACTGTACCCCCCAAAGATTGTGTTCACTGCACCCCACAAAGATTCTGTTCACTGTACCCCACAAAGATTGTGTTCACTGCACCCCAAAAAGATTGTGTTCACTGCACCCCAAAAAGGATGTTGTTCACTGCACCCCAAAAAGGATGTTGTTCACTCCACCCCAAAAAGATTGTGTTCACTGCACCCCACAAAGATTGTGTTCACTGCACCCCAAAAAGATTGTGTTCACTGCACCCCAAAAAGGATTTTGTTCACTGCACCCCAAAAAGGATGTTGTTCACTCCACCCCAAAAAGATTGTGTTCACTGCACCCCAAAAAGATTGTGTTCACTGCACCCCACAAAGGATTTTGTTCACTGCACCCCAAAAAGATTGTGTTCACTGCACCCCAAAAAGGATGTTGTTCACTGCACCCCAAAAAGGATTTTGTTCACTGCACCCCAAAAAGATTGTGTTCACTGCACCCCACAAAGGATTTTGTTCACTGCACCCCACAAAGATTGTGTTCACTGCACACCAAAAAGGATTGTGTTCACTGCACCCCAAAAAGATTTTGTTCACTGCACCCCAAAAAGATTGTGTTCACTGCAGCCCAAAAAGATTGTGTTCACTGCAGCCCAAAAAGATTGTGTTCACTGCAGCCCAAAAAGATTGTGTTCACTGCAGCCCAAAAAGATTGTGTTCACTGCAGCCCAAAAAGATTGTGTTCACTGCAGCTCACACACAGAAAAATGGATGTGGATCACTGACACCTGCCTATCTCCAATCCCACACCACACAGCAATATCGATTGTAGTTTGTAGAACACAGTTTCCCTAAAATTCAGCAGACTCTGTCCCTAACAGGATTGAGAAGAGATCGTAGATCAGGATTGAGTGCAGACCCCACCCCCCACACAGCAATATCGATTGTAGTTTGTAGAAGACACTGACCCTATAATTCAGCAGACTCTATCCCTAAAATGCCTACAACTCGCCCTGCCTAAACACTCCGACCTGTCCCTCAATTCTATCCGGACACAAATGGTTTTTTCCTGCCTATCTTTCCCTAATCAGCAGCCAGCACGTTGATGTGTGCTCTGTCCCTGAATCTAAGCAGCATAATGACGCCGCTGCGGCTGCCTCGAACTTATAAAGACTTGGTCACATGCTTCAGACGGCCAATCACAGCTACTGAGACATTTGCAGGCATGGCTGGGATGGCTTAAGGCACACCAGTTAAACGATTGTTGATTGGCTGTTGAAAGCCCGCCATGAAAAGAGCGCCAAAGCATGCAAAACCCGGAAATAAAACGACCGAACACGGATTTTTACCCGAACATACAGTAAAGTGTCCGTGTCCGTGTTCGGGTACAAAAAATCCAATTATTCGGTACGAACACGAATAATACAGTCCGTGTTCGCTCAACACTAATAACAAAGATATATTCAAATCAAACAATAAATGCGAAGAAAATATATATATATATATAAACCGATGTCGTGACAAAAGACCCACAACCGAAGATATGTGAGTGATTTCCAAATGAATGTGCCACGTGATCTGTATCAGCGTGAGTGAAAAAGATAAATAAAATAAAAAAAAAAAAAAGTGAATAAGTGAAATTCCACGAGTGGCCACTAGGTGGCGCAAATAGCTTGGTACAACCTGTATGTTGATGTATGGAGATGTTCCTTTTCGAGGTGAACGAGCAGTCAGAGAAGTCAGCGGCGGGTGCCCTGAGTGCTCACATGAAAGGAAAAATACCCCATGGTGAATAATAGTAACATACAGTTGTAAATAAGCGGCGTAGTAGACTCACTCGTACAGTAGATCAGGATCAGAATAGTCGTGTTCGCCGGGAGGCTTCCGCGTTCCACGGCCGACAACCGGAAGTGACGTTTGACGTCGGAGACTCCGCCCTACGCGTTTCGTCACAATGACGTCAACTGGAGCGGCGTCAACATAGCGTACTCCCGGAATATTTATAGCCGCCCGTATCCAGGTAACGGAGGGGACGGAACAAACACCGCCATCTTGATACTCCCTCTCCGGAAGCCATATTACTCAGCCACTAGCTTCATTATGGATGTGCAGGGGAACGGCCATACTTCATCATATCTGATCTCATTAATTTGTCCGAGTGTGCTACGAGCCTTTAGCTTTCTAAAAACATAACTTTATTGTGATCATATAAAACATGCTAAAAAAGCCCGGATTATAAAAAATAGGTGAAAAATAGATAAAAGAATATACATAAAACAAAAGGGCCATATCTACGTATATATCATACAAAGCATAAAAATATATATAAGTGTGAAGAAAATTTGTGAGATATATATACATAAATATATATAAAGGATAAAAAATAAAAAATATAAAATATGAGAGAGTGTGTATACAGAAATCCTCGAACTATACAGGACAGGTCTTATGCAGTCTATGTAAACACGCAAGGGACATCAAAGTGAGGATGGTTCTGTGCGGATAAAAACTATATCATTTTGTGATACCTGTGCAGAGGATACAGGACATGAAAAAGTATGTGCATATATATGTGTCAATGTTAATAGGTGAGAAGGAAAAACAAAAGAGGGTGGTACACACCAATGTGTCAGCGATCAATGATGCTGGATGAGAAGGTCAGGTGCCATGAGAAAAGGAAAAAAAGCAAAAAAAGGGACGGAAAGTCCACATGTGTATCCAAAGGTGGATACTGATGTGAAAGGAAATTGTAATAGATACATGAAAAAGAATACGTACAGTGCGGAGCAAAAAAATTTTTTTAAAAATTAAAAAAATTAAAAAATTAAAAAAATATATAAACTTATTTTGATGAGACAGCTAAAAGAAGTAAAAAATATGTAGTATAAAATTAAATATAAAAAGGTAATTCATACAACTGTATCAAGGAGGGCATGGGAGGAAAAACAAAGATGTATTTGAAAAAAATTCAAAAAATATATATTCAAAAAAAATGATATATTCAAAAGAATGTGAGGATGGAGCACTAAATTGTGTACTTTTGGATTGCAAAAAAAGAGGGATTCTGTAGATGCTGGATGAGAAGGGTAGTTCAAAAACATACCTGTGTGTAAAAAATTCTTAAACCGGTATGTTTTACGATTAAGGTAAACAACTGATAGAAAGCCACAAATCATTGGTAAAAACGTCTAATGGTAAAAAAAGACTGGTTTTTAAGAGCTTTCTAAATGAGACTATATAAAAGGACTGGTTATATATAAAAAAAGTAAAAAAATATATATATCCTTTTAAATGTTTAAAAAGTATAAAATAGGGAGGATAAAAGAGTTGGATGTTTATGTATCCATAATGAAGCAGTTCAGGTCTATGTCAGTATTTAGTCCTTCGGGCCTAAGAGAGATCTCATCAAGTAAATCCACTTGGTTTCATTGCGTGAAACCATTCTGCGTTTATTACTACCTCTCCAATCGTCTTTGATCTTGTCTATCCCATAGAATATAAGGCCCGAGGGATCTTGACCATGTGCCTCTTTAAAGTGCCTGGAAAGGGTGTGTTTCTCAAACCCCTTTCTAATGTTTTTGACATGTTCGCGTATCCTGACGTACAACTGTCGGGTAGTTCTTCCGATGTACTGTAAGTGACATGGGCACTCAATGACATATGTCACATAGGAGCTGGTACACGTGATAGTATCTTTTATCCTGAACAACTCTCCTGTGGTGCTAGAAGTAAAGTTGGTGATCTTTCTCGGCTGTTTTTTATTCGTTTTACACGGTAGGCATTTCTTGCATCTAAAAAAGCCATTAAGGCTAGTCGGAAGAGTGATCCGTTTTGGAGGGTTAATCACATTTTTCACCAGTTTGTCTCTTAGAGTTGGGGCTCTTCTGTATATAAAGGTAGGTTTCTTTGGTAGAATTTTCTTAAGTGTCTTGTCTGCTGCAAGGATGGGCCAATGTTTTTTAATTATTCTCTCCACCTCTTTATGCTGTCTGTTAAAACCGGTGATGAAGGCAAATTCATAGTCGTTCTTCTTTTCTTTTTTATCTTTATCCCTAATGAGTTCCTCCCTATTCATATCTCTCACTATTTCCTTAAGGTTTCTCATTTCCTTCTTGTTGTATCCCTTCTCAATAAATCTCTCTATAAGGAGATCTGCTTGTATGTCATAATCCCGGGCATTACTACAGTTCCTACGTATACGTAACAACTGTCCTTTGGGGATATTCCCCAGCCATTTAGGATGGTGGCAGCTCCTCTTTGGTATGTAGCCGTTCTTATCGGTCTTTTTAAAAAATGTCTTACTGAAAATACTTCCATCCTGTTTGAACAGCTCTAGGTCCAGATAGGATATTTTTTGTTTGTCCCAGTTGCCTGTGAACGATAATCCATATCTGTTTCCACTAATTTCGTCAAAGAAAGTCTGTAAACTTTCAACATCCCCTCGCCAAATCAGGATAATATCATCTATATATCTCTTATAGTATTGCAAGTTGGGTCTTTCTACACTAAAAATCTGTTCTTCCTCCCATTTCTGCATAAAAATATTTGCAACACTAGGTGCATATTTGGCTCCCATCGCGACGCCCTTGGTTTGTTCGTAATACTTCCCCTTATACCAAAAATAATTGGAATTCATGGCCATTTGCAGGCCCTCAAGAATAAAGTGCATCTGTGCTTGTCTAAGGTCAGTGTATTTGTGCAGCGCCCATTCAACACTGTCTAACCCATCACTCTGTATGATGTTAGTATATAGGGAATTTACATCAATAGTTACCAGAAGGTCTTCTTCTGTGACAGTCAAATTTTTAATTTCATTTAGTAATTGTTTACTATCCCTAAGATATGATCTCCCCTTGGGGACCAGGGGCTGCAAGAATTTATCTAAATACTCCCCTAAACGTGAGTGCACTCAATTAATGCCACTCACTATGGGGCGTCCTGGGGGCTTTTTTTCATCTTTGTGAATCTTGGGTAAAAAATAAATAACAGGAGTTCTTGCTTCTTCCAACTGGAGATATTCCGCTTCCTTACTGTTTAAAATGCCCATCCTCTTTCCTTTTTCAATAAAATCCTTTAAAACTTTTTGTAGTCTCATCTTAGGGTTTCCACGAAGTTTCTTGTACGTGTCTTCTGCGCTTAATAGCCTTTCCAACTCCTCCTCATATTCTTTTTGGTTTAAAATGACTAAACCACCCCCTTTGTCAGCGGGTCTGATGACAATCCCCTTCTTTTTTTCAAGTTTTCTTATTGTGTCCCAAATATTCTTCTCTTTCCTCCTCTCAATTTTCAAGTTCCTAATTTCATCCTCTACCATTCGTTTGAACACTTCCAGATTTTCGTTTTGTGGATTTTTGGGATTGAAGGTCGATTTATTTTTTAAAGTAGTGTGTTTAAATTTGGTGGGTGCTGGGGGGGTGGTTTTGTTTTTCTTGATCTCAAAGAATTTCTTTATGTTAATCTTTCTGATATATTTTTGAAGATCGATATAGGCTTCAAACTTGTCCAAATTCTTATCAGGGGCATATTTTAGGCCTAAATCCAAGATTTTTAATTCCTCCTCATCAAACGTTATTCCACTGAGATTGAATATTCCTTTTCCTAGTAAACCCTTCTTCTTTTTCTTTGTCCCTCCTCG
This sequence comes from Pelophylax lessonae, assembly GCF_965119305.1. NCBI lineage: Eukaryota > Metazoa > Chordata > Amphibia > Anura > Ranidae > Pelophylax > Pelophylax lessonae. Next base: position 140,999,090 of record NC_138777.1, read on the forward strand.
TTTTCCCCTTGGTTTTCGTTTCTTCCGTATTCGAAGTACCTCGGTGTAGGGAGATACAGTATTGTACTTGATAACCTTATCCTGTGTATTTTTCGTTTTGTTTCAGTAATGCCTGATGCATTACAATGGAATTGCTCTTTTGATTTTGTTTGTGTATTAAATCAATAAAAATGTATTGTTGAAAAAAAAAAAATCAACCTCAACAATATTCCAACAATGTTTTTTTAGAGAGACCAATGAACCCGAAGAACACGCCGGGAGATGATGGAAATCTATATGGGGGCAAAAGAAGAGAAAGAGAGGGAGGAGAGCAGGGAGAAGGGAACAGAAAAAGACAATACCAAAAGGATTAGGGATTTATAATATTAGTGGTCAGATATTAGACAAGGAAGTTTTAGACAAAGGATTGAAATTGTTAGGGATACAAGTGGTAGCCTGATGGCGGAATAAGGCCCCACGTGTGTCGGAGGGCGGATCTTAGACGGGAACCCCCAAGGTAGGTGACACAGGCTAACCTGAGGTGCGGAATCTAAGTATCCACCGGTTTTCGCCAGAGCCTCTAGTGGTGAGGATGGACTTCGATGCGTGTGGATACCAGGTCGCGGTCCTCAGGGTCGCCCCACCAAGGGAGAAATCGGTCAAGATCCGAAGGCGAATAAGCAGACAAGGGAGATTCCAGAGAATGGTCAAACAAGCCAGGGGTCAGCACGGGCAGCAGGTTAACGAGGTCAGGAACAAGCCAAAGGTCAAAACGGGTATCAAACAGGTAACAGGACACAGGCTTCAGGAACACAGGAGGAGCTGCAGACAAGACAACAAAGACACAGTGCTGCTGAGCTGTTTAAATAAGGCATCCTGTTTGCCAATTATTGCAATTAGTCTGCTCTAGGTTAAACCTATAGGTTGCAGACTCATGACAGCACATCAGTGTGCTCAGGAAGCGTTCCTAACATTGCTCCCCCCCCCTCAAGGGCAACCTCCGGGTGCCCAACAAACTGATTTTCTGAGGATGGGCAAGAAAAAACGCCTTGATCAGGTCTGTGGCATGAATGTTCCTCTCAGGTTCCCAGGAATTCTCTTCCGGCCCATAACCCTTCCATTTAAAAGGGACCGAAGCTGGTTACCTCTTTTCCGGCAATCAAGTACAGCCTCAACTTCGTACTCCATATCGCCATCCACCATCACTGGTTCCGGAGGTCCAGGGCTTCTGCCGGGGAAGGCATCAGGAACCACAGGTTTTAAAAGAGCGACATGGAACACAGGATGGATCCGTAGGGTATCAGGTGAGGATAACTCATAGGACACGGCATTGAGTCTTCTTTTAATGGGGAATGGGCTGATAAACATGGGAGCCAACTTCTTGGATGGGCAGGCCAAGCGGAGGTTAGCTGTGGATAAAAAGACCTGGTCATCTGGTTGGAGGATCAGTTCTCCCCTCTTTTTCCTGTCAAAGATTCTTTTGGACGCTATCTGAGCCTTGGCCAAGGTGTCCTGCAGAAGTTTGTTGTTACTCGTAAAGAAGTCGATGGTGACCTGAACTGCGGTCACTCCGGAATCAGATGGGAAGTCAGGCAGAAAGGAAGGATGAAACCCATAATTGGCAAAGAAGGGAGATTGCCCGGTAACAGAATGTCTTGAATTCTTGAATTATTGAAGGCAAATTCCGCAAATGGTACTAATGCTACCCAGTCGTCCTGGACGAAGGTGGTAAAGCACCGGAGATATTGTTCCATGGTCTGGTTCGTCCTCTCTGTTTGCCCATTCGTCTGCGGGTGGTAAGCTGAGGACATAGATAATTAAATTTTTAGTAGCTTACACAAGGCCCTCCAAAATAGGGATGTGAACTGTACCCCTCTGTCCGAGATAATGTTCGTGGGTACTCCGTGGAGTCGCACGATCTCCCTAATGAAGACTTCTGCAGTTTCCTTCGCAGGGGGGGTACCTTTGAGGGGTACTACAACCACAAAAATGGCAGAGCACCCGGCCGAAAGGTGGAAGTTATACGATAAAGTCCATGGAGATAGTTTGCCAGGGCCGGTCAGGGATGGGGAGTGGTCTGAGGAGACCCCAGGCATTACTTCTGGTGGTTTTACTCCTGGAGCAAGAAATACAGGAAGACACATAACTTCTGCAGTCTTTTTCCATATCAGGCCACCAGACGGTGCGTTGCATGAGGTCAAGGGTCCTATGAACGCCAAAATGGCCAGCCAGAGGGTGGTCATGGCAGGCAGCTAGAACCGAAACTCTGACTCCCTCCGGGACAAAGATTTTGTCCTTAGCCCACAACAAACCATCCTTGCGTGACAGGGGTGTCCAAGGTGGGCCAGAAATGTTGGCAGAGGCTTACCCAAGATGGGATTTCAGGCTAGTGAGCAGGAGCAGGAGCAGGAAGTTTTTCTCTGACAGGATAATGTCGGGTACCATATCTTCTTTAGGATTATCAAACATCCGGGACAGGGCATCCGGTTTTAAATTTTTTGACCGGGGCCGATAGGTAATATGGAACGAGAATCTGGAGAAGAAGAGTGCCCATCGGGCCGGGCGGGGTCTCAGTTGCTTTGCAGATCTTAAGTACTCAAGGTTCTTATGATCGATAAATATAGGAATCGGGTGTGATGCTCCTTCCAGTAGATATCGCCACTCTTCGAGAGCGGCTTTGAAAGCCAGGAGTTCCCGTTCCCCGACATCATAGTTTTTCTCCGCGGGAGAGAGTTTCCGGGAAAAGAAGGCTATTGGGTGAGTTAAGTCTCTAGTTCCCTGTCTTTGGGAGATGACAGCCCCGACCGCAACTTCCGATGCGTCTACCTCCAGGAGATAGGGTAAGGCAAGATCCGGGTGACTCAGGATAGGGGCAGAGGTAAAATGTTTTTTAAGAACTGAGAAGGCGGACTGAGCTTCTGGGGTACATTGGAAGCGGACATTCTTCTTAGTAGGGTGAGTAATAGGGGCTATGATGTTAGAGAACCCCTTAATTAACCTCCTATAAAAATTGGCGAAGCCAACAAAGCGCTGTACTCCCTTTTTGTCTGATGGAGGTGGCCAGTCCAGAATGGCAGAGACCTTCTGAGGTTCCATCTTTATTCCATCTGTGGAAATAATTAACCCTAGAAACGGGATACTGTTCTGCTCAAAAACGCACTTCTCGGCCTTGGCGTAGAGACCATGCTGGCGAAGGCGACCGAGGACATTTCGAACGTGCTTGCGATGCTGCTCTAGGGATGTTGAGAAGATTAGGATGTCATCCAAGTATACGATGACAAAGATATCCAACCAATCCCTGAAGATGTCGTTCACAAAGTGTTTGGAACGTGGCAGGAGCATTACAAAGGCCAAATGGCATTACCAGGTATTCGAAATGTCCGAATCTAGTGCGGAAAGCATTCTTCCATTCGTCGCCCTCTTGGATGCGCATCAAGTTGTACGCCCCACGAAGATCCAGCTTAGTAAACAGGATGACAGATCTGAGTCTCTGAAAGAGTTCAGGGACTAGAGGAAGGGGATAACGATTTTTAATAGTAACTTTATTTAAATCCCTATAATCTATGCAGGGTCGGATGTTATGGAAATTTTTCTATTCACCTCACTTATCCACTTAATAATCAGTCTAATAAATCTAATAAGTGATTATAACCTTTTTTTGTTTATAAAATAATCTAGCCAATGCTGTTGATGCTATTACTGTTAGAATAAATAATGAATGATAACTGATAAAAAATAAAGATCTAATTTATTTTACAGAGAAGAAACTTTAGATGAATCAATTATGACATAGAAAAGCTCGGTTCGGCCAGAACATCCGAACTACCCGAAAGTTCGGCCCGGATTTCAGAACCCCATTGAAATCAATGGGACCCGAACTTCGGTAATCAAAACACACAATTTTAAAGCCCTAAAACCCAATAAATGCCCCTAAAAAGTGCCTAGGGTTCTGGGTCATGCCCCAGGGACTATTAATCACACAAAAAAAGTTCTTAAAAATTGTCATTTTTGATAGAGAGCCAATTATAGAAAAAAAAAAGAAAGATTTTTTTATTTTGACTTTGGATTTCGTATCTGGGGGGTCTAAAAAGTGTACCTGTGAAGTTTCAGCTCTTTAGCATGTCCAGAACCAGAAAAAAAGAGATTGTTTGTATTTTGTCACTTTCAGAGCACTAATATGGCTCCGCTCCCGTCAGCATTTTTGAGGACATGTTTGGAGTCAGGCATGACATCTGAACATGTCTATAGGGGTATATATATATATACATACACCCATGTCTGTATATATACACCTGCACATATATAGGTGTTAAAGGAGCAGAACACTATACTTTTGCTAATGAAATAATTTCCACTAATATGGCTAGGCTCCTAACACACCTATATATGTGTAAATGTAAAATACATATCAGTGTGTGTGTGTATATATATACCCCTATACAGAAGTTCAGATGTTTTGCCTGCCTCCAAAGAACCCAAAAAAAGCCCAAAAAAATGCAAGCGCCAAAAAAAAACCGCCCAGGTTTGTTCTTGCAGGCATTTTTATGGGCATTTTTTTGGGTTCTTTGGAGGCAGGCATGACATCTGAACTTCTGTATAGGGGTATATATACACACCTACACATATATAGGTGTTAAAGGAGCAGAACACTATACTTTTGTTAATGAAATAATTTGCACAAATATGGCGAGGCTCCCAACACACCTATATATGTGTAAGTGTAATATACATATCAGTGTGTGTGTATATATATACCCCTATACAGAAGTTCAGATGTTTTGCCTGCCTCCAAAGAACCCAAAAAAAAATGCCCCAAAAAATGCCAGCGCCAAAAAAAATGCCCAGGTTTGTTCTTGCAGGCATTTTTGTGGGCATTTTTTTGGGTTCTTTGGAGGCAGGCAAAACATCTGAACTTCTGTATAGGGGTATATATATATACACACACACTGATATGTATATTACACTTACACATATATAGGTGTGTTGGGAGCCTAGCCATATTTGTGCAAATTATTTCATTTGCAAAAGTATAGCGTTCTGCTCCTTTAACACCTATATATGTGCAGGTGTATATATACAGACATGGGTATGTATATCTACCCCTATAGACATGTTCAGATGTCATGCCTGACTCCAAACATGTCCTCAAAAAAGCACTAGCAACCCCTGCAGCATAAAGAATGCTGAAGGGAGCGAAGCCATATTCCTGCTCTGAAGTGACACAAGAGAAACGTTCTTTTCTCTATAGCGGTCACCCTGCTATGGAAGGGTTTTGTCACCCTTCCATAGCAGTCACAGTCAGTTAACCCTACACTACACTACGGTCCCCTTACACTTAACACTTTCCCTACAGAAACTGAATAAATTAAAGCTAACTATAGTGAAAAATAGCACCTAACTACACTTGATATCCCTTTCCTCACACTAAAAATTGCTAAATGACACTTTGTAACACATTGTAATGGAACAGCATTCCACTCTCTTTCATGTCCCGTATAATAATGCTAGGAATTTGGCAGGGGCTATCTTATATACTGGGGGGCCTATTCACTAATGATTGGACTATGGACCCCCTAGTCACTCCAATCACATTCCTAGCATTCTCCTGCCCCCTCAATTGGCTTTTACTGATGGTTCTGGTCCAATCACTGGCTTTTAAAGACAATTTCCTGAACCATTGCATTTTGGTCGGTTCTGGTTGCCGAATTCCGAACTTTTTGGGGAAAAAGTTCTAAATTCGGCCGAACCTCGAACAGCCAATGTTCGGGTCGAACCGATGGTCGACCCGAACCATTCGATCATCCCTAATCTTTACAAATAGTGTTGCAAATGGACAAAGTTGCACAGAACAATACACAAGTCAAAGGATACGTTACAAGACAAAAATTACCCCACACACACAGAATTTCTACATTACCATCTTGTGTCTTAGTCAGCATTCAATGCAATAGAGAGAGAGCATGTGGTCTTCGCAAACCTTTTTATTGGTGAAGACCCCTCCCTTTGAGCATAAAAAGTTAATTTACCATTTATGGTCACATACTTCCTGTTCTCAACCCCCCTTCCCAGTACAGTCTATTACCAAATGGTCAGCTTAAAGAATGTTAATTAGGTTTTTGGTTCACCCTCACATCCCCCACAGCTCCTTCCAATTGATTGCCTTCAGACTGTTCTGATGCTTTGGAGTCACAAAAAAGTTCAATATATAATGTTCATTTCAGCCTAAGAATATTAGAATTCAATATTTCTATTACATTTCCCCCTGAAGTTCATTCTTTGAACTTAAAAATTTTGTACCCACCCACAACAGCCCAGAAGGTCCAACCCCCCACCACCACCACTGCGGCCTCCACTTCTTTTCTTGAACACGACAAAACTCTTTATCTGTTCTTATGAACACATCAACATAGACTTGAGACTGAGAAGCCATAGAAATCCTGGTGTCTATGAGGACTCACATCCGGACCATGAGTGCATGTGCAACGATGTTTACTCACTCTTCTGCCTTGGAAGAGTGGAACTCCAACATCAATGGCGGGATCCTGGCATCTTTTAACCTCGTAACAGGGGAATGTTGTGTGATGTTTGCAAAGATTGCATCGGACCGCGATTGCACTTTTCAACAGTGCAAAAGGAAAGTTCAGTCTTGCACCTTTGTCTCAAGCTATGGTATGGTGGTCGTTGCTGCTTCTTCAGGTGGTGGTAGGGAAGGCCTCCGGACAGTTGTGCATGAATACAAAAAGAAAAGGGTTTATGTCAGAATACAGTTATGGGGGGGGGGGGGGGGATCAAGATTGTTGCAGTTGTGTGTCTATTAAGGATTATTTCTTATAAGGACTAAAATGTTAACAGGTAAAGCTCAGACTAAAGCAATAGGCAGGTTACGGGATGTAAAAATATAATAACATAAGACCTGGATTTACAGGGATACTCTTTTTTCATTGGTTGTTAAATATGGTTCTGTGGGTTCCCACCTGACTCTTGAAGCTGAGTCAGGAAGAATGTCATAATTCACAATAAAAAAAATTATATGACTGGTGTCTTATTATCTTAGAGAATAGAAGATAGAAATCAAAAGAACAACTTAGAGAGCATAATATTAAACTAGGAAAGGGAAGAAAGATAGGCAAGTCATGAAAAATGAGTAAAAGGATGAAGGAAGAAAGATAGGTAAGTAATAAAAAAATGAGCAAAAAGAAGAATACAAATAAAAATGAAAAATAAAAAATATAAAAAATTAAAGAAATATATAAAAACTACAGATTTTTATGCTGCTCCAACTAAGATTTTTAAAGAACACATTTAACTTTGGATAGTCACAGAGCATTGAATCTGTATTTAAACAAAAAAAAAAAAATTCACTAATACATAGTTGCCCTGAAATCTATTGTTGACTGCACTGAAAAAGGAGAGAAAAAAAACAAGAAAACAAAAAGCATTGCAGCAACTACTATACAAAAAGGGCAACTCCTTTCCTAGTGATCAGCTAGTGATCAGCAATACGAATTTGCAGGTCAGGTACACAGATAGTAAGGAGAGAGTAACAAAAAGTTGATCAAAAAAACTTTTAGAATTTAGGTAAACCTGACTGCACTTAATTACTCCAATTTAGAGGCTTCTCCCCAAAAAACAAAAATTCATAAATGTAGTTTGTTTTTCCTGTAACTTTATATTGTTTTAGGGTCCTCTATTAAATTCGCACAATACCCCACATCGGTCTCCTAATAGTTACCCAAATCAAGACAGCAACAGGGTGGAGTTCACTAAAGCTGTCGCCCTAGGACTGTATATGCCCATTAAAAAAAGTTAACCTGAGATATTCGGATTAATCTATTTTGATCTCAAGATATCACGCAAATCATCCACTCTACTCCTCCTAAGGCATCCTGATCTCCAGCTCCCATGTTACCTCCTCCCAGGCTCACTATCAGGACTGCTCCAGAATCTGAAAAAGTCCATACCCCAGTATGTCCAGCCAGCTCCTACCCCCGCCCACCACTAGGTGATCCCTGAAAACCCATTTATTCACGGATTATAAACCCCTTAGGTAGGGCCCTTCTATTAACGTATGGCAGAAACTGTGGGCGCTATTCAAATCCTGTTGCCCAAAGTCTAACTACCAAACTTTTAACTCTGCCCCAAATCCCAAAGGAAGTTTCTGTAGGTGTAAAGGGGTGTCATGTTTGATATGAAGTATTTTCTCTGGAGTAATAGGGGTACGTCCCGGTGTTCCTGCTATATCCATACCAAGGATAAGAGAAGATGTGCAATAGATCCTCGAGGTAGTGTACCCCGCTGAGTATAATTTAACCTGATGATGAACACAGTGCATCACTAGAAATTTGATAGCAGCAGCAGTTCCCTGGTCTCAAATAATTTTAACTTTGTTTAGGACAGATTGGGACAAAACCTCAGCATCCATGATACATGACTCCTTCCTTTTCCAGCATTGCTGACTCATGATTCTGTCCTGTTTTCTTTGACATAACACAACACTTTCCTTTCTCTAGCACCCGTCAACATTAATTATCTGAGGTTGTCCAGACTCAAACCATCAGAACATAATGGACTCTGGGGTGTAACACTGTAGAGTCGGATAGGATAGTACCCAAATTGACCAAGGTATACGCACGATGTGCAGTCCCTGCAAACAGGGACGAGAACAGTGCAAATCTGGTTTTGACAGCCATGGAACGGAGTCATCCACCAATCCATATGACTCATAGTAAACTTGAATACTACCCCCACCTGCCTGTCTTTGCAAAGTGGAAATTGTCCCACTGAGGAAGAGGCAAACACTTTTCCTTGGGTCCTGGAACACCTCTCATTGTACCTGGGTGCTGGACAGAGTAAGTGTGATTTCCTAACCCCTTCACCAACATGTAGCTCCAGACTCCCCAATGTGTTCCTGAGTACCTTCTAGTCGATAGTGTTTAAAGCACCCAGTGCTACGCCCCCAACTCCTGCAGTTTCCATTAAGCCTCTTTAACCTAACTATGGAAATAGTCTGAATACCCGGATTGAAATTAACCTTCCAACACCTGATTCTTTACAAAGGCTGCACACCTTGTGACCCCTTTGTCAATCCGGTTATCAGACAATGTTATCCTTCACCCATACAACATAAACTGCGTACACTATTCCGATAGGACTCACATGGAGAGCTGGAGCATAGTACAGCACTGGGGCACTGGTCTTACTGGCATACAGGACACAGAATACTAGTTAAGGTACACAAGGAGTCTAGGACAGGAAGGACACCTATGGGCACTAACTGGGGAGAATACAGCATGCCCACACATATAACAAAAATGAGGGTCCTTTGAACGGTCAAGGCACAAAGTCCGAAGCTGGCAACACACCATACAATTCGCATATAATTTTCCCATACAATGCTTCTTCAGAGTCATCAAAACCATACAATATGATGCCAGACCTAAACGCTCTCAAATTGGATGCAACCAGGCAGGCCCTTGTACCACACATCCAAAGGTAAATCTAAAGGAAACTGAACAACAAAAATTGCATAATGTGTATCCAGCTCAAGGAACTTCTGCTACTAGGCACAAACGACCAATATCGAAAAGCCACATAAAAACAAACAAACAGGAAACTTTAGAAGCAATTAGAGTTGTGCAGTGACACTGCGCAGGGAACAACCTTGAAATACACTTAGGGACACACAGAGAGACTGCTAGGAATACAAAATTACATTAGCCCTGAGGCAATGAGCTAAGTTTGAAAAGAAAGTTTGTCCGAAAAAAATGGTGAGCAGTAGAACAGCGCATGTGCGGAAACGAAAGAACGACCCGGAAGTAAACCAGAGAAAGAAGAAAAATAGGAAGTTTTCTTTTCTTTGAAAAGCAATCCAAATTGTAAACGCTAAAAAAGTTATAGATGGAAATTTTTGCAAAAAAGAAAATGATATATAAAGGAAAGAACATATAAAAAAATATACACCTACATATACACACATACACATATATATATATATATATATATATATATATATATATATATATATATATATATTTATATATATGTGTGTGTATATGTAGGTGTGTGTTTATATATATATATATATATTTATATATATGTGTGTGTATATGTAGGTGTGTGTTTATATATATATATATATATATATACTGTGTATATATATATATTTATATATGTGTGTGTGTATATGTAGGTGTGTGTTTATATATATATATATATATATATATGTGTGTGTGTGTGTGTGTGTATATGTAGGTGTATATATATATATATATATATATATATATTATATTTTATATTATTACATTATATATATATATATATATGGTATAAATATATAATATACATTTATGCTATATGTAATATATATATATATATATATATATATATATATATATATATATTATATAATATATATATATATATATATATATATATATATATATATATATATATATATATATATAAATATATATAAATGGTATGGTTGATCCCTCTATGTTAAAGATGTTGTTTGTTAATGATGTTGTATGTTCTATGGTGTGTCAGTACTGAATATTATAAATTTATTTCAAAAGAAGCAGCCATCTTTATTAACAAAAAATTTATTTATTATTGAATAAAATTTAACAAAGCAGCATGTAACTGAATAAACAACATAAAACAATGTGCATTACAGTGCATTAAAACAAAACTCTGTCAAATACAACCCAAAACATTACAATTGGGTAAAACTCTAGTCCTGCGACCAGGTGGAATGTTGCCTTTCCAAGTGTGGGTATTGCCAACTTGGTGCCTGCTGATGGGATGGCATGGGATGGGATGGCATGGGATGGGATGACATGGTTGGAGAACATGGTTGCAATGGCTGTGGTGGTGGTATTGGTGGTGGTGTAGAGACCTGATCGTCTGACAAATGTGTTTTTACACACAATTTACCACTAACACCCCTTTGTAGAACTTGAAGCAGTAAACTCTCTGCCAAATTGCGTTGTGCATCTGTCATTTTCCGCAATTTGTTGGCTGTTATGATTCCAAATCCATCATGGTCATCTTTCTTTCGTTCTAGAGCCGATGTCACTTTTGTTAAGAAGGCTGATGTGGCATCCTCCAGGCGACCCCTTGTTTTTCTCTTGAGTGTTGGTGGTGCTAAAGGAGTTGTAGGGATTAAATCATCAGGTTCCTATAATTATAAAAGAAGACCATTATCAGAACGGTAAAAACCCCAAATATTTCCATCTTTTTACCTAAAAAATTATGAAGGCCATAAAATGTAAGAAAACTTTTTCAAAAATACTCTAAAAAAGACATTTTATACAAGGCAAAACTACCAAACTATCCATCACTTACCTGAGAGGGTGGAATGTCCTGAGAAATTTCCAGATCAATGTCTGATGTTGGCGATTCTACTGAGGCTGGGGAAGGGTTTGAAAGGGTGCAAAGGGAAGCTCGAGCATCCACTTGTTCCGTCAAGAAGACAAGGCTTTCATAGTACCACAGCCGTGGAACGTAAACATCCGAAGCTCCTGCTCCTGACTTCTGTGATGCCCAAACTTTATTCAGCTCCTTTTTGAAAACAGTTCTCAAATTAGAGATTTTATTGCGCACATATTGGATGTTCGGATTAGGGCAAACTTCTTTGCATAGTTCCGCTAATTTATTGAGGGCGTCATTTTTCTTGTTTCGGTCCGAGTAGTCCTTGGACTTCACTTGCCATAGGCAAGGCATTTGCCTGTACATTTCTATAAATCTTTGCAGGAATTCAGGGTTGGTGAACTTGTCAGTCATGGTAACTGCAAAGTAAAATTGTAATTTTTCAGACATTTAGCATGTTGGCGCATACTGAAGTAATGCAAACAATGCAAACGTATGGTGAAGCATTAACCACTTTACCACCGGAGGATTTTGCTGTCTTCCGTCCAGGCCACTTTTTGCGATTCGGCGCTGTGCGACTTCAACTGACAATTTCACGGTCGTGCGACGCCGTACCCAAACGAAATTTACGTCCTTTTTTTCCCACAAACAGAGCTTTCTTTTGGTGGTATTTGATCACCTGTGCGATTTTTACTTTTTGCGCTATAAACAAAAAAAGAGCGTTTATTTTGAAAAAATAACAATATTTTTAACATTTTTTTATATGAAATTCCCCCCAAAAAAGATGTAAAAACCAATTTTTTTTAAAATTTTTGGCCAATTTGTTTTATGCTACATATGTTTGGTAAAAAAAAATCGCAATAAGCGTATTTTGATTGGTTTGCGCAAAAGTTATTGCGTTTACTAACAAAGGGAAAGATTTCTGTCATTTTTGGTGTTTTTTTTTTAACGAGTAATGGCGGCGATCTGCGATTTTTTTTGCGGGACTGCGACATTGCGGCGGACAGATCGGACCCTTGACTGACATTTTTGGGGGTACCAGTGACATTACTGCAGTAATCAGTGCTATACATATGCACTGTTACTGTAAAAATGACACTGGCAGGGAAGGGGTTAATTTTATTGGAGAGGGAGGGGTTAATGTATGCCTGGTGCTTACTGACGTGTAGGGGGGGAGGTGACTGTGTGAGTCATGGACAGATCGGATGTCCAGCTATGCTGAACAGTCCGATCTGTCACTCCCTGTCACTATGGAGATCCGCCCGCTGTGTTTACACACAGCGGGCGGATCTCCAGACTCGATCCCCGACGATCGGGTAAGAGCAGCGGCGATCGCCACTGCTCCTCCCCTGGCCCGACTCCCGCTGTGAATGAAAACAGCGGGAGCGAGCCTCCGGCGGCGCGCAAGCGCCGCCCAGAAGGGGGAGTGTCCAACGACGTTAATACTACGTCGCTGGACGATAACGAACCACTCTGCCGCAGTAGTATTACTGTGAGCGGTTCTAGAGTGGTTAAACATAAACCAGAGTATAGAAATCCTGACCAATAGACAACGATAATTCGTGAGGCCTACTAGCAGCAGTAGCAGTGTGTCAACATACAATAGGAAATGTTCGCATATGAAAAGTTCAGTTACTTCGGACATTGAGGCCTACTAGCTACATAGTTACATAGTAGGTGAGGTTGAATAAAGACAATAGTCCATCCAGTTCAACCTGTGTAGGTGTGTGTGACTGTAATCATCTAACATAGCCCTTTATCTCCTGATCCTTGAGATGTAAGTCTAAGAGTCTTTTGAAAGTCACCATACTACCCGCAGAAACCACCTCTTGTGGTAGACAATTCCACAATCTTGTAGCCCTAACAGTAAAGAACCCCCCACGTTGCCTGAGGTTAAAACGCTTCTCCTCTAATCGCATTGTATGTCCTCGAGTCCTCATGCAATTCCTTCGAATGAACAGCTTTTTTTCTAAGCTGAGATCCCCATTAAGATATTTATAAATTGCTATCATGTCCCCTCTCAGACGTCTCTTCTCCAGGGAAAATAAATCGAGCGATTGCAGCCGCTCTTCATAGGTAAGGTCCTCCAATCCCCTAATTAGTTTAGTTGCCCTTCTCTGGACTCTCTCCAGCTCCAACACATCCCTCCTGAGGACTGGCGACCAGAACTGGACAGAATACTCCAGATGCGGTCGGACCAGAGTTTTATAAAGTGGAAGGATTATAGTCTTATCTCTGGAATACATCCCTTTCTTTATGCATGCTAATATTCTGTTGGCTTTGGAAGCTGCCGCTTGGCATTGCATGCTGTTGCCTAATCTATCATCAACCAAGACTCCCAGATCTTTCTCCATTTTTGAGTCCCCCAAGGGTTCCCCTCCTAACATGTATTGTGTTTTTATGTTTTTGGTCCCCAACTGCAGTAGCAACGCCAGTGTGTCAACATACAATATGAAATGTTAGCATATGAAAAGTTCAGTTACTTCGGACGTTGAGGCCTACTAGCTGCAGTAGCAACGCCAGTGTGTCAGCATATAATATGAAATGTTAGCATATAAAAAGTTCAGTTACTTCGGACGTTGAGGCCTACTAGCTGCAGTAGCAACGCCAGTGTGTCAACATACAATATGAAATGTTAGCATATGAAAAGGTTCACTTACTTCGTTCGTGGAACAGATCGATTATGTAGCAGATCAATCAAGGTAGATGCTTGCTGTTTGTCAGATCGTTCGGGTCTGCCGCGTACGGTATTACACAGTGAGCATGCGCACGCACGTTGCTCCGCCTCCTTCTTTTGACTCACGCAGCGATTTGTATGTACGTAGTATCTGTCGGCGACACTGTAGGAAGACAGCAGGTGTACGAAATGGCAGAGGAGAACGAAGACGGGCCCAGACCAAAGGGCAAAGGGACATATGAGAGGAAGATGAAGGCAACAGCTATGTCCAGAGATGAAATGATCGATCTTGTATATCTGCTGGAGAAGCATGATTATGACTGCAAGCTCCAATTTTATGAGAGGCCCAACAGCAGAAAAGATGCAATTTTTGACAAAGTTTTGGAATACCTAAGAAAGAAGCATGGAGTGGAGAGATCAAAAGACCAAGTCAGGAAGAGATGGTCCGATTTAAAACTGTGTGAGCATGATCATTTGGATCAAATCCATCTCACTATCCAAAAATGTGAGTATAAATTTTAGGGGTATCTAATGTGAAAAATATGGATTGCAGCAATGTTGTATTGTGTCTATGCATGTATGACCTCTAAAAATTTTTTTTTTTTTATTCTATTATTACAGGAAATAAAGATAAAGCCAAACAGAGGGAGAGGCAAAAAAGAAGCAATCCTAACCAGACAAGTAAAGATGATGACAACCAGACAGAAGTTAATATTTGCACAACTAAAAGTAGGTACCCTAGCATATATCAACACATTTTTATTCACATTACAAAAATGCTAAACATATGTTTTCTTTATTAAAGAGAAAAAACACAAGAAAAGAAGACTACATGTGGGTGATTCCAGCTATGCAAAATCAACAGGTGACCATAATGATGGTAGATCCAAATACGCCAGAGTCTTGTGTTAAAGGTTGTTTTTTTTTTTTTTTTTTTTTTTATTAAACTGTACCTATACAACCACAATGTATTGACATGGAGGATATTGGGATATTGACATCTTAACTTATATTTGGAAATGCAGATGCTACACCAGAAGAGCATATTGGGGTTCAAGAAATGACCAGTTATGACTGCAAATCGGATAACCTGTATGAAGACACTTTGGAGATTGTGGGTACAGATGTCATGAAGCCAACAGATGTGGACATTGCAGAGCCTGCATTATCCTCCCGTAAGTCACATGATCATGTCTTGTTTCTGTTTGTTATGTTCTATCAAGCATATTATGGTCATTAATTAGTATTACTTCCTACACAGAGCACAGTTTGAATCCAACAATCATTGCCCGTCTATCTGCTGATTTGCTTCACTGCTGCACTCAACTTCACAAGATTCAGGAAGCAACTAGTTCTATACTGTGTTTACTGCAAAATTCCATTGATTTATTTGCAAAATTGTAGGCATACAAGGCAGTCGGAATAGGAGCTTGAAAGGGGGTGGGAGCAGTTCCAAGTTTAGTTGATCTAGTCTTGAATTCATTTTTAAGTTGTTCAAAACATTACGGTTATCATGTTGTCACTTTCAGTAATAATTTTCAAGAAGCACAAGGTCTCCTTGCAATACTGCCCTGCATATGTGGTTGATTCATATGTTGTGCAAAGATAAATATGGAACAATGGAGATTGGCCTTGCATCTGAAATTATGTCCTTTTTGTTATATTTTTTGGTAGGTGGGTGGGTGGGAGCGGGTGCAGCTTTACTGAATGTTTAAGGACTGTTTGCATGTGCACCATTTGCCTACCTTGACAGACTTTTTTGAAGTCTACATTTAGCCGGACATTGTGTGTTTTAATTTGTGCTCTGTTCAGCAGAGACCAGCCAATATTAAAATCATGTATGGGTAGTCTGATTGCACACAAGTTGGTCAATTGATGAGCTTGGGTACAACCAGCCTGGCAGGTTTATCATTTAATCTATTGCCAGCGGAGAGAGCTTCTAGCAATAATACCTGTTTGTTCTCCCGGTGGCAGGAATGGCTTCCCGCTCCTCCCTCCAGTAGAACACAATGGCTCTATGGGAATGATGCAACAGTCAGTGAGGATGGGGCATTCATGCGATTTTTCATTTGCAGGATAGACACAATTGCACCGTCTGTGGCCTCCTATAACACTCCAATGCACGAGTGTGTTCTTTAAATTTGGAAACATATCATGTCATGTTTATTAATGAGAAGGTTTGATCAAACTAAACTAGATGGCTGTAACATGATTGTATGAATCAGAGCATATGACATCATCGTGCACCTCCTGACAGTGCAGTATGCTATGTACAGCCACACCTAACTAGATGTTCAAAAGGACATCCATCATGATGGTGAGGGACAAAGTGCAGTTGATCCAATCTGTCCCAAACAAAATAGGTTCACAATAGCAAAAAAGTAGAGTTGAGCCTTTTTCTGACAAATAATGTATGACAAGTACATGTGCAATGTTGAATTTTTTGGATAATGTTATTTAAATTCTTTGTGTTGTGAAAAGAATCAGAGCAAGAACATAATGTATGTAACCTCTATTTTTTGAGAAAAGTGTTTGAATAAAAGTGGTTCAAAAATGCAATGACTCTTCACTTCAATAAAACACTGAACTGTGGTATATGTGAATGTAACTTCCCAAATGTACCCGCTATGGAAAAGACACTTGTGCAGTTTCTTTCACCCTTTTATTTTTAACCATGCAAGTAGTTGATTCCAAACAGTCCAGAAATAGCTAATGCAAGTACAAAATCACATATAATAATAACATAACAACTGTACAAATTTACTGGATCATATAGCAAAGATGTTTTTGACACATAAAGTATACCATTCTACATGTCATTCTGCCAGCTCACTGCACCGATTCCATTAAAATATGTCAGGTAATACAGCCTGCTTTGCCGAGCACTTTGGGTTGGTAGCCTGGAAGGTACTCGGTCAACAGATGTCAGTCCAGCAAGGCACTCCTGCCCTTCCTCATGGTTAGATATGCCAAGTCTATCAGCTTCCCGATCTGGTGCTGATGCAACATACCCCTGTACATGTCGGCGGAGGTAGTTGTGAAGGACACAACATGCCAAAACTATTGTATCTACTTTATACATTGCCAAGTTAATGGCAGTTTGAAAAATGCAGAATCTGTTGGCCAGTATTCCAAAGGCATTTTCTACAACCCTGCATGCACGTGACAGCCTATAATTGTAGATCCTCTGATCTGTGGTCAAGCCACGCATGGGGAAAGGTTTCAGTAGATGTTCTCCTAACGCAAAAGCATCGTCTGCTATGAAAACAAAATTCAGACCTTCCACATTCTGAGCATTGGTTGGCAAATTAAGTGTCTCATTCTGGAGGCGCCTATAGAATTCGGTATGCTCGATAATACTGGCATCTGAGTGGCGCCCATTTGTACCAATGTCTAAATATAAGAATTCATAGTTAGCATTCACAACTGCCATCATGACAATGCTGAAGAATCCCTTATAATTGTAGTAAAAAGATCCAGAGTTGGCAGGTGGGGTAATGCGAACATGCTTCCCATCGATTGCACCTCCACAGTTTGGGAAGTTCCACATCTCATGAAAATTTTTGGCCACCTCCAACCATTCATCTGTGTTCTTGGGGAACTGTAAAAAAATAAAAAATAAAAAATCTGTGCGCTACAGACAGAAAACAGTTAACAACTATTATTTTAGACAATTGCAGTTGGTATTGGTAATATCTGAGAGTAATTAGAAAAATTACCTTTATGTATTCCTTCTGTAGAGCACCGATCAGCGCCTTGCAGGTCTCAGGAATGATCTTGCCAAGGGTCTGCGGGGATATTCCAGTCGTAAATTTTAAGTCCTGCAAGCTTCGTCCTGTTGCCAGATACCGCAGGGTGGCTATCAGCCTTTGTTCTGCACTGATGGACTCATGCATGGCTGTGTCCTGTTTCTGTATCCGGGGAGTGACAGATGACAGGAGATGCTGGAAGCACTCATCATCCATTCTCAAATAATTCCGAAAATCATCTGGGTTGTTTTCCTGAATCTCACGGATGAGTTGCATGTGGGAGTACTTAGAACGGTTGAGGAGCCATTCTTTACTCCACGATCTTCGCCTTCTCTGTTTCTTCTGCTTGAGAACATTCTGGATAGCCAGAACACCGAGCATAGCAACTGGAAGGCTGGAATCCTCCATTTTTGCAGTTATCAGACAGAACGTGCGAGGAAAACGAGAGAAAAAACGTGGCCAGACACGAACAATCCGAACAGCTCGTCACGAAGGCGCTCAAGGCGTGGCTAGAGGGGTCACACGCACATTACATCATTTCCCCTCACACGCTACAGCGTGGTTACGCATACCGGAAGCTAAGAATCATCGTCCGAGAAAATTAGTATCGTGAGTAACCTCTCCCGTTTGCGAATATTATTGAGAATTGCTAGCAAACAAAAAAAAAACGGACGGAACGTCGTCCGATTTTCGGATCGTGTGTACTGGGCATTAAACACAAGTATAACAGGTATAACAGCAGACCCTTACAAGTTAAATCCATGGAGCTACAAGTACCAGCATAGCTACTGATCTTTGGGCATAGAGGAAACATATCTGTAACAGATCTATTGCAGATCCAAATCAAACTCTGGACAATTCCAAAATACCCTTACCAATAAATGCAGTAACATTGACAGAGATTCATAACACTTCTTCAACCTAATATAGGTGTTAAAAGTGACAATTATCCACTGCAGTCCTAATCAAATTTTCATCTGTAGAAACTAAGTATGACTGGAGATGACCAATTATATTGTCAGCGGAAATAGGGGATAACAGACTTGAACTAGTTGGTTTTGCTTATCAGTTGAGGAAAGAAACTCATTAATACCAGGGCTCTACATATGTCGGATCAGAACATACACCACACATGGTCTAGAACCAAGCACAGCCAAACAGACTGACATCAGAAGCCCTATCTAAAGAAACCAAAAAAAAAAAGAAAAATACATTTTTATATAAAGTTGTCTCTGAAGGCTGTGATCTCCTTTGGTTCTGAAAGCCATGAATCCCAATTATCGAATATGAAGGATAAAACACCAATAAAATTTAGAATTACAAATAAACATTACATTTTTTTTTCCTCCTCCTAAAAATAAACCGATGGTTAGGTAAATGTGACAAAAAAATTGCATATGAAACACACAATTATACAATACATTACATTCCTAAGTTGTTTTGGAACAGTGCACTTTTTCAAATACCAAAAATTGTTGAGCTCAAACTAATTACCGCGTGGATTTTGTTTATGGTATACCATTAATTCCCCCAAAAAAAATTTTCACCATGGTCAAAAATGAGCAGCTAGTAAAAAAAAGATTTAGGTGGTACCATTTATTCACAAATCATAATACCTCACCACAATGACACTCTTTAGAACTGTCTCTCTGGAAAACAAAACACGTGTTAGTGAATACATATCTCAATTCACTATTACAGAGATCTCACCTTTCACTTTAATTAATTACCAGGCAATTTGCATGACAATACACTCACAGATCTGACTAGAAAGGAGGGGGGTCAGTGGGCTGTAAGCAGCTGTGACTACAAACTTCAGAGGACACAACATATATAGTTCATGTATTTCACAGACCAAACTTACTCTCACAATTAGCTAGGTTAAAGACAAACTCTAGACACCACAAATACCGGCATGTTTTCTATAATAAATTGTACGTCTTCCTTTCAATTCCATAAAATCTGTTTGGTAAGTTTGAAATTCTTTCAAAGACCCATCCCGAATCATTTCCTCATTCTCATCCTCTAATTCTCTCATTTAGGATTTTGGAATGGGACCCATGATCTAGGCTGTTCATACTTATTGCACCTAGGCCATGTTGCAAAGCGTGCCGAGTACCCTTCAAAATCACGTCTCGTCCTATATGGATTTTGTTTCACTACTTTTTCAATGGGACGTGATAGGCAGAATCGAGCTATGTGGCCAAATAGTCCACATGCATAACATTTTATCTTATCTAAAGTTGTACAGCATCTCTTAACCACTTAAGCCCCGGAGGATTTGGCTGCTAAAAGACCAGGGGGTATTTTGCGATTCGGCACTGCGTGACTTTAACGGACAATTGCGCGGTCGTGCGATGCTGTACCTAAACGAATTTGACGTCCTTTTTTTCCCACAAACAGAGCTTTCTTTTGGTGGTATTTGATCACCTGTGCGATTTTTTGATCACGCGCTATAAACAAAAAAAGAGCGTCAATTTTGCAAAAATAACAATATTTTTCACATTTTTTTATATGAAATTCCCAAAAAAAAAAGTAAAAATCAAAATTTTTTAACATTTTCGGCCAATTTGTTTGATGCTACATATGTTTGGTAAAAAAAATCGCAAAAAGCGTATTTTGATTGGTTTGCGCAAAAGTTATCGTGTTTACTAACAAAGGTAAAGATTTTTGTCATTTTTGTTGTTTTTTTTTTAACGCGTAATGGCGGCGATCTGCGATTTTTTTTGCGGTACTGCGACATTGCGGAGGACAGATCGGACCCTTGACTGACATTTTTGACACTTTTGGGGTTACCAGTGACATTTCTACAGTAATCAGTGCTATATATATGCACTGTTACTGTAAAAATACACTGGCAGTGCAGGGGTTAACTTTATTTGAGAGGGAGGGGCTGTGTGTGTCCCTAGGGGCGTGATTCTAACTGTGATTGGCTGTGGCTTGAGGTGTAGTTACACTGATCAACGGTTCTACATAGTAGAACCGTATGATAAGTGTTTCTACACAGGGAGAACTGACAGGCAGCTTGTTTACACAAGCTGCCTGCCTTTCTCCCTCTCCCCCGCCGATCGCCGAGTGACCAGCGGACATCGGGTCCGCCGGTCACACGCGCGGGGGGGGTCCGTGACCGCGCGGGAGCGCGCCGCCGGCGGCGCGCGCTCGCTCCCCAGAACCTCCCAGGCTAGTGACGTACCGATACGTCACTCTGCCTGTGAGGGGCTGACCGCCGCAGTATATGTTCGTGCGGCGGTCGGCAAGCGGTTAACATGAGGCTTCATTTTAGATGACTGAGAATGTTCGATGGCTACGACTGGAAAGGCTCCAACTGGATTAGAAGCTTTTTCTGGTACTTTACAAGATATAGGGGCAATTTTGTGAGAATTCCTACCTTCCATGGATTTATCCCTATTGGTACATACATTAGGTGTGGGTGTCCCACTGAATTCGGACATAACCAAATCAGTTGCTTTGTTACCCACCCTTTTTGAAGACTGAGCAAGCAGATAATGATTTTACTTCACTTTCTGCATCCTTCAGTCTTTTTACCAGCTGATGAACTTCTTCCTGTAATCTCTGGTTTTCTATTACTAGGTGGCGGTAGCTAGCATCAGAATTTGACTTAGAAACTTCTAAAGTGCAGATATTACTTTTGGCTATTTCTAGAGCTTCTTTTAGGGACATGTTTTGCAATTTCAAATATTCATACTGTCTACTTATCCACCTGGCCGCAAAGATCAGTGGAGTCTTTCCTGCTTGCTTACTAAAACATTTTCCAGTGAAGTTTAATTTCATATCCTCTTCCATCAGAGGAGCAGAAAATGCTCCTTCTGCATGGAGACTGTCCTCCCTTAATTCCAACATGGCACCTGTTCCCTGCCTTGCTTTTCTACTTTCCTCTTCCTGTTCCTGTGCCTCACAATCTTCCAGTAATTCACCTTTTACTGGAGTATCAAACTTGTAGCTTTTTTGTTGCTCTCCCTTTTTGTCAGCTGCTGAAAGGTGACAATTCAGATCAGCGCTTGAGCATTTTGCTGACAAGGACTGGGCAATTGCATGACAAGGCCCAAGTCCCGAGAATTGCTTATTGTCCCCCTGTTCATAACTGCCACAACTTTGGGGTTGTGACTTGTGGGACAGTTTCTGCTTGTCCCTACTTTGAAGTGTTGCTTGGAAAGATTTCTCCTTAAATCCCAAAGCAAAAGCATTCACTTCCTCTGCCCTGTTCAATGATTCTAGCATCCATATACCCCAAGCATCTCTTTCATTTGGGCGTGTCATCTTTTTATGATGAGCATACCTCAGCTCCTCCCACGCTTTAACCTTAAATGTACCTTTTTGAGAATACTTCTTTCCGGTCCAGCGATCCCAATCACTAATATATCGTACCACCCAGGGTCCATATTTATTGATCATCTCTTCCCTTGGGTAGGGTTTACCACACTTAGACTCCCTCGTTGAGTTAATACTGTTTCCCATCCTTTACGGATACTGGACCCAGAACTGATTTCCCAACCTTAAGCGGTTTCCCCCAGAGGTAGCTAATCTCTGGCCAATGATTGGGTTGACAGGTTCCGCCCCTGTCACCGTTGCCGATTTTTCACTACTTGTCAGAACAGGATTTTCCCTATCCTGACTATAGTCTTTCAAACCGACCTGGAGACTCCCCAAACTCGTTACTAGTTCAAATCTCCCCCGTGGACTTTTCCGAAGTATGCAAAAAAAATGCTTAATGTATGACTATTATTTTGGTTATCTCAAGAAAGGTTAGCATAAACTTGGATAATCAGAACCCTTTGAGTGCTTGGAGTACAGAGGGTAGTTAATAAAGGCACAATCAATTGCAAAACGATTTGTAGCAGTTACAATATAGCCAGCGTTCACAGGTCTAATTACAAACCTTACAATCTATTCATACACATCAAGATTATTCAGTGTGACTTAGGCTTGCCACACATGTTCAACTTTCTTGTACAATTCTATTTTAATTATACTGTTAATATCAGTCTCATCAAGGTATTAGTACAGACAAAAGGTAAAAAGAAATGAAAGTTCTTTAAGAGCTTGCTAGTCTGATACAGAGGTGAAAAAAAACAAAGACAATTAGCACTTCATAGATCAGCTCTGTTTCCACAAGCTCCTCACACGACAGGGCACCATCTGTTATGGAAATTTTTCTATTCATCTCACTTATCCACTTAATAATCAGTCTAATAAATCGAATAAATGATTATAACCTTTTTTTGTCTATAAAAGAATGTAGCCAATGCTGTTGAGGCTATTACTGTTAGAATAAATAATGAATGATAACTGCTAAAAAATAAAGATCTAATTTATTTTACAGAGAAGAAACTTTAGATGAATCAATTATGACATAGATGATTAAATCTTAAAAACAGTGATCTTTACAAATAGTGTTGCAAATGGACAAAGTTGCACAGAACAATACACAAGACAAAGGATACATTACAAGACAAAAATTACCCCACACACACAGAATTTCTACATTACCATCTTGTGTCTTAGTCAGCATTCAATGCAATAGAGAGAGAGCATGTGGTCTTCGCAAACCTTTTTATTGGTGAAGACCCCTCCCTTTGAGCATAAAAAGTTAATTTACCATTTATGGTCACATACTTCCTGTTCTCAACCCCCCCTTCCCAGTACAGTCTATTACCAAATGGTCAGCTTAAAGAATGTTAATTAGGTTTTTGGTTCACCCTCAGAATATTAGAATTCAATATTTCTATTACACGGAGGGTGTGATCCTTCTTCTCTACGAAGAAGATACTTGCCTCTGCTGGAGAGGTAGAGGGACGGATGAACCCCTTCTTCAGACTTTTTTCTACATAGTCTTTTTAGACGTCCAGCTCACGTTCAGGAAGTGGGTAAATCCGGCCGAACGGGATTTCGGCTCCTGGGAGCAAGTCGATAGGGGAAGTCATATGGACGGTGAGGGGGCAAGGTCTCTGCTCCCCGTTTGCTGAATAAGTCCAGGAAATTATGGTATGCTTTGGGCACCACGGAACATACATCAGATTCGGATTCAATACAGAACAGAGTCTTGGGGAATTCAGGAGGAGCGGGTAGACAGGAATTCTTGCAGTAAAGAAATGGGAACTGGATGGTGCCTGTGATCCAATTTACTTGCGGGTTATGTGCTTGCAACCACGGTAATCCCAGGATAATGGGAAATAAGGGGGATGTGATAACATCCAGGCTGATCAGTTCTTTATGGCCGGAGGAGGAGACCATAGGAAGGGGAAAAGTCTCTTGGGTCACGGGCCCAAATTTGATGTGGGAGCCATCAGCCAGGAAGATGGTGAGGTCCTGGGTCTTGAGCCGGAGGGGTACGCCATGTTGCAGGGGGAACGAGCGATCAATGAAACAACGGCAGGCTCCCGAGTCAATGATTGCTGTAACTGGGACAGGTCCTTCCGGAAGCTGTAATGACACAGGAAAGGCTAGGTGGGAGGAACTGGCAACAGATGCCACAAAACTGGATGGTGAGGCAGGCAGGAACTTACAGTATTTTGCCGGGCAGGAGCGCACATAGTGGCCAGCTTCACCACAATACAGGCACAGGTTACCCAACTGGCGACGGCGTCTCTCCTCCAGGGACAAAGCAGGCCGTATGATCCCAAGTTGCATAGGTTCAAGCGTTTCTGAGGCAACTCCAGCAGGAGCGGGGTAGGTAGGAGCTGACCCAGCGGAAGAAAAGTATGCAGGAGGAGCAACTCGCGGTAGCGTCCAGGCTGGTCTGAACTGCTGCGGAGATCATTCTGCTCTGCGCTCCAGTAGCCGCCAGTCGATTTGAATGGCCTGGGAAATCAAATCTTCCAAGGCGCCAGGGACACCTACCTGCGCCAGCTTGTCCTTCAGTCCTTCCAAGAAGCTGAGACGGAACTGATACCGGAGTGCTGCTTCGTTCCAGGATGTATCAGTGGAAGTCAGTGATGTAGTCTTCTACGGGTCTGCAACCCTGCTGAAGAAAATGAAGCGCAGCTTCTGCGGTGGAGGATCGCTGCGGGTCATCATAGAGCTGTGCCATGGCCTCAAAAAATGACCGTAAGGAGTTTAAATGGGGGATGCCCTCTTCAAGGAGCTGATGAGCCCAGGACTGGGGTTCGCCTAGGAGCAGGGAGATAACAAACCCCACCTTGGTAGCCTCCAAAGAAAAGGTTCGAGGTTGCAGGGAGAAATACAGCTGGCAGGCGTTGCGAAATGCGCGGAATTTACCGCGATCCCCGGAATATTTTTCGGGAGCAGGAACTCGAGGTTCTGGTGGCAGCATCACTACGGTAGGGCCAGAAGCAGGTCCAGAGGGTGCTGTAGCAGGAGAGGAAGCAGATAATACAGGAGGATCCCCCTGAAGATAGAGCGCAGCCGTTCCTCTAGCTGTGTGTAGCCATCTTGAAGCGACTTTACGGCTTGAGACAGGGCTGCGAGGTGTGGGCAGATCTCTTCCAACGGTGAGGCTTCTCTTGCAGGCTCCGTCATGGCTGTCTTGTACTGTTAGGGATACAAGTGGTAGCCTGATGGCAGAGGAAGGCCCCACGTGTGCTGGAGGGCAGAGTTTAGACAGGAACCCCCAAGGTAAGTGACACAGGCTAACCTGAGGTGCGGAATCTAAGTATCTACCAGTTTTCGCCAGAGCCTCTAGTGGGGAGGATGGACTTCGCTGCGTGTGGATACCAGGTCGCGGTCCTCAGGGTTGCCCCACCAAGGGAGAAACTGGTCAAGATCCGAAGGCGGATAAGCAGACAAGGGAGATCCGAGAGAATGGTCAAACAAGCCGGGGGTCAGGACAGGCAACAGGTTAACGAGGTCAGGAACAAGCCAAAGGTCAAAACGGCTATCAAACAGGTAACAAGACACAGGCTTCAGGAACACAGTAGGAGCTGCAGACAAGACAACAAAGACACAGTGCTGCTGAGCTGTTTAAATAAGGCAGCCTGTTTGCCAACTATTGCAATTAGTCTGTGTTACGGCACCCTGGACACAAAAGGGTTAAAACCGTTTAGGAGATCTTCCCCTTCCAGAGCTACAGGCACAGCTACTTGCAGGACACCAAACTCCCGAACTGGAAACCAAGGAGTGATGCAAACAGTGTAGCTGGAACCTTAGGAATGCTGCATACAGCTGAATAGGAAAAACCATATGAAGGGTTTACACTCCTAGCAGTCAAACTGGAACAGCATACAATAAATCCCCCTCCAAAAACGAGACAAAGCTCCGAGTTGAGGGTAAAACAGGAACAACATTTATTGGAAGAACACAGCACACTTTTATACAGAATTTGGAACATCCTTCCCCCGACAACCGCTTTCCCATTGGTCAATTGCACAGTACCTGCAGTTCCCCATAAGGTCCTCTCCAGCCATGCAAATGAGGGCCTCTCCAGCCATGCAAATGAGGGCTTGAAAATGAGTCAGCAGTGATTGGTCAGATAGCTTGACCAGAAGGACTGCCATGTGCAAGGAGACAGAAGCCCCCAGGGGGTAATCAATGTACACAATGCCAAACACCGAACAATGGTTCCCTAACGAGCCCTCAATACACATTACTCTGAGTGTCAATACATCTCTTAGCAGACAGCAGGCAAGTTCATTAGCACACCCGACAATAGGTGAATGGAGAGCCACCTCAGACAGTCCGTCTCCTCAGAACTTCCTGGAATGACCATATTAGGAGTGCACTTCCTGTGCCTTACAGTTTACAGGAATAAGGTTTAGCTTCCAGGATAGAGGCAAGACTCCATTAGCCACATGGTTAAAGAAACACAAAAAGGCACAAAAATGCATAACTCCCAGTCTACTGAACAGAACCCCCACATTCAACCCATCCCCAGATAGCCTGGATCTGAGCGCTCAACATATCCAAACAGCGCTCAGATGCCACAAACACAGTCAAATTGCCATGGGGTTTACGTTTAGCATGGGCTGATGAGAGGGTCCATAGTCACCTTGCAGGAGGCGAGCAACCAGGCTTCTCCAATGCTCAGTGGCGAGATTGGTCTCGTCACAGTCTGCTCTAGGTTAACTCTTTAGGTTGCAGACAGCACATCAGTGTGCTCAGGAAGCGTTCCTAACAGAAATATACTCCTGGTAAGAATTTAAATAAATTTGATACATATGTACAAGTACACAAGTATATGCAGAAACCTAACCAAAAGAAAAACGTTTTATGTAGACCGGATAACAAACCCCCCCCAGATGACCAACACTGTTTATTAGAATCTCAGAAACAGATCCGTTTTCAACCCTTTGAATACAGATAATAAGTTCCTAGAGGTATTCCAAAACTTGGTAGTCGACCACCTAGAGAAGCTGAAGATTAAAAAGATCAAGTACCCTCACTGGATAAAAAAATGGGATAGAGAGGATAGAACAGAGAACGGATGTCGTGATAAAACCTGCAGATAAAAGGAGGGGGATTAGTGGTGATGAGCAAACAGTATTATTCTGGGGAAACAGTATTATTCTGGGGAAATGATGAGACAGCTGTCAGATAGGGACACATATTTATTATTGAACAAAAATCAGTTTAATGAATATAGAAAGGAATTAGATGCACTTATATGTAAAGGACTCAGGAAGGGTTAGCTCACAAAAAAGAGGCATTGTACCTCAACCCACTGGCATGCAAGACTCCTACTATATATTTTCTGCCAAAAATACACAAGGATAATACTAGACCCCCCTGGCAGGCCGATTATCAATGGGATAGACTCAGTCTGTTCCAGATTGGGATAATACATTCATTTTTTCTTGCAACCATTAGTCAGTCAGATAGAAACTTTCACCAGAGACACCAAACATATTGTACAGACCTTGAGATCACAGCCACAGCTGATGTGGGTCCTTTATATACAATCATCAGCCATAATGAAGCTCTCATTTCAGTTGAATGGGCCCTGGGTGATGCCAACCTCACCATAGGTCACAAGAGGTACTGTTCATCCTGGAGTGCTTAAGATTCTATTTAAAACATAATTATTTTTGGTAACGGAGCGACTATTATTTACGGATAAGGGGTGTAGCTATGGGTGCCAGATTTGCCCCCAGTGTGGCAAACGTATTCATGGTCTGTTGGGAAGCCTCAAGTATTTTGAAAAATCGCCCTGAACAACTGGTTTGCTATAAAAGATATATTGATGATTTACTTATCATCTGGAAAGGTAACCAACTGTCCCTTGACCAGTTTATAGGCAAAATGAACAATAATTCTAAGAACATCAATTCAACCTAACCCTTTCTTTGGAAATTTATAAAGAATTGGGTAATTTTTACACTAGGAATTATTTCAAATCCACAGATAGGAATGCCTTTTTACCACTTGAAAGTTGTCATCATCACACTTGGTTACGTAACATTCCTAAAGGACAGTTTGTCAGAATATGGAGAAACTGTTACAAACATACTGATTATATCCAACAATCTGAAGTCTTGGTAGATAGATTTAAAGAAAAAGGGTATAATATGGTCTACATCTTGCAAGATCAGGACCAGGTGGCAGTTATGGATAGGAATAGACTGCTGGCAGATAGGAGCACTAAGCCAATTCATTTGAATACAAAGTTATATTAGATTACAATCACCAACACAAACAGGTAGAGAGGATTTTCAAGGACTATTTGAATATTATTTTAAGAGATAGAACATTGGGAACGGTATTACCATCTCTTCCAGGATTTATTTATAAGAAGGTCCCACTCTTAAGGATAGATGGCCCATGGAGTCATTGATCCCTCCAAGATACCCAAGAGTACCTTGTTCATCTTTATCTCTGGCTTCCATGCCTGCGGTAGATGTAAGGCGTGTAGGCTAAGCAAAAGTGCAATATGAAAAAAAGAAAACAATTTAGGTCCACTAACACAGGCCAATTATATCAGATAAACTATTTAACTACTTGTGTCAACACTGGGGTCATTTATGCATTGGAATGTGGATGTGGGCTCCAATATGTGGGGCACACATCCAGGGTGCTTCATTTGAGGGTAAGGGAGCACTTAAATGACAGCATTGATTAACCATATACCTGTACATCAAGGAAAAATAGAAAAAGATCATAGGCTGGGTGGATGATGGGGTAGATGACACTGGGATGGCTCTCGGAGTATGAAAATGAGGGTCAAATCAAAGGATGAATGTATCTCACTGCCCACCATTTAGTGTGTCCACTTCCTGTGCGTCACTTCCTGTTCAAAAAAGGCTTGCTTGCTGCTTCCGTTCCGCCATTCTATGCCAGTTTCATAGATAATTAAAATGTGTAGTGCGCTAATTCTGTGAAACTTATATACATAAATATGTAAACAATAGTGACACCAATATCATGAATAAATAGGATGAGATCAAAAACATAAAAGTCCATAAAATTCATAAAAGGTCCATATATGCAACAGTTCACATAAGTCCTTGAATGAAGAGATCCCAATACCAAACAAGTGATTTCAATGAAAACAAATGAGGGAAAGGTGTTTCAAGGTGCTTGTTTAAAGTGCAGGTATTCCCCTTACCAGACGGGTGAAAAATAAGGTGCAATATATCTCCAAACGAAAAGATGCCTGCAGTGATATAGATAGCCCAGCTCTACCCACCTTGTGGCTGGTTTGCTGGAACCCTGTAGATCCGTGGCCGCCTGCAGTGTCTCAGTAGAAGTCCACTCGGAGGAAACGCGTTAGAGAGGAGGCGCGCCGTCACTAACTACATCCGCGGTCCGCACTGCAGGCGGCCACGGATCTACAGGGTTCCAGCAAGCTTATTATATCGTCTTAACTGCAAGTGCATCTTTGAGTATCAGCAATAAAAGTTATAAGGATAATGCACTATTAGTCCCTCCTTGTTTATTTTTGGGAAATCACCTGTGAACACCTGGATGAAGTTTCACTTCCAAGGGACAACAGGGAGCCGCAAGCTTGGGGGACGGTCATTACAATTGGACTGAAAGATATCCAGAAGTTATCCATACACCTTAACTTTTATGTCATCTGGTAAGATCTACTCTCAAACCGGCCACGAGGTGGGTAGAGCTGGGCTATCTCTATCACTGCAGGCATCTTTTCGTTTGGAGATATATCGCACCTTATTTTTCACCTGTCTGGTAAGGGGAATACCTGCACTTTAAATAAGCACCTTGAAAGACCTTTCCCTCATTTGTTTTCATTGAAATCACTTGTTTGGTATTGGGATCTCTTCATTCAAGGACTTATGTGAACTGTTGCATATATGGACCTTTTATGAATTTTATGGACTTTTATGTTTTAGATCTCATCCTATTTATTCATGATATTGGTGTCACTAGTGTTTACATATTTATGTATATAAGTTTCACAGAATTAGCGCACTACACATTTTAATCATTTGTACACTTAATTATCTTCACTGGGTAATCGGATTTTAGTTGCAGCTTTTTTAATTGATTCATTTATCAGCGCTCCCTTTACACATACCATTACAGTTTCATAGATAGCCACAGTATCATCAGTTGCCTCCTGCCGATATCCACCAGACTCTTACCAGTGAGGGAGATGCAGGCTCACACCACCAAAGGAAAACACACTTGGTGATAGCTGCTACTTATTTTATATTTATATTCAGTGGCGTCACTAGGGAGGGGCCAGAGGGGGCCATGGGCGATGGCCCCCCCAATATTACTCTGTGCCCCCCCAAATAAAATGCAGATTTTTTGTTTGTATTGTACATGGCAGAGAAAGCACTGAATCATTAAATAGGGCTGAAGAAGGCTGGTGTTCTGTTGCTGTTCGAGACAAACCCCCCCCCCCCCCCAGGCTGTAATGTGAGCGTCCAGTTTGAAAAAAAACAGCCTGATTCATGCAGAAGAATTACACACTGAGACTGATGGCTGAAGATAGAGTGTCTGTCTGTATGACACTCCCACAGCCCAGCCAGCACACTCCCCCCCTCCCCTTACAGACCGCAGAGGAGAACGGAATACAAGCTCCTTGTGTGTCTGCCCGGACCGCCCACTCTCCTCCCAGCATGTGGCTGTATCTGACAGGAGATGTGGGCGGGAAACATGAAAGATGCCGGTGGTGTGTGAGAGAGATAACAGCTCTAAGCATGGGGGAGTACACAGTGAGCTGTGCAGTGTAGTGTGATTGCTGAACTCTCCCTATCTCCCTCCCTTGTCCCCCCCTGTCTCCCCCCTATCTCCCTCCCTTGTCCCCCCCGTCTCCCCCCCACTATCTCCCTCCCTTGTCCCCCCGTCTCCCCCCCCCTTCTCTGTTCTTCCAAGAGCTTGACAAACTTCACTTCCATTAAGAACTTAGGCAGCCCATTCAGGTTGGGTTCACATCACTGATGCAGTGTACTGCATTGCATGTCACTTGTCCAGGAATCGCACAAGATTCCTGTACAAATGACATGCAAATTCAGTGCGATGCAAATTGAACCATACATTGTGTATGGCTCAATTTGCATTGGATCCGCTCCAAAAAGGTGCAAGACCCTTTTTTTTTTGTCTGCACTGGAATCGGATCGCAAGGGTGTTCAGACCCATATAATCCAATTCCATCGGTTTCCACAGTGCACACTGCGTTCTGCAAACCAATTTGTGGGTATCATTAACTTAAATCATTAATATTGACATCTGCAGTGCTTTGCAGAGCGCAGTGTGAACTGCCTGCGATTCCGATGCATTGCGGGAAAGGAATTGCAGCAGTTCCCTCACCGCATCAGTGCGAACCGGACCTCAACTATTGTTTTGACGAAAAAAATATTCAATTCCCCCATCTACACATTCAAGGTGGATGGGGGAATTCTCCTGCTGAGCCCATGCCAGAACTTCCAGGGTTGCACTTGCGACCAGGTCCTGGTGTTTAGCCTCCAGGGGGGTTTCCAGCCTCCTCCTTTCTGTCCTGTCCCTGATATTGACAACTCCAATCTGGTGTTTTCTGTCTCCTTGGCAGCAGCTGCAGCATATTAGGACCCAGTACCGGCTACATTATGGGGCTGATGGGTGCATACGGGGAGGAGGTTGCATTATGGGGCTGATGGGTGCATACGGGGAGGAGGTTACATTATGGGGCTGATAGGTGCATACAGGGAGGATGGGGGGCAGCACAACTGGTTGTAGATGGCTGAGCTCTCCACCAGTCGCCTAGCAGCTGTGACACTGCATAGCCTTTTCTGTTGACATGGTGATCTGGATGTGTCCTGGGCGATGCTCTCGATCAGATCTAAAAATAAATATGATAGTGGTTTTATTGATTAGAGCCCCACCTTACTGGAATGGAGCCCAAACAGTTGCTGAGCACATGACTTATATATATGTGATTGTACTTTTGATTCTATTAAATACTGTGTTTATGTCCACATATTCGATCCAATTGGGAGTATCGCCCAGATCGCATCCAAATGGTATGTCAACAGAGAAGGCTATGCAGTGTCATCGCTGCTAGGGACTGGCGGAGAGCTCAGCTGTCTACAACCAGTAGTCCCAGCCCTCCTGCACCTTTGCCCATTAGCCCCATAATGTAACCAGCACTGGATCCTAATGCGCTGCCATGAAGACAGACGCTGGACTAGCCCTGTCAATAGCAGGGGCAGGACAGCAAGAGGAAATTGGGAACCCCCACAGTGGTGGAACGCCTGGTTGCTGGTGACATATCTCTTGCTTTCCACCACCATGGGGGGGCCTAAGATGTCAGGAAGGAGGCCCATTGCAGAACATGTGAAAGAGCCCTGCTGTGGGAAAGTAATAAAGGGCCCCTGGATCAGTGGAAAGTACACCATGCACACAGGGAAGGCCCCCGGGACTGATGGGTGGGGGTGGTCAGGATGGCCCCCTATGGTTTCTTGCACCGATGCCCATTGTCACAAATATTTCATGTTTTTGCCTCTTTGATGCCCATTGTCAGGAATTGTGACAAAGTGTTCGGAATATTTCATGTTTATGCGTTTGATAGCCCTTCATAATGCAAATTTTTGTCTATAGGTCATGTTAAAGAGACTCTCCAGCTTCCTTCTTGGAAATTTGCCTAGGGACTTTTTAGCATCTTGATAAAAGTCCCTAGTCAGATTGAAACATTGACGTTCAATTGTATTGTATATTGCATGAACAAAACAAAGGTGAATTTGTAAGACCTCTGGAGTGCATTCTATTCTTGAAAAAAAAAATATATATATATATACTGTATATATATATTGCATTTTAGTTTCGGCCCCCCTACGTTTTAGTCCCTGTCCCCCCATGTGCCCCCCCAAAATATGAAAGCTGGAGACGCCACTGTTTATATTTACACATATACATTTATATTTATTTTTACAAGCAATTATTTACATTTGTGCACCTTATTTATTGTTTATTTATTGATCACTTGGTTGTTCACTTGGTTGTGCTGATTTTTATTTGCTTATATATTAATTGTGCATTAATGGCTTAATAATATAACAGGTATAGCACGAACCAATGTAAATGACAGCTAATTACAAAAGTATACAGGATATTTAAATCACCTTGATACACAAAGAAAATAACCAAATAACCCAAAAACAATGTCTTCTTAGTAATATAGTAGTGAATAATAATGTAGTAAAATACATTTCTTAAACACTACTTTGTTTGCATTTTATGTTGGACTAATAAACTACGTTTTAATCATTTTGTTATAAAAGTGTGTATTTGCTAACCCAAGGCTAGAAGAATTGAGTTTCTCTTGAAATGCGTTGGAAAGATTGTATATACCATAAGCATCTCTTGCACACAATATTCTCCTCACTGATGAGGATAATTGGAGTTGGCATTTGATTGCATACCTATCCAATGTTTACAAACAACAAAATGTAACAAATGTTACAATAAAGACTGATTTTCCCCAATTATTTTTCAGTCTACTTCATGTTTGCTTACAGCCTTATTTTGATTTAGGTGTTACTCTAAGTGCCGGTTCACATTTGTGCAATGCGGGAATGCTGCGAATATACAGCGTGTTCCTGCATCGCATCCGCACCGCTGGCAGTTCACACTGCCATATGCGATGCTCTGGGGGTATCAATTAAAAGTTAACGACACCCCCAGATAAGATCACTATCGCAGTAAGTTAGCACAGAATCGGATAGCACTAGTGTGAACCACCATGCGATCAGATTCTGCTGCGGACCAAAAAAAGGGTCCTGTGCGTCTTTTAGTGTGATTGCGGTGCGAATTCAGCCATACAAACTGTATGGCTGAATTTGCACCGCACAGAGATCGCATGTAATTTTAGGAGCAGAGCGCTCCGAATGCGATCTCTGTCATCGCACTAATGTGAACCGGCACTTAAATGCACTTCTGTCCATTTTCTTTTGTAGTTTGGATTTTCCCACTTTCTTTACTGATTGGCACAGTTGGAGCTACCCTGGATGTTTTTCCCTGTTTGCCATATGTTTTGCAAACGAAACCGGGTGAAAAATGTATGAATCGGCATGATGCTGGACAGAAGCTTCCTGTAACAAGCTCTGCCAGACAGGGAGAGAGATTGCCGGATTCCCAGGGCTTAAACACTGTTATTCTCACCTTTTTCACCCTGCACCCCTGGAGAACAGATCCGTGCATGCCGTCAGGTAAAAAAAAAACCGAGGCTGCCCGTCCCAACACTCATTAACGACATATCTTCTCCGCACCAAGGAAATAACAAAGATATCCCAAGATGGCTCCCAGGCCTCGCGGCCTGCAGTAACAGATACACCGCCACCTGAGCACAATACTCCAACCACAGACCGTGAGTATCCAAATCAAATAACTAAAACTGACCTGGATGCAAGTTTATCCCTGATGTATGCGAAGCTGGCTGATAAGATTCAATCAGAGCTGTACAGATCTACAAATACACTTATACAGGAAATTGCATCGCTGGGGGGGTCGCCCAGACCTGCTTGAAACTAAGCATGATGATCTTTCCCTTGCCCACAATGACCTCAGAAAAGAATATGAAATTCTGCCCGAAAACTTTACTATGCTGCAATCACAGGTAGAAGATTTGGACAATAGGAATCGCAGAAATAACCTGCGTATTCGTGGTGTTCCTGACTCCATTACTGATCTTGTACCAGCTATCAATAAATTATTTCATGATCTACTGCCAGACAGACCTGTGTCTTCCTTCACATGTGATAGAATTCACCGTGCATTACGCCCCAAACTTCCTGCTGACAAGCCACCTAGAGATCTTGTTCTATGCCTTAAGGACTTTCTTGTAAAAGAGGATCTTCCGCGCGTATCCAGAAATATCTCTAATATTGAGTTTGAGGGCACTAAAATTCAAATTTATCCAGATATCTCACAAGCTACCCTTGAGAAGAGACGCAGGATGAAGGAAGTTACTTCAGTGCTGCAATCAGCCCATATAAGATACAGATGGGGATTCCCGTTTAACCTCACAGTACCACATAATGGATCGGTATATATTGTGTATAATGTTACTGAATGGAAGGACTTGCTGATCAAACTTGGCCTGCTGGAAGCTGAACCGAATGTTCGTCAGCCCTCTACACCGAGATCCTCCCCTATTTGGGCCACTCCTGCTACTCGTCGCAATCAAAGAAGATGGAGACAACCTTTCAAAAATCTGGCGGCCTAATATCAACAAGATCTTTATCAAGTACTTTGATGCAGTTTTGAGATACAATTTGGCTTTTGTATAATAAGGAATCCAGGCCTTAATTTCTCTTTTTTTGTTTTGGAGTGATCTGGCTGTGTAGATTGTGGACAGGAGGGAATAAGCTGAGACCCGATTCTTGGTGCCCTCATTTCTATACCACCCTCTTTGACAATATAGGCTGTTAAGACTGACTGGCTAACATTTTTATTTTTTTTTCACACTCATGTTATAGGTTATATCTCTCTCCCTTCCCGTTGGTTTGTCCCCCCCTTATCTGCTCACGGGATCTTATTTGAGTGTCCTGGTGTTGTTGCTCTGCGGGTGCTTTTGCCTTACAGGCGTTCTCTGAGGTTCGGTGTGCAGGTGCTGGACTTTGTTACATAGTTTCATAGTAGGTGAGGTTGAATAAAGACAATAGTCCATCCAGTTCAACCTGTGTAGGTGTGTGTGGCTGTAATCATCTCACATAGCCCTGAATGTTCTGATCCATGAGATGTACGTCTAAGAGTCTTTTGAAAGCCACCATACTACCCGCAGAAACCACCTCTTGTGGTAGAGAATTCCACAATCTTGTAGCCCTAACAGTAAAGAACCCCCCACGTTGCCTGAGGTTACAACGCTTCTCCTCTAATCGCATTGTATGCCCTCGAGTCCTCATGCAATCCCTTCGACTGAACAGCTTTTTTCTAAGCTGAGATCCCCATTGAGATATTTATAAATTGCTATCATGTCCCCCCTCTGGCGTCTCTTCTCCAGGGAGAATAAATCAAGCGGTTGCAGACGCTCTTCATAATTAAGGTCCTCCAATCCCCTAATCAGTTTAGTTTCCCTTCTCTGGACTCTCTCAACACATCCCTCCTGAGGACTGGCGACCAGAACTGGACAGAATACTCCAGATGTGGTCGGACCAGAGTTTTATAAAGTGGAAGGATTATAGTCTTATCTCTGGAATACATCCCTTTCTTTATGCATGCTAATATTCTGCTGGCTTTGGCAGCTGCCGCTTGACATTGCATGCTATTGCCTAATCTATCATCAACCAAGACTCACAGATCTTTCTCCATTTTTGATTCCCCCAAGGGTTTCCCTCCTAACGTGTATTGTGCTTTTATGTTTCTAGTCCCCAAGTGCAAAACCTTACACTTCTCCACATTAAACCTCATTTGCCAAGTCGTTGCCCACTCTGTTATTTTGTCCAGGTCATTCTGTAGGATATCTGCTTCATGCTGTGCAGTTATTGCCCTGGCCAATTTTGTGTCATCTGCAAAAACTGATATCGAACTCCTGATCCCGACCTCAATGCTGTTTATGAATACATTTAACAAGGTTGGTCCCAGGACTGAGCCTTGGGGGACCCCGCTTACTACCTCAGACCAGTCTGAGTATGCGCTGTTTATTACCACCCTTTGGACACACCCTTTTAGCCAGTTCCGTATCCAAGAGCAAACCCTGCTGTCTATACCTGCAGACCTTATTTTATAAATTAAGCGCTTATGGGGAACTGTATCAAACGCCTTAGCGAAATCCAAGTACACCACATCCACTGGTCTGCCCCTATCTAGCTCACAGCTCACCTCCTCGTAGAATGTTAAGAGATTGGTTTGACAAGAACGCCCATTTGTAAACCCGTGCTGATTACTGCTGATGATGTTGTTGTCTTTAGCAAACTCTACGATATAGTCCCTTATCATCCCCTCCAGAAGTTTACATACTATTGATGTCAAACTGAGAGGCCTATAATTTCCCGGTATATGCCTCTGACCCTTTTTGAATATCGGAGTCACGTTAGCTTTCCTCCAATCCCCTGGTACATCTCCTGTCCTAATACTGTCAGCAAAGATCAGGAACAGTGGTCTAGATATAACCTTACTGAGTTCCTTGAGTACTCTCGGATGTACGCCGTAGTGGCAAGTCCTGTGTATTACTACTAACCATACAGTCATGGTCAGTGTACCCCTCCGTTTCCTGTGTAAAGACTGACGAGAAAAAAGCATTCAGCACGGTTGCTTTTTCAGTGTCCTCTGTAACCATGCTCCCATCATCGTTAATTATGTGTGCAATATGCTCTGCCCTAGCTTTCCTCCAATTCCCTGGTACATCTCCTGTCCTAATACTGTCAGCAAAGATCAGGAACAGTGGTCTAGATATAACCTTACTGAGTTCCTTGAGTACTCTCAGATGTACGCTGTAGTGGCAAGTCCTGTGTATTACTACTAACCATACAGTCATGGTCAGTGTACCCCTCCGTTTCCTGTGTAAAGACTGACGAGAAAAAAGCATTCAGCACGGTTGCTTTTTCAGTGTCCTCTGTAACCATCCTCCCATCATCGTTAATTATGTGTGCAATATGCTCTGCCCTAGTTTTTTTGCTGTTGATATATTTAAAGAATTTCTTTGGGTTTTTTTTTTTACTATCCTCCGCTATTTGTCTCTCAAAGTTGATTTTAGCCATCTTGATTTTGTGTTTACTTTTCTTATTTGCCTCCTTGTATTGCTCGAAAGCCGATACTGTGCCCTCTGCTTTATATTTCTTGAAGGCCAATTTTTTTCCTCTTTGTTGTCCACTGGATTTTATTTACATGGATGGGTTATAGTTTTTTACCTATCCCCATATTACTTTTTCTCAGTTTTTTTGGTTTCATTTATCTTTATTCTAAAAATGGAAAGTCACTCCTAGCGAAAATCCCGTTTATTTTATATTATGCTCTGTTCTGCTACTACTTGCCTCATAATTTCATAATGCATATATTATTCCTAGGCTTTGTTACTCACACCCTTGTGGATTCCTGTTTGTGTCATGACAATGGATCTGATTTTTTTATGTGGTTTCAGCTCATTGTGATGATCTTAGCTCTGATGAGGATTGGTTATGAATATCTCCTGTCTGAGGCCTATCATATAACTTTGCTCTACCTGTCTTAGATATGGTCTCAAGATTATATCATATTAAAAGTGCCTTATAATCATATAAATCATATAAACTGTGTATTAAAAGTGTCACCAAAAATATAGCAGCAAAAGATGTCACCATCAATATATTAAAGTGCAAATGTTAACTGGGTATGTGAATACCATCCATAAAGTGCGTTGCATGTGCTGACTATGAATACATAAACGTAATGCAATAACATATATTATGTGCAAATTATAATAAGAAGAAGACCAGAGGCAAGATGCTAGTGGTTTATACAGTGCCTTGCGAAAGTATTCAGCCCCCTTGAACTTTGCGACCTTTTGCCACATTTCAGGCTTCAAACATAAAGATATAAAACTGTAATTTTTTGTGAAGAATCAACAACAAGTGGGACACAATCATGAAGTGGAACGAAATTTATTGGATATTTCAAATTTTTTTAACAAATAAAAAACTGAAAAATTGGGCGTGCAAAATTATTCAGCCCCCTTAAGTTAATACTTTGTAGCGCCACCTTTTGCTGCGATTACAGCTGTAAGTCGCTTGGGGTATGTCTCTATCAGTTTTGCACATCGAGAGACTGAAATTTTTGCCCATTCCTCCTTGCAAAACAGCTCAAGCTCAGTGAGGTTGGATGGAGAGCGTTTGTGAACAGCAGTTTTCAGTTCTTTCCACAGATTCTCGATTGGATTCAGGTCTGGACTTTGACTTGGCCATTCTAACACCTGGATATGTTTATTTGTGAACCATTCCACTGTAGATTTTGCTTTATGTTTTGGATCATTGTGTTGTTGGAAGACAAATCTCCGTCCCAGTCTCAGGTCTTTTGCAGACTCCATCGGGTTTTCTTCCAGAATGGTCCTGTATTTGGCCCCATCCATCTTTCCATCAATTTTAACCATCTTCCCTGTCCCTGCTGAAGAAAAGCAGGCCCAAACCATGATGCTGCCACCACCATATTTGACAGTGGGGATGGTGTGTTCAGGGTGATGAGCTGTGTTGCTTTTACGCCAAACATAACGTTTTGCATTGTTGCCAAAAAAGTTTGATTTTGGTTTCATCTGACCAGAGCACCTTCTTCCACATGTTTGGTGTGTCTCCCAGGTGGCTTGTGGCAAACTTTAAACAACACCTTTTATGGATATCTTTAAGAAATGGCTTTCTTCTTGCCACTCTTCCATAAAGGCCAGATTTGTGCAGTATACGACTGATTGTTGTCCTATGGACAGAGTCTCCCACCTAAGCTGTAGATCTCTGCAGTTCATCCAGAGTGATCATGGGCCTCTTGGCTGCATCTCTGATCAGTCTTCTCCTTGTATGAGCTGAAAGTTTAGAGGGACGGCCAGGTCTTCGTAGATTTGCAGTGGTCTGATACTCCTTCCATTTCAATATTATCGCTTGCACAGTGCTCCTTGGGATGTTTAAAGCTTGGGAAATCTTTTTGTATCCAAATCTGGCTTTAAACTTCTCCACAACAGTATCTCAGACCTGCCTGGTGTGTTCCTTGTTCTTCATGATGCTCTCTGCACTTTAAACGGACCTCTGAGACTATCACAGTGCAGGTGCATTTATACGGAGACTTGATTACACACAGGTGGATTCTATTTATCATCATTGGTCATTTAGGTCAACATTGGATGATTCAGAGATCCTCACTGAACTTCTGGAGAGAGTTTGCTGCACTGAATGTAAAGGGGCTGAATAATTTTGCACGCCCAATTTTTCAGTTTTTTATTTGTTAACAAAGTTTGAAATATCCAATAAATTTTGTTCCACTTCATGATTGTGTCCCACTTGTTGTTGATTCTTCACAAAAAATTACAGTTTTATATCTTTATGTTTGAAGCCTGAAATGTGGCAAAAGGTTGCAAAGTTCCAGGGGGCCAAATACTTTCACAAGGCACTGTATATAGTCCATAATATTGTGCTGGAAAGAAGAAAGTGCAAAGAGTGCAGTATAGTCCTTTCAGTGCGAAGTGCTGATGTAGTAGTGGTGTGACCCTCCACTTCACCTCGGGTGCCAAATGATAAGGTAGCTCACTTACCAGATCCCGTGGATTCCTGTTGGCGTATGCCAGCAAGAATCAGTCTGCGCTTGATCTCATATGCTCCAGGTTCCTGTTGGTATGTAGGGGTCCTCTGGATACGACTTGTGGCTCAAAATGTAAGAGAAAAAAGGCTACTCATCGTGTAGAAGGTTAAAAACTCCTTTATTTTAAAACTCTTCACGCAAACATCAATGTAAAAAACTTTAAAAAAACACTGCAAATCGTACACTCGAAACAGAGTAAAACAGGAAAAAACATCTCCGCTCGTGCCCTTACAGACTTGTTCCAGCCTCGCGGCTGCTCTCCGGGGTCTGTAGGTCAAGCTCGCGCCGTGCCGCCGTACCCGGAAATGGGAACTTGGCACGTCAAGTATATGAGATCAAGCGCTGACTGATTCTTGCTGGCGTACGCCCACAGGAATCCACGGGATCTGGTAAGTGAGTTGCCTTACCATTCGGCACCCGATGTGAAGTGGAGGGTCACACCACTACTACATCAGCACTTCACACTGAAAGGACTATACTGCACTCTTTGCACTTTCTTCTTTCCAGCACAATATTATGGACTATATATATATAAACCACTGGCGTTTTGCCTCTGGTCTTCTTCTTATTATAATTTGCACATAATATATGTTATTATATTACGTTTATGTATTCATAGTCAGCACATTCAACGTACTTTATGGATGGTATTCACATACCCAGTTAACATTTGCACTTTAATATATTGATGGTGACATCTTTTGATGCTATATTTTTGGTGACACTTTTAATACACAATTTATATGATTTATATGGGTATAAGGCACTTTTAATATAATACAGTACACCAAGCAGTGGGGTTGCACAGCCACCACCACCAGAGGTTAGCGCAGTTCTTTCCCAACCATTTTGCACATACCTAACTATATATATATAGTTTTGAACTTGCGGCTTACCATTTCAGAAATTACATCCCAGAGGCGCGAGTGAAAACACACAAACACTCAAGATTATATTGCACAATGTGCAAGGTTTCAATTCTCCACATAAAAGAACAAAAGCCATTAAACAATAGCTTGGGTGCGGACATAGTACTCTTAAGGGAAACCCATTTTGCCATTTTTCAAACCATCCACGCTTCTTTAATAAGTCGTATAAGCAGTACCAATGTACGTTGTTCGTGAACAAGACAAGGGGTGATGCAATATTCATCCGTAACAATATCATTTTTGACATCACTTCTTCCTATAGTGATCCAGATAGCAGATTCTTAATCCTGAAGGGTATGATTTGTGGAAAGTCAGTTACTATGGTTTCTATGGTATATGCACCCAATGATTCTCAGTCCATATTTTTTCAACAGTTTTTTTATATTCTACATAGATACCAATCTTCCCACATGATTGTTGGGGGTGATTTCAATTTTGCTGCTCGCCCTATGTTAGATAGGAGTTGTATTACCTCCTCCTCCTCTAAAGCATTCCCTAGATGTTTGACACGATCGCTGAGTAGTTTCCAATTGATTGACACTTGGAGGGCTCAT
This sequence comes from Pelophylax lessonae, assembly GCF_965119305.1. Lineage (NCBI taxonomy): Eukaryota > Metazoa > Chordata > Amphibia > Anura > Ranidae > Pelophylax > Pelophylax lessonae. Next base: position 141,040,953 of record NC_138777.1, read on the forward strand.
AATACTGGTGTAAAATCCTTCACATTTTATTCCCATCCTCACAATAGTTATGCTAGACCTGACTACATTTTTTGTACTCCTATATTGTTGGTTAACTCTTCTGGGGTGGAAATTCATATTTGTCCTTGGTCTGATCCCCAGATGGTAACATTTAATGCTTCTCAGGTAGGCATGGCCCATTCCTCATACAGCTGGAGGCTAAATGACTCTATTCTTAATGATCCTTCAGTCATTCAACAACTATCTACCTCTCTAAATAGGTATTTTGAAACAAATGTTACTGGTGACATGCCTCCAACAACCATTTGGACTGCTCATAAGGCAGTTATGAGAGGTCAAATGATTAGCTTATCATCAGCCAAGAATAAAGCAAGATTATTAGATATAAAAACCCTCACTAGAGATTTAGACCGCCTTTATAAAATTCAAAATCAGTCTCCCTCTATAATGAATATGGATTTAATCTTCTCTAAACGTAAGGCCCTTGATGATCTGTTGACTAAAGACACAGAAAAAGCATTGAGATGGTCCAAAGCAAAATTTCTATTACTTAGTAACTCATAGTAACTCAACTTCCACCATGTTTGCTAGGAAACCGAATCAGTCAATAAAACCTACTCAAGTTGAGGAATGGTGATGGTAAAGGAAAAGGAATTGGCAGCACTCCAGGTTGAGTCAAAATCCAGATTTATTGACTGGACATCCAAATATGACAATCGTGACAAGGTAGACGCGTTTCACACACTGACTGTGTGCTTAATTATTACAAAGAAAAATGGATATAACATCTCAATATATACACACACAAAAATCCAATTATCGATTAAAAAACAGGTGATACAAATAAGGGGTAAACCATTTTCCTAATTACCGAGGACACGGATAGACCCATAAAACATCTATGTGAAACCAGTGAAAAATCAAATGTGAATGCTGTGACACAAATGTGTATGAAAAGATATGTAAATGCAAAAAATCTGGTAAAATCTAAATATGTATAAACTATGTATGAAAATTAAATGTATTGTGATTAAAGATATGGATAAAATTACCATTGTTTAATAATATGTGTCAATTATAAAATGAGAATAAAAGCGCAAAAAAATGCACAAAAAAATATACAAAAATACAAGGAATAGTGAATATATATATTGATATCTGTACAATCCGATTATGTGAATTTAAAACTATGAAATAGTTTGTTATTAAATTTTCAATTTAAAAAAAATTGTCAAATATATAAATCTATTCGTGCATATTAGTTGTATGGGTCAGAAGAAAATCGATCGTATAACATACACAGACCAAACGATATATGTACAATAAAAACAATTATTTCGAACAATATGGTTTTTAGGACAAAATAAACACATATGATCCTGTGTATATATACATCAACCGGTCACCCATAAAAACAATTACAATCATATCGGGGTGACCGGAGAGTGATATATAGTTCGAGGAGATCAAAGCTACATACATCAGATTATAACACTGGATACCGAACAAGATAGGGGATCCATACATGGTAAGATCTAATTGTAGAGAATCCATAATTGGAAAGATATATGGAGGGATAAGGGATCCATACATGGTAAGATCTAATTGTAAAGAATCCATAATTGGAAGGATATATGGAGGGATAAGGGATCCATACATGGTAAGATCTAATTGTAGAGAATCCATAATTGGAAGGATATATGGAGGGATGTAGGCCTGGGAGATGAATAACTATGCAAAGTATATTTAATATTGTGCAGGATGATGGCCAAACATTTAAGCTCATTATATAAATAGAATATAAAGTATATGTAATATAATATAAACTCTGCAGTGTTGGCCATATCATGCTATAAACTCTTAGGGATGGACATCGAGATCTAGTCAGAGTTCAAAGGATCCGAGGGACAAAGATAAATACACCAGACTACAACACTAGATATCGTGCAAGACAGGGGGTCCATACATGGTAAGATCCAACTGCGGAGAATCCGCACATAAAAGGACATAAATATGGGAGATAAATAACTATGCAAAGTATCTTTAATATTATGTAGGATGATGGCCCAACCTCTAAGCTCATTATATAAATAAAATGTAAAGTATAAGTAATATAATATGCAGTGTTGGCCTCGTCATGCTATGAACTCCCAGGAATGGACATCGAGATCCAGCCAGAATTCAAAGGATCCGAGGAACAAAGGATCAAATAGTCAAAAGATCCAGGGATCCTGGCCCCCAATTGTGAAAACACATGCGGCTATGTATATGGACAATTCCTGTTGTAATTGAATGTGGAGATGCAACAAGTTTGGAGGCAATTATATATCTGGATTTGTTACCCGATGTCAACGTCCAATCCCAAGCAATGTGTGAAATAAATCATATAGTATATATTTATTGTTATATCGTATCAACACTATGAACAGATTGACATGGGAACTGTAACAACACTGGAGGTGAGTGCTCCAATGTGTTACATTGGACGGACACTGGATATGGAGGATTCCAATCATAAATGGTTTAAATCCATTTTATGTAAAGGAGAAAAATACCCTCAATATTTGTGAATATCCGTATGAACCACCATTTTCTATATAACATACAGAACACACATACGCAGTCTGAGAATAGGGCCCAAAATTATATATAATATCATAAAGATATATGTTTGCACAAGACCTAATGGATGTGGTATCTACAAATAAGGAAATTATGGTTTGGTCCGACCCATTGTGCCGTATGTGTGCAGATCCAAATGAATCATGTCAATGATCGCCGACATCTCCCAATGTATGAACAAAAGAGATTATAATGGTGAATCATCAGTTTATTGTACATAGAGATACAAGACACTGACTTCCTAGATATAGGTCGCTATGGATCATTATCTTTTGGATATGCACACATGTAACTGATGTTTGGAGATGTAAGAAGGCACCTATTCATAAAAATGGGTTACATCCCATTCAAAGTTCTCTATGTACAATAAACTGATGATTCACCATTATAATCTCTTTTTCAATCAATAATTGTTATTGAATTTCAAATACAGGTGAAAAACAGAAAATCACATTAACAGAATGTGAAATAAGAAAATAACCACAACAAGGTAGAACAATATCTAAAAGTGGATGATACAGTGTTCAAACAATAGTATAAGCTTCGTACAGGTGCATAGGCATTATGCATGTAAAGGTCAACATAGTTTATTCTGATGCGGGGAGGGGAAGGGAGGCATCGAACTACCCCGACTCAGAACCCCTAGGGGAACAATGTCACCAAGCCACGGGTCGTCCACACCTCTCATCGTCCTCAGGATCAGAACAAGTAGAACTAAGCTAAATAAAGGGTTACATTATGAGCTTCTAGTATCAGGTGTTAAATAGGGCCATTCCGACCAAGCTTTTTGAAATTTGTGATGGGTTAAAGCATTGAAGGATAAGGCTTTTTCTAGTTTATAGTTCTCATTAACCAGGGTGATTGCCTCAGAAAGATTTGGGGTGTTGGTGGTTTTCCACTTACGTAGTATTAAAGTTCTGGCTGCCGACAGGAGATGTACAATCATTTGTCTATATGTTAGTGGGTATAGTTTGATGTTTAGATTCAATAATGCTAACTCTGGATTGGGAGGCGTTAAGATTCCAGTGATGGATGACATACATGGGAAAATTGCTTTCCAAAAGCTTGTGAGGGAGGGGCATTCCCAGAGGACGTGTTGTAGGGTACCTACTCTACCACATTCTCTCCAGCATAGTGGTGAAAGGGAGGGATTATTTTGGATAACCTATAGGGAGTGAAATACCACCTATTTACAATCTTTGTCATCATTTCCCAATGGTTTGTGCAATGTGACAGTTTGTGGGTCGAATTGATCGCTATTTGCCATTGCTTTAGGGTGAAAGAGTGATTAAGCGTTTTTTTCCCATTTTAGCATATTTGGCAATTTATTTTTGAGGGAATCAGATGTAAGACAGGAGTAAAAGAGAGATATACCTTTAGTTAGGGGCGGTACTGTGGAGATGAAATTCCATGTTTGGGAATTAGTTAGTAGATCTGATAGTGGGTGTTTGGCTAGAGTGAAGATTATCTTGGAAATGGTGAGTGACAGGTCATGAGGAAGGGAGAATTCCTGGATAATTTCTTCTTTGTCTTTAAGCCTACCATTACTGTAGAATTGTTTTATGAGTGACAGACCGTAATCCTCTAACTTAGTGACATTAAGCTTT